>NC_068915.1:33773750-34402708 GCF_023091745.1 Budorcas taxicolor | reverse complement strand
TTACCAAAGTGTATTATCTAGAGATCCATAAATAAAGTAAACTTGTCTGGAAACCTGTTATATCTGTCATTAAGCAAATGAGTATAACTCTGTCGGTTGCAAATTATGTAAACATTTTCCCATTTTTATTTTACTCAGAAGTGTTTACTAAAAATTCACAAAGGATACTGACAAATCTTTCCAAGCACTTTACAGATTTATCCTTAGAGAAGTAAATAGTGTGTATTTGAAAAAAAAAAAAAAATTGTGGAACAATGAAATTGCAACTTACAGTATTCTTCCTTAAATAATATGCTAAACTTCTTAAAGAATAAATTCCCTGTATTTAAATGCCAAACTTACCGAAACCAAGTACATTTTATCCTATTCATAATCCATCTTTGAGGAGAAAGGAAGATATGTACTTACGATTACTTTATAAAGAAAATCAATCTTTCATTTTTCAGTGCTTTCCCAATGATCTAAGGGGCTAGTTCCCTTTTCTTTAATACAAGGACAGTGTAAAAGTAGGTTCTGAAGTTGTGAAGGTGGCTATAGGACTTTTTTCTTAAAAATAAGAGAGGCTTATGATAAAGGATTTGTGCCTCTTTACAAAGACATATCATTTGTTCACTACCCACCCAGTCCCCAGTAATAAGAACCAGTACATGGCCCATAAGCAGTCAAATGTTTATTTACTGAATAAATGAATAATGTTATTCTAAATAGGCCAAAATCTATTCCTAATTCCTCAGTTGAAATAAACAAGCCCTTCAATGTGTTTTATATGCAACACTACATTTTTAGATTGTCACTTTAAAAGAAGTTCTTAGATTTCTGTCAGTTGCCCCATATGGAAGTCATAAACCTATTTCCCTTCCTAAAATTCATAAGGTGATTATTAATGATCAGAATAAACTCTAGAGTAAATAATATATTCACTCTTAAGATAGCTTTATTGTGATATAACTTTCAGCTCATCCTTGAGTGTACGATTCAAGTGTTTTTGTAGAATCATTGCCAAGTTGTGTAGCCGTCACTCACAGTTTTTGAACATTCTCAATTGGCCCCAAAGAAACTGTACACATGAAATTCTAAAGAAAATAATTTGTTGCTAACAATCAGTTTGAAATTATTAAGATTCAATGCTTGATTTTAAAGAGTAAGTTGAGTATTACTACCTCAGTAAGCTTAAATTATTGATAGCAAACACTGCTACTTGATGTTAGATGCTACTTGAGTTTAATAGTTTCAGTTCATTCTTTCTCTTACCATTAAGTTTCCTTGACTAACTACAGTGCAGAGAAAAATGTTAACTCCAGTCTAGGAATATTTAAAGGACAGTTTTTTAGGTGTCCTATTAACATTCTTTTTTTTTTTTTAGAATTTTAATTTTGCCTTTTTCTAAACTCATGTAACCAATTGAAGTTTCAGATTTGAACTTAGACATATTTGCTACTGCATGTTTAGAGTGATGTTTATGGGGTGAAATATTTATTACCTTAGAACTATGAGACTACTCGGCAAGACTGTAATCCCAGTTCAGTGATATGCTTAGACTCACCATTGAAACATTGGATTTGTCTTCTGAGCATATTTTGTTGAAATCAGGTGGAAAAGTTTTCCTTGCTTTCTTGATAGATCCTCGATGATATCTAATGCTCTGTCAGCAGTGCCTGGAACTCTCATTGAAGATGACAGTTTAGGAAAACTGGATTTTCCCAGAGAGATGGATCCAACTGGAATATAGTTTTAATTTTGCCAACTTGAAATAGATTATACCAGATTGTTTTAATTGTATGCAAGACATCTGGGAGAATTTTGCTGTAGTCTAGAGAATCATATGCCATTGTGAGATGTTTTCCTTATTACAGGCAACATGAGTTCTGGGACATAGTGCTGTATATTTCCTAATATTCTAGTGACTCCACTGTACTGAATTAAGCCTAGAAGGCAATGATAGAGACTCTACCTTTTAAAACTGGTGCTCTCACATGTGACTGAAAAGTATTTCATGATTTGGGGAAGACATTCCCATTCGGCTCGCCTCCCTAATATTCTGAGATGGTTAGACCTCTGTTTTGATCTGGCATGAGATTTATGATAGTCTTACATGTGCAGACTACATGGTACTGTTGGGCAGAACATTCTATAGTAAATGTAAAGCTGACAAATATAATTCTGTTCACACTCATGCCCATGACTCTATTCATTTCCCTTTCTGATACTGATAAACACAAATGTGACCGCCAGCATACAGAAAAGAAATTTAGGTCAAGCTGACCTTTGGGTCTGTCATCACAGTGAAGAATTATTAGCCAAATGTCAGAAACCACAGAAAATTTGTTTATAACTTAAAATGGATGAGCAGACACATTCTGCTGAGCCTCCCCCTCTCAAAAGTCTTGCTATGTGGGTCGTCTTTCTTTTCTTGGCCCTCTCTGACTTACTCTTAGAATTTCTGGCAGGCAATCTAGTCCTCTTTATCTGTCATAATTTAAATATTTATACATTTTACCATAGTAGTGCTATATAAGATATACATTTTTATATGTATCATCTAATACAATTTTATTTTATTTTATTTTTTAAATTCAAGAATGTAAGTGATTTTTCTACTTAATGGCGGTGGTAGTGGTGGTGGTGAAGTCGCTCAGTCGTGTCCAACTCTTTGCGACCCCACGGACTGTAATCTACTAGGCTTCTCCATCCATGGGATTCTCCAGGCAAGAATACTGGAGTGGATTGCCATTTCCTTCTCCAGGGGATCTTCCTGACCCAGGGATCAAACCCAGGTCTCCTGCATTGGAGGCAGACGCTTTAACCTCTGAGCCACCAAAATTTTCTTAGAATTGACTTGACACTAAGCAGATTATTTTAAAATAATTCATGTCCAGTTTAATTGTTCAACAAATTTTTGAAATATGTAAATGGATTCTTTTATACTATTGAATCATATTTGAATGTAATCTTTATGAAGTCAATCATTTTCAGCCTATGAACTCCCAAGTGTTTCATATGTCTTCTACATTGCTAACTTCTTGGAAAAATACTGGATTCTTCTTGGACAAAGATCATATTCTGTAGATGAAAAATATAAAACTGACATAAGCAATTAATATCACGTATACTTTCTTAAGCTTGTTATACAGATGCTAAGTTGTGTCCAACTCTTTGAACCCTCATGGACAGCAGTACGCCAGGCTCCTCTGTCCTCCACTATCTCCCAGAGTTTACTCAGATTCATGTCCATTGAGACAGTGATGACATCCAGCCATCTCATCCTCTGTTGCCCCCTTCTCATCCTGTCCTCAGTCTTTCCAAGCATCAGTCTTTTCCAGTCAGGCAGCTCTTCATATCAGGTGGCCAAAGTATTGGGGCTTCAGCATTACTTTTTCCAATGAATATTCAGAATTGATTCCTTTAGGACTGACTGGTTTGATCTTGCTGTCCAAGGGACTCTCAAGAGTCTTCTCCAGCACTACAATTCAAAAGCATCAATTCTTTAGCCCCTGCCTTCTTTGTGTTCCAGTGCTCACATCTGTACATGACTACTGGAAAAACCATAGCATTAACTATGCAGACCTTTATCTGTAAAGTGATGCCTCTGCTTTTTAACATGTTGCCTAGGTTTGTCATGGGCTTCCCTGGTAGCTCAACTGGTAAGGAATCTGCCTGCAGTGCAGAAAACCCTGGTTTGATTCCTGGGTTGAGAAGTTGCCCTGGAGAAGTGATAGGCTACCCACTCCAGTATTCATGGGCCTACCTGGTGGCTCAGACAGTAAAGAATGCAACGTGGGAGACCTGTGTTTGATCCCTGGGTTGGGAAGATTCCCTGGAGGAGGGAAAGATTACCCACTACAATATTCTTGCCTGGAGAATCCCCGTGGCAGAGAAGCCTGGCAGGCTACAGTCCATAGGTTCGCAAAGAGTTGAACACAACTGAGAGACTAAGCACAGCACACTTTTGTCATAGCTATCCTCCCAAGGAGTAAGAACCTTCTAATTTCATGACAGCAGTTTCAGTCAGCATTGATTTTGGAGCCCTAGAAAATAAAATCTGTTACTGCTTCTACTTTATCCTCTTCTATTTGCTGTAAAGTGATGGGATCAGATGTCATGACCTTCACTTTTTTAATGTTGAGCCTTAAGCCAGCTTTTCCACTCTTCTCTTTCACCCTTATCAAGAGGCTCTTCAGTCTGTCTTTAGCTTCTGCCATTAGAGTGGTATTATCTGCATATTTCTGAGGTTGTTTGTATTTTTCCTGGCAATCTTGATTACAGCTTGTGATTCATCCTCCCTAGCATTTTGCCTGATGTACTGTTCATAGAAATTAAATAAGCAGAGTGGCAATATACAACCTTGACATACTCCTTTCCCAATTTAGAACCAGTCAGTTGTTCCATTTCCAGTTCTAACTGTTGCTTCTTGACATGCATACAGGTTTCTCAGGAGGCAGGTAAGGTGGTCTGGTATTCCCATCTCTTTGAGAATTTTCCACAGTTTTTGTTGTGATCCACACAGTCAAAGGCTTTAGCATAGTCAAGCAGTAATAAATGTTTTCTTTTGTTTTTCTGGAACTCCCTTGTTTTCTCCATAACCCAGCAAATGGTGCCAATGTGATCTCTGCTTCCTCTGCCTCTTCAAAACCTAGATTATAGATCTGGAAGTTCTTGATTTTTGTGCTGCTAAAGCCTAGCTTGAAGCTTTTTGAGATTTCCCTTACTAGCATGCAAAATGAGTGAGGTTGTATGGTAGTTTGAAAAATCTTGAGCATTGTCCTTCTTTGGGATCGGAATGAAAACTGACCCTTTCATTCTGGCCGCTGCTGAGTTTTCCAAATTTGCTGACCTATTGAGTGCAGCACTTTAACAGCATTGTAGTTTAGAATTTTAAATATCTCAGCTGGAATTCTATCACCCTCACCAGCTCTGCTCTCAGTAATGCTTCTTAAGGCCTGCTTAACTTCATACTCCAGAATGTCTGGCTCTTGGTGAGTGACCACACCATCATGGTAATCCTGGTCATTGAGACTTTTTTTGCATAATTCTCCTGTGTTTTTTTTCTCACTCTTCTTAATCTCTTCTGCTTCTGTTAGGTCTTTGCCATTTCTGTTCTTTAGCATGCCCCTCCTTGCATGAAATGTTCCCTTAATATGTCCGGTTTTCTTGACGATATCTCTAGTCTATTCTAGACTAGTCTAGTCTATTCTATTGTTTTCCTCTATTTCTTTGCAGTGTTTATTTAAGAAGGCCTTTTTATCTCTCCTTGCTATTCTCTGGAACTCTGCATTCAGTTGGGATATCTTTTCTTTTATCCCTTGCTTTTCAGTTCTCTTCTTTCCTCAGCTATTTGTAAAGCCTCCTCAGACAACCATGTTGCCTTCTTGCATTTATTCTACTTTGGAATAGTTTTGGTCACTGCCTCCTGTACAGTGTTACAAACCTCTGTTCATAATTCTTCAGGTACTGTCTACAGATCTAGTTCCTTGAAGGTATTTGTTACCTGCACTGTGTAATCATAAGGGATTTGACTTATGTCAAACCTGAATGGCCTAGTGGTTTTCCCTAATTTCTTCAACTTAATCCTGAATGTATAACACCTAAAAACATCACTTCCTCAAACATGTGTATAACATAAATCTAAGTTAACAGAGCAAGTTTAAGTAAACAAATGTGAATGTACTTTTCATATATCTTCCAACTACAGGTTCTGAAACAACTAAAATCTAATCATGAGAGGAGTCAAGAATCTCTGCCTTCCATAGCCTCAGCTCTTACACGGGCTGCTAGAACACAGTACCATAGACTGGGTGGCTGAAACAGTAAGCGTGTATTTCTCCCAGTTCTGGAGGCTGGAAGTCTGAGACCAGGGTGCCCAGCACGGTTGGGTTCAGTAATGGGCCCTCTTCCAGGTTGCAGACTGCCAACTTCTAGTCGTACCCTCTCATGGCAGGAGGAGAACAAGCTATTCATAACTCTCTGGTCCCTTATTATAAGGGTATTAATCCAGTTCATTAGGGCTGCACCCTCAAGACCTAATCACCTTCCCAAGGCCCCAGGTCCCAGTACCATCACACTGGGGATTCAACTTCAGTATATGTATTCGGGGGACAGAAGCATTTGATCTATAACATATCTGTGGAACTGTTACATGCTTACTAAATCTGCTGCATGCTCATTGATACATTGCATCTATGGTTCCAAAAGTGAGACTGCAAAGAAACATCATTTATTTCTAGAAGGCAGGTCCTACCTAAACTCTGGTCTAATTATATTTGCTTGGAAGGAGGGACAAGAGAAGAAAGCCCACATCAGTTGATCAAATTGTCTCAAGAGAAATCTTTGGAGAGACTGAGTTCCTTGTGTTGCGTTTTTTCACCCAGTCTCATCAACTGGAGAGGACAGTTCTCTCCTGTTGTTGAAGTCTAGGTTAAGAACAGAAAAATGACTAGAGATCCTTCCCCTATTCTTCAGAAAGGGTAGATGTTTACATTTAAAAACTGATAGGAACACTAGAAGAAAGAGAAAATGGTTTCCCCCAAAGGAATGTATAAATAAGACTGATACATGAATTGTCTCCTTATTCTGTAGTCATTAATACTTTGGTCTTGAGTTAGTGTCTTGGATTAAAATTATGAAAATTAATATAATATTTTTGCAATTATATTGTATTATATAATATAGCATACATATGTCAGGTTATATAAAGTACACTGTTAAACTCTGCTATTTTAGTAACTTGAGCTTTGTTATTTTATTAAATCTGCCATTGCAGTGAACATCGTTTACTTAGTAGAGGACAGAATCCTTTATTTTACTAGAGAGAAAAAAATTTAAATGTTTTACCAAATCTTAATATTAAATGTGTGTGGGTAGAGAAGAATGAGGAGAAAGGTTGTATCTTAATTCAGAAATAGAAAGGAGACAAAATAACCGTTTTCTCTTATAAAAGAGGTTGACTCTCTGACATTAATTTCACCACAGGAAATCTGTAATCTTTGTTTTAGAGAAGAATTGGTACTAGTACTATTTATGAAGTGCTGTGTGCTCAGATCCTTGAAGAACTTTTCAACATTGTGATTAGCCTCAGATGTCTAGCCTGGAGTGTTTCGCTTTTTTGTGGGGGGGAGGGGGGGAGTGGGGGCGGTTTGTGATTACATCCTCCCACTAGGTATCTGATGAACTGAACTAGACAGCTTTGAATTCAAGCAAACTCAGGAATATAGTTTTATGAGTAGTATTAAAAAATAATTTAAAATGTCAATATTCAAAATGTTTCATACTTCATATACTTTGTCTTCACTGACTACAGAACCTGTGAATAAGGCTTTAAGCAAATCAACAAAGGGATAATATTATATTACAAAAAGAAATAACCCCATCTCAGAGCTGTGAAGCTTCTTTGGCTCTCTTTTTTAAATGATTATAACCCTGTCTGCATGTCACTGTGAATTTCCATGACAGTTGTGGCATTTCTCATCAGAGACTAAGTTATTTTTTCAGTTGGCAAATAGGATCCAGATTAATAAGGAAACAATTTTTTTCAACATCTTAAAAAACTTTAAAAAATGACAGTGAGTACCATGCTACCGTGTAATCATTAGGTAAGTCATACAGATTACCTAACTTCTTATAGTTCTAAAATACCTCTCCTGTGACATGTCCCTGTTGAGAGTTTTACCTGTATCCTAGAGATACTGAGTCTGCTCTCACTAAATGTTTTTTCCTCTCCTTTGGAAAATAAGATCAGTGTCTAAAAACCTCAGCAGTAATGTAGAAACAAGAGGCACGTGCCTCTTAAGGTAGTCTTTATTATCAAAATACTAGTTTGTGTCTTAGATGAATCATTTCTAAGACAAGAAATCAGGAATGTTGGGGAAAGGATGGGAATAAACAACAAAAATCATTGGTTAATGAAGAAAATATTTCTCCCTTGACGTAGTCTGGGTCAGGATGTATTTTGTGTTAAAACTACTTACAAACTCAGTTTTCTCCTTTGTTCATTTCTGGCTACTCTATAGAATATTAAAAGCTAGATTGAATTTTAATACATTAAAAATCAAGTACAAACTGTATTATCTCTATTTTGAGGTTTGTCCTGATACCCTGGATGTGTGTCTAGCTCTCATTTGTCCTCACAATAATCAAAACTATTAAGGATAAAAAATGTGCTTTTTCTTACCAGTTAGTTTGTGACTTGTCCAGTGAATGAGAATTTGGACAAGAATCACAAACATGAACTTCTTTTATTTAATCTTCCTGAACACTGTTTTTTTTTAATTGCCTCTTCCTGAGTGTTGGCCTATTTAATATTAGTGCTCAGTAAGCATTAATTACTTCACCAGCCTTTGTTGGATTAATTTGTTAGATAATATAGTTTATTTCTTCTCACCAACTTTATTGTAAACATCTTTAAACAAACTGTATTTTGAAAACAAAATTTAAAAATTCTCCTATTTTTAAAGTAGTAAATAAATTAATAATGTCATTAAAACTGTTGACACTTTTCCTTTGCCAGGAACAAGTTAGACAGGAAATGTGTTTTTGTTTCTTTGTTTTTGGTCCTTTTTTGTATGCTCAAACTCTAACTCCTTTATTGGATTAGCTCTGTGGTGCCATGTCTATGCTCACTGGTCTTCTCAGGGAGAGGGGGAATAAATAAGAAACTAGTTGGAACATGGAGACTAATGATAACAGAATGGTGACCCAAAAAATGAAACAGCATCTGGATTGTACAGGAAACCAGTCTATTTTGGGTAAGCATCAGATTCTGAGAGAGGAGAAGGAACTTGGGTTGCTAAATGGATCTTGGCTTTGATACAGTAAAGGCTGAGAACTGGTCTGAAGTATCTGATCATCAAAGAAAACTAGTAGGAGATGAAGTAGGAAATGGCA
Organism: Budorcas taxicolor; assembly: GCF_023091745.1. Lineage (NCBI taxonomy): Eukaryota > Metazoa > Chordata > Mammalia > Artiodactyla > Bovidae > Budorcas > Budorcas taxicolor. Next base: position 34,393,831 of record NC_068915.1, on the reverse strand, counting down.
AGAAATGGCTCAATTTCAGGGAGAACAGCTCTTTTAGGAAAGAGAAGCATGAAGGACCTGACCACTGATAGGGTAAAGGCAGAGATTCTTGGGGAATCAGTGCCCAAAGGGAATGGGTCATTCAGAGATCCTCATTCTGCTTTACCAAAGACAATGCCTGATCACAAAGCTGTCATTCCATCTTTATTAATCACCTCCTTTCCCATGTTCAAAAATATAATAGTTATAATAACTTATATGCTAACTTTATATAATATCCAAGAAAAGTATACAGGAAGATTTCTGCCTAATAGGCTATGAAATTGTTTGTGTCTTCAGGGAAAATTTTTAGAAAGATACCCTGAAGTGTAAGAGTAAGATTTTAGGTTGGATGAACATCTGAAGATAATTTTTAGATTTTGTAAATTCAAAGCATAGCATCTTTTAAAGTCAGCATAGGTTAAAAATTGTGCAGATCCTTTAAGGCCCAATTCTCCTTCATTTATTGTATGTATGACCATAGACAAATTGCATAACACCTCATTTCCTCAGTTTTTTTATATGCAGTATACAGGTGATAATATCTACACAAGTCAGTGAAAAAAGTGTGCTTATCATAGTGTGACTGTTAGTTTCCAAAGCAGCCCTCCTCTGGTTCTAGGAAATCTGCTGTCCACAGATTGCCAGGTCTTCTTTGATATGCTGAATCGAAGTTTGTCTTCAGGAGAAATTTAATAACCTGAGTCAGGCCGTTGTTCGGTGATGGCTAAGACTCATCTAAAGCACTCTTCAGATGTAACGTGTTACATACTTATATTTTGAGACTTTGATATTTTGTTTTTCATACTTAAGAATAGATCACATCTTAAGATATTAAAAATTTTTAAGACTAATCTTTTTCCATCTCAGAACATCAGAATGCTTTCTAGAGGATTTTATCTTTAATGATGTAATCTAGAGCTTTTACTATATCCAATATGTTTTTATACTTATTTACCATTTTTTCCCCATCTGTTGCTGGGTTTTTTCTTATGCCCTTTGTTTATTTGGCCTAACCACTTGGTATGAATTTATTTTTAATTAAGGAAATTCTCACAAATTTCCTTGACAGTATGAATCTATTTCAGGAGAATGCACATTATTTTCCTATCTCTAGGCACAGAATTTGTTTTACCATTTTTTTTTCATTCTATAGTTATTGCAATCTGTCCAGAAAACTTAACTGCCTGATGAGTTTAATAACATTGCTTAGTCTCTTGAAGCTTAAAGGTAACAACATAAAATATATTCTTTTATGTGTTCAGTACTCTTGAGTCCTAGCCAAACCTCTCAAGATTTTGTGAATTTTTAAAGCACTCTGACTTCATATATTATTAGATATTAGATGTTCTCCAAGATATTGTTATAAATCTTATCATTCTTCCAATCTCCTTTCCAGTAACATATATAAATTGAGATATGTGTAGCAACTGAATATTACTAAACTAACACTATACTTCAGAGTTCTTAAATTACACTTGCTTAACCATGCATGATAAAAAATAATTTCTTAGCCCAGGGCACTGACTCATATTTTACAGCGGTTACTGGCAGTAACAGACGTTGGTACCATTGAAGAGAGCCTTCAATACTGGCTCTATTTTACTATTCTTGCACATCAGCCTCCTTGTTCTCCCTTGAACACACAAAGTATGTTTTTTCCTTCTGGTTATTTGCCTTAAGCTACCTTCTCAAATTTTCTTACCCCAGCTTATGTGATGACTACCTCATATACTTTAAGAATTTACTCAAATATTACTTTCTTAAATTCCCCTACTCTATCTTACTTAAAATTGCAACCTGGTCCCTCATTGTATGCCCTGTTAAAACTGCTCTTTTTTTCTACAGCATTTATTACATTCTAGTATACTTATTTACCTATTTTTATGTTTGTGCTTAACATCTGCCCACACCAGCCAGTATGTAAATGCTGTGAAGGAAAGATGTTTGTTTCATTTACCAATGTATTTCTAGTTTCTGTGTAAGGGGTTAGCAAACTTTTTCTGTACAAACAACTTGATGGTTATTTTAGGTTTTGTGGTCCATACAGTGTCTCAACCAACCTGTGCTACTGTGTCCTGAAAGCAGCTAGAGACAGTATGTAAATCAAGGGTGTGGCGGTGTTCAAATAAGATGGTATTTATCAGAAGAGACTGTAGGTGGGATTTGGCTATAGCTTTCTGATAATTTCTGGTACATTAAAAACTTCCTAATAAATTTGTAGAATATATGAAATAAATGTATTGGAATTATTAATAAGCATATTTAAAATGTGAACATAAATGATATGACAAATCTGCCTCTTTCATCCTAAACCTGAGTCATTTCTTAATTAAAATAGTTCACTCTGGCCTGACTGCCCATCTTAAATAAGAGTTGTTACTACATTAAGCCTGATATATTCTTAAATATCACAATAGCTTTTAGAATTATAATGAGAACTAAAAGGCTGTCGGAGGCAGGAAAACAGAAAAAAAAAAAAACAACAAAAAAACCTGAGTTCAAGATTAGTATAAGTATTTGATTGTCTTTTAATTTTGTTGTTTTGGAAATTATTTCTTCAGCATTTTAAGACACTTATTTCTATAGTGTGTAATATTCTTTCTTTCTTCAACTATGAGAATAAGAAGCTTTCCTATTTCTTGAGTCAGAAGTCAACCCTAAATGGAGGCAGTGGACTTACTGATGTTATTCCTCATTCTGGAATGCATTTTTAAGCAGCAACACAAAATGTGACTCAGTCACCTGCAAATGGAGACTTAGTTTACCATCTCATATATAAATGTCTCTTGAAATTAATTGGATCACTTTGTTTCCATTAAACTTTAGAAGACCCTTATTGACCAAAAGATTTAAAACGGTCATGTGCTCACCCTGAATAGAGGTGTGTGTGTTGGTGGGCAGCAACTCTGCAGAATGAGAGTGAAATTATTTCACTTTAAGGAGAGGAAAGAGTCAGTTAACACAATGGGGAGTGGGAAAAGTTTGAGTATGTCATCACAGAATCCATTTGCTGTCTTTGGAATAGAATTGCTTTTTGCAGAAATCTGTTTTAACATTGTTATTGGAACTTGCCTATCTGAGAAATTAATTTTGGCATATAGATTATATCATGAGGCAGGTTGACATGGTCGGTCAGTTACCTTTATGAAAACATCCAGAATAATTGACCAAACTATGTACATTTTACAACTACTAAAAGCTATTCTGTTTTAAGTTTCAGAATGGTAATGTGTAAAATACTAAGTAAATTTTTCAGAAATAATTTTTTGTGATCAGACTTGGGATGAAGAAATTGATTATTTTCTATCATATCAACAAAAGAGATATTTATTAACTTAGATGTGAAAGAGAGTCTCTTATCCATGAATAATATTATATAAGTTAAACAACTTGTGACAGACATTCTTTTGACACAATTCTATTATGTATCCTTCTAAAAAATAATCAAGTATTCTGACATAATATGATTAGTATGAGTTTTATTTGGTTTAATTTTCTCTTATAGGGTGTCTTTACTCCTTTTGAAACTTATTTTCATTTATAATGTACAACTTTATTGATTACCCATATTCTAACAGCTATTACAGAGGTTTTATTTATTCATTAATCATTCACCCAAATGTATTGGATGTATACTTTATGTCAGGACCTGAGAATCAAAAGAATGAGATATGATTCCTATACTTAAGCCACTGTAGTCTTGTGGGAATTTTATATATCAGTAAATAAGCCATTTCAATTCAGTGTGAGGAATGCTGGGGCAGTGTGTATTGGCTGTGTGAACATGCCATCGGTGGAATATCTAATACAGCCTGTGACGGTGTCCTTTTTATTCTGATAGGGAGACCTTGTCACATAGCAACTCAGAAGTCTCCCCCTATCCCTTGCCCTTACTCTTCACAGATTCTTTCATTATCTCAAAGTTATTTCCTATAACACCTTTTTATTCCAGTGAGGCTTCCTGTTTTAAATCCAAAATTTAATAATTTTCTTAATTCCATTTCTTATGTCTCTTTTCTTAATTCCAAAAACAAGTTTCTTGTTGGTTGATCTCCATCTTTTATGTTAGCAACTTTCTGTATCCCCATCCTCTATAGAATAAGAAACAATTGCTTCACCAGGCTCAACCTTCGCTGTCAGTATTTCCTTTAGTTTTCTTGGTTTGACATTTTAAATATAAATGTAGAGGTCCTTTGAAAAACAAGGAAAAAAGGGAAAAACATAGGAAGAATTCCATAAAAAATATAAGAATTCTCATTCAAATCAAAAAGGCACTGTGGACATCCAATGTTTTTGTGGATATTTTTTGTAATTTTTTGTTGTTGTTTACTGTTTTTAGTGTCTGCTCTGGATATGCAGCTTCTGTTTTTTTTAATTACTCAAAGATCTTTACTGACAAATAAAAGGTCAATAAGTCTATATATTTCAACAGTATATTCATTTTTCAGACTTAATATATGATAGTCATATCATAACTATATCAGATGAACATTTAACTGTTCTAAGAATGTTTTTGTAGATCTTTTAAAAGGTAGATTGTTATTTATGCTTCCTCCATTTGTCAGTTTTTCTTGTACGGTCACATAAATCAATAACTCAGAACTGTATATTTGGTAAGTATAAATATCATGGATCTTTAACACACAAGTTTGGAATGTACGGGTGCTCTGATGTGTAGCATTTTTTCAGTACGTACTATAGGAGTATAGGATCTGTGGTTGGTTGAATCCGCAGACATGGAGTGGTAGATGTGAAGGGCCAACTGTAAAGTTATATGCAAATTGTTACATGCACAGGGGATCAGCACGCCTAACCTCTGTATTGTTCAAGAGTCAACTATACTATCTGAGGTATAGAACTGTGGCTTAAAAAGTGAATGCATAGTAACAGTGAGAAAATATACATCAATCTCATAGCATTTAAGTCACTTATATAGGAAACATAGCTGGAATGTAAGGGTGGAAAATGACCCTACAATATAGATAACAGGCAGGGAATTATTTCAAATGTATAAACGGGTGATATAAGCATAAGTAGATTTCCTCCCCATCTCAGATGCTCAGTGAATGAAATCCTTTTATTCAAGCTTGGCTCATTCTTGATACTCTGAATTAACTTCCAAAATTATAGAAGAGGATATAATCATGGTCAACTAACAGATCATGGTATTTTATGGTTCATATGCATGACTTTTCCTCAGTAAGTAAATACTTTTGGAAAACCTCTAGGAGGAGCACACTTGCAGGCAACATTCAAAGGGATTCTATGAGCATATATTTTAACCCTCAGGACTCTACCCCAATTGGAAACATAGAATCAGAATTCTATATTCTTACCAAGGATGAATGCTTTGACCTCTTTTTGCCAATCATTTTGTTAATTGTTGCTTGGGTTACACAGAAGTCTGTCCAGCTCTTTAAATGATCCGAATTCACCTTTGATCTGATTCAGGCCATAAGAGACTATGCACTCGCACTACTCTTTTTTGGCTATATACGGAACTCACTCTCTGACTTGACATTTGCTATCACGCCATTTACTCACTGAGCTGGGTTGCTCTTTAACTTTGGGACACTGTGAATCTTAAAGTTGAACACATTTCTTTTTAAGTTTTGATCATCCACTTAAGTGTGCAGCCCATCTAATAACTGCAGATAACTATGTGGCATGACTTGCTATGCAGTGTTATTCCTCCCCTGCGTAACCATCAACTTCTTTCTCCAAAACATTCAGAAATGTATTTTATCCCTTAATATACATATAAACTTTGTTAACTTTCTTGTGAAAGACCGTATCGGTCACAGTCCTGTCAGTAGACATCACACAGTAATTTGAACAGAAGTTGATATAAATAATTACTAATTGTGTTAGCAGATTCATGGTATTGTAGCATTAGTTTATATATAAAAGAATTCTAAAGAATGCAGAAATAGCAGATATAGAACAGTCACTATTCCTAAAACTGAGATAAAGTGAGCATATAAGAGCTGACCCACCCCCAGACTGAAATAGAGACTGCTGGGGAGAGCACAGCTATGGCTCACTGAATGATAGAAAAGTCTTGATACTGCTTCACTGGTTGAATTAGGGGCTTCCCTGGTGACTCAGTGGGTAAAGAATTTGCCTGCAATGCCAGAGACACAGGTTCAGTTCCTGGGTTAGGAAGATTCCCCTGGAGAAGGAAATGGCAACCCACTCCAGTATTCTTGCCTGGAGAATTCCATGGACAGAGGAGCCCGACGGGCTACAGTCCATGGAATTGCAAAGAGTTGGACACAATTGAGTGACTAACACTTTCACTTCATAGGTAGAATTTACTGAAAGTCTGCCCTCTGGTACTTGTAGGAACTCTACCCTGTTGTACCGGGGAATGCTGTTCACAGGGAGTGTCCTGATGGGGGTACTCTGCTACAAGACAGCCTGAGAAGGTTCCACTGGGGACATTTCTGACCACTGAGTGCTACAAGCTGTCATAGACTGGGGGCCCAGGGCAGTGGGAAAGCCATGGAGCTGAGGAAGCTGGGATGCTTCTAAAACTGCCTGAACTCCAGGAGCCTGGCACTAGAGAAACTGCTTACATTTGAGAAGCCTATTGAAAGAGCCCATCGGAATCAGCAAGAAAAATACCTTTCCCTGCAGTGTAGCGTTAGCACCTTCTACAGACGAAGTTTAACATCATGCTAGCTGCCTAAGGAATAATTTTTAATGTCCCAACTCCATTTTTGCACGACAAGAAATGAAGTTTGGTAAATTTGAACCTGAGACAATTGACAACTTGCACAAAATCCTATTCTGAACTGAAAATTGTCTTTGCTTTAACTGTAAAAGACTTGCAGAATAATCCACAAAGAAATGTTGTTCTTTGGTATCTTTATGTACCAAAGAACTAATCTTACCACAGAGCCATTCATAGATAAGAAGGTTTAAAGCTCCCTTTAGGTTCTGGCAGATGTAGTTATTTGCCCCAAGACTTGCGATTTGAGAGAGACCCTAAGCTGCTTTCAAGATCAAATGCCTGTAGTTGTGGAGAAATTCAGAATGGCCTTGGGCAGGAGCAAGAGATAATATAACTAGATAGTCTGAATCCTACGCAGAATCAAAACAATAGCAACAGGGCAAAAAACAACAAACACAAATCTAAGATCCCTCTCCTGCCTCTGTTCATATCCTACCACTTGACTGTCTGCTTTTCTGTAAGGTTAACAAGGAATGAAAGCTTATGCTTAGAATGGATGATTTTCCTATAACATAGTATGTCCCAGAGATGGTCATCTTCTTTTTAAATGTAACCTTTATATTCAAAAAATTGAAAATAGCAGTTCTTAGGGGCAAAATAAAAGAAACTCAATGAACCAAAGCAGTGCTTCTATGATTTGCTTTACTAATTAAGAAGTGCAAGAAAATCAGAGAAGATGTAAGATAAACAAAATCATAATTAAAAATCCAATTTAGCATTTAAGCTAAAAATGAATTATTTCTGATCAATAAGTTATTGATCCACTTCATAGGGCTACCTTGAGTTTTTTCCTGTGCTTCTGTTTTAACCTTTATATCTGAAAAACCCATTTTTAGTTATAAGTCAATACCTATAAAGATCATACTTCATTAAATTTTTATGTATTAAAATGAAAACCACTGGGAAATCAGCACAGTGGTTTAAACAAACCATTTGAAAGAACAAGCCTATATGTACTTTGGATAGTTCTGAGAAATAATGCATACTGTTTCCAATCTCTCACATTTTACTTTACATTCCACAAGCCTTAGTCTCTGCATTAGTATCAATATGACTTTTATGGTTGTTGAGATAAGACTAATTCAAATTGACTTACGGAAAAAGCATTTGCTCTTGAAATCCAAAGAAAGGTATAATGAACCATGGCAAGGAGGAGGTAAAGCCCACTTATACAACTAAGTAAACCCATCCATCTATGAGGTACTTTTTTTTTCGCTCTCATAATCTGCACTATCTTTCCAAAAGAGAGCCCTGAAAAACACACAATATAGCTTCTGACCTCACTGAATTTAAAATATTTACTTTGGCTTAAGAGATACATAGTGAGGTCCTGAAATATTCTTCACAAATCAAGGAGCTAGAGGTACAAAAATAAGTAAGATATAAATTCCTATGGAAATAGTGGCTAATGTCCAGATACTGTGGTTAGGAAATACTTCATGAGTATGCTGGGCTTTAATTATGATGTAAGGAGAAGAAGATTAATTTTGGGCTAATAGTGTAAATTGACATTCAGGTTCAAAAACGTTGTTAAGAAAGCTGGAGTAAGCAAGTTTGTCTGGAACACAAAGTCTGGATAAAGACAGTGAGCTAAAAAGGTACATCTTCCATGCTGGGGATAGAAGACTAGATATACTCAAAATAGTTTGTTTACTCAGATTCTAAAAGGGAAGATTTCAAGTGGTTGTACCTTTGCTATCATAATCACAGATGGTGTCTTCTAAGCAATCTTCTACTCTACATAAGATCATTGTTTACATTGCTGTTTTAGGAAATATGGGCTACCTCCTGCCAGAGAATTACAATATGTTTTCTTAAAAGTCTGTTACGTAGTGGTTCAGCCTAAAACACAACTCTGAGTTCTCAAGTTCTCTTGGTTGACATCTGGCTCAAGGGTTCAGCTTATTCTTCTGTGGTTATGCCCTCTGTTCATAGGGAAGCATCCTTTCCCACATTCAGTTGTGCAGGTGAAGACAGACTCTTTATCCTGTTCACTGGCCAAAAAGGAACACTCAGGTTATTTAAAAATTATTGATGATGTTCATTATGGGGTTGTTCCTACTGTTGCTTGGATTACTATTTTTTCTCTTTTTTTTTTATGAGATCACACAACACCATTTGCCCTTTCCCACAGTTATAGCTCACTCTATCCTGAGTGAAAACGAAGAACACAGCACAGTTGTGGAAATTCACTACTTACCACATAATCAACTTATGATTTTACTTTTTGGAATTATTCTAGCTTCTGGCATGAATATAGAGCATAAAAAATGTAGAGTGCTAATAACATAAATATTTTGTTTCCTATATTATTTATTGTAGCAAGAATTAAGGCCAAAGGAGAAGTCTGGAAAATGTTTCGATATTAAATCTTAACTGATTTCCACTATCAACATTTTTTACCATTTTAATGAGTTGCAGTCATTATTCATAGTGTTACAGTGACTTTTTCAAATTTTTCTGCCAGCTTTCTAATCATACAGTATGTTAGAAAAATACATTTTTTCCCTTGGAGATATATAATATTTATTAACTGATAAATATCTTTATGTATCACTATCAGTTAGATGTCTATTTACTGATTCTAGATCTTGAAATGAGAAACAGGTTATCTTGGAACAGTTCATACAAAGGGAAAGACACTGTTTCGGAGTCAGGTAAAATTTAACATTTATTAGCTGTGGTATTTTAAATATATATATCTTTCTGCCTCATTGACTTTATGACATGTGTATAATAAATTCATTTATTCTACATTTTTAGCACCCGATTAATACAGAAATTATGTTAAACAACACTCAATGCAAAGAAAACATAAAACACAATAACTACATTTAAGACACTCATACTACTACTTCTCAAATTGTATGACCTATGAAAAATATTAATTGAGTATACATTCAACTAAATTTGGTTATTTCTTCCCTGTAAGAATTAGCATCGGAAAAATAAACATATGGCTTATTGCTGATGGACCTTGACAGTTTTGGTAGCTTTTTTGTTGTGTTTTGTTTGGATGAATTAATGCTGATTTCCAATTTCTAATGCATTTGATTTACTTAGAAATGTGACTTCTACAATTAGTAGTTTTTAAGACTATAAGATAATTTAGTATATGGAAAATAACAAAATTTTTAATTAAAATTATGTGTAAACTTTAAAACATTTAACTTACAGGTTCACTTAACATATAAAATTAGTTTTAAATTTCAAAAATGAATGTGGTAATTAGGATGAGTTTTGTGGAGAATAAACTGCATTAAGTTTATTCATTCTCCAGAGTAGCATGTCATGTTCTATAACATAGTATAATCAGAAAAATAACCATAATCCCAGATATGAATGTAGTATGGTACAGAATTCTGGACTAGAAGTAGTGTTGCTATCTAACCTCATTTCTAACTATTAGTGTATTAGCATATACCTTTAGGTAATTTCATCTTTTTCCCCTCATTCTTATTTAAAGAATGGAAATTGATGGTGTGCCTGTGTACTCCATAAGTCTGTGGAATACAGGGCTTCCCCCAGGGCTCAGTGGTAAGGAATCCGCCTCAATGTCTCCAGGAGACATTCAAGAGACCAAGTTTCAATCCCTGGGTCAGGAAGATTCCCTGGAGAAGGAAATGGTAACACACTCCAGTATTCTTGTCATGTCCAGTCGGACATGACTTAGTAACTAAACGACAGCCCTTGAACAAAGCTGTCACATTGTGATTTGAGCAAAGCTGAAAGAGTCATCTTGAAGTGCTCTCACAAATGGCTAAAAATTGATGCCTCCAATGGCAGGACATTCAAGGCTTTCTTGGTTTCCTGGATACAGATTCTAATGGTTATTTAGATAAAAATAAGACCATATGTCGGCTTCCCAGGTGGCTCAGTAGGTAGAGTCCACTTGCAGTGCAGGAGACGTGGGAGACATGGGTTTGATACTGGGGTTGGAAGGATCCCCTGGAGGAGGGCACGGCAACCCCCTCCAGCATTCTTACCTAGAAAATCCCATGGGCAGAGGAGCCTGGTGGGCTTCAGCCCATGGGGTTGACAAGGGTCAGGTATGACGGAAGCAAATAAGCATGCACACAGGAGCTTGCCAGGCTCTATATACAAAGAAACCCTTCAACATCAGTGTGAGTATTTGAAAGTAAAGTGTTTTCAGTTTGTGTTTTCTCCCAAATGAAATTATTTACTTTAAAGAAGCTGAATACTTTGTATTTAGAAATACTATTATGTATAATGTTCCAGTTGTTAATACATGAAATACATATAAGTTGAAGTGTCTTTTCCATTTCAAAGTCTGAAAAGGGAGATAATGCATAAAAAGTGGAGTTCTTTGAGCACATTTATAGTCCCAGTAGCAAGAGAATGTAATCTGATTATCACTTTATAATTTAGAAATATGTTGTTATGGCATTTTATTTGTGCAAATACTCTAGAGAATTGATGTAGCTGTTACATTTTTCTAAGAGACAATTCTGCCCTATACATTTGCTTATCGTACTTACCTGCTATGGAAGGAAGGAAGGGAGAAAGAGAAGGAAGAAAAACTGTTAAGAACGTGTCTTTATCAGATTGTTAGTAAAAGGCATCTACATACAAATCTTGAAAAATAGCTGAAAGATCAAAAGAAGCTTGAGAGTGTGTTCATGGTTTCCATAAAGTTATAGGACCCACTTGATATTTGCGTCTTAAAAGAGAAAGGTAAGAATGAAAGTGAAGATCTAATTTTCCTACTTTAATATTTGAAGTGGCAGAAGTGATCAGTAACCAGAAAAAATTCATATAATACAGCACAAAGAATATTGGACCAGTTCTAGTCCTATCCACGACACACCATTTTTGAACACTACAGAATTCACTTACCTTTTCCTTAAAATTTTCATGCGCAATTTCAGTCTCCTATAAAAAGGTATGAAAATGCAGTTTTAGTAATTTTAAAACAAATTTCACATCATGAATAAAATACTGTAGTAGATTCAATACAGTGCAAATTTTTTAAATGTATATTGACTGCCTATATTTATGTCCTTGTTTGTGGCCGGAAAGGTCTCTGTCCTCTGATACAACTTTATCAACCATGAAACAGAAGTTTCAGGGATTTCTGTTTCATGTAAATAATCAAATTTGTATTTATTGTTATTCCTTGAGATACTTCTTTATATGATTGTTTTCATTCTATTTAAAAAAAAAATAGGGTATTTTTCATAAAATATAAACTTCAATTTTATTTTTCTCCATGACATGATGGTTCATATAACTATTCTTTGCACCAATTCTCAAATCATTTTTATTTGCCATATTGTGTGGTATATTTAATCTAAAATTCAACAATAGAGTGAGTTAGGGTACCAATTGTAAACTTTTATTTAATATGCTGCCTTTTTAAGAATCTGTACATAAATTACAAGCATATTAGAAAGTAAACTGAAATAGCACTGGATCTTTGTCCTTACTGAAATGAATGTGTATTTTAACAGATTGTGTTTCATATATGTAGTTTAGTCCTCAGACAGGTAAAGGGTTCACTAAGGTAGTTGTATTTTTAAATGTTATATATTTGTAATCAGACAGCATTAAATTTGAATAATAAATGCTACAATAGATTTGAGGCAAGAAAATGTAAAATTTTGCATCAAAATTGAAAATCTTATATTTTAAAGAGTATTATCAAAAAAGTGAAAAGACAACCCACAAAAGGAGGATGAATACTTAACACAAATCACACATCTGACAAGGGACTTGTATCTGGAATATATAAAGAACTCTTACATTTCAGTGATAAAAGATAACTCAAGTTTATGATGGGCGAAGGAATTAAATATGTTTCTCAAAAGAGTGTATACAAAAGGACAGAAGGCATATGAAAAAAATGTTCAAAATCACTAGATATTCGGGAAATGAAAATAAAACCACAATTAGATAAAACTTGCTACCCACTAGAATGCTATAATAAAAAATGGACAATAACAAATATTGATAAGGATGTAGAGAAATTAAAATCCTCATACATTGCTGGTGGGAAGATAAAATGGTACAAATTGTTTAGAAACAAGCAGTTTCTCAGAGTTAAGTATACATTTACATGTGAGCCAGAAATCTACTTTATATGCAAAATAATTGAAAATCTGTATCTATCAAAAACCTGTGCATGATGTTCATTGCAGCGTAATTCATAATAACCAAAAGTGAAAATAACCCAAGTGTCTATCAAATGAATAGATAAACAAATGAAGTATATCCATATAGTAGAATGTTGCTCAGCCATAAAAAAGTTATGAAGTACTGATGCATTCTTTGTCATGGAGGAAACATGGAAACAGCTAAGTGAAAGAAGACAGGCACGAAAGGTCGGATATTGTGTTGTTCCATTTATATGAAATAATCTAGAATAGGAACTATGTACAGACAGAAGTTAATTAGTAGTTCCCAGAAGGTGCAGGATTGGGATATAATAACTAATGGGTATGGAGTGTTTCTTCAGAGCAAAGAAAAGGTCCTGGAGTTACATAACTCCAGATGATGATGTTTGTATAACTGATAATAATAAAACCCTCTGAATTATACACCTGTGATGGTGGTTTAGTTGTTAAGTCATGTCCAACTCTTGCAACTCAATGGACTGTAGCCTGCCAGGCTCCTCTATCCATGGGATTCTCCAGGCAAGAATACTGGATTGGGTTGCCGTTTCCTTCTCCAGGGGATCTTCCCGACCCAGGGATCAAACCTGGGTTGAATTTTATGGTACATGAATCATAAGTTAAACAATTACAAAATAAGAATAACACATAAGTATTTTCCAAATTCGAATATGTGTCATTCAGGAAACAGATAGGACACAAATTTCAAAAATAATTCATGGGGATGAAATTTTAGAAGAAATGAGGTTAGATTTTTCAGAAGCAGAAAAATGCAAGTATTTTGAGATTTCAGATGTATTATTGAATGCAGAGTTGTCTACTAATGATAAATGAGAACTCTGAACTCAGAAATCCAAATGCTAAGCACCGAAGGATGTAATATGTATTGAAATTAGTTCCTGAAAGGTTTGTAACTTACAGTTTTAATGAATAGTTTCAGAATCCATAACACAGTATTATCATGTTGAATGATTAATGTTCTAGTACTATGACATGCAGCTGTAGAACTATGCTTATTCTACTCATTTAAATTACAGAGAAGTTACATTTTGCAATAAAGTCTTATAAGTATATACTTGAGATGCTTTGAAGTTATCATATTTTAAAGACACTATTGCAGTGAAATAGGTTGTTTAGTACTTACTTTTAATGAATTAGTATCTTTTGAAGCCAGAATCTATAAAAAAAAAAATTAACCATTTAATTAATCAAGTGACAGAAACAACAGAATATTTTCAGAGGTATCACAATTGGATCAACTTTCCATTTCTGGTAATAATTATCTTAATTTGAATAGTTTGAATTTCTAGTGCACCTTGTGAATACCATGTCTTATTTGACCCTCACAAAATCTGCGATATAGGGTACTTAGTTGCTGCTGCTGCTGCTAAGTCGCTTCAGTCGTTTCGGACTCTGTGTGACCCCATAGTCGGCAGCCCACCAGGCTCCCTCATCCCTGGGATTCTCTAGGCAAGAATACTGGAGTGGGTTGCCATTTCCTTCTCCAAATGCAGGAAAGTGAAAAGTGAAAGTGAAGTCGCTCAGTCGTGTCCGACTCTTTGCAACCCCATGGACTGCAGCCTGCCAGCCTCCTCCATCCATGGGATTTTCCAGGCAAGAGTACTGGAGTGGGGTGCCAGTTATCATTCCTCAATTTTTACCGATGAGGAAGCAGAGTAAAATTATAATAAGTCATCCAACTATACAGTATTGCGTGTAAAGCCATGGTGAAAACCACAGAGCTCCTAATACAGCACTCCATTCCATTTTCTTCTCCTGTAACAATGGTGTTAATTGAGCAGTGGTGTTGGTAGGATGTGAGAATGGATGGCGGGGGATTAGTAATGAAGAATAGTAACTTGATAAAGAATAGATTGGGAGCAGATAGTCCAGATCAAGTAAAAAGTTAAATTACTGAACAATTATTAGATGTACTTTTGAGCACATTGCCTTATTTTTGTGAGAGAGAATTCAGCTATTAAGGGAGACTGAAGAAGCTCGTTGCATAAAAAAACATGCTGTCGCTGAGACTGTGTCACCATATGTACTCAAAGCGCCTGGGCTGCTGCTGCATCCTCAAGACTGATAAGGAATTATGTAAGTTATGAGCAACATGCTGTGTGGGTCCTCTTCTCAGAAGAAAGTCAGTTACTGTCCAATGAAGCATTTCAGTCAAGCATTTTGGCTGTTCGCCAAGTAAATCAGAACTCATTTCTTCTTGGGAATGACAATTGGTTTAATGGTAGCCCTGATTTTTGAGATCCAACCAGTCCATTCTGAAGGAGATCAACCCTGGAATTTCTTTGGAGGGAATGATGCTAAAGCTGAAACTCCAGTACTTTGGCCATCTCATGCAAAGAGTTGACTCATTGGAAAAGACTCTGATGCTGGGAGGGATTGGGGGCAGGAGGAGAAGGGGACGACAGAGGATGAGATGGCGGGATGGCATCACCGACTCGATGGATGTGAGTCTGAGTGAACTCCGGGAGATGGTGATAGACAGGGAGGCCTGGCGTGCTGCGATTCATGGGGTCACAAAGAGTCAGACATGACTGAGCGACTGAACTGAACTAAACTGATTTTTGATACTCCTTTTTGTACCTTATGGGGATTGTAAATCTAATTCTACCTTTTGAGACAACAGAATGTCACACTACAATACCCTTAGCTAGTTCTACCAAGCATGAAGCATCCCTTCCTATCTCAAGATCATGTGGTGGCACTTATGCATTACTCCAAGTATCGAGGCCTTTTCCAATCTGATCCTACCTTCACAGTAGAAATCAGGCATCACATGAGGACAGGAAAGCTATTCTTTCATGACTAAAGTTGCAGGATACATATGAGCCCCGATTCTCTGTTATGTAGCTGGGCTCCAAGAAAATAAAATCAGTAGTCAACATATGAATGTTCTCAATAGACTGGTCTGGTTTGCAATGGAGGCTACTCTTTGCCACATCACAATCTTGTCTTTCCATTTTATCATAAACTGTAGATTTAGAAGATAGAAACTTGATATCATACTTTACAATCCTTGTTAATATTTTTGCTTTTTTAGGGATTTCCTGGAAGTAAAACTTCTGTATTTAATTTACCTTAGAAATGATTTTATTAACATTTTATTCTTGTGAAGTACAGATACTGAGTTTCTGAAATGTTTAAACATCTGTAATTGACAGAAATTCTTGTCCAATATATTCTTTATGAACTTATGTAAAATAGGTATTTTATTAACATAGTGATTATAATACAGACAAGTCAGTTGTCGTAGAGATAGGTTTAAATGTATCTTGTTATTCAAAAACCAAATGCCTTTGATTGTGATTAAAAATAGAGAATAAAAAAAATATCAAAAACTCTCTTCAGAATTCCCTTTGATGTTATTTCATTTTAATTTGACATAGTTTTATTTAGTCAGAGCTGAGTGGGGCTTCCCCAGTGGCTCAGTGGTAAAGCATCCACCTACAGGGCAGGAGAAGTGGATTCATCCCTGGGTTGGGAAGATCCCCTGGAGAAGGAAATGGCAACCCACTCCGGTGTTCTTGCCAGCAAAATGTTATGGACAGAGGAGCCTGCTGGGCTAAGGTCCATGAGGTCACAAAGAGTTGGACACAATTGAAGCGACTGAGCACTGAGCACCTCTGATGCAGTGAAAAGGTGGTTTGACCTGTAGTTGAACATTAATTCGTGCCTTGCAGCCATGAAATTAAAAGATGCCTGCTCCTTGGAAGAAAAGTTATGACCAACCTAGATAGCATATTCAAAAGCAGAGACATTACTTTGCCAACAAAGGTCCGTCTAGTCAAGGCTATGGTTTTTCCAGTAGTCATGCATGGATGTGAGAGTTGGACTGTGAAGAAGGCTGAGCGCCAAAGAACTGATGCTTTTGAACTGTGGTGTTGGAAAAGACTCTTGAGAGTCAGTTGGACTGCAAGGAGATCTGACCAGTCCATCCTAAAGGAGATCAGTCCTGAGTGTTCATTGGAAGGACTGATGCTGAAGCTGAAACTCCAGTACTTTGGCCACCTCATGCAAGAGTTGACTCATTGGAAAAGACTGATGCTGGGAGGGATTGGGGGCAGGAGGAGAAGGGGACGACAGAGGATGAGATGGTGGGATGGCATCACCGACTCAATGGACATGAATTTGAGTGAACTCTGGGAGATGGTGATAGACAGGGAGGCCTGGCATGCTGCGATTCATGGGGTCGCAAAGAGTCGGGCACGACTGAGCAAATGAACTGAACTGAATTACAAATTAGGAAGTAATGTGAGTATAACAGCTGGATGAACATCAGACATCTAAGGAGATTTTATGGTGTATACCTGCATACTCTGTGTCTGATGTCTTTGCCAACAATTTGCTGTCAGTGTCTGTTCGGGCAGCAAGTAGACGCATGATACATCAGTAGTGTATGCGTGCTCAGTCTCTCAGTCGTTTGACCCCACAGACTATAGCCCACCAACTCTTCCGTCCATAGGATTTTCTCAGCAAGAACACTGCAGTGAGTTGCCATTTCCTCCTCCAGGATGTCTTCCTGACCCAGGGATCCAACATCTCCAGCAGGGAGATTTTTAACCACTGAGCCACCTGGGAATCCCACATCAATAGCAGATTGATTCAAGTTCTCTCTCCTAGCTTTGTACCCATCTTTGAAAAAAATTCGTTTGCCTCTCCACCCAGCTCTCTAAATTATTTGAGTATGAAAGACACTGTAAGTCACACATATAGTGAAACTTCTGTGCATGTGTGTGCATGCTAAATTGTTTCAGTCATGTCCAACTCTTTGCGATGCTATGGATTATATGGATGCTATGGAAGGTATCCCACCAGGGTCCTCTGTCTATGGGAATTCCCCAGGCAAGAAAACTACAGTGGGTTGCCGTTTTCCCCATGAAACTTCTGGGGGACAGTTAAAAAGTATTAGTGCAGCTTTATCTTACTGTATGTCCTCATCTTCCCTCCATACACACACTACCTTCCTACTTTCCCATTCTTTCTCCTTTAGCCTACCCTTGCCTCTTATTGTCAGTGGCTACTGACACTAATTTTATAAAACTATGGATAATTGGAAATCATTTACTAATATGATTAATTAGCTTTGAGAAAATATTTGAGCATGTTATATATCAGTAATTGAAGCAAGGAAGCAAATTACAAAGACAAAATACAATCTTAGTTTACAAAAGGTCTTTCTGAAATAGAGTATCTCCATATGAAAGAAAAATAACATAAGAGTGGTGAGATGATTTGCACAAGCTTTAGACAAGCTTTCAACAAAATCTGCACCCACAGTTTGACATCACGTTATTGGTCTCCCCTACCACCTTTTCAAATATCTTTTTTATTTTTCTTAAGATAACTTATAAAATGAATACTTGTTGCCTAAAAAGTTGAATCTATTACGTAAGAAGTGTTCTTATGTCAGAGATGATTAGCGCTGTGTGGAAAAGCTTTATGCAGTTTCTTAGGATGCCTTGAATTTCAGTTTTACTTCTCATTTTTTCTCATTTGAGCCATTCATTTAGCTGGGGTTATCCCATTTACACACCATTCCACTTCCACTGAATTGTATTCAGATGTTTTACTTCATCCAAAATACATATAATGGCTTATTATTGCCAATATGTGAAAGACTTAGCAGGCAATTTGTAACCAAACTTCAGAATACCAACTGCATGCAGCAATCCCACAATAAGGAACAAAGAAAATGAATTAAGTGTACAGATAATCATCTTTGAAATGTGTGTAAAAAGATCACTGCAGATGGTGACTGCAGCCATGAAATTAAAAGACGCTTACTCCTTGGAAGAAAAGTTATGACCAACCTAGATAGCATATTCAAAAGCAGAGACATTACTTTGCCGACAAAGGTCCGTGTAGTCAAGGCTATGGTTTTTCCAGGAGTCATGTATGGATGTGAGAGTTGGACTGTGAAGAAGGCTGAGTGCCGAGGAATTGATGCTTTTGAACTGTGGTGTTGGAGAAGACTCTTGAGAGTCCCTTGGACTGCAAGGAGATCCAACCAGTCTATTCTGAAGATCAGCCCTGGGTGTTCTTTGGAAGGACTGATGCTAAAGCTGAAACTCCAATATTTGGCCACCTCATGCGACGAGTTGACTCATTGGAAAAGACTCTGATGCTGGGAGGGATTGGGGGCAGGAGGAGAAGGGGACGACAGAGGATGAGATGGCTGGATGGCATCACCGACTCGATGGACAAGAGTTTGGATGAACTCTGGGAGCTGGTGATGGACAGGGAGGCCTGGCGTGCTGCAATTCATGGGGTCGCAAAGAGTTGGACACGACTGAGCAACTGAACTTGTTCTTTTAATAAATTTATTAACTGTGCATTTTCTTACTATAACCTGTAGGAATACAAAACATTTGTATTCCAAATGCCCAGTGAAAATTAATTTTCTTAATTTTGAAAACTAAAGTCTCTATGTATTATTTCATATTTTGTTCCTGTATCATGTTTAATTGCTTCAATTTTTTATTTTTATATTTAAACAGACCTAATTTTCAGATGTCTTTATTAACTAATTTATTTATTGTATTCTATAACCTTTTCTAAACTCAAGGGGGCATTATTTACTGGATTAAAACCAGATTACCTAATGATGATGAAATAATTATTGGTTTTTATTGGAAAGTAATGTGTGTTTTTTTCATCTTTGACGTCTTGATTTTTTCCCCCCTTTTTGGTTATTTATTTTAAATAAAGCAGTGTGTACATGTCAATCTCAAACTCCCTAACTGTTCCTTTTCCCCAGGTAACTGTAAGTTCTCCGAGTCTGTTTTTCTTTTGTAAATAAGTTTATTTATATCACTTTATTTTAGATTCTGCATATAAGTGATATCATACAATATTTCTTTTCTTGTCTGACTTTGGGTTTTACTGAGCAAATAGAGACATGAAACTTAGCATGATGAAAGTAGCAAAGAATAGAACATTAGACTTAAGAAAATTTGTATGTTGAGATTTTCATGTCAATGTAAGAGGGATAGTGGTTGAAGGTAGTTAACTGAGTAGGTCACTTCATTTGGAAATGGCTGAAATTTTTACTGTGTGTGTGTGTGCATGCAAACACGTGTATATGGATACTTTCAAATAGACATGGAAATACTGAGAATCATCTGTAAGGAAAATAATTTATTTTATATACTAATTTCTGTGGTTTCATGTTGTATTAGTGATGAAAAGTTTGATCAGTGTGAACCTGTTTTCATAAAACATTAAGGGATTATTGCAGCCTTCATTTGGTCTTTCTCTGCTGTAATTTAATAACTAATTTTATGGTTGTATAGTTATACTAATCATTATTGTACTGTGTATCACTTTTGTTCGTCTTAATTATTTAACTAAATGGCACACCTCTGAGGTAGAATATGTATTTATGCTTTTGTTTCTTCCACAAGGCTAAAATGAATCCTCTATGCATCATATACATTCAATAATTTCTTCTCCATTCAAACAACAGCTCTTGATTATAAATTTCTTTGTAACTAGATTCTTTTTTTTTTTTTAGTTTATTTTGCTTTACAATACTGTATTGGTTTTGCCAGTTGGTTCATGTTTGGGATCGCATGTACATCCATGGTGGATTCATGTCAATGTATGGCAAAACCAATACAGTATTGTAACTAGATTCTTGATGTAGTTCTATGTAATACAGTCAGTAAAATCTAAAATGTTGACAAACACTAAAACCAAGCTATCTATTACTAAATATTTGTTGTGCTCTCCAAATTTTCTAACTAGGACTCAAATGTCCTTAAAAGCTCTTTCAATTGGTGTTTCTGATTTTCAGTTTTGGTGTTTAATTTTTTTGAAATACCAAACCAAAACCTTTAAAATGCTATTTACCTTTAAAATCCCATGCAGCTCTCTATGGCAAAAAACTAACATTCTGATGATCAGATTATTATCTTTTAATTTTGCTATATTTTTCATGATTTATTATCCCCTTTGACCAATATTCATGTTGAATGTGCACAGATAATACTAGGTACTAAGTAAAATGAACATTACCTACCAAAATGTAGACATAGTACATTTTTGGGAAAATAAAACGATAGCAATGAAACTGTTAGAGCAAACATTTGGCATCAAATACCAAATGTTAAGTGAAAAATTAGAGTGCCTTGACCTTCTTATACTGAATCTATTATTCTTTCTGACCTTAATAGTGACAGAGGGCACTCACACTCTCAATGGATGGCTGCCATATTTCAGATTTATCAAGATGCATTATTTAATAATTGGCTTTATTTTAATTTTATTTTCAAAAATGTAAGAAAACAATTACATATAGTGCTAGGCTACTAAGTGTCATAATTTAGTTTTCAACCTTTAATTTGTTTTCAAGGTTTAAGAGAATGTTGGTGTAGGGAAAAGTGAATGATTGCGTCACATTTGGCTTTCCTTTTATCTTCAACTTAAAAGTTAACTATGTACCTAGTCAGAGGTATTGAATAATGTTTCCTTCCCCCAAAAGTTGCTGTAAAAGCATTTTTTCCTCTTACACTTCTACTTATCTCTAAACACAGCTTTAAGTAGTATTTTTAAAGTTACAGAAATATTTTCTTATGATTACATAAATCCTTTATCTACAAACACAAATCATTCAAGGGTTTGCATTTGAAGTTTTTAAAATAAGCATATAAAGCTAGTGGCTATGTAGCAAAGCTCTAAATTTATTTTAAATGTCCCCTTTTTTCCTTGTATATTTTGTCTCTCAACCCGAGATTTTCTTTCTGTTAAGAAGTCTTGGCATGGGGTTTCTATTTTGGTTTTAGCCTTGTATATTGAGGCCTTTGGCCAGGTCATCAAGTGATCTAGATCTTACCAGCTGCACTCTTTCCCCACCCCCAGATAACCTGAGAAATTCACTTAACTTTTTAAAGTACTTACTAATATGTTACTTAAAAATGCCATAAAAATCAACAAATGCTTAAAGTGACTTTAGTTTCATTGGTTGATATTCTTTAAAGGAAATACCTGTTTCTTGGGTTTTTTCCCCTTTGCTTAAATATCTTATTTAGGCATTTAGAAAACCTAGGGTCTCTCTCCGCACCAAAAGCTATATGTGTATATGTGTGTGTATGTGTTCTGTATTTTTTTTTTCCCCCTGAGATCTTGAGCTCTCAGATGATCTCTGCCTTTGAGCTGCATGTATCAGCTGAGCCACTTTTGAACAACTGTGTTGTAAGACTGTTGAACAAAAGCAGACTTGATAAATTAATATCCTTTTGTCTTGGTCATTATTAAATGCTTTCACTTTCGTTCAATGAGAAACTTGATAAACCGAATGGAGCCTCATGGTTAATGACACTTCCAAATTCTAGAATGTCTGTAAATAACGGAGGAACTTCATTGTAAATAATGTGGATAAAAGAACCTCTCTTCTGACACATGCGAATGAATTACTTCACATCTCATCTGTATTTAGAGAATGATGCATAAGTTTATTCACTTATCCTCTGGTATACATTTTTGGATAAATGATTATGTTCTTTTTAAATCTGAAGTCCAAATGGTTTAAAATAAAATAAAATATGTGACATTGTATAGGTATTTTGTAACACATCTTGCGTGTCACTGTAGTGAAGTTACATACAATATCAATTATCCCCTAAGGTATTATGTAGTTGTAGATCATAAACTTTTTGCTTAAATTAAACATCACAGCTGGTTGCTTTAATTTGATGCATTATACCACAAATGTTTCAACAGCTTGACTAAAATGAGCCATACTGCAGATTCAAAAGAAGAGCGAAGGTCAATGCACATGAAGCCTAGTCATTTGCAAATTTTCTTTGGGCATATTAAAAAGGCATCCTGCAGAATATAGTTTAATGGAATGTAACCAGAAAGAAAATGGAGTAGACTATTTCAATTGTGTTTCATTTATGAAAAACATTACTATAAATTCTTAATCTCCTGACAGTGTTTACAATAGCACATCTGAAAAATCATGAATATTGTGCTTTGAAAGTGTTGTTTACTTCTTCCATTATGATATCCTTGCCAGATTCTTTTCAAACTTAAAACATCACTTAGTCTTCAAAGGGAAGGCAGTTAGGAGAAAAGAAAGACTAAACCTGTTGCCCTTATTCTCACCTCCTACCAAGAAGCTTCCAATCCCCCAACCCCACCCCTATGCCTGCTCAATTAAAAGACCAGAAAAGCTGTATCTTTACTCATTCTACCAGTACTCCAAAAGTCTTTCACTAAGAGAATTGATACAATATTAATGCTACTAAGTTTATCATTCATTACAACAAAAACCCAATTTCAAAACTGTTGTAACTCCAAGGGTGTTCCTTTAGCTTATAGGAGTTAGACCTAGGTATTATTGTCAAAATAGGCAATTAATAAGCTAAACTAATTCCATTACTTATGATCAGAAAATGAAATCTCCCAAACTTTGTGTTGACAACAAAACACACGTGAAAGAATATGTGCAATAGATTAATACTATGATATTTCATGATATTAAAAAATGTAAATGTTACTTTCCTATTAGTCATAAAATTGTAGAATTTTAAAGCTGAATGAGAACCAAAAGGTACCTAGAATTTGTTCTCGGCATCATCTAACCATCTCTAGGTTTAGAAATATTAGTAGTCTCTAATGTGTAACTCCCTTAGTATGACATTTGGAATTTAGTGCAGCCTCATCCATGTATCACTAAACTGTATTCACTTATACACTCTGATCTAACCTCTGTGTGTGTGTGTGTGTGTGTGTTTATGTTTTCTTTGCTGATATTTTAGATACTTTCCTTCCTTTCAGCACAGTTTCATTATTGTCTCTTCCTAGAGTTATCCTAGGAGAAGGCAATGGCACCCCACTCCAGTACTCTTCACCTCATGTCCCCTTGCCTGATACCTCAAAAAAAGTGTAATCAGTGTGACATTTATCACAGAGAAACCCAAGGCTGGAAAATCCCATGGATGGAAGAGCCTGGTGGGCTGCAGTCCATGGGTCGCGAAGAGTCGGACACAACTGAGCAACTTCACTTTCACTTTTCACTTTCATGCATTGGAGAAGGAAATGGCAACCCTCCAGTGTTCTTGCCTGGAGAATCCCAGGGACGGGGGAGCCTGGTGGGCTGCCGACTATGGGGTCGCACAGAGTCGGACACGACTGAAGTGACTTAGCAGCAGCAGAGTTATCCCAAATTCCGTCAAAATGAACTGTTCCTTTGTTGGTGTATCCGCAGAAATTTATTTTTGAGTCTCACAAAATTCCTTTTATCTTGTATTAAAATTATTAATACAAAAAACAGCCAGAGTATAAGCTCCTTTGGTTCATGTATCATTAATTTATTCTTTAACTTTCAATTTCTCTGTGTACCTAATTAACATGTATGGAGGTGAATTATATCACTCTAATCCAATAATTTATTTTTTATGATGGAGGAAGCTGAATTTTAAAGAGATTTTGTTTTCCAAACAAAACATTAATATTTCTATGATTAAAAACCCATTTCTGATTAATCATACATAGATGCTTCATGATATGTAGATGAAGACCTTTCTCTGCCTAAAGTTGATGATTTAATCAGAGTTGGTAACTATTAATACAAGTTAGAAGTTGCGCAGTGCAGCCTTCATTGCCTTAAAGATATCAATATATGTTCTCTGCTTTTAATCTCTGATCTTTTCCCAATTCTTTTTTGGACTGGTATTTCTGGAGTTGATTTCAAATGCAGAAGCAGTGATCTGCCTTACTTCACCTCATGTCCCCTTGCCTGATACCTCAAAAAAGTGTAATCAGTGTGACATTTATCACAGAGAAACCCAAGGCTGGTCATGGTTTCTAATGCATTTACATTTCCTTCAGGGTGCTTCTGAGCCCCATACTAAGGGCTGTCTCGCGATATTACTCTTCCCTTGGTGGAGATGAGTATGTACTCTGGAAATGGATGTTCTGAGTTTGAATCTCAGCTGTGCCACTTTGTAGTTCCGTCACCTTGAATAAGATAGGAAAGCTGTCTGTACCTCAGGTTTCTAATGTGAGAATTAGAATAATACATAATAGTTGTGAGAATTTAGTAAATCAGTAACTGTGAATCGTTTAGCTCAATGTTCTCCGTTTTAGTTGGCACTGGGGACAGGTTTCACGAGTGGCAGTCTTCCCACGGCGAGGATGGGGAATGGCCTCAGATTCGTCCGCTGCTCACTCTGCTGTGCGGCCCAGGTTCCTGACAGGTCACGGAGCTGGGGATCCCTGATTTAGAGTTCCGTATGGGTTTCACAGTATTGGCATTTTCTTAGAACTGAAATGGTCATTTCATTTCCTTCCAGACATAACCCAAAATGATGCTTTCAAAAAAAAAATGAATTTTCTTCCATGTACCCTCAGTGGCATTGCCTCCATTGGTTTTGTTTTCTCTATAACACTTGTTCTGATCACACAGTGTGTTTGAGAATGTATCCTGTCATATAACTCTGCCTAAAATCATTCATTGGCACAGCAAGACAAATTCCTAGGTTTGTAAACATCACAGTTAGAGAGGGTTAAGATATTTTCTCATTTTCTCATTGAAACGAAGTCTTCATTGTTCAAATAGGATGACTAATGTGGGAACTTTAGGCCTGGAAAGTGTGATAGTTGAAGAAGTTTTAGCACTGGTCAGAGGACTTCCAGATGAAAATACATTGCCCAATGTTGAGAAAAGGTCTGGTCTTAAGTATCCAAAAAAATACACTAATAACACAGCTGAGGTCTCTGTGAACTATTAGCCCATAAGGCTCTTGGCAAGAGATGTTGGTAAGAGACCTTGGTTTAAACAGCTATGATTTGTTTCTTGTAATCATCTTGCTTTAAGGGGTTCCAAGTTTATTTCATTTTGTGTGAATACAAATCAGTCTTTGGGAATAAATAGTATGAACATAATTTAAAAGAAGTACTGGCATATCTCCACAGGAAAAAGGATACTTTAATGGTTGTGTTTTTATTTAAAATTTGACATTTTATAATCGTATACTTTTGTTGTTGTTGTTCAGTCACTCAGTCATGCCCAGCTCTTTGCCACCCATAGACTGTAAGCACAGCAGGCTTCCCTCTCCTTCACCGTCTGCTGGAGCTTGCTCAAACTCATATCTATGGAGTCGGTGATGCCATCCAGCCATCTTCTCCCCTGTGCTCCCATTCTCCTCCTGCCTTCAGGGTCTTTTCTAACTAGTCGGCTCTTCGCATCAGGTGGCCAACGTATTGGAGCTTCAGCTTCAGCATGAGTCCTTCCAATGAATTTTCAGGGTTGATTTCCTTTATAATTGACTGATTTGATCTCCTTGCAGCCCAAGGGACTCTCAAGAGTCTTCTCCAATACCATAGTTCAAAAGCATCAATTCTTCAGTGCTCAGCCTTCTTTGTGGTTCAACTCTCACATCTATGCATGATTACTGGAAAAACCATAGTTTTGACTATACAGACCTTTGTTGGCAAAGTAATGTCTCTGCTTTTTAATATGCTATCTAGGTTTGTCATAGCTTTTCATCCAAGGAGCAAGCATCTTTTAATTTCATGGCTGCAGTCACCATCTGCAGTGATTTTGGAGCCCCCCAAAATAAAGTGTCACTGTTTCCATTGTTTCCCCATTTATTTGCCATGAAGTGATGGGATCAGATTCCATGATCTTTGTTTTTTGAATGTTGAGTTTTAAGCCAGCTTTTTCTCTCTCCTCTTTTACTTCATCAAGAGGTTCTTTAGTTCCTCTTCACTTTCTGCCATAAGGGTGGTGTCATCTGCATATTTGAGGTTATTGATATTTCTCCCAGCAACCTTGGCATTTCATAATCTTTATTGTGATTCAGTATATGGTTTCTTCAATGCTATAACTCTATGAGAAAACAACTGTCTTATTTATTAAACTTCACTGTTTAATTTTTCAGTTAGAACTGTTTTTTTAATGTATATATCATTGAGTTTAAATGTCTAATTTCAAGGATGAATACATTGTTCTAAAATTATTTAGTATCACCAACTTGATGGACATTAATTTGAGCAAGCTCTGGAAGCTGGTGGTGGACAGGGAAGCCTGGCATGCTGCAGTCCATGGGATCCCAACATATATAATTTTTATCAATGTTTGCTCTAAAATTTTTACTCAAGAAGCTATGTTTAGTGGTCTTTGTTAGATTCTTTACTGCTTTTTAAAATTGAAGTATAGTTGACTTATAATATTGTTATTTTCAGACATACAGTACAGTGATTCAGTATTTTTGCAAGTTATTTCATTAGAGATTACTCCAAGATGATGGTTTAATTCCCTTTGCTTTATAGTAAGTCCTTGTTGCTTATCTATTCTATATATAGTAGTGTGTAACTGTTAATCCCATGCACCTAATTTGTCTCTCCTTCCTTCCCTCATTCCTTCGGTAACCAAAAGTTTGTTTTCTCTATCGGGGAGTCTGTTTCTGTTTGTATATACATGTGTTTGTATTATTTTTTAGATCCCACATGTAAGTGATACCATGTAGCATTTGTCTTTATCTGACTTATTTTTACTAAGCATAATATTCTCTGTCTCCATCCATGTTGCTGCACATAGATATTTTTCATTATTTTTCATGGCTGAGTAATATTATGTTGTGTATATGTTTACCTTGCCTTCTTGCTTTGGTCATCTGTAGATGGACATGGGTTGTTTTCATGTCTTGATTACTATAAATAGTGCTATGAGCACTGGGATGTTGTGGGTTTTTTTTCCAAGTTAGTGTTTTCATTTTTTTCAGATATATTCCCAGGAGTGGAATTGCTAGATCATATGGCAGTTATATTTTTATTCTTTTAATGAACTGCCATACTGACTTCCACAATGGCTGCACCAATTTACATTCCCACCAGTGGTATACTAGGGTTCTCTTTTCTCCACATCCTCATCAACATTTGTTGTTTGTGAACTTTATGATGATAGCCATTCTGACAGGTGTGAGGTGATACCTTATTGTGGGTTTGATTTGTATTTTCTAATTGGTAGTGATGTTGAACATCTTTTCACATGCCTCTTGGCCATATGTATGTCTTCCTTGGAGAAATGTCTGTTTAGATCTGCTTTTTCTTTTTTTTTTAATTGGATTGTGTGTGTGTGTGTGTGTATTTTGATATTGAGCTGCATGAACTGTTTTGTGTATTTTGGAGATTAATCCCTTGTCTGTTGCTTCATTTGCAGATATTTTCTCCCATTCTAAGGGTTGTGTTTTTGCCTTGTTTATGGTTTCTTTTCCTGTGCAAAAGCTTTTAAGTTTAGTTAGGTTCCCCCTCTTTTTAAAATTTTCATTATGTCAGGAGGTGAGTCAAAAAATGATCTTGCTGTGATTTATGTCAAAGAGTGTTCTGTCTATGTGTTCCTTTAAGAGTTTATAGTGTCCGGGCTTACATTTAGGTCTTTAATTCATTTTGAGTTTATTTTTGTGTATGGTATTAGAGAATGCCCTTATTTCATTCTTTTACATGTAGCTCCAGTTTTCCCAAGGCCACTTTTTGAAGAGGCTCTCTTTTCTCTATTGTGGATTCTGTCTCTCTTTGTCATAGATTAGGTGACCATAGGTACATGGGTTTCTCTCTGGGCTTTCTGTCCTATTCCATTGATCTGTTTTTGTGCCAGTGCCATATTGTCTTGATTATTGTAGCTTTGTAGTATAATTCTAAGTCAAGTCTTATTTCCTCCACCTCCATTTTTATCTCTCAAGATTGTTTGGCAATTCATGATCTTTTGTGTTTGTAAACTAATTGTAAAAAATTTTGTTCTAATTATGTGAAAAATGCCATTGGTAATTTGATAGGGATCACATTGAATCTTTGTCTCCTTAGGTAAGCTTATTCCTAGGTATTTTATTCTTTGTGTTGCAGTGGTAATGGGATGTTTCCTTAACTTCCCCTTCTGATCTTTCATTGTTAGTGTATAGAAATGCAGGAGATTTCTATGCATTAATTTTTGTATCCTGCCGGTTTATCAAATTCATTGATTAGCACCAGTAGTTTTCTGGTAACATCTTTAGGATTTTCTATGCACAATATTATGTCATCTGCAAACAATGACAGTTTTGCTTCTTTTCCAATTTGGATTTTTTTTTTTTTCCTCTGATTGCTGTGGCTAGGACGTCCAAAACGTAAAAGTGAGCCTCCTTGTGTTATTCTGGATCTCAGAAGGAATGCTTTCAGCTTTTCACCATTGAGTTTAATTTGGCTGTGTGTTTTCATATATAGCCTTTTTAGATTGAGGTGTATTCCTTTATGCCTGTTTTCTGGAGAGTTTTTATCATTAATGCATGTTGAGTTTTACCAAAAGGTTTTTCTGCATCTATTGAGACAATCATGTCTTTTTATTCTTTAATTTGTTAATGTCACACTGATTTGTAAATATTGAAAAATCCTTTTATCCCTGGGTAAATCCCATTTGATCATGGCTTATGAGTCTTTGAATGTATTGTTAAAGTATCTTCACTATTAAAGTGAGTTTCCAGTTGTAATTCTTTAAACAAGTATCTTTTTTTGCCCAAGTATGATTTCTGAAACAAAGTCCTTTAAAATTCTTGAAAATAAAAAAACATTGTGATTCTCAATTTTTAAAGTTTAAATTTATAAACCTTCAGTTCTTTAGTCGCTCAGTCATGTCTGACACTTTGTGACTCCATGGACTGCAGCATACCAGGCCTCCCTGTCCATCACCAACTCCCAGAGTTTACCTAAACTCATGTCCATTGAGTCGGTGATGCCATCCAGCCATCTCATCCTCTGGCGTCCCCTTCTCCTCCTGCCCCCAGCCCTTCCCAGCATCAGGATCTTTTCCAACGAGTCAGCTCTTCACATCAGGTGGCCAAAGTATTGGAGTTTCAGCTTCAACGTCAATCCTTCCAATGAATACCCTGAACTGATCTCCTTTCGGATGGACTGGTTGGATCCCCTTGCAATCCAAGGGACTCTCAAGAGTCTTCTCCAACACCACAGTTCAAAAGCATCAATTCTTCGGTGCTCAGCTTTCTTTATACTCCAACTCTCACATCCATACCTGACTACTGGAAAAACCATATCCTTGACTAGACAGATCTTTGTTGGCAAAGTAATGTCTCTGCTTTTTAATATGCTGTCTAGGTTGGTCATAGCTTTTCTTCCAAGGAGTAAGAGTCTTTTAATTTCATGGCTGCAGTCACCATCTGCAGTGATTTTGGAGCCCCCCAAAATAAAGTCAGCCACTGTTTCCCCATGTATAATTTTTATAATTTCAATATAGACTCTAACTCATTTAAATATCAATCTCAATCTTATTTCTATAGCATAGTGTTATCATCTTAAAATACTTCCAAAGTATGAATACACACATAAGTTAGGGGCAGAAGGAATAAGAACTTAAAACCGAACTTACAAAAGTTACTTGTTTTTAATTTTGGATAAAATTTTAAAAATCACAAATATTGTTCTTGGATACCAAAACCTATTGTCCTTATAATATCCTCAATTAAATAAAAATGATACCTGAAGTGGGCTTCATCTGTATTTTTCTACCCTCTGTCCAGTGAAGTGAGAGTTGCTCAATTGTATCTGACTCTTTCTGACCCCGTGGACCACCAGGCTCCTCTGTCCATGGAATTCTCCAGGCCAGAATACTGGAATGGGTAATTTTTCCCTTCTCCACGGTATCTTCCCAACCCAGGGATCAAACCCAGGGCTTCTGCATTGCAGGTGAATTCTTTACCAGCTGAGCCATCAGGGATGGCCCTACCTCTGCCTATGCCACCCTCAAAATGAAACTCAACTACTGGGAAAAGAGTAATCTAAGTGTATTTTATTGTAGTGTTTTTTTTTTTTTTTTCAATTGAAAGCTCCCAAATTCTATGTAATTGCTCTTGTATAGAAAATAAGTTTTTCATTAAACTCCTTGAAATATATTAATTTTAAAGAAATTCAGAAATTTAGCCAGTAGTGTTACAATATGCTTGGATAATTTTAATATTTAGTGGCTTTCTTTCAAATATGAAGATTGCATTTATTACATAATATTGCCTAGACATTATTGTCTTTCACAGTCATATATTTATTTTTTTCCTGTAACAGCCAGGAAAAATGTGGAAGTATGCATAACTCCTAGTCATGATACAGAATTAATGTCCTGGACATAAATTTATCAAAGAACATGGAGAGATCTATGTGCCTGTGTAACTTGCTCACACATAAACACACATACACAGAGCCATTCAGAAAATCACAGAAAAAGGATAAAAATGTGACTGTCAAGATTGATATTTAGAAGAATGTTGAAATTCTATATACATTTAAGTTATTCACTAAATATTTTATAATAGACATATTTCCTGAATTTAAATAAATAATTTATATAATGTTTGACCTTCCTGTGTCACATAACTTGAGAATTAAATGAGCTAATACATCAAATGCCTTAAAAAGTAGAAATTTAGAAGAAATTGAAAAGGTTTAATTGAGGAATTATTGTTGAAAGAGCCAATACTTTTGTAACTTGAGCTCTATCTAATCATTAAAGAATGAATACTTATTTAAATCATTTATTCTATACAATAGAAAGCACTATTTCATTCTAAAATTCAAGCCTAATATTAGTACTGAAAATAACAAAGATGTTCCTCCTCCAGAAAATAAATACAACAATTTGACTTAGGATAGGATTATTAAGAAATATTAACAAATAAAGACTAAACATGAACTTTGAAAAGGTAACACAAATTATATACAGTGTTTATTAAGTGCTTACAGAATCTCACTTCTAATTTATGAAAATGCCACTTCTGAAGAGTCAGAAACAAAAGCAAGGTGTTGTGAGCAAAAGCATGCCCTTTGCACTCAACACTTCAGTTTTTTTTCTTGTCCAGTTGCTAAGTTGTGTCCCAATCTCTGCAACTCCCATTGGCTGCAGCATGCCAGGCTCCTCTGTCTTCCACGATGTCCTGGAGGTTGCTCACATTCATTTCAGTCGAATCAGTTGTGCTATCTAACCATCTCATTCTCTCCCCAACCTTCTACTTTTGCTTTAAACCTTTCCCAGAATCAGGGTCTTTTCCAATGAGTTGGCTGTTTGCAACAGGTGTCCAAAGTATTGGAGCTTCAGCTTTGGCACCAGTCTTTCCAGTGAATATTTAGGACTGATTTCCTTTAAGATTGACTGGTTTGATCTCCTTGCAGTCCAAGGGACTCTCCAGAGACCCAGGCCCCCTGCACTGCGAGTGTGGAGGCTTAGCCACTAGACCACCATGGAAATCCCCATCAGTACAGTTCTTGACAAGAGTAAGTTGTTGGAGACAACTATAAATTGTTTCCATATGTCAGTAGAGATATTATCAATGATAAACAAACCTTTTGTGTTAGAAAACCCCATAAAACTTTATTCCCAAAGTAAACGTGGTCACTAAAGACAGTACATTCTGTAAAATTCAATTCCGTTCTCTCTAATACTGATTTAGGCCTCTACAGTATAACAGGAATAGTGTACTTGGGTTGCATAAAGTGTTATAAGATGGAAGAAAAACAAGAATTCTGTCTACACTAAGAACATAGTGTCCCTGAAGGATAAGTAAAAGACAAGTGAAGACAGTCTCAGGGTTTTTTCAGGCAGAATGAATTGCAAGTCTGCGTTGTTCTAAAATAGCCAGATATACATGGGGAACTAAAAATAAGTCAGTGTTAATGGAAAGAAGTATGAGGTGGAGAGTGGCAGAGATGAAGCTGGGGAAAAGGCAGGTGCCGTTTAGCAGAGAGCCTTCTGTCATCCTGTCATGGTGAAGTGCTCTAACTTCATGCTATCTAAACTATTTGAAGCCATTTCCCTTTTCAGGTGGGTTATATCTGAAAGCTATAGTGTGAAATTAAACATATAAAGAGATTGAAGTAATGCAGAAAGTTGGCAAGAGACTTAATAGGACAACTGGAGAGTAGGAGATGCATTTAAAAATTGTTTGAGTTAAAATCCTCAGAGATTGGTGACTAGTTATAGGGGAATATAAGGTGACCTCTAATAAATGAAGTGTCTGGGTGACATGTTAAGCCATTTTTGATACTCAAAAATGAGGAGGCAGAGACAGTAGGAGGATGGCCAAGTAGCTATATCAAAATGCAGATAACTTTAGCCCAAGGAAGAGGTCAGACTATGGACTTGAAAGTTGTAAACACACAGGATACTGAAGTCATGTGAAGAACCTGAAAATGGATTTTTAATTTGCATGGTATATTGTTTGGCATGTAGTAAATACTCCAAAGTTATGTATTGCAAATTAAAGCAAGATGCAACGATTCAAGAAAAAGTGAAAGAATAGCATATTTAAGTGCAAGAAATACCCATGTTTTTGAGAGGCATAAAATATGATACAATTCATGTATATCTTATTTGTGGTCATATACACATATATGAAAATTATAAAAGACTCCTGGGGGAGTAAACATTAAATTACATTAGTCATTAACTTTACGTAGAGAGGGAAGTAGTGTTGTTGCTGTTTAGTTGGTAAGTCATGTCCAACTCTTTTGTGACCCCATGGACTGTAGCCCACCAGGCTCCTCTATCTATTGGCTCCTCCAGGCAAGAATACTGGAGTCGATTGCCATTGTCTTCTCCAGGAGATCTTCCTGACCCAGGGATAGAACCCACGTTTCCTGAATTAGCAGACGGATTATTTAGCACAGAACCAATTGAAAAGCCCTTATTTCTATTAAAAAAAAAAAAAACTAAAATAGAAAAACTCATTAAAATCTGACAAAGCTGCTTAGTGAGTTTAAAAGAATATGTTACTGCAAAATTTATGCATGAAGTGTCTAAGAGACTTCCATGTACTTGGTTATATCCAAATGCAGATAGATCCAGCTAACTGCAGCCAGGGAAGAGGTCAGCATGAGGTCAGTTATTTTCTGATTTTTTCTTTTTTAACTAAAGAACAACTGGAAAATGTGGAAAGATTTAAGTGTGAACTACTTTTTGTAATACTTGAACTTGAAGGTAAAAAGTAGAACAGGGAGTGAGGGTGGACTTAAGACCAGGAGGGTTTTTTCTTAAAGATAAACAATTTCAGCATTTTATATATTACAGAAAAGGGCAGATAATGGGCAGTTTTTGAAATATACTTTGAGATACAGATGATATCTCAATAATATAGTTGTGAAATAATAAATGAGAAAATCCATGTATCCTCTATACATCACCCTGTATGTTTGTCCTTCAAATTCCATTACAGTAGAGCTAGGATTTTTATGTTTTTAATGTATGCCTAGCATAAAAGCATAAACTCATTTTGACTAGTTCTGCATTATAATAAAGAACTGAGGGGATAATATACTTCTTAGATGACATCATTTGAGAAATTATAGTAAGACAGTCACAGAATCTTTTTCTCGGAGGAAATTGGTGACCATGAAACTTTCACAAATTGCAGTGCATTTGTACTTTAAAGCATTATCACATGGTTGCAGTAATCTCACTAATACAGTATTATTACCAAAACAAACTGGGAAGATAGCACCTGCTGAAAGAAATGAGAAGGAAGATGTGTTAGGCAGCATATAATTTTGTATTTCTGAACATTGAGGGCTGTTGAAAAGATAATTGAAGTTATAGAAATATCACAGGATGGTAAAGGATAACTTATGCATAATTAATGTTATTAATTTATAGAATTTCTCAATGACTTTAAGAATTTACATTTTAGGTAAAATTTTGCCTTTGCCCTGTATAAAGCACCTATTGTGATTCCGTGAGTCAGAAATTCTTTTAGGATTTTGGGCAGTTTAGTTGGAAGTACATTGTATTTTCGCCAAATTTATCTCACATTTGTTGGGTTTTTTGTTTTATTTCTTAGAGAATATTAAATATCTTCCTGGGAAGCATTTTTAGCTTCAAGGGCACTATTTAGTTTGTTGGAACAATAATGGAGTTAACAAAGAGATGACTATGGTAGGAGATGCTACTGAGTAAATTTATGTTCAGTGGTAAAAAATGGCATTACTACCACATCCTGAGTGACCAAAAGTCTCTTAATGAAAGCCAAATTTATTAAATGCATAAATCACATTATCAAGTCTCAGGGTAAATGAGAGAATTCAACCAGTCTTACTATTAATCTCATAACCATAAATCCTTTGTATTCTTTTCATCATTAATGTCTCTCCCTGATCCTTCTACTAATTTTCTGTTTCTCAATCCTCTCACTGATACCTGTATATTTTGGTATTAGCTCATCATCTTGAGAAGCTGCCTTGAACTCCCTGACTCCCAACAACTGTTCTCCATTGCTGTTTTCCAGTAACCTCCGACCTTCTGTTGGCTGAGGTCTCATATGTGAGTTGGATTGTCTTCCTAGTTAGTTAGTCTTGAATGTGCTGGTCGTTGTTACAATAGCACTGAAATTCAAATTCCAAGGGTATGTGTTCTCTTCACCTTTTCAGAATATAAACTTGCAGATATAGGCTCCTTTTAATTCCATCTCCTCCCACATTGTCTCTTTTAATTCCATCTTTCAAGAATGTGTTTTCCAATTCAGCTTCAGTCTGACCTGTCCTGGAAGAAACCGATCTCATGTTCTCAAATAGTCTAAGGGAGCTGCTTTTCCCCCATAAATGCTTGTCTGTCAGTTTTAGTGAAGAATTATAAACATTGTGGGGGTGAAATTTTATTTGTCAGACTTGTGTATATCTATGAAATGATAAAGACAGTTGCATATTGATGTTAATTTGTAATATTTTAATCTCTATAGTGTTTGAGAGTGGTAATAATTATTAATGATTGATAAGAATGGTAATAATGTGGAAGTTTATCATATGCCAGATTTTCTTTTCATTTGACCCTCAGAGCAACTCTGTGATGCAACATATGATCATCTTGATTTTACTGATCAAAAAGTTGAGATGCAGATATTTGTGAATTTCCCCAGACACCTGACAAAGAATAGTGTTTCAGAGGTCTCCTTATTTTAAATGAAGCTACCATTATAAACAGTAGTCTAAGAGTACTGTGTTTACTGGGTTGAAAAAGAAAATTAGGACTCTACTGAACTCCTTGTAATGCTATGGTAACACTATAGGATTCAAAACTTCTTAGCATTTTGTAGCTAAATCATCACTTCTGCTTTTAGATATCCAGCAGGTGTCACCCACATTGAAACTACTCAGGAGAACTGAGACTAATACCAAATGAAAATATTTATACAAGAAAGTTTGAAAAGAAGAGGTGCATACATACAGGTACAAATATCCCTGAATGGTGAAAAACATAAAACTTATAGAAGTGGTTACACAGTGCAGGATACAATAAGAATGCTCCCAGATGGATTTAGGACTTCCCGGATGCAGGTCAACAAGTAATGAAGGATATTGCTAGCACTGAGTAATGATTCTACAAGGAATAGAAACTTACCGTTGCCATTCTTAAGAAGGTCATGGAATCAGGAGAGACAAGAGAGACAGTGAAAGATACAGAGACTAACACAAACAGAGACAAAGATCCCAATACAGAGAGAGAGACGGAGACAGAAGGAGAGACAGACAGACAGACACGGCAGGATGGGAAGGGAGTGAGAGAAAGAGAGATTGTGTAAGAAGCTGTGCAGCATGATTCTGGTGCCTTCTGGTAACTGTGTGACTTGAAGGTTAACTTCTTAGGCCTTTTATTGCAGAGATTAAGCCAGTTAAAAATTCATTATCACACTGCTTTTCTCTATCTTGAAATAGTATAAAGTGACACATTAAGGAGTCTTCTAGAACATTCCAGATTTTTAGAATATCCAGAAGAGGTTTTAAGTTTAATTTGGGAGGTGGAGGAAGAAAAGTGACAGAGACTAACACAGCCCTTCAAGGGACATTTGATTTGACAACAATGAGAAAAGCAGGCATATAGTTTGGGCAGTAGAGAATAAATTAGAAACAGCCACTGTAAAAACCAAATGTGAAGGCAAATTAAATAAGAGTAAATTGAGGTCATATAGTTACAGGCCCTGGAGGATACATAATTATGTTGATTATACTAAATATACAGCCACCCTTATTTACAATTTTCTTTATTGTTATCTTGAAAAGAATTTAATCTAGCTGTGTATTAAGCAATTACTGAATTACATTTGAATTAAAAAAGTTCAGCAGCAGTAGCAATGAAAAACTACCACCTATACATTATACATGATACCTTTTAAAATTATATTAAAGAAAACAATTTTATATCCCTAATTCATCACATTATTTTATTACTAATTTATACTACCCTTTATACTCTTATATTAAGTGTCCTTGATTTAGATATACTTTGAAATGTCAATGAGTACAAAGAATAATAAATAAGGCAATATAAAGAAATTCAGAGCAGCAGTCCAGTCTTTGTGTTTACTGAAAAACTAATGGAGACTTAACTGTAACACAAAGCTTTGTTTTATACTTCATGATTTGACGGTCTCTGTCAAATCTTACCACAATACACAATGTGTATCTTACCACAATAATCAGGATCTGGTATTATTTTTAAATGAATAAAATAAAACTTCTTTTTATACTTAATCTATGTTTATTTTGATCTAATTCTCATATTCAATTTCTATATACTATGATATTTATTTGTGAGTTTCAATTTTTTTCTAGTCAATTTTTTTCTTTTTTAGTTTTTTAATTGATGAAAAATTGTTTTACAGTTTTGTGTCACTTTCTGCTGCACAACAACATGTATATCCCTTCCCTGTCTAGGCCCCCTCCCCTCCTCTTCCCTTGTTCTATCCCTCTGTGTCATCACAGAGCACCAGGCTGGGCTCCCTGTGTTATTTAGCAATTTCCCACTATTTTATACTTGATAGTGTATATATGTCAGTACTGCTTTCTCAATTTGTCCCACCTTCAACTTCCCCCTACTGTGTCTGTAATGAGGTATTACTTCATACCAGTCAAAATGGCCATCATCAAAAAATCCACAAACAGTAAATGCTGGAGAGGATGTGGAGAAAAGGGAACCCTCCTACACTGCTGGTGGGAATGGAAACTGATACAGCCACTATGGAAAACAATATGGAGATTCCTTAAAAAACTAGAAATAAATGTACTGCACGACCCATCAATCCCATTAATATCCATGAGAAAACCACACCTATGAACCCCAGTGTCCATGGCAGCAATATTTACAACAACTAGGACATGGAAACAACCTAGATGTCCATTGACAAATTACTGGATAAAGAAGTTGTGGTGCATTTATACAATGGAATATTACTCAGCCATAAAGGATCAATTTGAGTCAGTTGTAGTAAAGTGGATGAACCTAGAATCTCTTATACAGAATGAAGTCAGAAAGACTAAAAACAAGTATCGTATATTAGCACATATATATGGAATCTAGAAAAATTGTACTGTTGAACCTAGTACAGAACAGACTTGTGGAAAATAAGAGCTTTTGACATTTATATTTTAACTAATTAATTTGGAAAGAATCACTTGTAACTTTGAGGAGTACTTTAGCATTTCTGTATTCTTTCATTCAAAGTTACATTCTTCAAAAATGAGTTTGAAAATCCCAAATGGGAAAAAATGTGGCTTTGAGATGAAAGTGCCTTTGAACAGATGTTCTCAGTTTTCTGTTAAGTACAGTATCTCTTCATTGTCATAACATTATTAAGTACTTATAACTCCATATTGTGCAATTGTTTAATCCCCTTTTAAGGATCAATAAATAGTTATAAAAATTTGTATATATTTTCTTTGACTAGTCATTTTATGCATGAAATATTAGAAACGTTTTAAAAAATAAAATTGTGATTAATGTTACATAGCAGTGTCACACATTTTTTAATAAGTAAATATATATAAATATATGCATTTGTATACATTTGTGCAAATAAAATTTTGAAGTTTTCTTGGAAAACCTGGTCCTCAAAATTAGCCTTTCCTTATTTTAAAAGAATAGCTTAGGGTGTAGATAACATAAATGAAATATGAAAGTACACTTGCTCAAAAATGGACTTAAATTTAGTAATGATGCACTAGAGTAAATATTGTAATATGAAGAGAACTATTATAATAATTTCCTTCTTGCTCAATAGCAAACTTTAAATTTTTTTTTTTTTTAGAATTAAAGTCAAGATTGCCTCTGAATGCTCTATGGAGAAATACTGTTAAATAAACCACAAAAATACTGCTTCTAAAAAAAAAAGAAGCTAGGTCATTAAAGTAAAGCATCGTTATTAGAAGTGATTTGATGAGAAGGGGTGGATTTTGGACAGCGTTTGCTTCTTGCTAGGTTTGTGACTCTGGGAAATGTGTTTCACCTCTCTGGGCTTTAGATGCCTTATTTTGAGATTTAGGCTCTCAAGTCATGTCCAGATAAAACTGTAGCAGGTACTTTCAGTGCTCTGCCCACATTCCCTGAGTTTCCTATACTGTTGTGTGTGTATGTGTGTGTTTGTGTGCGCGTGCGCACACACAGTCACACATGCGCACAAGAGCTCCAGGTAAATGTTTGCTCTCAGTGGCCACAACTGACAGTCTTTGTCAGTAAGCTGTTCTTAGCTTTGGGAACCTAATGTCTGTTTTGCTTGCAGAACAAACCTCCCTTAACCAATGACTGATGTGTGTGGAGGGGTCCATACCCCAGTTCCATCCAACTAACTTCTTTGCCTTTGGATATAGACAGTTTTGAGATGAGACTTCCTCTTTTTCTGCCTCTTTTTTGTGAAAGTGAATTGAAAGCCCTCAGTCATGTCCCACTGTTTGCGACCCCATGGTCCTATACAGTCCACGGAATTCTCCAGGCCAAAATACTTGGGAATTCCAGTATTTACATATACTTATATGTATTTATATATACTGGGGAATTCCAGTATAAAACTTTTTCTGTGAGATGAAGCCAAAGTCACCCTACCCTCTGAGACCTTAAAGCTGTCCTTTTGAATGTACTTCTTCTCTTTGATTCTTTCTCACCTGATTACTATTTTTCCTGGGATCATTTCCTAGTAAATGGATTTCAGAGTAATTGTTGAGAGTTTATTTCTGGCTATCCAGAGCAATAATAATATTTTTAAAAATTAAGATCTTATTGATACGTAGATTCACAAACTATAATGTTGTGATTCATTTTGTTTTGGTTTGACTTAGGCTTATGTGAACTCTTAATGCCTAGCGTTACATATGTGCATCATCTCAGAAAAACATTGCAAGAATTAGTGTAGTACAATCTGTGCCTGAAACAACTTAATAAAAATATTATTACAAACACACATATAATAAGACAATATAGTTTCTTTAAATAATAAGCTAATATACATGCTTTTTATATTATCAATCATTATTTGGAAATTTGGGGGTGTTCTTGGCATCTTTGAATCTTCATCAATTACTTGGAACTCTTCTGTACAAGGGATTTCTCTCTTCTACCAGGCTCAGATGGTAAATAATCTGCCTGCAATGCAAGAGACCCAGGTTCGATCCCTGGGTCAGGAAGATCCCCTGGAGAAGGGATAGGCTACCCACTCCAGTCTTCTTGCCTGGAGAAATCCATGGACAGAGGCCTGGTGGCCTACAGTCCATGGGATCACAAGAAGTTGGACATGACTGAGCGACTAACACACATGTATTGGCATCTGTGAACCACTAACATTATTCATATAAATCAGATATTTCCTAGTAAATTTTAAAACTTAGCAAAAAATGTAATTTATCTTGAGAGTAAAATGAAAAAAGTGAAAATGCAAATGAAGAATCAAACTAAAATAGGTAAAAACAAGTGAATTGGGCAATCTTACACAGGCAATTAAAAATACAAAATTAACATAGTATCCTAACATTTAGGCTTATTTTATATATAAAATATATTAAATGACTAATCAAACATATGTCTAATTCCAATAGCAAGTAAACTCAAAGACTGACCCTATTTCATTTTGCATTTACTCTTGCCTGGAAAATTTCATGGACAGAGGAGCCTGGTGGGATACAGTCCATGGGGTCCCAAAGAATTATCATGACTGACCATGCACACACACACGTTTATTTTTAAATCAAATTAATACTTAAAATTAATATTTTAAAATACTACTTATATAGTATTAGTAATACATATACATGTATAATTTTTCAAAATTATTTACAAAGCTTTAAAAATACTGGTCTGAAAGTAAATGTTATTTAATGACAGAATAAATTGCTTTTGATAAAGATTGTGGTTTTAATCAGATTAAACATATTTCTGAGGAAAGAGGCTACTTTGATATGTGCTATATATCAAAATACTATTTTTCTCCCAGCTGGCAAATAAAGTTTAATTTAAACAGCACATTCACTCTTATTTTGCCTATCAATAGTTTCAAATACTGCTCTAAAGTCTCACAGTTCAGCATGTATCATTTTGACAGATCCTTGAAGTACTTAAATGCCATCTAGAGATTTAGTGTCACCAAAATCTGTACCACACTGCTCCCAAATGGCATTCTTTTAACTGCAAACTATCTTCTTTATCTTCTTTGTTTCCAGTAACCTCCTTTGTGAATGTGTATCACTTAGGAAACAAATGAAAAATCACTTGTTTATCCTATCAAATGAACTATCTTAAAGTTTAAATAAAACCATCTAAAAAGATATTTCATTATTGTCTTCATGGAATATGAGGTAAGAACTGATACACAGAGAAGTTTCCATTGTAATTAGGTTAAGTGAGTGTGATTATACCCTTAGATTTTTAGTGGAAACAAAATTTTAATTATACATTTCTCATCTTGCTTGACTTACTAGCCACCTCCTCTTTTATTATTTCTTTTATTTTTATTTTTCTTTATTTTTTAACTTTGATAGAATCAGGACTATATGTACAAAGAACCTGTAAGTCACATAAAGCTGCAAACCACTCAAAAAAGACTTTAATTGCTCCTCAAAAATTAAAATTGTTACTTCAACTTTCCCATTTATCAGCTCTACGTTTGTTATATGTTTGTAATCCTTTTATTTTAATCTGTCTCTTTTGCTTTTGCGTACAACATATTGTCGAGTCTTGCTTTCATTCAGTTTTATTTGATTAATTCAATATACCTTCATTTGTTTTAAATTATAACTAGGATTTAATTCTTCCATCTTGTTTCATATTTTTCATTTCCTCTATTTTATGTACTCTTCAAGTGAAATTCCATAAAATTCTTTTTGTGGGATTTAAAGTTATATAAAATTACATATAGGCTAATTTTATTTTTCTTAAACATTTATGGAGTAACTTCTATTTCTTAAATGTTTCAATGACTATATTTTCCATCTTAAAAAAGATACATATTAATGCACTCAATGTGTGTTCTTTACAGTTACTACTGAATTATTAATGCCTGGAATATTACTTTTGGTAAAATACAGGAGCTTTGTGTTCTATCCTTCTTCCCTCCTTCCATATATTTTAGTATATTTATTTAAAATTATTCAGTTTTCTGTATTAATACTATACTTCTAAAAGCATTTATTTGATATACTTCACTATTTATCCTTGAGGTATGGGTAACCTCAGGAGTCTAGTTTATTTGGCCTGGGAGCTTATATTACCTATGGAATATTGACTCTTTGATCTTGGAGAAAGACCATAGGCCAGGCCTTAGTCTAAGCTAGTTCAAGATATGTAGATGTGTGGAATGGAGTATGGGCATTCAGGTACCACTAACCAAAGTTAACACTTTATTTTGCAACAACCCAGCAAGAAACAACTCTGTCAGGATTTCACCCCCATTCCTTAAGGAGTGTAATAGAGAGAAAAGGCAATTTTACAAGACCCTACTCCGCAGACCCTGGGGGTTGAATTGGGAGAGGTAAAGGACTTAATACCCACTTAATTTCACCTCATCCAGTGAGATTCTTGCCCACATAGGTACCCACAGCAGTATTTTGAGAAATGAGGATAGGCAATGATTATACAGAGGTAAAGAAGGGGGGGAAAGTGAAGTGAAGAAAAATAAACAGAATTTTAAACTTTTCTTCCGTTGTTACTTCTATTGTTTTGTTTTGTTTTTTTCTGTCCTAAGCTGCGACCACCCACTTCTTACACAGAGCAGCAGAAAATGCTGTTTCTGCTGCTGCTGCTGTTATAGATACTGGAATGTATTTTTCCCTACTGTGTTCTTAGCATCAGTTTTAAAAGTAGTAAGTAGCAACTCATGCAAGTTGGACATCTTGCTGAACACATTATTTTTTTTTGTGGGAAGTGCGGTGAACTTGTGTCTATATTCAATATGTGTTGTTTATGTGAAGTCTTTCTATTCAGGGTTTATGTTTCCTCTTTTAAATTCACATTTCTTTTTCATTTTGTTATTATAATTTTACATGTGTAGACTTCATAGCTAGACAGTACTGTAGAGTTGAAAATCTGTTTAACAGTGAAAATAAAATCTCCATTTAAAATTAAAATATTCTGAAATCTGACCTTATAAATATTCCTTGGAAAAGACACTTAAATGAAGTGTGAAAATGTCAACAATTAGCTAATAAATCTTTGTGAAATTCTCTTTATATGCAATTTTTAAATCCATTAGTAACTAACAGATATAAAGCTTAGAATAAATAACATGGTGAGACTTACGAAATCTCATCCGAAACTTTATTCTTTTGCAAATACAATTGAATGCTATTAAATATTACCCTTTTTATAACTTAAATAATCCTCACACATTATTTTAGCGAATTAAGCCACCTTTTTATCTTTTTCAAACTAAAGCAATATACCAGACAAAGGAAAATGGATATGTTTGTTTCTGTGCACGTTATTGTTTATATGGAAATATCAGTACAATTGCATGGGCCTTACATTAGAAGTGACAAGACAGCAAATTCTGTAAGATAACTAATACTTTTTAAATTCCAGTTAATTTTATTGATTCCCCAAACCCTCCTCCTCCCCACCACCACTAAGAAAGCGACTTGCTTTGTCCTAAGAAACCCTGGCTACAAAGTCCATTGGCTCCATTTCTCTCTGCGTCCCCTTTGCACCCCACCTCTCCTTTTTTTTTTTTTTTCTCAACCTGCTTTTCCTTTTTGTTTTTGCCACTTCCTCCATCTGCTTCCTTCTTGTTTTCTTGTACTTTTGCATCTTTCTTTGTCTTTTGTTATTAAGTAGTAGCAGTACCATTTCGCAAACAAGTACCAATGGTAGTTGTATCCAGTATTCATTTATTAAATACATTCAATGTGTTGGACACTTCGGGTTCCACTATGGTCTGAATGTTTGTTTCCTCCCCAAATTTGCGTTGTTAAATTCTAACCCTCCTGATATTAGTATTAGGAGGTGGGCCCTTTGGGAAGTGATAAGGTCATGAAGACAGAACTGTCATAAATAGAATTAGTGCCTTTATATAAGAGACACCAGACAGATCTCTTGTTACTTCCATTATATGAGGATATAGGGAGGAA
This sequence comes from Budorcas taxicolor, assembly GCF_023091745.1. Lineage (NCBI taxonomy): Eukaryota > Metazoa > Chordata > Mammalia > Artiodactyla > Bovidae > Budorcas > Budorcas taxicolor. The sequence continues at coordinate 34,349,578 of NC_068915.1, read as the reverse complement.
GTGCCATCTGTGAGTTAGCAGGGCCTCATCAGACACTATGTCTGCTGGTACCTTGATGTTAGACTTCCCCACCTCTGGAACTGTGAGAAATATTACTAAGTTGCTTTTTTTATAAGCCCCCCAGTCTATGATATTTGTTGTTGCAGCCCCAACAAACAGAAGGATTTGGCAGAAATTGGCTTTTCTGTTAAAATTATGCTGAAAACTTTGAAATTAGGTTAAAATTAATAGTTTAAGGAATTTAGATTAATAAAAGTAGATTTAAAAACTCTAGAGTTGTGCATATTTACTTGGAAAAAGTATATAATCTGCATATACTTTGTTCCTATGTTGATTTAGTTGTTCCCTGGGGACTCAACATGGTAAAGAATCTGCCTGCAGTGCAGGAGACCTAAGTTTGGTCCCTGGATCAAGAAGATGCCCTTAAGAAGGGCACGGCAACCCACACCAGAGAGAGGAGCCATGTGAGCTACACTCCATGGGGTCGCAAAGAATCGGACAGGAGTGAGCAACTAACAATTTCACTAAAAATGGAGCAAGTATACAATAGTGCAGTTTTAAGTATTTAAAAGAGAGCTGAAAATGAAGTAATGCTAAAATTAAAATGTCTATAAATTTCTTTAATGAATTGTTACTCTCTTTAAATATTCTGGCTATATTCTTTCCTGTGCATTAGAACACAAACCAAAAAGTGCATGGTACTTCATAATAAACTCAGTGGATAGTGAATAGTGAAGTCGCTCAGTCATGTCCGACCCCATGGACTGTAGCCTCCCAGGCTCCTCTGTCCATGGGATTTTCCAGGCAATAGTCCCTAAGTGGATTGCCATTTCCTTCTCCAGGGGATCTTCCCAACCCAGGGATCGAGCCCGGGTTGCCCACAATGTAGACAGAAGCTTTACTGATCTTGTCATATACAACAGTGACATTTACAAGTGCCTGAAAATTGTCATTTTCGCTTATGACATTCTGTATTAAATTGTTTTACAAGAGATTGGTAACATGCAACTGACCTAAACTAAATCCCTTTAAGAATAAATGGCAGCTGCAAGGTTTGCTTTGCTCAGCATTCTCAAGGAGATTAAAATATTAAAAAATTTTGACCTGTAATTTCAGGAATCAAATTGGAAATACAGTAAGTTTTACTTTATAGATACAAAAAGAAGTAAAATGCATAAAATCATTTACATTTTAAATTAAAAAAACCCTGGGCCAAGTGAAGAAAAAGATCAAGTTAACATATTTAGTGAACTTACCAGATTTCTTGAACAGAAAGTAATTTTTTTTTTTTCTGGAGTTTATATTATCCTGGAAAGGGGTACACCAGACAAAATCCAGAGGTCAGATTATGAAGAACCAAATGAATAATGCTAAGAAAAGTTTTAAACTTATCCTAATGTGCGATGTGCAAGAACCAGTGAAGCAAAACTGATTTTATTTTAGAAAGATTAGTTTGGCTGCAGTAGGGAACTGGAAGAGAGTGTAGTATTAAATGGTTATTGTAAAATTTTGGAGGGAAAAGTCATGAGGGCCTGGAGTAAATGCTGGCAGTTACAATGGAGAAGAACAGACACATTTGAAGGTTATTTAGGAAGATAATTTCTTGGACTTTTGATGGATGAACTTGGAAATCTAAGCATCCAGGATGACTCCTAGGGGATTTATTGGGAGACTCTTTGGTAACACTACCTCCTTCTGAAATCCAAAGAGAAAAATTTTAAAAGATGAGAAGTCTTATTTAGAATACGGTGAGATTATGATGCACGTGAGCTATTTAAGTAGACATACCTAGTAGGTAATTTGATGGGATAGGCATTGTTCAAAGAAGTTGCATATATGTATATATATATACACACACACACATACATACAAACATACATATATATGTGTGTGTGTGTGTGTGTGTGTGTATTCACTGTAGAAAGGAAAGAAAGGGTTAGATGTGACATTATCTTTAATAATTTTGATTTATTGTATCATTGTCATTGTTGTTTAGTCACACAGTCTTCTTGTCTGACTCTTTTGTGACCCCAAGGACTATAGTCTGATAGGCTCCTCTGTCTATGGAATTTCCCAGGCATGAATACTGGAGCAGTTGCCATTTTCTTCTCCAGGAGATCTCCCTGACCCAGGGATTGAACCCACATCTCCTGCTTGGCAGGCAGATTCTTTGCCACCGCCATTTGAAAATGGAATCAGTCAGTTCAGTTCAGCTCAGTTCAGTTCAGCTCAGTTGTGTCAGACTCTTTGTGACCCCATGAATCGCAGCATGTCAGGCTTCCCTGTCCATCACCATCTCCCGGAGTTCACTCAGATTCACGTCCATCGAGGCCGTGATGCCATCCAGTCATCTCATCCTCGGTTGTCCCCTTCTCCTCCTGCCCCTAGTCCCTCCCAGCATCAGAGTCTTTTCCAATGAGTCAACTCTTCGCATGAGGTGGCCAGAGTACTGGAGTTTCAGATTTAGCATCATTCCTTCCAAAGAAATCCCAGGGCTGATCTCCTTCAGAATGGACTGGTTGGATCTCCTTGCAGTCCAAAGGACTCTCAAGAGTCTTCAACACCACAGTTCAAACGCATCAGTTCTTCAGCGCTCAGCCTTCTTCACAGTCCAACTCTCACATCCATACATGACCACAGGAAAAACCATAACCTTGACTAGACGGATCTTAGTCGGCGAAGTAATGTCTCTGCTTTTGAATATACTGTCTAGGTTGGTCATAACTTTTCTTCCAAGGAGTAAGCGTCTTTTAATTTCATGGCTGCAGTCACCATCTGCAGTGATTTTGGAGCCCTTCAAAATAAAGTCAGCCACTGTTTCCCCATCTATTTCCCATAAAGTGATGGTACCAGATGCCATGATCTTCATTTTCTGAATGTTGAGCTTTAAGCCAACTTTTTTGCTCTCCTCTTTCACTTTCATCAAGATGCTTTTTAGTTCCTCTCCACTTTCTGCCATAAGGGTGGTGTCATCTGCATATCTGAGGTTATTGATATTTCTCCCGGCAGTCTTGATTCCAGCTTGTGTTTCTTCCAGTCCAGCGTTTCTCATGATGTCTTCTGCATATAAGGTAAATAAGCAGGGTGACAATATATAGCCTTGACGTACTCCTTTTCCTATTTGGAACCAGTCTGCTGTTCCATGTCCAGTTCTAACTGTTGCTTCTTGACCTGCATACAGATTTCTCAAGAGGCAGGTCAGGTGGTCTGGTATTCCCATCTCCTTCAGAATTTTCCACAGTTTATTGTGATCCACACAGTCAAAGGCTTTGGCATAGTCAATAAAGCAGAAATAGATGTTTTTCTGGAACTCTCTTGCTTTTTCCATGATCCAGCGGATGTTGGCAATTTGATCTCTGGTTCCTCTGCCTTTTCTAAAACCAGCTTGAACATCAGGGAGTTCACGGTTCACGTATTATCGAAGCCTGGCTTGGAGACTTTTGAGCATTACTTTACTAGCATGTGAGATGAGTGCAATTGTGCGGTAGTTTGAGCATTCTTTGGCATTGCCTGTCTTTGGAATTGGAATGAAAACTGACCTTTTCCATTCCTGTGGCCACTGCTGAGTTTTCCAAATGTGCTGGCACATTGAGTGCAGCACTTTCACAGCATCATCTTTCAGGATTTGAAACAGCGCAACTGGAATTCCATCATCTCCTCTAGCTTTGTTCGTAGTGATGCTTTCTAAGGCCTACTTGACTTCACATTCCAGGATGCCTGGCTCTAGATTAGTGATCACATCATCATGATTATCTGGGTCGTGAAGATCTTTTTTGTACAGTTCTTCTGTGTATTCTTACCACCTCTTCTTAATATCTTCTGCTTCTGTTAGGTCCAGACCATTTCTGTCCTTTATCGAGCCCATCTTTGCATGAAATGTTCCCTTGGTATCTCTAATTTTCTTGAAGAGATCTCTAGTCTTTCCCATTCTGTTCTTTTCCTCTATTTCTTTGCATTGATCCCTGAAGAAGGCTTTCTTATCTCTTCTTGCTATTTGGAACTCTGCATTCAGATGCTTATATCTGCCTTTTCTCCTTTGCTTTTTGCCTCTCTCTTTTCACAGCTATTTGTAAGGCCTCCCCAGATGGCCATTTTGCTTTTTTGCATTTCTTTTCCATGGGGATGGTCTTGATCCCTGTCTCCTGTACAATGTCACAAACCTCATTCCATAGTTCATCAGGCACTCTATCAGATCTAGGCCCTTAAATCTATTTCTCACTTTCATTGTATAATCATAAGGGATTTGATTTAGGTCATAACTGAATGGTCTAGCGGTTTTTCCTACTTTCTTCAATTTAAGTCTGAATTTGGTAATAAGGAGTTCATGATCTGAGCCACAGTCAGCTCTTGGTTTTGTTTTTGTTGACTGTAGAGAGCTTCTCCATCTTTGGCTGAAAAGAATATAATCAATCTGATTTCTGTGTTGACCATCTGGTGATGTCCATGTGTAGAGTCTTCTCCTGTGTTGTTGGAAGAGGGTGTTTGCTATGACCAGTGCATTTTCTTGAAAATGGAATAAGGAGAGGCAAAGGAACAGTAAGCATACTAATGCTTTCCTGATACCTTTCATGGGATAGAACTGCTTACTATCTAAATTTGACATGTCAACAGATAGAGACCTACTTGTTTTTGTTGTTGTTTAGTCACTAAATCAGGTCTGACTCTTTTGCAACCCCATGAACTGTAGTCTGACAGGCTCCGCTGTCCTTGGAATTCTCCAGGCAAGAATACTGGAATGAGTTCTCACTTCCCTCTCCAGGGGATCTTTCCAACCTAGAGATTGAGCCTGTGTCTCCTGCATTGGCAGGAAGATTCTTCACCACTGAGTTACCAGGAAAGCCCATAGAGATTTAGACATACACTTAAAATACTAGTGATTTTTAGAAGAATAAATTTAAAGCAATATTAATTGATAGACAATGAAAATTGAAAGGTTAAAGAGAAAATATAAGATAAGGAAACTGTTCATTTCTCATAAATTTTAGTGAGGGGTCAATGGTGTCTAAGTATGTGTCTAAGTATGATGAATCAAGAAATATAGGAAATTGAATTTTAAATTATTGATGAAACCTCAATAAAAAATAAAAAATAAAAAAAACAGTTAAGACTGTTTGTATCTGTCAGTGGGACCAGGATGAGAGGAGAATATTTTCACTTTTAATTTTATACACTATTTTTATGCTTTGAGTGAGACATTTAAAACATTGCATCTATAATTTCTCGTTTTTAAAATATTTGCTATTAACAATATCTGATATTAAATTATTTGTTATATAATGGAATCAGTTCAGTTCAGTCACTCAGTTGTGTCCGACTCTTTGCAACCCCGTGAATCGCAGCACGCCAGACCTCCCTGTCCATCACCAACTCCTGGAGTTCACTCAGACTCACGTCCATCGAGTCAGTGATGCCATCCAGCCATCTCATCCTGTTGTCCCCTTCTCCTCCTGCCCCCAATCCCTCCAGCATCAGTCTTTTCCAGTGAGTCAACTCTTCGTATGAGGTAGCCAAAGTATTGGAGTTTCAACTTTAGCATCATTCCTAAGAAATCCCAGGGCTGATCACCTTCAGAATGGACTGGTTGGATCTCCTTGCAAATCCTGAAAGATGATGCTGTGAAAGTGCTGCACTCAATATGCCAGCACATTTGGAAAACTCAGCAGTGGCCACAGGACTGGAAAAGGTCAGTTTTCATTCCAATCCCAAAGGAAGGCAATGCCAAAGAATGCTCAAACTACCACACAATTGCACTCATCTCACATGCTAGTAAAGTAATGCTCAAAAGTCTCCAAGCCAGGCTTCGATAATACGTGAACCGTGAACTTCTAGATGTTCAAGCTGGTTTTAGAAAAGCAGAGGAACCAGAAATCAAATTTCCAACATCTGCTGGATCATGGAAAAAGCAAGAGAGTTCCAGAAAAACATCTATTTCTGCTTTATTGACTATGCCAAGGCCTTTGACTGTGTGGATCACAATATAATTGAATAGGCAAGTACAAAATAATATGTAGGCACTATGGCTGAAAATAGGTAAAATTAATGTGCATAGTAGCCAAAATGCAAGCAATACATATATGTAGACTATGATTATGGAGAAGGCTATGGCACCCCACTCCAGTGCTCTTGCCTGGAAAATCCCATGGGTGGAGGAGCCTGGTAGGCTGTAGTCCATGGGGTCACACAAAGTCGAACATGACTGAAGTGACTTAGCAGTAGCAGCAGTAGCAGACTGTGATTATATATCATTTATAATTAAAATGTCATTTGATGTTTAATATTAAAATGAAAAGTTTAGTGATACATTTTTAAATCAGTAAACAAAACTGGTCTTGAATACTGCTACTTTTGATCTTAACACTATTTACTGAGTTTTTGGAAATCCTTAATATCTTTGGGATCAGTTTTCTCTTTCTTGACTTTTGGTTTTGACTTTCTCTTTCTCATGTCTCTTCTGATTATACAAGTCAGAAAGACAATTCGTTCTACCTTTAACTAAAATTGGAATTTACTAAAGCACTGCCAGAGTAACTCGGGAAATCAAAGTGGAGAATGAAGCAAGGTCCCAGGAGTAATTGTAATTACATTTCAGATGATAGTAGTTTCCATTCTCTACACTCATATCTGCTGTTTCTGTATTTTCTTGTTTTTTTCTTCTGTCATTTGTTTTTCCAGAGAACAACTTTTGCTATTTCTCCTCTCTGCCCCACTATAAACTTGACTATTGCTAGCTCCTGAACTTTACTACTTTAAATATAAACAACATAGGAAAGAGTAACTCATTTTTCTTATTTCTTGTACCAAAATTGCCAGAAAAACAGCAAATTACCTGTCACATCAGTGAACAATGATGAGATGATCATGCTGTGCTAACTGGTAGCTCTGGCAATATCCTTGTGAGGAGAGCAACAATGAGTGCTGATTAGAAAAGATGAGTGTGTGCTACCATCTGAAAATTGAACGCATTCATGTAAACATTTTTTGTACTCTTAGCCCAGTTCCTAGCATTGTTTATGGATTCAGCAACATGAATCCCTCTCTTACAACTTATATCACCATATATGTGCTTGGATGTCTCAGTTGCCTCACTTTTTACTATGATTCACCCTTCATTCACCCTTCTTGTTGGTCTCCTATTCACTCCTGTTTGCAACTGAACCAACTTCTTCTGCCATGTTCCCCATATCAGAAACGTGACTGCCATCCGGCCTCCCAGTTTGCTCAGAACAGAAACTTGGGTGTCAATCTTGCTTTACTTTTTCCTTAACCTATCTATACAATAAATTGCTAGCTTTCAAATCTATCTCTTCTTTTGAGTCTGGAAAATATATAGAACTCTATTCTTGCCAAAAGCATTTCTTCTAGACTACTGTATTATTAATAACTTCTAGATTCTCTTTTTCTCACATCTTTTCTGCCATTTCCTTTTATTGTCTTCCTATAGCAGCCAGACTAAGGTTGGCTAAAGACAATTGAATCATGCTTAAATTCAGTAGGAAACCACAAAAATGTTTTACCATAAAAGCCAATACTTAGTAGAACCTGCAATCATCTGATGATAATATGTCTTTTGCTCATTGAGTTCTAGGCACATTGAACATTTTTTGTTTCTCAAAAAAGTGCATATACTATTCCATGGAATCAAGATTATTGGGAGAAATATCAGTAACCTCAGATATGCAGATGACACCACCCTTATGGCAGAAAGTGAAGAGGAACTAAAAAGCCTCTTGATGAAGGTGAAAGAGGAGAGTGAAAAAGCTGGCTTAAAACTCAACATTCAAAAAACAAAGATCATGGTATCCATTCTCATCACTTCATGGCAAATAGATGGGGAAACCATGGAAACAGTTTTCTTGGGCTCCAAAATCACTGCAGTCATGAAATTAAAAGATGCTTGCTCCTTGCAAGAAAAGCTATGACAAACGTAGACAGTCTATTAAAAATCAGAGACATCGCTTTGCCAACAAAGGTCTGTATAGTCAAAGCTTTGATTTTCCCAGTAGTCATGTATGGATGTGAGAATTGTACCATAAAAAAGGCTGAGCACCAAAGAATTGATGCTTTTGAACTGTAGTGTTGAAGAAGTCCCTTGGATTGCAAGAAGATCAAACGAGTCAATCTGAAAGGAAATCAATCCTGAATATTCATTGGAAGGACTGATGCTGAAGCTCCAATACTTTGGCTGCCTGATTAGAGCTGACTCATTAGAGAAGACCCTGATGCTGGGAAAGATTAAAGGCAGAAGGAGAAGGGGACAACAGAGGACAAGATGGTTTTATGGCATCACCAACTCAGTGGACATGAGTTTGAGCAAGCTCCGGGAGTTGGTGATGGACAAGGAAGCCTGATGTGCTGCAGTCCAAGGGGGTCACAAAGAGTCAGACACAACTGAGCCACTGAACTGAACTAACCCCATGAAACACACACAAACACATATACTTCTTTCATTATTTTTTCTAATCTCTTTAAAAAACAGTCACCTACTTACAGCCTGGGTGTGTCCTTGTCCTGTAGGTTTAACCGGAAGTATCATTTTCTCAAATAATTTCTCCTGTATCTTTACATGTTAGATAAAGAGCATCTTCGTGTCATTCCCTCTCCTAATAGTTCATTGCTTCCCGTTATATCACTTACCAAAACTTGTAACTTTTTACCTAGCGGTGTGTTTCCTTATTGAAGCCTATGTCCCCTATGAGCTCTAAGCCATGAAAGAGCAAGGATAACAGTGTTGTTTCTTTTTTTTTACCACTCTCTCTGTAACGAGAGCATTGTGTTCAGTGCTCTCTACTTATCACTCTCTCTTTTTAAACTTTCTCCTAATTTTATTTATTAAGGTAGCAGTTTGGACCATTACATAAATTATAAACACTACAAAACGTTTCACATGTTTTGACTTTTGTATACACAACAGCACGCTCAGCACCAAAAGTTTAGTTTTCATCCATCACCGTGCAGACTTACTCACTCTGCCCTCCTCAGCCTTTCCTGCCTGGTAACCGCTATTCTGTTTCCTGTTTGTATGTGTTTGTTTTTCATTGGTTTGGTTGGTTGGTGGATTGACTCTTTTATTGACGTATGTATATGCGTGGGTATAGACACACAGATATAGATAGGTATATGTGTATATATATGTATATTTATTTTTATTATTTTCCATTATAGGTTATTATAAGATATTGAATATAGTTCCTTGTACTGTACCATAGGTCCTTGTCAGTAATGTATATCAGTTAATCCCCAATTTCCAATTTATCCTTCCCCCTACCTTTCCCCTTTGGTAACCCCATTTGTCTTCTATGTCTGTGAGTCTGTTTCTGTTTTGTAAATAAGTTATTTTTCATCTTTTTTAGATTTCATATGTAAGTGATACTTTGATATTTTTCTCTCTCTTTCAGACTTATTTCAGTTAGTATGATAATCTCTAGGTTCATCCATATTACTGCAAATGACTTTTCATTCTTTTTATGGCCTAGTAGTATTCCATTGTATTTATTTTTTATTTTTATTTTTTCCTTTGGATGCCATTTATTTAGGATTTTGTTTCTTTTTTTTTTTTAATTTTAAAATCTTTAATTCTTACATGTATACCACATCTTCATTCATCTGTCAGGACATTTTGGTTGCCTCCATGTCTTGACTACTGTAAATAGAGCTGCAGTGAACATTAGGGTGCATGTATCTTTTCAAATTAGCTTTCTCTGTGTATATGTCTTAAGAATGGGATTGTTGGATCATGTGGTAACTCCATTTTTAGTTTTTAAAGGAATCTCCATATTGTTCTCAATAGTGTTTGTGCCAATTTACATCCTCACCAACAGTGTAGGAAGGTTCCCTTTTCACCACAACCTCCAGCATTTATTATTTATATACTTTTTGATGGTGACCACTCTGACTGATGTGAAGTGGCAGCTGCTTATAGTTTTGATGTGCATTTCTCTAATAATTAATAATGTTGAGCATCTTTTTATGTGCCTATTGGCCAACCTTGTATCTTCTTTGGAGAAGTATCTATTTAGGCCTTCTGCCATTTTTAAAAATTTGGTTGTTTGGTTTTTTGATATGAAGCTATATCAGCTACATATCTATTTTGGAAATTAAGCCTTTACTGTACTAAATCAAACAATACATTAAAAGGATCATACGTCTTAATCAAGGGGAATTTACCCAGGGATGGAAGTATTTTTTTAGTATCCTCGAATCAATTGGTATGATTCACCACATTAATAAACTGAATATTAAAAACTAGGAAAAGCTTTTGATAAAATTCAGTGCCTATTTATGATTAAAAAAAAAAATTATCCAAGTGAGTATAGAGGGAACCTACCTCAGCATAATAAAGGCCTTATATGACAGACCCATAACTTACATCATACTCAATGATGAAAAGCTGAAACATTCCCCCTGAGATCCAGAACAAGACAAGAGTACCCATTCTTGCCACTTTTATTGAACATAATTTTGGAAGCCCTAGCACAGAAATCATAAGGAGAAGAAATAAAAGGAATCCAAATTGGAAAGGAGGAAGTAAAATTGTTACTCTTTGCAGATTATGACATGATACTATTATACATAGAAGATACTATACATACTAGACCTCATTAATGAATTCAGTAAAGTTGCAGGATATAAAATTAATATATAGAAATCTATTGTTTATATACAGTGACAACTATCAGAAAAATTAAGGAAACATTCTCATTTGCCATTGCATTTAAAAATGTACCTAGGAATAAACCTACATAATGCAAAAACCTGTACTCCAAAAACTATAAGACAGAGAAATTGAAGATGACACAAATGAAAAGATACACTCTAATCTTGGAATAGAATAATCAATATTGTTAAAGTGACCATACTTCCCAAGACAATTTGCATATCAAATTACTAGTGGCATTATTCACAAAATTATGGGAAAAAATTGTTTCATTTGTTTGTATGGAAACACAGAAGACTGTGAATATCCAGGAGAATCTTGAGGATGAAGAGTACAGCTGGAAGATAAGGCTCCCTGACTTCAAACCATACAACCAAAGTACAGTAATCAAGAGTATGGCACTGGCACCAAAAAAGACAGAAAGATCAATGAAACAAGATAGAAACCCCAGAAATGAACTCAGACACTTATAGTCAATCTGTGACAAATGAGGCAAGAATATACAGTGGAGAAAAGACAATCTATTCAATAAGTGGTGCTGGGAAAACTGGACCAGCTACATGTAAAAGAATGAAATCAGAATATTCTCTAACACCTAATACCATACACAAAAATCAACTCAAAATAGATTAAAGATCTAAATATAATACTGGATGTGGTAAAACATCTAGAGGAAAACATTCACAGAGCCCTCTTTAACATAAATTGCAAGCGTGTTTTGTGCGTGTGTGTGTGTGTGATTTGTCTCCTAAAGTAATGGAAACATATGTCTTAATAGAACCCTCACCTCTTCCACCAGCTGCACAGCTAGCAAAGTGATGTCTTACTAAGGAGCTGGGCTCTAAAATGCCTCGTAGTGAACATTTAGCCAAAAATCCTGTAGAAATAGTTTTATTTTTAGATATCAGTCAGTTCAGTCGCTCAGTCATGTCTGACTCTTTGCAACCCTATGAATCGCAGCACGCCAGGCCTCCCTGTCCATCACCAACTCCCGGAGTTCACTCAGACTCACGTCCATCAAGTCATTGATGCCATCCAGCCTTCTCATCTTGTTGTCCCCTTCTCCTCCTGCCCCCAATCCCTCCCAGCATCAGAGTCTTTTCCAATGAGTCAACTCTTCGCATGAGGTGGCCAAAGCACTGGAGTTTCAGCCTCAGCATCATTCCTTCCAAAGAAATCCCAGGGCCGATCTCCTTCAGAATGGACTGGTTGGATCTCCTTGCAGTCCAAGGGACTCTCAAGAGTCTTCTCCAACACCACAGTTCAAAAGCATCAATTCTTCGGCGCTCAGCCTTCTTCACAGTCCAACTCTCACATCCATACATAACGACTGGAAAAACCATAGCCTTGACGAGACAGACCTTAGTCAGCAAAGTAATGTCTCTGCTTTTGAATATGCTATCTAGGTTGGTCATAACTTTCCTTCCAAGGAGTAAGCGTCTTTTAACTTCATAGCTGCAGTCACCATCTGCAGTGATTTTGGAGCCCAAAAAACAAAGTCTGACACTGTTTCCACTGTTTCCCCATCTATTTCCCATGAAGTGGTGGGACCAGATGCCATGATCTTCGTTTTCTGAATGTTGAGCTCTAAGCCAACTTTTTCACTCTCCTCTTTCACTTTCATCAAGAGGCTTTTTAGTTCCTCTTCACTTTCTGCCATAAGGGTGGTGTCATCAGCATATCTGAGGTTATTGATATTTCTCCCAGCAATCTTGATTCCAGCTTGTGTTTCTTCCAGCCCAGCGTTTCTCATGATGCACCCTGCATATAAGTTAAATAAGCAGGGTGACATTATACAGCCTTGACATAAAATATACAAAATAATAAATATGAAAATTCTTATATTTCTTGAACTCATAGTTTGCATAAATATGCTGTAATTACTAATGGATGAATTAATAAATTATAGCTATCCATTAAATATTTATTCAAATAATTAAGCCCAGCTTATCATTTCTGCATGCTATTTCTGTTGAAAGATGAATAAACAGATGTCCAAAGCAGCTGCGTAGTTAGTGTAGTCATATACAATCCATTCTTAGCAAACGTGTACTGTTAGATTTGATGTAGATTTTGTCTTAGTAGATTTTGCTGTTCACATATACATTTATGGGATTCTATTTTATTTTTACTTTTGTTTATGAGTATGTTGAAGGAAATTGAAGGATAAGGCATTTTATGGTGTTTGGAATTCCTTGAGTTTGCCAGGAAAGTTTGATCTGTGTGTACAATGCATCTGGTGAAGTGTGATTCATGACATCCATTGTTTTCCAGCTGCTTGTCAACCTGTAATGCTCTGCTGACTGGGCACTTCTTCAGTAATCTTGTCTCCCTTATGCTTATCTTTCTGGAATGCTGTCATCAGCATATTGCTGTTAATGAATGACTGCTTTGAGAAATTTTATGTCACTTCTCAGTTTATTCAAAGAATTTTATCTACAAAAATTAAATCAATATCAACTATAAAGTAAAATGATCACAATTCCCTTTTTTGAAGAAAAGTTTTTCTTTAAAACAGGAATCTAATTTTTAAACCATCGTGATAAAGTCAGCAGGGTATTCTTTTATTCTGACCTTCTAGATAAAAATATCAAGCAAGGAAAGCTAGAAGAATTTTTGTCATGCTTTCAAAGGTGTCAATCTCAATGTACAGGCAGTCACATTTCTGTTTTATTGATATTTTTTAAAATAGGAACAATTTTCAAGGTTGAATTAAGGTTGTATTAGTCAACACTATTAAAAGTCCTAGAACTTCCCAGTAACTATATTCAGATTCCGTTTTTACAAGTTGAATCTGTGTGTATGTGTCCATGTGTGAGAGAGAGCCTTAAAAGTGGCAATAAACAGCATCCTTCTTTGCCTTCCTAAATTCAGAACTCTTTGCAAACTAGAGCATTCAGAGAGATTGAATTAGAATATAATACAATCCAAATCTGGCTTGGAATGCAGCCTTGAAAGCATCCAATGCATTCTTAGGTGAACTGAAGTGCCCCACTGGAGTTGCTGACAAAAGTGCAGACCTCTTTCACAGGGCCAGAGTCTGTAAGCTTATGTCTGGACAAGCTGAGATTTCATCCTGTAGACAGACCACGCCAGTAAGAAGGAGAGCAAGTTTGTTTATCCAAGGTCACCTACCAGTTTATGAATGGAGAGAAGTGAGTGAGAGGTAGGAAAAGAAGCCAGAAGGATGCTTCTAGCAGAAGTCCCCTTGTGCAGATGGATCCTGGGAAATGGGGAGGGTCCCTGGATAATTAAAAAGTGAGTTTTATAGACTGGGTGTGTTAATGAGGGAATGTTTGGACTTGTATCAAAAATACACTGGGCCTAATTTCCTATAGAAGTTTCTTCTACATTGATGTTTTCCCCTTAATCACCATCATTGGAGGAATCACTTTATTAATTTCTTACCCATGATATAAAATTCAAGAAAGAGTAAGGATAGAATATGTAAGGTTTTCTTAGGGAAAAAAAAAATTCTTATCTATTCATGAACATATTTCTTAACCTGTATCAATTCCTCAGACATATTTCATTTGTACCTATTCTTGAATGTCCTCACTTTTATATTTTGCTTCCTGTCCTCTCCCCCTTGATTTTCTCTTAAGAAATCTGTACAGCTTAGAATTACTAGAATAGCTCCTTAGTTCATATATCATTTCCAATATGTCCCTACTTAAATCTATGTACCATACAAATGCCAGAAATTTTACTGGACTTGTCATGTCCCTAATATTAAATTCCCTATAACCAGTGCTTCTGCAGTATGTCAAGCTCACCAGATGGTTTCTGTTGAATCCTCTTAAACCTCATGCCTCATCTCTCATTTGCCTACTTCTTTATTTAAAAAAAAAAATGGATCCAACACCTAGAATGTGCCAAAACTACATTAGACAGTGTGGTGTCAATATGGCTCTAAATAGATAACAATCTTTGCTATAAGGAATTTATATGCTACTTCAGAAGACAGAACAAATACAGGCAAACAGCCAAATATATGGAGTAATTGAAATGAATGACATGTAATTTAAAAAAAGATTAAAAGAGAATCACCTGAATATGGGGATCTAATTTAAAGAAGAAATATCTAAGGCAGCAGAGGCACCTAATATGAAGATCATTTCCAGATGGAGGAAATAGCACTTTAAAAATTTAAGTGTGAAAAAAAATCAAGTGCGAAAAATCTTGGTTCACTTAAGCAACTAAGGAAGATGAGTATGAGTCACTTTTCAAGAAGACTGGTATGAGATGAAGTTAGAATAATAAATAAATGCCAGGAGAGCCAGGGCTATGTTAGTTTACTGACATTTTCTCTGTCCTTATATTTTTGACCCATTTTTGAAATGTTTCAGTATTTAAAAAAACCTTTACTCTTTGCACTTTTCTACAACTTTGTCAAACTTTTCCTGAGGTAGGATAACCAAAAATCAGAAGCACCTAGGAACCAGTCAAATGATGACATTTGTGAGACTCAGGGTAAGAACACAAAAGGGGAACTCACTTTAAAAACTATTCAATAAAATAGTTCTAGCCTTGTAACTTGATAAATATACCTTGCTAATGACAGCTGCTTGCCCTTCTGCTGCTTCCCAATGACTGGCATAAAGACAATGTTGTGCTTCTTGGCCTTGGTCTCGATGAAGTCCTTGAAGTTCATAGGCACAGAGCTAGCAGGCACGCCGATGCCCCCTGGGCCATGTTCATGGCCTCGCGCTGCTCCCGCATGGCCTCATACTGGAAGTCCTTCCTCCGCTCCGTGTGGGTGAGGAAAGATGATGGGTTAGGTCCTTAGTGTTAGACTGGCCATGAGCTCCGGCTGGGCAGACGCACCAAAGAGCCACCAGCACAGTGGTGACGGAGGTGGACCCGGCTTACATGAGCCTCCGTTCAGGGAACAGTGCTCCTCAGCCGCAGAGGACAGGGGAGCAGCTGCTGGCTAAGTAACTATGTGGAGGGGCTGGGAGGAGCCCACCGGTGCCTAAACTGGAACTCAGTGTGGTTCATGTGCTCAGGGCCTCCACCAGGGGCCCCTACTCACCGACACTGGAGGACAGCACCCTACTCATGATGTCAAGAGCCTTGCTGATCTTGTCCTTGACGGATGGGGCACCAGCACTTGGTCCGAGAACACGGACTTCCAGCCCAGGTACCACTTGGTGATCTCCTAACTGGGGCTGTTACTCAGCCAGGAGCATGGCGCTTGTTGAGAGGAGACAAGTGAGAAGCCGGAGTCCACCGTGGCAACAAGTGGGAGCACAGCTTCCACTTGCTTGTTTGGATCCCAGTCCCACAAGCTGGTGACACTTGCAGGGTTTCAGGGACTGAATGGGGTCAGCTCGGCAGTGAAGGGCCCTGCATGTCGACTCTGTGCCTTGGCCTCTCACCGACAGCCCTGGGCCGCTCTGAGGATCAGGGATGGTGCAGGTGGAGTTCTCCAGACGGCATGAGGCAAGTGTTCAATAAAGGGTGCTCACGGTGGTCCTGAGGATTTCCCTGGTGGCTTAGACAGTAAAGTGTCTATCTACAATGTGGGAGACCTGGGTTTGATCCTTGTGTCGGGAAGACCCTCTGGAGAAGGAAATGGCAACCCACTTCCAGGACTCTTGCCTGGAGAATCCCATGGACTGAGGAGAGTGGTAGGCTACAGTCCATGGGATTGCAAAGAGTTGGACATGACCGAGGGGCTTCACTTTCATTTTCTTTCACTTTAATGACTTGTAAAGCTATGATAAAATTACAGGTGTTTTTTTTTTTGGACCCCTTAGCATCTATGAAGGAACTCGGCAATGTGGAAAGAGCAAGTCCTGGCTCCAGACTAACGTGGTCTTTCACTGTCCTAGACTCGGCCCTTCAGAGCCTCATGACCCTCAGGAGGAATGACCTGGGTCATGTCCTAAACAAGGCAGTTAATTCAAAGGTTCTGGAGTATGGTTGAAAGGGAAAACATGGGTTTGATTTTGTACATGGGGAAAGAATCATTTCTCCATGTACAGAAACATGGTGGGTGGATGGCCGGAATGGATTCTCTAATACAAATTTCTCTTATCTAAGTTGAAGGACCATACTGACCAGTGCAGCTTTTAAGTATAGAGCTAATGCTAACCTTTCTTATTTAAATTCCAGTCTCTGTTGTTGAAAATGGGTAATGAGTACGTAGGGATTCCTGATGTTACTTTCCCTACAGTTTCTTAATGTTAGCAATTTTCTGTAACCAAAAAAGTGAGAAAATATTTTCATATCTTCTTGACAGTTCCAGGAAATTTTATGTTCTATGTGAAGAGGTTTAATTTGCTTGGTCACCATTTGTTTATAATCTACTGATGTCTTTAGTAATATAACCTTATTAATGGTGGATAAAAATAATCAATGTGCTCTGTAATAATGCTTTTTCTTTCCTGAGTTTATCCTTGGACTTGGCACCATTAAATTCCAGTAACTTTCCTTGTATGTTTATTCTTTATATTTAAATAATCTTATTGATATTGACGGGCTTCCCAGTTGGTGTAGTGGTAAAGATCTGCCTGCCAGTGCAGGAGATGTGAGAGATGCAGGTTCAATCACCAGGTCAGGAAGATCCTCTGGAGTAGGAAAGGGCATTCCACTCCAGAATTCTTGCCAGGAGAACTGCATGGACAGAGCAGCCTGGCAGGCTACAGTCCTTGGTCTCGCAAAGGGTTGGACACGACTGAGCAACTGAGCATGCATGTCCATTGACATTGAGCACCATCTTATAAAGGGCTCCAAACTCTTTTTCATCCACCCAAATTCTAGTTTAAAATTAACTCAATGTGAATTTTCTTATGTTGAATTACATTGCTTTAAATTTTAAAAGTTAGCTTTTCTCCTCTTATAGAGTGGCAGTCTCAGTCTTTCAATATTGTTTTCTCTTTCCATGAACTTAATCTTTAGATCCATGATTTAGAATCTAAATTTAGGATTATACTGCTTTAAGCAGTCTTTGTGTTCTTTTTATATTTTTAAGATATTCTTTTTCCTAATTCAAACCTATTCTTTGCAAAGCTTTCTTTGCAACCTTTGGATAATAACACAGCCTCAGGTATATGTGGAGAAGGCAATGGCAACCCAGTCCAGTATTCTTGCCTGGAGAATCCCAGGGACAGGGGAGCCTGGTGGGCTGCCGTCTGTGGGGTCGCACAAAGTCGGACACGACTGAAGCGACTTAGCAGCAGCAGCAGGTATGTGTTCATATAGTGGGGCTATAATCAAAACCGTACTCCTCCTTGGGTAGGATTTGAACCCACCTGAACCTCAGATTGAGACTTAAACCCATGATCCTTGAACTAGGAGGGGACTTGAACCTACTGTCTTTTAATTCAAACTACTCACCTGATGTCAGAACTTACGCTCGGGTTCTTTCATTTTGTCACAGAAGAAATTCAGTGTGAGGCAAAGTGATAGGCAAAGAGTGAGTTTATTAGCATAGTATGCTTGTGCAAGATACAAGTGGGCTGGCATGAGAGCACAGCAACCCCAGGAACCAAGGGGGCTACATTTGTATGATCAAAGAAAAAATGGGGAGGGGAGAAGACGGTATTCTTCCTCATTCTTGAGCAGACATCAAGGATTAAATCATTGATTTCTCCTTCAGTCTTATGTGGTGCTTCCCAGGTAGCTGAGTGGTAAAACAACCTGCCTGCCAATGCAGTAGACACAGACGATGCGATCTCAGTTTCTGGGCTGAGAAGATCCCCTGCTGTAGGAAATGGCAACCCAATCCAGTATTCTTGCCTGGAAAATTCTGTGGACATATGAGCCTGGTGGACTACAAATCATGGGGTCTCAAAGACTCTTGACATGACTGAGCACTCCTCCTTTTTTGGTCTCCAAGACGCTTACTCCTTGGAAGAAAAGTTATGACCAACCTAGACAGCATATTCAAAAGCAGGGACATTACTTTGCCAACTAAGGTCCGTCTGGTCAAGGCTATGGTTTTTCCAGTGGTCATGTATGGATGTGAGAGTTGGACTGTGAAGAAGGCTGAGCGCCAAAGAATTGATGCATTTGAACTGTGGTGTTGGAGAAGACTCTTGAGGGTCCCTTGGACTGCAAGGAGTTCCAACCAGTCCATTCTGAAGGAGATCAGCCCTGGGATTTCTCTGGAAGGAATGATGCTAAAGCTGAAACTCCAGTACTTTGGCCACCTCATGCGAAGAGTTGACTCATTGGAAAAGACTCTGATGCTGGGAGGGATTGGGGGCAGTAGGAGAAGGGGACGACAGAGGATGAGATGGCTGGATGGCATCACGGACTCGATGGACATGAGTCTGAGTGAACTCTGGGAGATGGTGATGGACAGGGAGGCCTGGTGTGCTGCGATTCATGGGGTCGCAAAGAGTCAGACACGACTGAGCAACTGAAGTGAGTGAGTGAGTGAGGGTTTAACCAGGACTGTTGTGGCACTATTTAAATCATATGTATATTAGCAAAATGGTGATAAAAATAATTAAATATGGTAATTAATCTCAGGTTTTGATATCATATACCCTTTTACCCAGTTTTAGCTTTCCCCCTTCACCTGTACTTCTGTCTTTTGTTGTTGTTCAGTCAGTCAGTCATGTCTAACTCTTTGTGACCCCATGGACTGCAGCAAACCAGGTTTCCCTGTCCTGCACCATCTCCAGGAGCTTGCTCAAATCCTCATCCACTCAGTCAGTGATGCCATCAAACAATTTCATCCTCTGTTGTCCCCTTCTCCTCCCGCCTTCAGTCTCTCCCAGCATCAGGATTTTTCTAATGAGTTGGCTCTTCACATAAGGTGGCCAAAATATTGGAGCTTCAGCTTCAGCATCAGTCCTTCTAATGAGTATTCAGGGTTTGTTTCCTTTTGGATTGACTGTTTTGATCTTCTTGCAATCCAAGGGACTCTCAAGAGTCTTTCCCAACACCAGAGTTCAAAATTATCAATTCTTCAGCATTCAGCCTTCTTTATAGTCCAACTCTCACATCCATACATGACTACTGGAAGAACCATAGCTTTGACTATATAGACCTTTGTTGACAAAGTGATGTCTCTGCTTTTTAATATGCTGCCTAGGTTTGTCATAGCTTTCCGTCTAAGGAGCAAGCGTCTTTTAATTTCATGGCTGCAGTCACCACCTGCAGTGATTTTGGAGCCCAAGAAAAGAAAGTCTCTCACTGTTCCCACGGTTTCCCCATCTATTTGCCATAAAATGATGGGACTAGATTCCATGATCTTCGTTTTTTGAATGTTGAATTGTAAGCCATCTCTTTCATTCTCCTCTTTCACCTTCATCAAGAGGCTCTTTAGTTCCTCTTTGCTTTCTGCCATAAGGGTGTTGTCATCTGCATATCTGAGGTTGTTCATATTGTTCCTGGCAATCTTGATTCTAGCTTATGCTTCATCCAACCCAAATTCTGCATGATGTACTCTGAATATAAGTTAAATAAGTAGGGTGACAGTATACAGCCTTGAGGTACTCCTTTCCTGATTCTGAACCAGCCTTGTTCCATGTCTGCTTCTAACTGTTGCTTCTTGACCTACATACAGATTTCTCAGGAGGAAGGTAAGGCGGTCTGGTATTCCCATCTCTTTAAGAATTTTCCAGTTTGTTGTGATCCACACAGTCAAGGACTTTAGCGTAGTCAATGAAGCAGAAGTGGATATTTTTTCTGGCATTCTCTTCCTTTTTCTGTGATCCAATAGATGTTGGCAATTTGATCTCTGATTCCTCTGCCTTTTCTAAATCCAGCTTGAACATCTGGAAGCTTTCAATTCATGCACAGTTAAAGCCTGGCTTGGAGAATTTTGACCATTACTTTGCTAGCATGTGAAATGAGTGCAATTGTGAGGTAGTTTGAACATTCTTGCCATTGCCTTTCTTTAGGATTGGAGTGGTAACTGACCTTTTCCAGACCTGTGGCCACTGCTGAGTTTTCCAAATTTGCTGGCATATTGGGTACAGCACTTTAACAGCATCATCTTTTAAGATTTGAAATAGCTCAGCTGACCTTCCATCACCTCCACTATCTTTGTACTGATGCTTCCTAAGACCCACTTGACTTTGCTCTCTCGGATGTCTGGCTCTAGGTGAGTGATCATACCATCATGGTTATCTGGGTCATGAAGATCTTTTTTTTTGTATCGTTCTTTGTGTTAGTACTACCTCTTCTTAATATCTTTTGCTTCTGTTAGGTCCGTACTGTTTTTGTCCTTTATTGTGCCCATCTTTGCATGAAATGTTCCCTTGGTAGCTCTAATTTTCTTGAAGAGATCTCTAGTCTTTCCCATTCTATTGCTTCCCTCTATTTCTTTGTATTGTTCACTTAGGAAGGTTTTCTTTTCTCTCCTTGCTATTCTTTGGAACTCTGTATTCAGATGAGTATATCTTTCCTTTTCTCCTTTGCCATTCACTTCTCTTCTTTTCTCAGCTTTCTGTTACAGCTCCTCAGACAGCCATTTTGTCTTTGCATTTCTCTTTCTTGGGGATGGTTTTGATCACTGCCTCCTGTACAATGTCGTGAACATCCATCCATGGTTCTTCAGGCACTCTGTCTATAAGACCTAATCCCTTGAATCTATATGTCACTTCCACTGTATAATCATAAAGGATTTAAGTTATACCTGAATGGTCTAGTGGTTTTCCCTACTTTCTTCAATTTAAGTGTGAATTTTGCAATAAGCATGTTATCGTCTGAGCCACAATCAGCTCCTAGTCTTGTTCTTGCTGACAGTATAGAGCTCCTCCATCTTCAACTGCAAAGAATATAATCAATCTGATTTCAGTATTGACCATCTGGTGATGTCCATATGTAGCGTTGTTTCTCGTGTTGTTGGAAGAGGGTGTTGGCTTCAGTCTTGGCATGGAGAAATGCTACTCTTGTCTTGTTTATTTAATTATCAGAATTTGTGGCTTGAGTGTGTTTGGCACTTGGATATATCTGTCTCCCTTCAAGGTAGCGTAGGGTGTTGCTAGGGATTCTTTTCTTAAGTTTTCATTAACTTACAACAATCTCCTTTGAATTTCTATCTTTAATCCCCTAGTGGAATTAAACTCACTAATTATCCTAATCTATTCCTGTAATAATCACAATTACATGTATTTCCTATACCAACCTTTATTAATTTAATAAGAATAAATTTCCTTTTTTGCATTATAATTTGTAATTTAATTTTTTATTTTATATTGGGGTATATTTGATTTACAGTGTTGTATTAGTTTCAGGTATATGGCAAAGTTATTCAGTTATATATGTATAGCCAGTTCTTTTCAGATTCTTGCCCCATTTAGCTTATTACAGAATATTGAGCAGAGTTTCCTGTGTTATACAGTAGGTCCTTGTTGGTTATCTATTTTATATTAGTAATATGTAATGTTAATTCCAAATCCCTTATTTATCCTGCCTCCACACCTTTCCAGTTTGGTAACCATAAATTTGTTTTTGAAGTCTATTTCTGTTTTGTAGACAAATCCATGCATATCATTTTTTTTCAGATTCCGCATGTAAGTGATACCATGATAATTGTCTTTCTCTGAGTTACTTGACTTAGTATGATTTTCTCTAGGTTTATCCATGTGGCTGAAAATGGCATTATTCCATTCTTTTCTTCTGGGTAAAATTGTGTGTGTGTATGTGTGTATGTGTATACACACATACACACACACACACACACATATATACACACATATATACACACATTGCATCTTCTTTCTTTATCTGTTGCTCTGTTGATGGGCATGCAGGTTTTTTCCATGTCTTGGCTATTGTAAATAATGCTGCAGTGAACGTAGGAGTGCATGCAACTTTCTGAGTTATGATCTTATTATATATACACCCAGGAGTGGGATAGATGGGTTATATGGTAGTTCTGTTTTTAGTATTTTAAGGAACTCCCATTCTGCTCTCCATAGTGATTGTGCCAGTTTACATTCCCACCAACAATGGGGGAGGATTCTCTTTCCACCACACCCTCTCTATCACTTATTTGTAGGCTTTATGATGATTGCCATTCTGACCAGTGTGAAGTCATCCTTCATTGTAGTTTTGATTTGTATTTTTCCAATAACAATATTGACGTCTTTTCATGTGCCTTTTGGCCATCTGTATGTTCTCTTTGGAGAAATGTCTATTTAGACCTTCTTCCCATTTCTTTGTTTACTTCATATTGAGCTACATGAGCTGTTTGTTAATTTTGGAGATTTATACCTGTCAGTCACATTGTTTGGAAATACTTTCTTCCATTCTGTGTGTTGTCTTTTTGACTTGTTTATGGTTCCCTTTGCTGTGAAAAGCCTTTGAGTTTAATTAGGCTTCATTTGATATTTTTATTTTTACTTTGATTCTTCTAGGAGGTGGAACCAAAGAGCTATTGTTGCAATTTATGTCAAAGTATGTTCTGTCTATATTTTTCCATAGAAGTTTTATATTATCTGATCTTACATTTATGTCTTTAATTCATTTTGAGTTTATTTTTGTGTATTGTGTTAGAAAACGTTGTAATTTCATTCTTTTACATGTACTTGCCCAGTTTTCCCAGCACCATTATATGAAGAGACTGACTTTTCTCCATTGTATGTTCCTGCCTTCTTTGTCATAAATTAATGGACCATAAGTGGATGAATTTATTTCTGGGCTTTCTATCCTGTCCCATTGGTCTATATTCCCCTTTTGTGCCAATACCGTACTATTTTTATTGCTGTAGCTTTGTGATATAGTCTAAAGTCAGGGAGCCTGATTCCTCTAGCTTTGTTTTTTCTTTCTGAAGATCGCTTTGGCTCTTCAGGGTCTTTTGTGTTTCCATACAGATTATAAAGTTTTTGTTTTTTTACTAGTTTCTCTTAGCATGAGCCTTTGGTCATTATGTAGTGTCCTTTCTGATCTCTAGTGACAGTCTTTATTTTAAAGTCTATTTTGCCTGATATGAGTATTGCTGTTCCAGCTTTCTTTGGATTTCTGTTTGCACAGAACATCTTTTTTCATCCTCTCATTTTCAGTCTGTATATGTCCCGGGATCTGAAGTAGGTCTCCTGTAGACAGCATATATATGGGTCTTGGTTTTGTATCTCTTTGGCCAGTCTGTATCTCTTAGTCGGGGCATTTAATCCCCTTACACTTAAGGTGATTATTGAGATGTGTGTCCTTATTGCCATTTTGTGTTTGGATCACTTTTTCTTTTTTGTGTGTGCATCTATTGTAGATTTTTGGCTTGTGATTCCCATGAGGTTTTGATATACCAGTCTACGTATTTAATACAGCAGCTAACAAGATTGTTTTCAGTTTCTGGCCTCTTAATTTCAAATGCATTTTCAATACAGTATGTCCCCTACATACACACCTTCAAGTTGCAAACTTTCAAAGATGTGAATGTTTCTTTACGTGTCAAATCACGTAAGTTAGCTTGTATGTCTAGCATACATTGTCACGTGCATGCATTCTTTACAAGTGGTGGTGTTTTTGTGTCCTTTATTGCACAATACTGTGTAGAGTACAGTACTACAGCATCTTCATTTCAAGTCCAGAATGTCCAGAAGCAAGAGATAGATAGAATTAAATCTAGCAAGGAACCAGAACCTGTGCCATTAATGTCAGGCGTGAGTAGGATTGCAGCTTAGCCTCCATCTCCTG
Organism: Budorcas taxicolor; assembly: GCF_023091745.1. Classification (NCBI taxonomy): domain Eukaryota; kingdom Metazoa; phylum Chordata; class Mammalia; order Artiodactyla; family Bovidae; genus Budorcas; species Budorcas taxicolor. Next base: position 34,325,322 of record NC_068915.1, on the reverse strand, counting down.
TTGCAGACAAACCTTCGGCTCTGACGTCTTCTACCTCTTCTCCCTCCTCCAGTCAGCGGTTCTTCTTGCTTGTTGACTTGATGCTAGTCCTTGTATGCCAGCTGTTGTACTATACTCGTGTACTTCTCAAGGTACTAATCTGTAAGATTAAAGAGGTACTCTTTATTTTTTGCTATTTTTTATTTGTGTGAAAATCATTATAAACTTATTACAGTACAATGCTGTATAGCTGATTATGTTAGTTAGGTACCTAAAATAACTTTGTGGGACTTATGAACAAACTGAATATATAAATTTGCTCCTAGAATGGAACTGTTCGTATGTAGGGGACTTACTGTATTGTGAATTTGTACTCACTTAACAGTTGCTGTTTTTGAGTCTGTGCTTGTTTGTGGATGATTTCTTACTTTTATTGTATGTTTGCCCTTACTGTTGATCTTCCATATATGTGATACTTCTGTTTCTAGCCATGGCCTTTCCTGTTTAGAGTCCTTTAGGAATTGTTGTGATGTCAGATTGTCTTAACTTCACTTGCCTGCACAGTTTTTGATTTCTCTATTGAATCTGAACAAGAGCCAAGTTTACTAGCTTTTTGATTATTTTCTCTTTTTTTAAATCACATTTTCTCCTTCTCAATTCTTCCCCAATGACATATGCTTGCATGTGCACACGTGAAAGTGCAAAAATATACATTTATCAATGGTAGCTATTATACTTTTTTATGATCTATGATTGGCCAATGGATAAAACATACACCAGAAATGATTCGTACAACTTAAGCAGAATATACTTTTAGAATATCCTGTTTGAACCAATCCTATTTTTAAAGAATTTAATGCCATTCAACATTTAGTTTTCAGTTTGCTTTTTTACATCTTTCAATTTTGTGTTATAACGCTGTATAAATTTTATCATTTTATTCCTGACTCATGTTCCAAATGCCTTGTTGGTTATAATAATGGGTGTTTTGTGGAATTGCAGCTTTTAAAGGAAATAAGCTGATAAATCCTCAGTTCTGTTCTGTCACTCAGTCGTGTCCAACTCTTTGCGACCCCGTGGACTGCAGCATGCCAAGCTTCCCTGTCCATCATCAACTCCCAGAGATTACTCAAACTCATGTCCATCAAGTCAGTATTGCCATCCAGCCATCTTGTCCTCGGTTGTCACCTTTCTTCTCCAGCCTTCAATCTTTCCCAGCATCAGGATCTTTTCCAGTGAGTCAGCTCTTCACATCAGGTGACCAAAGTTTTGGAGATTCAGCTTCAGCATCAGTCCTTCCAATGAATATTCAGCAATGATTTCCTTTAAGATGGACAAGTTGGATCTCCTTTTAGTACAAGGGACTCTCAAGAGTCTTCTCCAACATCACAGTTCAAAAGCATCAGTTCTTCAGAGCTCAGCCTTCTTTATAATCCAACTCTCACATCCATACATGACTACTGGAAAAACCATAGCTTTGACAAGATGGGCCGTTGTTGGCAAAGTAATGTCTCTGCTTTTGAATATACTATCTAGGTTGGTCATAGCTTTTCTTCCAAGGAGTAAGTGTCTTTTAATTTCATGGCTGCAGTCACCATCTAATGTACTTAAACTGTTTTTACAGTACAGCAGAATGACTTAGTAGAATCATTAGAGCATTTAGGCAGGATGAACAGCAAAGGCAGTTTTATTTTCATTCTAGCTGGATAGTGACTATGCATTTGGTATGTGTCCTTATGTATACGTGAAGTGGAAGCAGCAATGACACTTGCAGCTTTTCCAGCCAGACTATTGTTTTAGAAAGGACACCAGATTTTGAAGACAGATAAAGGTTTTCCAACTTGCCTCTTTCACTTAATAGCCTATGTGACCTTTAGCAACAATTTCAACTTACTAAGGACCAATTTCCTGTTTTTTTGAGAATAGACAATAACAGACATTGTACATTCTTGAGAGGATTCATATAAGTTACTTGATACCAGTGCTTGGCATGTAACTGTGTTCTGTTAATGTAGTGGTAAAGATTATAGAAGTAGAGGAAAGGGTGAATATAAATAACTAAATTTAGCAAGTTTGTAAACTATGTATGTTTTCTTTGGTTTATAAACATTATTTATGGTAGCTGATTTTAATATACAGGTTTTGTATTACTCTTGATGTTAGATGAGATTAATCAAAAATTTGGAGAAAACCATTATATATTTTTATTCATATAGCAATAGTCTATAAGATTCAAAACCTCCACATATTCAAAAGGCAGATAAATCAGCAGTGTAAAATAATAAAAAGTATACATAATAAAATTCCTCTTTTTCATCCTGTTTTGCTTACTTTTTCTATAGAATGTGATAGTTATTTGTTAATTCTATTTAATAAGCACACATATGTTTTCTGAACCAGAATTTTTTAAAAGGTGTGTTTATAGTTTAATAAACACAATTTAATAAATATTAATGTTTATACAATTAAACACAATTTAATAAATATTAGTATTTTAATTCTTGAAAAGTGTCTGGGGTTTAGTTACTTATAAAATGTATCTGCCAAAAATTGAATTGTTTAATACTCCTTTGTCCTTCTGAGAGAATCTGGAAGAAGAAATTGAATTGTTTGCTTATATAGAAAAATATTGGAAAAAAGCTACATTAAATCACATGCATGTGGAAATTGATGGTCCAGAAAAATAAATTTTAATGTACTTCAAATGTTTCTTTTCTCCAGGTTGCTTCCTTATAATTCTTTTATGGAAGGTGAAAGGAAGTATTTGAATAAGTTCTGTTGTAATTTAATTAAAATACTATTTGGCCTTTCATTTCATTTTCAAAATAATATTTGAAAAATTAAGATAAACCTAAAATCCTTTGATATAGAATTCTATCCTCTCTGTCATGGACTTGGTTTACCACAGTCTCATTTCTTTCTATGGTCCCTTTCATTGTTTCTTCTTAGGCAAGTTTGAACTAGTAGCTGTTTATATATATATCTTTGTCAGGGTCTTGCTCACTCCTAAATGTCATTGCCTGAGAAAGACCCTGTATCACTTCCACTCCAAGTGGCTAATTTTTTTCCAAACAACCGTTCAGTGACAGCAAATGTTACATGTAACTACTTTTTTGCCCTCTCCTCACATTCTAATCGGAGAAGGCAATGGCAACCCACTCCAGTACTCTTGCCTGGAAAATCTCATGGACAAAGCAGCCTGGTAGGCTGCAGTCCATGGGGTCACTAAGAGTCAGGCACAACTGAGCGACTTCAGTTTCACTTTTCACTTTCATTCATTGGAGAAGAAAATGGCAACCCGCTCCAGTGTTCTTGCCTGGAGAATCCCAGGGACGGTGGGGCCTGTTGGGCTGCCATCTTTGGGGTCGCACAGAGTCGGACACGACTGAAGCAACTTAGCAGCAGTAGCAGCAGCACATTCTAATAGGAGTCTAAATAAACACAACTTGTTAATTCTCATTTTAAATTTATACTGGAAAAAGTGGCCACATTTTCACTTACCTTTTTCAAAAAATGAAAACCATCCCTTTACATATTACAGCTTAGATTATCTAATCTCCATTTCACTATTGTCTGCATAGCAGCTCTAGAATTTTTGTAAGAGGAAAGTTAGAAGGTTTGGTCATTAATAATCCATAAGGTATTTTTTGTAAATACATATCTGTCAAATTATGTTTACCTAAATTATGTATGTATTTTGTTAACCAACCTGGATAACTTTCATATCTTATTAACGATTTAAGGGAAAGAGCAAGAGAGTTCCAGAAAAACATCTAAAGAGCCTCTTGATGAAAGTGAAAGAGGAGAGTGAAAAAGTTGGCTTAAAGCTCAACATTCAGAAAACTAAGTTCGTTGCATCCGGTCCCATCACTTCATGGCAGATAGATGGGGAAACAGTGGAAACAGTGGCTGACTTTATTTGTCTGGGCTCCAAAATCACTGCAGATGGTGACTGCAGGCATGAAATTAAAAGATGCTTCCTCCTTGGAAGGAAAGTTATGACCAACCTAGATAGCATATTAAAAAGCAGAGACATTACTTTGCCAACAAAGGTCCGTCTAGTCAAGGCTATGGTTTTTCCAGTAGTCATGTGTGGATGTGTGACTATAAAGAAAGCTGAGTGCCGAAAAATTGATGCTTTTGAACTGTGGTGTTGGAGAAGACTCTTGAGAGTCCCTTGAATTGCAAGGAGATCCAACCAGTCCATCCTAAGGGAGATCAGTCCTGGGTGTTCATTGGAAGAACTGATATTGAAGCTGAAACTCCAAAACTTTGGCCACCTGATGCGAAGAGTTCACTCATTGGAAAAGACTCTGATGCTGGGAGGGATTGAGGGCAGGAGGAGAAGGGGATGACAGAGGATGAGATGGCTGAATAGCATTACTGACTCGATGGACATGGGTTTGTGTGAACTCCGGGAGTTGGTGATGGACAGGGAGGCCTGGAGTGTGTGGTTCATGGGGTCGCAATGAGTTGAACACAACTGAGCAACTGAATTGAACTGAAGGGAGAGAGAGAGTGTTCACTTTTAAGTGAATTTAATTTAAAGGAAAGAGTATTGAAGGAGAGGGAAAGGAAGAGAAAAGGAGGAGTAACCTGAGGGGAGAAGGGGAGGAGAAGAAACAGTTTTGCGTATTGTTAGTGAGGTTTGTGATGACTACTATCTCTTCCTGGAAAAAAATTAAATGATGAGTTATATCAGTTTTTATCATTAAAATATTATACAGCTATTTTATTGACCAAGTAAAGAAAATAAAATAAAATTCTCCTTAAATCAACATAAGACAAAAGCAGAACCTAGCGGAATCACATGAGCTTCTTGGGAAACCCAAGTTAAACTTGTTAACTTACAGTTTGCAGACTCATTGAAATGGGTGGTAATCATAGTAAAAAATCCCAAGATGAGGTGTGATCATGTGAGTACAGCACTCTGAGCTGTGCTAGACACACGGTGAACACATTATAATAAATATGCAAAGATAATTTTTACTCTAAGTGACACATTTAGTAACAAGAAGACCAGACCCAGAGGCCCAGTAACATTGTGCGTATATGCATGCTAAGTCTCTTCAGTCGTGTCCAGCTCTTTTTTTGCAACACTATGGACTGTAGCCTGCCAGGCTCCCAGTCCATGAGATTCTCCAGGTAAGAATACTGGAGTGAGTTGCCATTTATTCCTCCAAGGGATCTTCTTGACCCAGGGACTGAACTGAGTCTCTTGTGTCTCTTGCATTGGCAGGTGGGGGAAGCCAGCCACATTAGTAGACCAGAATTAATACATTTGCATTTGAGATATGAAATCCCAAACTTTCCTCATGTTTGGTATCTCTTAATTATAACAGGGTTGGATTCATGTAGGCTCCCCTACAGGGCAGATTCCTAAATGTGTAGATTTTGGAACGAGAGAATTAGAAGCAATAAATAATTAAAAATATACAAAGTGGAATAGGATGGTATTTACTGAAAATGTTTTGAATTTTACATATAAACATTCTGAAACTGTATCAGTAAAATCCTCTCAATTTAAAGAAAACAGTAGCTTATAGAAAACTTAGCGTAATCATTTGATATTGGATTTAAGCAAAGCATGTCTCTAGCTTTCAGCCATGATTCTGACATAGTGGTTCCTGTATTAAAAGAAAAGATGCCAAAAATGACATTATTATGACCTGAAAATTAAACCTCTGAGTGTTCAAATTGATAAGTAAAGCACCACCACAGCGAAATATATGCACAATTATGAATTGTACAGTAATCAAATTTTAATTGGGGGGGATATTAGTGTAGAAGCACATGACTCTCAAAAATGTGTTTTGGTTTTGCTCTTTTTTTTTTCTGCAGGAAAAAGTTCAGCACTTACAGAAGGCTTTTGCTTCAAGAGTAGATAAATCCACACAAACTGAACTTCTAGGCTATGATGTAAGTAGCTATATGAAACCATTTTTATCTTTTTTATTGGTATTCAGACCTCCACAGCTTATTTATTTCTATTGCTGCTATGTCCATGCATTGATTTAATAGGATTTAGTGGTACACCATTTATCTTTTGCTCTTAAATAATCCCCGAATACATTCTGGAACTGAAAAAGATAATTACAGGCACTGACGAGCATACCAATGTCTCATTAATTTCTTTAAACCAACATCTCTAATACAGACTTCTGAATTAGTGAATTTGCAGACATGTGCAAGAGACGTATTAGAATACTAAGACAATTTATTTTTAAGAACATACTGATTTATTTATTAACAGTTTAATAAAGTTATTATATTTGCAATCACCAAGGGCCAAGTACATCATTTTTACATTCTGGCACATAAAAGGGAGCACACCTTTGCAGAGAAATTTACAATACTATTTTAGCTCTTGGGCTTTTGTGGGGGCTGCAGAAAGTAATTTAACTGAAAGTTAGCATTTTTTTTCTTCATGTGAAATATTTGTTGAACTGTCAAAATAGGATTGTAAAACATATTTTAATACAAGATGACTTCCAGTAACACTAAATGATTTTAGAAAACTTTGATTCAAATATCTACTAAACAAAGCTATGAAATTTTCACTTTGCCTAAGTTCACAACTTTAAATTTTCTGTCTATGAAAACGTAAATGAGTTATCTTCTTTATGTTGAACCTAACATTTGTGAGAACACTCTTTTTTTAAAAAAATTATTAATATTATTTTTACCATTCTATTTGCAAGTAATAATAGAAGAGAAATAATTTTAGATTTCATGAAGGGGTTTAATGATAAAATGTCAATCTATCTGCATGTTCTTATTTGTGTTGCCTTTCAAAGTACATTAACATATGTAACATAAAGCTGTCTATCTCTATTAGGAAGTAAATCAGAGTTTTGAATTTCAGCTAAAATGGTTTTCAGATAGTTATGTGCATTATTTTTTAATTAAAAAACATTAAAATCTATCCCTTTCTTTGGAGTTATTCTCTTATTTCATGTTTATCCTTAATACCTAAATATTCTAGATATCAATATTCTGACCATAATGCTTCTTCAATTCCAGTGCTTTGATATTTAAATGATAATGTTTCAGATATTTAAAAGTAAATGTTTTTAGTAAGTTCAAACATGCTTTAGTACACTAATTCAATATTTATCTGTTTAAGAGGAGTTATTGTTTAATTTTTTTTTCTAGTACATATTATCTGTGCTTAGGTTTTTGGGATATAAAACCAGTATGTATTTTACAATGAATAATCCATATGTTTTTAAATCTGTGAGTCCCTTGTCCAATAAGAACAATAAATTCATAGTCCACATTAAATCTTATTTCAGCATAAATTCATTTAACACAGGAGCTGCAAATAAACTTAAAATTCGCCCATTTCAGTGCCCTCAATTTTTAAACAAGTTGACTGAGTTCCAGAAAAGTGAAGTCGCTTGTTCACTAATGCACGTTCTTTGTGGAAATCTGGTCTTTTAAAAAGTAGTGCTTATCCTTATAACAAGAAAAAAGGAAGTACTTATGCATTTACACTCAGATATATCATTTTACTCAATTTAAGAGACTTATGTTTAGCAGACTAAATTCTAAATTTCTGAATGACTGAATGTAAATGTAGAATGTAACCCTCTTAGATCTATAGCACTATTGGTGCCAGTGAGAAATGGTCACTAAGACGTGAATGGTATCTGTGGGGAGATAGCTAAGTTGAAGCTAATAGATATTCCTTATGCATTTGAATGCCTGTCTATGCCCCATACTTTTCTTGATTTTACAAAATGTCTGTACCAATGGTATTTAATTCCCCAAACATGTAAATAAAAATTAAAACCGTGATCATAGTTAATTCTTGATCATACCTAGCTTCTTCTCATATCTGACAATGAGAGCTTAATATATTTTACTAGATAAACGTAATATTAAAGAATAATTTCTTAGTAGTGAGGCCTTAAAGGATCCCCTCATACAAGTTTCTGATATGATTTGGGTAGTCATTAATATAGAATAATGTTCTAAAGATTTCATATTTTGTACTTCTTGGTGATATATTTTAGGACATAAGCATCAAAATCAGCAAATTACCAAAGATATGCAAGCAGAACCTTCTACCAGTAGCTAGGTGTAACTGTCATAATAGATTTTAAGGCAATTAGTATTAAAAAAAAAAACTGGGATGGGAAATATTTTAAATAAAACAAGTAAAGCATTTACAATCTGCTGAGTCTTGTAACTGTTTGGAATATTATTCATTAATGTAACTTTTTCATGACTGAAATATATTTTCTATAATTTTCAATACCTGTTTATAATTTTTTATATTCTTGTATGCAATAAGAATAATTTGTTATCTTTGATGTTTTGCTCACATTTTCTCAGGAAATATAATTTATCTTTAATTTATCACAAGTGTATATATATATATATATATATATATACACACCTACATACATGCTGGGGGAGAGCAGGGCAACTTTCTCCAGTATTCTTGCCTCAAGAATCCTCATGGACAGAGGAACCTGGTGGGTTACAGTCCATAGGGTCGCAGAGTCAGACTCAACTAAGCACACAGTACCAACCTTCTAGGGACTTCCTTGGTGGCTCAGATGGTAAAGCATCTTCCTGCAATGGGGGGGACTTGGGTTCAATCCCTGGATTCGGAAGATCCCCTGGAGAAGGATATGGCAACCCACTCCAGTACTCTTACTTGGAAAACTTCATGGACAGAGGAACCTTGTAGACTACAGTCCATGGGGTCACAAAGAGTCAGACATGACTGAACGACTTCACTCACTCACATACATGCTATTTGAAATTTGCAATAGTATTTGTGAGAAAAAAACTTTTGTAGAAATCTTGCATATTATGGATGATGTTTTCACCTCTTTCTTTTTAAAGCTGTCAATATTAGCCACAAATTATTCTTTACTGATCTTTATGGATCATGTTTCAGTGACATGAATGTCAGAATATAATGTCGTGTCTGACTCTTTGCGATCCCATGGACTGTAGTCTACCAGGCTGCTCTGTCCATGGGATTTTCCAGGCAAGAGTACTGGAGTGGGTTGCCATTTCCTTCTCCAGGGGATCTTCCTGACCCAGGGATTGAACCCAGGTTTCCTGCACTGCAGGCAGACGCTTTACCCTCTGAGCCGCCAGGGAAGCCCTATAAGAGACTACAGTATCTATTAATATAATTTCCTTGTGAAGACAGCTGTTACTACTCATTTTGCTTAAGATGGGAAATAGAATCCCCAGAAGGTATTAATTATAATGAAAACTATTGAATGAAATTTCCCAAAATTCACTACAGTGATTAAGTTCAAAGGTTTGTACAATAAACAACTTCTAGCCTGCCGCAGATTTATCAAGAGTCTTAAAACTAATGCAAGTGGCAAGAATTATTTTAAAATAATTTCAGAGTGTGAAGGCACTCTGAGGCAAAGGCCTATAAACACAATAGTTCTTATGATGAGGGAGATTGTTAAATAAATGATGAATGTGTCTTAAATAATCAATGCCAATTTAACCTCTTTCACCCTCCTCTGTCTGCACAGGCTTAGTTTATTGACAGATCAAAGAATAATTTGTTAGGTGTCAGTTGTGTTATTAAAACAGGATGGAAGATGAATAGATGTAGTCAGGTAGCAATGTTGTCGATTACAAGATTATGTTAAGAGATAGGCAAGATTCTTCTGATTACATCAGCTGTATAAATAGATGCTTCAACAAAGCACATATGCTGCCTATAAAAATTTTATAGTTTGAACTACTGCAAATAACATTTTGGTTAAAGCAGTTGAGAATGAATGACCAAAATGCTACAGTGAAATTTTATTTTCTGACAGTGAGAAGATTAAAATCCTTTAATTAATTTGACACCATTAGGGACAATTTTTTAACTTCCTTGGGCTTCCCTTGTAGCTCAGTTGGTAAAGGATCTGCCTGCAGTGCAGGAGACCTGGGTTCGATCCCTGGGTTGGGAAGATCCCCCTGGAGAAGGAAATGGCAACCCACTCCAGTATCCTTGCCTGGAAAATCTTACAGACAGAGGATCCTGGTGGGCTGCAGTCCATGGAATCGCAAAGAGTCGGACACGACTGAGCAACTAACACTTTGTTGTTCTACAGAAGATTGTCATTTTCAAAGTGACTGATTAACTTTAGGTGTAAATTTTCCTTTCAGGTACTTCCCAAATTTGACTCAGAACAGTCACAGTGTCTTGAGATGCTCTTTTAGGCAGAAACATTGAAGTTTTAAGATCTTCCACTCATTGGCATATGTTTTACACTTATATTTAAAACAAGTGTTTAGTAGAACTAGGAATGTTTTGTTCATACTTTAAGAGTTTTAAAGTTACCAGGTATTTCATCAGATATTATTATTCATCACTGTTATTCTAAATATTATTAATAGTTTGTATGTGGCTATTTTAAAATTAGCGAATTGTGGTTTCACACGTATTATGTCTCCGTCATGTATGAGTGAAGCATAAATCAGCATGGAAATGTATGCTCATACCTCTGTGTGTTCTACAAATATTTTAATACATTTCCAAGGGTGGGACTTGCTTTATAAACACAGTTTTCTACTTAACTAGTTGCATTATGAATACAGATTTTGAAAAACTCAATGCAATTACCTGTGTATTTGCAATCTATGCTATTTTTCTCATGTTTAGTTTTGCAGGCTCTCCTGGCACAGTTAGTAGTGTTCAGGGAATTCTAACAAATAAGAAAGTAGTTCATAATGTAATGAATAAGAGTAATTAGTTTTTACAGTAATTATTTTATTAGCTATTAGAGCAGGAGAGTATTTTGTGTTATGCTAATACGTTATGTCAACTTACGTGTTAAGCCTGGGCTTCCCAGGTAGCTCAGAAGGTACCTGGTCTTCTGCCTGCAATGCAGGAGACCAGTGTTAAATCCCTGGGTCAGGAAGATCCCGTGAAGAAGGAAATAGCAACCCACTCCAGTGTTCTTGCCTGGAAAGATCCTGTGGATGGAGGAGACTGGCAGGCTACCGTCTATGGGATCACAAAGAGTGGGAGACGACTGAGTGCCTAACACTTTGATGGGTTAAGTCCAATGCTAAGAACTGAATAACTATTGATTAGGCTGTCTCATCCGACTGCTAATAAAGTGTAGTTTCTTAAATCTGTTTTAGATCCATCTGTAGCTATCATCTTTCTTAAATTCAGTACTTATCCTGATCATGCCTCAATGTGATCCAGTATTTAGTAAAGGAGTGCCTTCCCCCAATGTGCTTCATTCTTTAATATTTACTTAGCTCAGGTATTTGTGTTGATTTTTAGAAACTAAAAAAAAATAATAATAATCAGGTTTAAAACTGAATGATATATTCCAGGTTTTCTTTCTCTCTCTCTCTTTTTTAAGGTTTTTGAAATAGCATTTAATACTTAAAAGGTGAAATGTGCATAACAGAAAGCCAAAAAACACAAGAAGCAAAAAACAAAGTCATTCATAATCACAAGCAGTTTACTGTTTGATGTGTCCTTCTGGGTTTCATTTGTGTATTTCTTTTGAACTCCAATTTTTGTATTACATTAAAGGCAACTTTCAGACAAGAACATTGATGAAAACACTGGAAACAACACCTGCCACAGTTGTTTGCTAATTGATGGAGGAATCACAGCTTACCTAGTGGTAACATTCTAAGGGCATCACTTCTGAAAATCCATGCATGTATTCATTCAACAAATATTGATAAGTGCTTCCTGGAAGCCAGGCCTTGTTCTGCATACTTGAACTACATCCTTTAACCAAAAAAATAATCCCTCAGGGAGTTTGCATTTCATGATTATATTTAAAACAAAAAAATTAAATATAATAAATAAGCAAAGTATATAGTATGTTAGAAGCTCCTAAGTGCAATGTAAAAGAGAAAAAACAGGGAAAAGATAATTGTGAGTGTAGGGGTGTGGTCAGGGTTATGATCAGAAACTTTATATAAAGTAATCTGGACAGATCTGAGGGTGACATGTGCCTTGTAAGACTTGAAGGAGATGAGGTGAAAATCACCATTAGCCAGAAATCCTTTTGTGATGTGCTTCTTGAAACCTGTTGAAGACCCTCAGTCAGAACAAATTGATGTATCTTGGCTCCATGGATAAGAATAATTTGCTTCATTTAGGGGCCCTCTATTATAAAAATAGGCATTAAACACTAGAATCAGACACAGTATACCAAGCAATTCACACTAGGGGAACCCGGACCACCCGAGGGAATAGCCTGCTCAGCCTCTTAAGATCATATTCACTTATCATAGGCACTGAGAATAAAGCCGGGTAAAATCAAGTTTGATAAGTAAACTACATTTGCTTTTCTTCTTCTTTTTTTTTTTGCTTGCATTGTCTCCACCCTCTTCTCTCTCTGTGTACCATTATTCTTCAGCCCAGGCAGTGCTAACTCTATAAACTTTAAATGTATAATTAGATTTCATTGTATATCTACACATCCCATTTATTAGAGCTATGCTACTAAAAGTGAATAAAGCACTCGGTAATTACTTGGTGAAGAATGAATATATTAACTAAAAGACTCTAATGTTATTTTTATAATCCTAAAAAAATCTGTAACAAATCAGTATGCATTATTTTACTTTATTCACAAGAATCATACAGAAGTACATGTTGCTATCCTACATTTTTACTCTATATTTGTTATATTGAAATAATATTTTGCAGTGACTACTTTACACCTGTTAGAAGACATATTAATATTAAATGCAAATCAGCATAGACAACCAGGTGAGGTGAAAATAACCTTTAAAACAAGGATGACAACATGCAGTTGTCCTTAACATACTGCATTGAATGGTTCTTTTTAAAATCCTGGATCTTTATCTAGGAACTAGATCATTCCTGGAATGTCTCCAGGTCTTTAATTCTTACTACATAGAATTGGTGTTAGTTAACTGATAGTTCTTTTGTTAAGTGAATCTGTGGTTGAAATGCTGATGGGGGAAATAGCAAGGCTAAGTTTTAACCAAAAGTGAAAGTGAAGTCGCTCAGTCATGTCTGACTCTTTGCAACCCCATGGACTGTAGCCTACCAGGCTCCTCACTCCATGGGATTCTCCAGGCAAGAGTACTGGAGTGGGTTGCCATTTCCAAGAAAACTCTTATAATTGTAGAAATATTAATTAAAACAAAGCAAAAGAGCACACTCAAATATTTTATATAGCTCAAATTATGTGGGGCAGGAAAAATTACTTTCCCTCTACCCTTCTTGGCGAGGACCCCACTCTACAATAATAAGAGACAGAATAGCTGTAGAAAACAAACAAGCTTAGTAATACGTATACTGCCTGTATAAATGGGAGATGCCTAGGAAAGCAGTAATTCCTTGAAATGGCCTAAACCACCACCTTAAATACCATTTCTAGCTGAAGACAAGAGGATGGGAGTAGGGAGGATAGTTATGGGAAGTTTCCAGGAAAAAATACAGTAAACAAAGGATATGATTGTTATGCAGATTTAAGTTGGTGCCTTCTTCATAAATAGAATTTTCTAGAGATTTGGTCATCTTCCTCCTTCTGGTACAGAGAAGGAAATACCCTTACAAACAGAGTTTCATCTTAAAAATGTGAATTCTTCTTACAAAAGGTAACTTCTTAGTTTTTTGGAGCTTCTCCTGCTGTTTCTTAAAAATAACAAGCTCAAGATAAACCATTTGTCAAAGAAGCATGTTTTGGTGTAGTATATTTTGCTCTCCTTCAACTAGTAATAGTGAGGATCATACTTGCTTAAAATTATGTTGATTCTGTGATAGTACTGATATGAGAAAAGAAATGTAGATATTTGTTGAAAAGAAAATTTTTCCCAACCCACTTCTACTTCTACTTCTGAGATTGCCATCTCTATGGGAAATCTAATTGCAAAATTTCAGATAGTTCCTTAGAAAATTCTAGAAGCCATTTTAGTATTTTCCAGTATGCTAAATGTCATTGCATAAAAGAGAGCCCCTTCTGAAGGAAGAAAATAAAATGTGTATACTAAAGACATCTCTGTGTCTATTTATCATGATTATGGAATTGTTGCTAATCAGAATTTGTATTAAGTTCTAAGAGTTTACTCAAGTACTGTTCAATGTAAATCTTTGAGTGTTTATATTTACTGATTTCTAGAGAAAGGAATGGTTTCCTTTAATGTGGTCTACAAGTAAGAAAATCTATAAAATGAAATTTATTCTTTATACATGTATATACACATATCCTTGCAATATAAGTATAAAAATATTATACAGATAAATATATAAAGTGTTAGTCACTCAATGGTGTCTGACTCTTTGTGACCCATGGACTGTAGCCTACCAGGCTCCCCTACTGTTCTCAGGCAAGAACACTGGAGTGGGTAGCCATTACCTTCTCCAGGGGACCTTCCCAACCCAGGAATTGATTCCCATTTCCCAACCCAATGCCTTGCATTGCAGGCAGATTATCTACCATCGAAGTCACCAGAGAAGCCCATCAGTAAAGCTGTATATATACCTAAACACATATATATACACAAATACTTATGTGACATAACTTAAAAAAAGAACCTACATTTATTTACTATTTTTATTATACAGCATAGGATTAGATGCAAATTTTTAAACTTTTGCATATATAGAATAAGAATTATACACTAATATGTTTTAAATGGCTCTTCAAATTTTAATATGATTAAATTGGAATTAGAAAAATATTGGCTGGGTATGTTTGTGATCTAATTATGTCATATTTTGTATGAATTAATATTTAACTGTTTTTTAAAGGTAGTAGTCACATTGACTCCCTAAAAACATTAACTTTCAGTAACTTCCATAAAGAATTTCAGATCAAACCTAAAATATATAGAAATATATCAGATTTCTAGGACTTGCTACCTCATATCTTTTTTTAGCCAAGAGCAGCTATTATTTCCCTTGCATACAGTTATTTCCTTTATTTTTTCTAGTAGTTTTAATCACATTAATTAGAATTCTTAACTCTTATGAACTTTATAGTGAAAATAGACTGTCTGTTATTTTTTGTTTTAGTCACTGAGTCACTTCTGACTGTTTGCGATGGAGCCTGCTAGGTTCCTCTGTCCATGTGATTTCCCAGGCAAGAATACTGGAGTGGGTTGCCATTTCTCTCTCCAGAGGATCTTTCCAGTCCAGGGATCAAATGTGCATTTCCTGCATTGGTAGGCAGATTGGTGTATTTACTACAGCATTCTTTACGTTGGCAAATTAATTATTAATACATTTTATAATTTCTAGAGGTTTGTCATCTTTTTAACAGTAAAGTGTTTCAGTGTGACACAAGAAATATTCACTAACAAACCCAAATATAATCAGTTCCTCTATCATAGGAAGTCAAAAGTAGATAAGCCTGTATTCAGTAATAATTGTTTAATATTTTCTCTTATTTGGAAATAATTTATGTATTCAATAAGATTCTATCACTTTACTCAGCAAAACTCTGCTGCTGCTACTGCTAAGTTGCTTCAGTCGTGTCCGACTCTGTGTGACCCCACAGACGGCAGCCCACCAGGCTCCCCTGTCTCTGGGATTCTCCAGGCCAGAATACTGGAGTGGGATAAGGACAGAAATTACCAAAAGGATTTGCGAAACTACTTAAGTAGACATACAGTAATGTATAACTATTGCTGAAAAGCTCAACTAAAAACTCTTATCCTACTTAAATCACTTGTTCTCAGCAGTTATGTTTCAATTACTTTTGAAAACTTCGTGCGACATTAAACAAAGTCAGCCATTATCCTAAGCTGTTTGTCTTGCCTATAAATTTTGTAACAGAGATAGTATGAACTTCTTTGACTAGTAAACCCAGATAGAATGAGTGTTAATGTCTGAATTATATTTAATGTTGTTAACACTGAAGTTATGTCTTTTGATTAAACCAATAAACTTCAGATAGCTTTTATTTACTGGCGATTATTCAATATTCTGTGAATTTTTTTAATTGGATTACTATTTTTCTGAAAGTTCCGGGATTATTTAATTTATAAAGCACTTATTTGAAGTCAGTTAAGTAGAGGTCTTTTTCAAAATAATTTTGTCAGTGACATCTGGAGGTAGAAAAATATCACACATCTACAACATGCATATATAGACATTTATAAATATATAGATACAAATATAGATCTTATTTTAAGATCTTTCATTTAAAAAATTTAGCTATGAGTCAGGTGTATTACTAGTACTTGACAAGTTTTTGAGATCAGATGGATCCAAATTATGTTTCTGGAAGTTTGTCCATTAAGATGTTTGCAGTTTTGTTTGTGTTATTGTCGTCTTTGTTGTTCTTGTTTTTTGTTTGCTTTTTTTTTCCTGCCCTAGAATTTGTAAAGAGACTTGAAATTTTTCATTTGCCTGTTTTTAAAGTAACTCTTTTTTTTCTATTTCTGATAAGAAACATCTCCCTAAAGTTAACATTTCAAAGAGTGATTCTTAGGTTCTAGAGAAGATGGAATAGAAAAATTTTAAGATTTGGTAAATCTTAAAAATTTACATTTCAAAGACACAGAAAAAATATCCAAATTTTCTCCAAAATGGGGTATATTTGCCTGTTATCAGAGGCCTGAAATAATTACTATTTAAACTTTCCTTATTTTTCTAAAGCGTTGGGCTTCCCTGGTGGCTCTGATGGTAAAAGATCCACCTGCAGTGAGGTAGACATGGGTTGGGAAGATCCCCTGGAGGAGGGCGGGGCAACTTACTCCAGTATTCTTGCCTGAAGAATCCTCATGGACAGAGGAGCCTGGTGGGTTACAGTCCATGGGGATGCAGAATTGGACTCAACTAAGCACACAGTACCAACCTTTTGAAAGCATTTTGAGATGAATAGAGGACTTTAAGCGGGGAGGGGGGTTAAAAAAAAAAAAAAGGTGGACTTTGAATTGTTTCTAGAGCTGCAGCTCTGGTTTTGCAAGATTTGAAATGCGAAGTTGTTTCTAATTCCTCAATGAATTTAATTGTAGCCTAAATTATATACCAAGGGACTGAGCTTCCCATCTAACTAGATTATTTTCAGTTTATATCAGGTAGAGGATTTCCAACTAAAATGGAAAAATCCAGGAGCTTTAAGTTTAGTGCAGTATGCCTTTCTGAAAAACGTATATAGAGCATTCAGCAAAGGCCTTATAAGGTTTTTTTTTTTTCTCCTGAATGTACAATTCAACCTTAGATCATTAACCTTTTGAAGAGGAAGGCTCTACTTTTGTTTCAGTCAGTACCTGAACATTAGCCTCTAGCTGATGTTTCTTGATCAGCTTGTAAGAGGGCCTGAGAGAAAATCTGGTCATCTGTTTCTTCAGTGAGGGGGTTTTCCCGAAAGGCCTTCTGGCTTATCTGAGAAATACACTGCAATCCTGGGTGGCAAGAACAGCCTTTAGCTACCAATCAGGGTTTCTGTGAATGTGAATGTCCACTAATCTTTATAACTGTTCTCTAAATGTGATAGTATCTGCTGAAAGGCATGATAAATGAGGCTTTGTGATTTTATCTTGTTAGAGGAATCTGTAAGGCAGGCCATTTTAATTCTTAGTGTCCTCCTTTCAATTTGGTCTTTCCTTAGGTACCAAAAAGAAAATTGTTAGAATGAGAGCTCTCTAATTTTTTCTTCAAATATAGTTTTTCCAGTTCACAGGATTCATCATCTGGTTATTGACAAGTAGGATCTTATATTAATCACAATAGCATCTCAAATCAATAAGGCTTTTTATGGCTTGACCATAGATGCTAGAGGCATCCCAAAAGGCATCTCTATCTGTCTGTAGGGAAACAGACCCAGGAGACCTGCCTTTGGTAAGAAATACTACCCTTGGCTAGCTTCTGCCAGTTTTCCAGATTCCCTTGTGCAAACTCCGAGCAACTATGGTGCGTCAGCAGGTCCCACTGTGGATCTCAAAACTGTTCAGTTCAGTCGCTCAGTCATGTCCAACTCTGCGACCCCATGAATCTCAGCATGCCAGGCCTCCCTGTCCATCACCATCTCCCGGAGTTCACTCAGACTCATGCCCATCGAGTCCGTGATGCCATCCAGCCGTCTCATCCTCGGTCTCCCCTTCTCCTCCTGCCCCCGATCCCTCCAAGCATCAGAGTCTTTTCCAATGAGTCAACTCTTCGCATGAGGTGGCCAAAGTACTGGAGCTTCAGCTTTAGCATCATTCCTTCCAGAGAAATCCCAGGGCTGATCTTCAGAATGGACTGGTTGGATCTCTTTGCAGTCCAAGGGACTCTCGAGAGTCTCCTCCAACACCACAGTTCAAACACATCAATTCTTCGGCGCTCAGCCTTCTTCACAGTCCAACTCTCACAGCCATACATAACCACAGGAAAAACCATAGCCTTGACTAGACAGACCTTAGTCGACAAAGTAACGTCTCTGCTTTTGAATATGCTATCTAGGTTGGTCATAACTTTTCTTCCAAGGAGTAAGCGTCTTTTAATTTCATGGCTGCACTCACCATCTGCAGTGACTTTGGAGCCCCAAAAAATAAAGTCTGACACTGTTTCCACTGTTTCCCCATCTCTTTCCCATGAAGTGATGGAACCAGATGCCATGATCTTCGTTTTCTGAATGTTGAGCTTTAAGCCAACTTTTTCACTCTCCTCTTTCACTTTCATCAAGAGGCTTTTTAGTTCCTCTTCATTTTCTGCCATAAGGCTGGTGTCATCTGCGTATCTGAGGTTATTGATATTTCTCCCGGCAATCTTGATTCCAGCTTGTGTTTCTTCCAGTCCAGCGTTTCTCATGATGTACTCTGCATATAAGTTAAATAAGCAGGGTGACAATATATAGCCTTGACGTACTCCTTTTCCTATTTGGAACCAGTCTGTTGTTCCATGTCCAGTTCTAACTGTTGCTTCCTGACCTGCATACAGATTTTTCAAGAGGCAGGTTAGGTGGTCTGGTATTCCCATCTCTTCCAGAATTTTCCACAGTTTATTGTGATCCACACAGTCAAAGGCTTTGGCATAGTCAATAAAGCAAAAATAGATGTTTTTCTGGAACTCTCTTGCTGTTTTGATGATCCAGCAGATGTTGGCAATTTGATCTCTGGTTCCTCTGCCTTTTCTAAAACCAGCTTGAACATCAAGGAGTTCACGGTTCACGTATTGCTGAAGCCTGGCTTGGAGAATTTTGAGCATTACTTTACTAGCATGTGAGATGAGTGCAATTGTGTGGTAGTTTGAACATTCTTTGACATCGCCTTTCTTTGGAATTGGAATGAAAACTGACCTTTTCCAGTCCTGTGGCCACTACTGAATTTCCCAATTTGCTGGCATACTGAGTGCAGCACTTTCACAGCATCATCTTTCAGGATTTGAAACAGCTCAACTGGAATTCCATCACTGCCACTAGCTTTGTTCGTAGTGATGCTTTCTAAGGCCCATTTGACTTCACATTCCAAGATGTCTGGCTCTAGATTAGTGATCACATCATCATGATTATCAGGGTCATGAAGGTCTTTTTTGTACAGTTCTTCCATGTATTCTTGCCACCTCTTCTTAAAATCTTCTGCTTCTGTTAGGTCCAGACCATTTCTGTCCTTTATCGAGCCCATCTTTGCATGAAATGTTCCCTTGGTATATCTAATTTTCTTGAAGAGATCTCTAGTCTTTCCCATTCTGTTGTTTTCCTCTATTTCTTTGCACTGATCACAGAAGACGGCTTTCTTATCTCTTCTTGCTATTCTTTGTAGGGGTAGAAAAATAATTTTCCCTCTATCTGTCTAGGTTCTTGACTGACTGATCCCATCATAAAAGATATTAATAGGAGAAAAGCAAAATTTAATAACATCTATATTTTCTGTTTGCATGTAAGATATACAAAGAAACTGAGTTAACTCCCTAAAATAGCCAAGTCAACATTATAAATACCACTGCCAGCTAGAGATGAAAGAAAGGTGTAGCAGTGGGGAGGCAAGTTAAGGAAGGTAACCAGGAACAACACAGTAAACAAGGATATGGTTGTTATAAAGACTTAAGTCAGTGCCCTCTCCGTTGATAAGTTTCTAGAGATTTAGTCAACATCTTTCTGGTATAGAGAGTGAGACAGTCTTACAAATGGAAAGTAAGACTGTATATATGATGTAAATGTTTCTTATGAAAGGCTAACTTTACTGTTTTCAAAGCTTCTTCTGTGTCTGTAGTTTCTTAAAAATTGCATTTTCTTAATTCAGTGCAGTTTTTATATACAGAGACATATTTCGGGATGACAAGTTCTGTTCACCTTCACTAGCTTATATCTTCTGCCAATGAAAGAAGCAGTAGTAATTTTGAGGAAAAAACATTAAATATTGGATTTGTTGTTGTTTAGTTGCTAAGTCATGTATTATTGTTTCAAAATAAGGATATAAAGTGTTTTAATAATTTATAAATAACTGTAGAGAACTAAAGAAAAAATAACTTCCTTAAATGTTTGGCTTCATACCAAATAGGCAAAGGAATTGGAATTTTCAGAATAATGCATTACAGAAAATTTCCTAAAAGAGAGTCACATGTAACGTTAACCTCATGCTCTCTACCAAGTGAGACTATCAGAAAATTACACTCTTGCATGATGCCACATTTTTAAGATGATGATTAGAATTTTAAACATATATAGTTGAATTACACTAGAGAAAATTTATATGAAAAAGAATGTAATTTGCAATTCAGAGTACTTAAAGAGTCATAGTTCTTCACATATCAGAATTACTTCAGGTTTGTCATTATTTTATGAGCTTGATACTTGTAAGTGGATTTACAGATTTGGATTTAATCCATCAAATTACAGGAAAACTTGTTTAAGCTTTAGTCTAATACAGTATCATTTTCAAAAAGAAATATAAATAGGTTCAGTATTTTCTTGCATTGGAAAATTATAACAAAAATGGATGAATTAGTCATTTTAAGAAAAGACTAGAATTAGAAATACAGTGTTTTCCAAATTTTTAGATTTTAAAAAACACTTTACATTGCTCCAGAAATGCTATTTAGTTATTTTTAATTTGTGGGAAAGTTGCTACAAACTCTTAATTTATTCAGGAAGAATTAAATTTTCTTCTTTAAGGGCACATCAGTAATGAGTCACTATTGAGCCTTAAGACAAACATTGCTTGCTATGAGTGTATTATTTTCAACTCTTTTAAAGGTTTTTTCCCCAATATGTTGATTTTTTATCATGTTAAAATAAACATACAGACACTGAATCCAGAGTATATCTGTAAATATATGTACATAAACATACCTGTGTTTACATATTTTAGCATGGATATTATTGTACTGTGATATTAATAATTTTTATAGTTTAAATGACTAGATATTATTCAATCATGTGACCTTTTAAATATCCATTTTACTTTTCTCAAGTATTTTCCCTTTAAAGAATAGCATTGTTATATATTATAATTCCCTATTGAGAGAGATTTTGAAAAATCTCAACAAAGATGTACCTGATTTTATTCTCCATCTATCAATACTGTCTCTAGAACTTGACATAGTACATATGTTTTGCTATATACCAAATAGCTTTTCTCTAAGATCTTCTAGGTAAAGATGAAAGCAACACAAAATATCCATCAACAGGAAGGTGTTTAATGATGGCTCATTCACAAAATGGAGGGCCGGGAAGCCTCCCTACCCAGTGCTTGCCAAAAAAGAGGAAACATCAATGTTCTGATAGGGAATAATCTCTAGACTTACATTAATAAGTGAAACAATGAGGCTGTAAAGCTGTTGCAGTATCCCCAGAGTGGTTAATCATAAAAAAGTACCATATTTTTCAAATTACTGTTGTCTCTACAGTCAAGTTAAGGGGGACGATTTATTTTCATTAGTTGAGCTTTAATATTCCTGGTAATTTCCTGCTCTCACCTCATGCTCTACTAGCTAAAGAGGACAGAGAGTTATTGAGGCTTTTTGTCCTCATCACATGACAAATATTAGAAGATTATAAACTACTTATGGAAGCAAAAGCTAGGATCATATACTTTATGACATCTATCTCACTGAACATATTTAATCTGTTATATGTTCTCCTTCATTTCAGAATATTAAAAGGTGAATCTGTGGTAGAGCTTTATTAAAAGCATGAATGATAGGAGTCATAAAATACACTGGGATATAGATTCTAGATTTTTAAAATTTATAAAATATATTTTTTCTTTTTATATTCATTCAACTACCATTGGGGAACAGATACCAAACACTGAATATCTGTTTAAATGTTAGCCTTAATGATTCTGGAGAATTTTTTTTTTTTTTTTAAATAACATGTTTCGTTGGCAAATACATAATAAATGCTTATCTGTAGAACATACAAG
Source organism: Budorcas taxicolor (assembly GCF_023091745.1). Taxonomy (NCBI): domain Eukaryota; kingdom Metazoa; phylum Chordata; class Mammalia; order Artiodactyla; family Bovidae; genus Budorcas; species Budorcas taxicolor. The sequence goes on along the minus strand of NC_068915.1, from coordinate 34,303,062 downwards.
CAAAGCCCTGAGTTTACTTCCACCTCCAAGAGAGTATACCCTTTTTCATTTATATAATCATTTTAAAAATAAAAGTAAAAAAGATGTCCCAGCACTGAGATTGTAGAGAAAGGTTGTTGCTTAACCACAAAAGATGCTGTATCCTTGGCCTACGGAGAAGACGCAAATCTGGGGCCAGAGACAAGGCTTGATTGCTCAGAGCTTTTGTGTAATGAAGTTTTATTAAAGCATAAAAGAGATAGAGAAAGCTTCTGACATAGACATCAGAAGGGGGCAGAAAGAATGCCCCCTTGCGAGTGTTAGCAATGGAGTTATATATCTTTTAATTAGTTATTACAATGAATCAAAAGAATGTCTCACGTTTGTGCAAATTTTAGCAGACCCACTCCCACAATTTACATTTTAGGATAACAGGATTAGAATTTAACGATAGAAAGGGCCTACCAGACCCACTCCCATAATATACATTCTGAGAAACCAGGGTTAGTCAGAAGGTTTTCAGGAAGGAGGAACTGTCCTCAAGCAGGATACATTGCTGTTGTATAATCCCTGAAGTGAAGTGAAGTCGCTCAGTCGTGTCCGACTCTTTGCGACCCCGTGGACTATAGCCCATCAAGCTCCTCCATGGGATTCTCCAGGCAAGAATACTGGAGTGGGTTGCCATTTCCTTCTCCAGGGGACCTTCCCGACCCAGGGATCGAACCCAGATCTCCCGCATTGCAGGCAGACGCTTTAACCTCTGAGCCACCAGGGAAGCCTAGTACAGGGATTAACTTTCCCTGGTGGTTAAGCGGTTAACGCGTCTGCCTCTAATGCAGGAGACCTGGGTTTGATCCCTGGATTGGGAAGATCCCCTGGAGAAGGAAATGTCAACCCACTCCAGTATTCTTGCCTGGAGAATCCCATGGATGGAGGAGCCTGGTGGGCTACAATCCATGGGGTTGCAAAGAGTCGGACACAACTGAGTGACTTAACTTTAACTTTCAAGGAATGTAGACAAAAAACAAAAGTTTGTCCTTTTCCTCTTCCTTGAGAATTCCAGACCCCTATCTCCACTTTGAGGGCTCCAGACCCCTTTCTCCTCCTTGGGGACCCTGGATTTCTTAACAGTCTGCCTAGGAATTGACTCTCTCAGTAGCAGTGAACAAGGACTACACAAGTTTTCTTTCTTCATAAACTTGTCATCTTGTGGATGAGGACAGGAAATCAACTAGAAATGAAGAGATAAACGACCCTGATGTAAATAAGCAGACAGGTCAGATTTAGTGATGAGGTCCAGTGAAGTAGGAGCACATGTGCCTTCACTGTGAGAGAAGACTCATCAGGGAAGACCTGAGGATGTTGCCTCTGAGCTGTAACTGAGTGATCAACTGTTCACAAAACTGAAACATCTTGACAGGACAAATTGGATTATAAAGAACAGTCACCTTCCAGTACTGATTGCTGCTTTAGGATGGATTTCCACTGGTTTTGGTCTTGACTTCCTACTTTAAGTCTCTGCTTATTCTAATCTATATATACATCACAGATAAATCTAAAAGAAATAATCACAAACATGTACCTTGCAGTATGTTGTATTTCTACTTTAAAACTCTTAATGGCTGAATAAGGCTTAAAAGATAAAATCCATATTACTCAAACCAGCATTCTAGCTAAAATTACAGTTTCCTACTTAAGCAATTTTCGCTTTAACTGTTCCCAAACAAACCTTTTATTCCACTTAAGCTGCTCCAACACAAGTTGCTAATTCTTGTCTCCCTTGTTTAGTGGTTTTGGTTTGTTGTTTTTAACTCTTTCGTTTAGAATGCCCCTCCTTTATAATGTGTCTCTTTTTAAACCCAACTTCAATCCCCTACCCTTGATCTAGAGTGATCTCTCTTTCCGTAGAATAATTTCCACCGTTGCTAGCCCTGAAACCCTATCCTGTCGCTGTCAGTACTAGATATTGCTATATGCTCTGTATATTTATGTATATATCTCTTGTGTATTGATATGGAACTTACTATCTTGTGGTATGGCTAATCTTTTCTATTCATTTCTATATCTCCAACTGAATTTTGCATTCCTTAGGAGCAGCTGCCATATTCTCGACTTCTTAGACCCTCTATTTCTTTTTATACACAATGTCTGAACAATGGAGTTCCTTTTTTTAAAGGTGAAATATTTTGAAATGTTTTAATTTCCTGTCACTTAAAATTTCAACAAAGAAGAAATTAATAATAATTGTGGTAGGTTGAAAATTCTTTTGGAGCTTTGTGTTCAGGATCTATAAAAATATCAGGAGAGCCATATAGACTTACCTATTAATTATTTAATTTTCTGGAAATGAAGACTATATGAAGAGTTGAGTAAAACTGTTACTTTTTCATTCCATTTATAAAACCAAGGGAATAAAATTTTGCTAACTGGTCTTCACTCTTTCACCCTGTGTTCGGTTATAAAGTATTTAATTGGAAGTTGGGAGCTTGGAAACATTACTAATATTAATATACTTAATGAGTTTTAATAACAGTTTTCACTTAGAAAATCCTAGGTAGAATAGATTTATGTTGGTCTATGTGTTGTTGTTTTTTTTTTTAATTTGTGTTTAAACATTTTAAACCTTCATGTTAAACTATGTGTTTATTTCATTTTATTAATTTGATGTCATTCATTTATTTATTTTTGTTTTCTTCTTTTCAAGGCCCTGTGGAATCCTACATGCACTGAAGGTTTATTTAAACCAGAACATAATATTTCGACCTAGCTTACATCATTACTTGATAATAAATGTATCACAAATCTGACATGCTAAATATCAAATCAATTTTCCATTATTTCTTGCATTAGCTATTTCTCAGAGTATATAATACAGAAATGTTTCCATTCCAAATATTTCACACTTTTTGCATTTGTACAGAATTGCATAAAATATTAGTGGATATAGTTTAAACTAACATTCCTACCTTGTTGTATTTTTAAAACAAAAATAGACTTTTAATTTTAAATTATCTCTATATACAGCTGTTCTAAATATAATATTCCACTTGGCAGTACATATTTTTTGTTTAACCTTCTCATCCATGTCATTTGTGTCTCTGGTTATAGTCTTTGTTTAATTTCACTATATATTCTATGTATATTAGATAAATTTGGAAGCAGTGATTCTAATTTGGCCCATCAGTGCATAACAGTTCTTACTGAAGAACAAAATTGCCTCTATTTTTCCCTTGCATTGAGATCAAAAGATGAAAATATATGTCTTCAAATGAAGTAAGTCATGAAGAGTCTTTTTCTCTCTGTAGATAGTAAAGAAAGTTTCTCTCTCTAAACAAGTGAAGAAAGTTTATTGGCTATTGACCTCATATTGAGGAGAAGTTTGTTGACTATCTTATTAAAAAAATAAAAAACCCTGTCTCCTGGTCTTGGCATCACTGCCTGATTTCTGTGTGTCCTTGTTTATCACCTTTCTATAATACCTCACTTTAATTATCAAATGTCCAGGTAGCAACAAGGCACTCTTGCATGTTGTAGTTTATTGAAAGGATAAGTGACCAAACCCAGAAATGTCTCAGTCTCATAGTGCAGGGCAACAGAAGAGCCATAGGGCTAAGGAGAAGAAAGCAGGTTTTACTGAATTCTATATTTTTTTTAAACAGGAAGTGAAATAATCATAGTTAATGCTGATAACATTTAGAACTATGCTATGAAATTTCTTAAGTTATTTCACTCATTTGTAACATAATGTACATGATTGAAAGTTGGGTTTAAATCATGGTATTAAAATAAAAATAAATATATTTATTCACTTGAAAACATTGTATGTGTCCTTGTTGACTTTGCTCTTTTAAAAACATAAAATACATGTTTTTATGATTCAGGATATGAAAATGATTTTGTTCCTCTAACAGTTTTCTAGAGTTTATTCTTCTGTTCTTATCTGTTGCTACTTATTGTCTTACTTTATATTTGAAACCCTTAGGTGTGGATAATGTAAGCAATTCCATTACCTACAGTAAAGCACTCCTCTGGTAAAGATTTTTATCAGCTTGAATGGTCAATATCATTTTGAAGAAGAAAAAAAAAATCAATTAAAGATATTTTGACTAGGGTTCGAAAGAAAACAATAAATGTATTACCAAGTAGATTAAGTCAATAAAAAAAGGTACTTTTTCCCTCAAAAGCAATGTAGCAGAAACTGTCAATATAGACAAAAGCCCCATCCACCTGAAAAGCTACTATTTTATGATTGCTCTTTAATACCAGTAAAGCATTTCAGGCTGGTTCCTTGGAAACCTTTTTTTTTTCCCTTTATTTAATTATTTTTTAATGGAATTGGACTGAATATACATCAGTGAACATGTTCATCAGCTAATCATTTTGCTTTCATGGTGAAATATATTCAGACTTTCCAGCAATGTTTGTTATGTAGCTTGATCGTTTAACTATTAAAATGTTTTATATTTTCTTGATTACATTAAACATGAATTAAAAATAGGAATTAATGGACTTTTTCTTTAGAAAAATATGTAAGAAATATTAAAATCACTGCACTGTATTCCAAGGTGTAACAAAACTGAGATTGACTGTTTCTCAAAGAAAGCAGCATGAGGTATAAAAATATATCTGGCAAATACAGTGCAACATCAGTATTTACTGATGAAAGAAGTGTTGTGCTATGATATTATGCCTGCATATTTGTCTGAAATACTTTGATAATAATTAACTAAAAATAAAGAGATTAACAAGCTTAATTAAATTCACTTTCCAAATAAGGAAAGTGGAATTTAAAGAAGTTGAGTGACTTTCTCAAGTTCCTTTAACTTTTCTAACAAACATTAAACCTTTGGACTGCACTGTAGGTGTTCCAGATCCAAAAGTCAGGATTTTGTTTTGTTTTCCTGATTTCAGATGCTGGTGGATTGCATGATTGCAAAACTCAATACAAATTATACTTGGATTGCATATGCATACTTGTATATTGTACATACATTATGTACTGTTAAAGGTTGTATTTACCTTAAATCTGCCTTATACACTAGGCATAATGGAGATGATAAAGATTTACTATGTGAATATTTGTCTGAGATATATAAAACATGAGCTAAGGAATTAATTTTATAATGTTAGAATTAATCATTCACATATAAAGAAGTGCTTAGAAGAAAAACCATGAACAGTTTTGCTAGATGTTTTAACAATTATTAACACATTTTATTTATATGAAATCATTTTGAAAATTTAATTTTTCATGCCCTGAAATACATGCATGTTAAATGTTCTTATTTATAGCATTTTAAAATATAAGTAACTTATTATTCTTGGTTAGATTGAACACATATAGCTGTGTTTTAAATGATTTTTTAATGAAGACTCTAAAGTAGGTATATGTTATGATACACATGTGATTTTTCTTATGGCATACACAAAATCTTCCTTACTAAAGTTTTCAAAATTATTTTTCATAATTACCTAAATTTGATATAATTTTAAACATTTATTTATTTAGAAAACAAAATGTATTTTTCCAAATTTAACTTCATGCTAGAGGCAGGAATGTCTTAACAATAGAATGCTTTTCATGATTTTATTTTGTGTCTATGTGTTCATACAGGACTGTCTAGATGTTTGATCATATCTTAATTTCTTACATATAATCACACTTTTCTATAAGAAATCTTCATCTCAATGTTCTTGGCGGCAACAATAATTACTTTCACTTTCATCAAGAGGCTCTTTAATTCTTTGCTTTTCTGCCATGAAGATGGTGTTGTCTGCATATCTGAGGTTATTGATATTTCTGTATATAGTTACGCTTGTGCTGCAGCTGCTGCTAAGTCGCTTCAGTCGTGTCTGACTCTGTGCGACCCCATAGACGGAAGCCCGCAAGGCTCCCCTGTCCCTGGGATTCTCCAGACAAGAACACTGGAGTGGGTTGCCATTTCCTTCTCCAATGCGTGAAAATGAAAGTGAAGTCTCTCAGTCGAGTCCGACTCTTAGCGACCCCATGGACTGCAGCCTACCAGGCTCCTCCGTCCATGGGATTTTCCAGGCTTGTAGATTGCAAATACTTTTGGAGAAAATCAAAGGTAAAATAATCACTGTGTGTGAGGGACAAAAGACTTAAAATCAATCACGGTTAAAGGTCTGATAATATTTCACCAAAAGAAAACAATTAAAAAGCAATTTTTTGTTAACATACAAAATTGTGAAATAGCTAAAATTATGACTGATCATACTAGTACATATCAGATTTTTTAAAAATAATTTCACATGCTTTCTAGAACACATATTAATATATATTCATGTAGCTATAATCTAAAAAGTTTAAGTGTTACTTTTTATTTGACAATCTTTCTCATGCAATTTAAAATATCCAATAAGGCTAAATAAATTAACTTTTTTTTTTTTTAATAAGGAGAGAACATAAGTCTTTTGAGATCTTCCAGGTACCCTCTAGAAATTCTCAGTTATTTTGAAATCCAAAAGACTGCATTCAAAATTGGACTTGAGGAAGTTTGTTAAAAATGGTTAGCAAATTTAGAAAACTCTGCAGTGCTACAGGGATAGAAAAGGTTAGTGTTCATTCTAAGCCCAAAGAAAGGCAATGCCAAACTACTGCACAGCTGTACTCATCTCACACACTAGCAAAGTAATGCTCACAATTCTCCAAGCTAGGGTTCAACAGTATGTGAACCAATCACTTCCAGATGTGCAAACTGAATTCAGAAAAGGCAGAGGAGCCAGAGATCAAACTGCCAACATCCGTTGGATCATAGAAAAAGCAAGGGAATTCCAGAAAAATATCTACTTTTGCTTATTAACTGTGCTAAAGTCTTTGACTGTGTGTACCACAACAAACTGTGGAAAATTCTTCAAGAGATGGGAATACTAGGCCACCTTATCTGCCTCCTGAGGACCCTGTATGCAGGTCAAGAAGCAACAGTTAGGACCAGACAAGGAACAATAGACTGGTTCCAAATAGGAAAAGGAGTATGTCAAGGCTGTATATTGTCACCCTGCTTATTTAACTTATATGCAGAATACATCATGCAAAATGCTAGGCTGGATGAAGCGCAAGCTGGAATCAAGACTGCAGAGAGAAATATCAATAACCTCAGAAATGCAGATAATACCACCGTTATGGTAGGGTGGTATATAGGAACTGAAGAACCTCTTAATGAAGGAGAAAGAGGAGAGAGAAAAAGCTGACTTTAAAATCAACATTCAAAAAATGAGGATCATGGCTTTCAGTCTGATCATTTTATGACAAATAGATGGGGAAACAATAGAGACAGTGATAGACTTTATTTTCTTGGGCTCCAAAATCACTGTGGATGGTGACTTAAACCATGAAATTAAAAGATGCTTGCTCCTTGGAAGAAAATCTATGGCAAACCTAGACAGTATTAAAAAGCAGAGACATTACCCTGCCAACAAAGGTCCGTTTAGTCAAGGCTATGGTTTTTCCAGTAGCCATGTATAGATGTGAGAGTTGAACGTAAAAGAAGGTTGAGTGCTAAAGAACTGATATTTTTGAACTGTGGTGCTGGAGAAGACTCTTGAGAGTCCCTTGGACTGCAAGGAGATTAAACCAGTTAATCCTAAAGGAAATACATCCTGAATATTTACTGGAAGGACTGATGCTGAAACTGAAGTTCTAATACTGTGGCCACCTGTTGTGAAGAACTAACTCATTGGAAAAGACCCTGATGCTGGGGAAAATTGAAGGTGGGAGAATAAGGGATGACAGCGGATGAGGTGATTGGACGGCATTGCCAACTCAGTGGACACGAGTTGAAGCAAGCTCAGGGAGCTGGTGAAAGACAGGGAAGCCTGGCGTACTGCAGTCCATGGGGTCACATAGAGTTGGGCACAACTGAGCAGCTGAACAAGATGTCAAATACAGATTAAATAGCATCAGTCATTGTGTAGCAAAAACTTAGTTTATTGAACCAAAGTAGCAATGAAATCATTTCAGAGGCAAGTACAGAACATTATATGATTGTAAACATACACACACATACATGCACACATAACAAAAAACACTTTGGCCTTCTAATATTGAACTGACTTAGTTTTTCTAAGTAATCTAAGGCCTGATGAAGAAAACACTAACCACAGAAACAATTTAATAAGACCAAGATCTTTGTTACCAAAGTGGATTACATTAAATCTTAAAAAACAAATAAATAAACTTTATAATCTTAAGAGCACAACAATAAAGGAAAAAATAACAGTTAAAATTAAATTCTAGTTTTGTTTTGATATATTATTGAACTCATTTTTTAAAGCCTTATAAATAAATCTACTCAATTTTAACCAGCTTTAACCACACAATATAAAATTTATTTTCCACAAACCTTCAGACACAACTGAGCGGCTGAACTGAACTGAACTGAACTGGACCTTTACATGCCAGTGATAATGAGGAAGCAGGCATTTATGAATTATAATATATTAGCATTCTATAGTAGGTTAGCAAATTCATAAATACACAATTACAAACTATAATTTTTAGAGACATTTTTCATATTTAATTTTTAATAGGGAAAAGACATTTTTAAATGTAGACTCAAATATCTGGTCTCTGTTAAAAGTGAAAAAAGTGAATAACTTGTATAGTAAGTAATATGTTCAGGGTTCAGTTATTATCTTATTTGGAAATAATTTAAATATATAATGAATATTCTTTGATCATTAGTTAATATAACATAGTATAAACTTATTCATATCTATTTAAGTTATGTGTTTTTTTAAACAATTATGCTTAGATTAGACATCAAGCAGCTAACCACCTTGCCTGCTTTCATTAAACCAACAATCTTATACTAACCTCAGTTTATCAAAGACTATACCAGATTATGTGAACTTGAAAATCATCTGGTTAATTTCTATATTTCTGGGAATTCTAGGAATACTTAATTCCTAGAAATACTTTATTCTTTAAGTCTATTAAATATGTAATATTAAATATATATGTATTAAATATATATCTTTTTTAAAATGCCATATGTATGTGTGTGTGTGTACGTGTGTGTACATACACACACATACATACACAATTTGGGTTTTCCAGGTGACTCAGCAATAAAGAATCCGCCTGCCATGCAGGAGAGGCAAGTTTGATCCCTGGGTCAGGAAGATCACCTGGAGGAGGAAGTGGCAACTCTTTTTTTTTAAAGATGATTTTATTTGCATGCTTTAAAAGTCCTTTTAGAGAAGCTGGTTTTTGGAGACAGTTTGTCTTTTAGAAGCTTCTGAATGCCAACCAAACAATGCATTCTATTGTCTCTGAGAAGTGTGAAGTCAGCTTTCCTAGGTTTTCCCTTAAGATAGGTTATCTATTCTAAGTTAATCATTCCCAAAAGTGGCTCCTACAATTCCAAAGTATCCAAAATTATTCATTTTCCAAACAGGCAAAAGCTGCTGGTCCATAGTGAGTATACATATGACACACTAGGAGTATTATTATTTTTTTTTTACAGAAGTGGAAAACTTTTTAGACTACTTGGAACCTGTCTTTACTTTTAAATTCCCTAAGACATCTTAACTATGAAGGGTCCTCTTTCTTAACAGCTGTTCCAAAACACAGAGATTCACATTTCCTGCCTTTTGAAGAGAGTGGGGTGAATTACCAAGAAGCTTCTGTCAACTAAAAAATGATGCACAACTTGAGAGTTGTGAGTTAAGTTTTATTTGGGGCAAAATGAGGACTGCAGCCTGGGAGACAGCACCTCAGCTCTGAGACATTGCTCCAAAGAGGCAGTGGGAGGAAGGTCAACATGTAGGCAGAGTTCAATACCATTAAGCAGTTATTTTACAAAAGGTTTTCTGCTGATCATGAGGATTGACATCACCATAAAGGGATTTAGTGCTTTTCTGGAGATGAGGAGATGCAAGAATTGAGACCATAAAATTTGTTGCTAAAAACATCTAACTATCAAAAGACCTGTCCCACCATATTCCCTGGAGCACAGAGTGCCTCACTCCACCTTGAACTTCCTCAGGGGGTGTTGAAGGTCAACAGCTGCAGCAGCACAGGATTCAGCCTCCACAGAGGCAGTTGGCAATTGCTCTTGTTCAGTCATTGGCAATGCTCTTGGCAAGTCCCAATTTATAGTTGACACATTAGTAAACAAACTACAGATCTGCACAATAAAGTCAGAGCTCAGAATGCAAAGTGAGCAGAGGACTTAACCTCAAACTCCAGGGTCAACAAGAAAGCATTAGAGCCTGATTACTCACTGGCCTTGAGGTAATTGGGGGTCTTTTCTGAATCATAACTTCTGACACCAAAAACTGTCAGAAATCTGTAAATAGCAAAGTTAAATCACCAAGTCAACAAGGAGTAATTAGCAAGAGTTTATTGTACACATAAGAACAGTTTGCAACCTGAGTGTGTTCAAATTCTAAGACTAATCTGAAGCTCAGAGCTCAGGGGCATGATGTCACAAAATGAATTAAAAGGGAAAGTGAGGAAGTTGTTTAACTTTTATAATGATTAGTCATTATAATGGGTGCTTCCTGATGGCAGGAGATTTGTTAAAAGTGATTATCTCACGGTTTTTAGGAAGATGATTTAGGATTGTCAGTAATTTACAAGAAATAACCTAAGTTAAATTTTGCTTATGTTCATGGAATAAAATAGGTATAGTTTTGCTTAGGTGGCTTAAATGGTTTTGTTTACTCAGGGAATTCTCAAGTCTGGTCTTCACTTTGTATTTAATAGAAAAAAAATAAAAGTAGGTAAAATATTCAAAGTAACAGGTTGAGCATAAGTTTGATTTGTCAACTAAAATAGGAAATCATGATTTGCATGGATTCACATTACTTTCATTTATTTAGAGAATATTTACTAGATGCTTACAATATGCTGGGACTTCCCTGTGGCTCAGATGGTAAAGCATCTGCCTACAATTCAGGAGACCCGGGTTCAATCCCTGGGTTGGGAAGATCTTCTGGAGAAGGAAATGGCAACCCACTCCGGTATTCTTGCCTGGAAAACTCCATGGATGGAGGAGCCTGGTACGTTACAGTCCATGGGGTTGCAAAGAGCTGGACACGACTGAGCAACTTCACTTGCACTTGCACTTACAATATGCTGGGCCCTGGGGTAATATGCATATATATGTAATAATACGTATATACCAAAGAATCGTGGATGAGTATAGACTATTGCAATATAAAAGTATGATCATAATGTTTTATAATTATGATAGCAAAAATGTCTGAAATATGGTACTTTTAGAAATAGAATGTAGTTCAGCATAATTAGATCTATCACTTAATTGATTTTTAGGATTATCTTATAGATTTATATATACAGGAAGAGAATAGATGCTAACATATTTAAGTATCTTTGAGTTTCAAACACAGGCACTCTTAGTGCTTTTCACTATATTCTGCTTGCTTTCATTTATTGCTCTATGAAACAGGCACATTTGGTATCCATTCATGTCGGCAGCCATGGTCCATAGGAACCCAGTTTAATCCTTTCAGTTTGATCAAATGTATAAAGGTTACTTCAACTTTAATAAGAAAACAATCATAAAATATGACTGGATAACACAAAACACATAAGTTGGTATTAATAAATAGTAGTAAATATTAACTTGAAAGAATACCATATTTTTAGATTGCTAAATTATAACAAAAAAACAACACAAAGTGGTAAATAGAAAAGGTAGGGTGTGGTCATTCTCATGTGATATATTCTGGAAAATAAATCATTAAAATGCAGTTAAAAAAATATCATGTCATTCATTTGACAAAATATTTTTGAGAATCTGTTATATGCCAAGTACTTGTGTAGATTCTGGGCATACAAAGTTAAAAAACTATAATCCCCCGTATGGTCTTTTCATCTCGTTCAGTAATGATAACTATAAGTTGTAGGCCTTGTCATTATCCCTCTTCTACAGATGAAACCATGGAAGTTTAGGGAAGACCTGACTGATGTCACAATAAGTGTTAAGTGTCCCCCAAGTTAGTCTGGTGAGACCAAACATGTTATCACATCACACACCTCAACCAGGTACAGTGTTAAGAGTGATTATCTCTATATGAAAGGTGCAAAAAAGGCAATGATACTTTCATTTTATTGCAAAACAGATTGCAAGAGAGGTGTGCAGAAAGAATCACAATTAGTTAATACCAACTTTCTGACCCAATTATTTTCTAAGATCCCAGTAAAGATTATATTTTAATCAAAAGAGAAAGGAAAGTGAAAAAGATAGTAGGCAGCTTTGATAAATTTTGATTGTTCTATTAAGGTTTAATTCTTTAGAGAATGAATGAGTTTAAATTTCATTTTATCATATTGCCTCTGAACTATCACACTGAGGTCTTAAAAATTTAATTTTTTTTCCCCTGAAACTAACTACACTTAATGGAGACTGAAATATGTTTTTATTACCAACTACATCTGCTGGTAAAGACCCAAACAAACTAAGAAGAGTGATTTATGGTGCTGCATTCAAATATTGCCTACTAACCAAATTCTGAAAGGTGCAGTGGAAGTCATCGTATCTTTCTGTACATGCTTTTGTAGAACTGTCCATCCAGGAGGCATATTCATAGTCCTTTAGCAAGCACTCATGATGATTAAAAACAGCAAGGTTTCTGCCTGCATAGCTAGGTTATTTTGGTTATGGAGGTAACCACTTTTAGCTGACTCCAGGGTGCTCTTGAAAACAATGTGATTGCACTGTGGAGTCTATATTTATCTTACCATACAGTTGAAACAGAGCTGACATGTTACTCTGGTGCTTACCTGTCCTACATTCTTAATGAACTATATGTTATATTTCCAAGTTCACAGATATCTTTAGCATGGTCATCACAAGTAAGTGTGAGATCTCTCATTATCTTTGATCAAGTAGTCGCTTGTTGGATGTCTTCTAGGTATCCAGAATGGGCACTTGTGTAAGCAGTATTACAGGAAAGTTAGAACTTGAAATTTCACTCAGGATTGATAGAGATTAATAAATTATAAGTTGCATCTTACTAATAAGTTCCTGACTATTACTTATCAGGAATATGGACATCCTGAATCCTAATAGCTCACACTTCACATCAAAGGTTGATGAACTAACATCACATTTCTCAATGATTCTGTATTTGTTTACTTAACTTTGTATAGAAGAAAACAACAGTATGCTCTTAACTCATAGTTGATTTTCATAGCACTCTTGCCCAGAAAGAGATAATAAGACTTACTTTTGATAAAAGTGCTCAATAACTGAATAGTCTGTTGAGGAATTTCATTCAAAAGATAATCGTTCGGCTGAAAGGGAAGAAAATGCTGTGAAGGGCATAACCATGTTTTCAATAGAGAATATTTTAGAAAGTAGAGAAAAAAGCATGTCTTTCTTCCATTTGTTTCAATATTTCATGAGAAAGAAGAGTACTGAAACTGTGGGTAAAGTGTTCTTCTGTGTTAGTTTTCATAAAAGCTACTGGCAACATATTCTGCCATAAGGTTCACAAGGTTTGTTAAAAGTCCAGTATGATAATATATATATATATATATATATAGATATAGATATATATAGTGAATAATATTGAAGACATGATGTAAAAATTCATATTTGATGAACTCTTGGCATGTCCTTCAAAGAGAAATAGACTTTGAAGTCTATTCAAATGATAGACACATTTGAAGACTTTCGTTGAGGATGGTTGGTTGTAATTTTTATTCTCAATGCTTTTAAATGTTTTCCTCTGTTTTTTATTATTGCAAGTAGAAGTTAGATTTTCTAAGGAGGCAATACTGAGGTAATTATTACGCATGAGCTCTAATGTTGAGGCTTATATTTCTGGTTCTAGGTACTTTTGCTTTGACATCTTTGTTTTGAAAGATAAATAACTGGTTGACATTTTTTGATTTGACAATTGAGTTTCAAATGCATAAACATTTCTTCTAGTTAGTGACATTGTTGATGGTTTTATTGAGTTGATAGATGATGAAGATTTGAAAGTTATGACCAACCTAGATAGCATATTTAAAAGCAGAGACGTTACTTTGCCAACGAAGGTCCGTCTAGTCAAGGCTCTGGTTTTTCCAGTAGTCATGTATGGATGTGAGAGTTGGATGGTGAAGAAAGCTGAGTGTGGAAGAACTGATGCTTTTGAACTGTGGTGTTGGAGAAGACTCTTGAGAGTCCCTTGGACTGCAAGGAGATCCAACCAGTCCATCCTCAAGGAGATCAGTCCTTGGGTACTCATTGGAAGGACTGATGTTGAAGCTGAAACCCCAAAACTTTGGCCACCTGATGCGAAGAGTTGACTCATTGGAAAAGACTCTATTGCTGGGAAGGATTCAGGGTAAGAGGAGAAAGGGCGACAGAGGATGAGATGTCTGGATAGCATCACCGACTCAAGGACATGGATTTGGGTAAACTCTGGGAGTTGGTGATGGACAGGGAGGCCTGGCGTGCTGCGATTCATGGGGTCGAAAAGAGACGGACACGACTGAGCAACTGAACTGAACTGATGATTTGTCCCAAGTGTTTGCACAGCATTTGTCCAGCACAGCGGGTGAGAAGGACCTAAAATAGGGGGTGAGAGGGTAATGAAAAGACAATCACATATACTTTAGCAAGCGGGGAGTCAGAGGGCCCTCCTGCTCTCCACGGCAGAAAGACAAAATGGCTCATTTCAGCCCGTGTTTTTATTGGCAGAAGTCACATGAGATCATTAGGGAATAGCGATACTAGGGAGTTTGATTAGCACAGGCTTTGCTGTTGATAAGGAATATCTTGTTTTGTTTTCATGGAGACAGATGCAGGGGTAGGCAGTGAAGCGGAGCAGAGAGCATATCCTGCCCCAAGAATGTCCGTTCGGCATACTTACTAGGACAATCACAAGGGCGCATTTTGTTGCACTCTCAAGTCATGGGGCAGGTTCTAGTCTGCTCTGCCAGGCGGGAACATCACTGGTTTCATATTTTAAAACACACTGCATGCAGCGTTGCACCCACATTTCCCATGGAACATTCATCAATGACATATAACAAAAAAATAACAGTGTAGAGGTTTTCACTATGCAGTAGAAAACTCAGATACAAATATACATCCTAGTGTTTGGAAGTTGATACCTCTCTAAATGAAAGTATAAATATTGGTGAGAAAGAAGTATGATGCCAAATGAAGAGATGAATCAGTAAGCAAAAAAAAAATAGTATTATATACTGTGAGCAAAAGACTTGGAAGACAAACTACTCAGGTGCAGCCCACAAAATGAAATGTTATTTGCATAGTATTGACATGAACCACACATATTTTAAATGCATTCAGATGCCTTGTATTACACAATGAAGTCTTTGTAGTTCTGTCAGTCGTTTCTCATGTTTCATTATGTCCTTTTTAATCTACTTGTTTCATTGTTTATCTTTTTTTAATGGCACAATTGCCTCGTAGCCAATTAGTTATGTGGTGAAAATGTTTGCAGCAAAAATGCTTGTGGCAAAGATGTCTGTGAACTTGATGCTTACGCTACTGAACGTGAACTTTTCCAGTCATAGTCAAATGACTCTCAGTCAATTCAGTTCAGTCGCTCAGTCGTGTCCGACTCTTTGCGACCCCATGAATCACAGCACGCCAGGCCTCCCTGTCCATTACCATCTCCCGGAGTTCACTCAGACTCACGTCCATCGAGTCCGTGATGCCATCCAGCCATCTCATCCTCGATCGTCCCCTTCTCCTCCTGCCCCCAATCCCTCCCAGCATCAGAGTCTTTTCCAATGAGTCAACTCTTTGCATGAGGTGGCCAAAGTACTGGAGCTTCAGCTTTAGCATCATTCCTTCCAAAGAAATCCCAGGGTTGATCTCCTTTAGAATGGACTGGTTGGATCTCTTTGCAGTCCAAGGGACCCTCAAGAGTCTTCTCCAACACCACAGTTCAAACGCATTAATTCTTTGACGTTCAGCCTTTTTCACAGTCCAACTCTCACATCCATAAATGACTCTAGTATTGTCTTAATGTTAATTTTACCCACACATAACACACACACACAGTCCTTTTTATTTTCTCACTCTCATAAACAGGAATAAAACACTTGTCCATTTTTTCATGGAATATTAAGAAAGAAAAACTAAAAGTTAAGTCATTGCAGTAGAATTTAATGGTAAAGGAACCTTTCATTGGGGCATAAAAGGCATTTTCTTTTTGTTGATTCAGTAGGAAAGTATTTATTAAAATGTGGCAAAGCAAATGCTTGAAAAGAAAATGTTAAATCTAACTGTAAGAGAGGAGAGCCAGAGAATGAAAATCTCTAGGTAACATGTTAAATCTTTTTTATTACCTTTTCTAGAGCAATGAAAATCAGGAGCAATTTCCCATCCAGCCCCTCACCCTCCCAGGGAACATCAGGCAGTTGCCTGAGACATTTTTAGTTATCACGGTTGGAGAATGTTTCTGGCATCTGATGTGTAGACGGGGATGCTGCTTAATATCCTATGCTGCACAAGACACTCCCAACAGCAAAGAATTGTTCAGCCCACCATAGGAATATAGCCAAGTCAGGAAACCTGCTCTAGGTGTTAGTTGTGAATAATGCTGAAATCCTTATTGATAACTAAGATGTGCTATAGCGTTTGTCAGGAATGTAACAAAGGGCTTTTTTTTTTTTTTTTTTTTTTTTTTTACCGTCTCACACTGTTACTTTCTACCTGGGGAGCATGGTAATGTCATACTCGTAAATACATCATTTTTGTAGTCCCCTTCTTACAACAGACTCAGAACTGGGTCTCTTTTAGCTCAAGGTAGCCTATCATGTTCTCAAAGGTTACCTCTGAACATTTCTGTTTTCAACCCATCATCTTCCCATGACAAAGTCTGAGTCAAAGTATTTAGAGAAATAATAATTTTAGATTGTTTTTACTTGTTCTTCTACCTGACCCCATCAGACTCTAGAAATCATATACATATTGTATCCTAAAAATGCCCTTGAGGTACACACACAGAGAAATCTATCAATGATTCAGTTTTAAATATTTTTTCAAAACTCTAGATTTATGGATGATAGGAAAAACTATTTAGATCATTTGTGCTTTAGTATTTATCTTCTTATATCTATCCCCTAATATAGTTTTGTATGTTATTTTCAGTACAAATGATTTTCTTGTCTAATTTTAGTGAAATTGTGTATTTCCATCTCTATGTATTACATTCACATATATAAAAATATATTTTATTATCTAATTAACTTTGGTGGTGGTTAAAAAACCAGAAATGACTCTAGTATATTAGTTATAGACTTTTGATATAAGCCAGAAAGTTTAAAATATTGGAAATTAAGTTGATCATCTCATAATAATCAAGGAAAAATGTTTCTGATTTAGTTATAGGAAAGCAATTCTTATTTAAAATAGTGTTTTATTTTATTTCACTTAAAAATAGATTTATACAAACAATATTCTATTATACAATGAAATTTTTCTTATTAGCAATAATCATTCAATATTTATTGATTTTTTTACTATTGACATGGGATTGTATAGATTGTCCACCCTAGAAGTATTTTAGAAGGTATTATAATTTAAATAGTTGAAAGTTAATAAAGTGAGAAATAGACTTTATTTAATCTATTTCATCTGTTTGTTGCATCCATTTGAACATATATATATATGCTTGCTGCTGCTGCTAAGTCACTTCAGTCGTGTCCAACTCTGTGTGACCCCATAGACGGCAGCCCACCAGGCTCCCCCTTCCCTGGGATTCTCCAGGCAAGAATACTGGAGTGGGTTGCCATTTCCTTCTCCAATGCATGAAAGTGAAAAGTGAAAGTGAAGTCGCTCAGTCGTGCCCGACTCTTCACGATCCCATGGCCTGCAGCCTACCAGGCTCCTCCATCCATGGGATTTTCCAGGCAAGAGTACTGGAGTGGGGTGCCATTGTTTACACACATATGTGTATCCTTTTATACAAACATGTTTAATACTGTCGCAGATAAATATTCCTTTATTTTTATAGATAAGTATGCATATTTATACTTCAGTATTCTGTATTTCACAGGTAAATTCATACATTTATGTAGAGAATTTTGTATTGATTCTTCTTTTTTGGCCCTTCATCAAATAATTGAATCCATAGTATAGGTTTTATTAATTGAGTTGTTTTTACCTGTAAGCCTTCAAAGAAAAAGCAGCAGACATTAAAAAACATCTCTATCATCTTTTAAGTCTGCATCACTTTTTTAGTAATCTCCTGAACAGTGCAAAAAAATTATAAAGCTCTGCAGAACTCTCATAACAGAAGAGATTCTTAACTTTTCCTTTAATTTTATTCCATCTTGCTTCTCAGCAAAGCAATGTGTACCATCTATGATATTAGTCAGTTTGGAAAAAAGTTTGTTATTTTTATGGACAAATACTACCACTTACTCATTATTTTTGTTAGCATTTCACTTTGGAGATATGTTTTATATATTCCATTTGAAATCTATACTTTCTGTAATATTTTACTTATTATTATTTACTTATTTAGTATGTAACTGCATGAAATCAAACATCCTATATTTCCGCCATAAAGTGTTTTTTCCATGCTTCAAAATGAGAGGATTCTAGAGGACTGATAATAATGCTTCTATTTATTCTTTCTCTCAGAAACATATTTATTATAATAAGGACATTTTTGTAGTTAGCATTTAAATTTTTATTGATTATAATAGATTAGCCACTTAATTTATTTTTTAATTTATACTTAATTTACAGTTTATTCAATATTTCACTAAATGTTTGCCTTTTGAAAAATGATTAGATTAGTATATCACAAGAAGTTGAAGGAATTCTTAGTACAGTTATTATCCTGGGTATTTTAAAAATTGGTACTATTAGCTTAGTATTTTTCCTGTTCACATAAATAGTCATTTCAGCTTCCACTTAGTGTGAGAGTAAATAAAAACATATTCCAAATGAAAAACAAATGTAATACATTGGTGGTCTCCATCTATGTGATTCTTTATTTGTAATCCTTGTGAAGCAAGTTTCACTTAGTGAAATGTGAAAAAAAATTTCAGTCTATTACTATAACTTTGAAATTCATTCTTATGTGTAGATGGCAAGTCTGTTTTTTTTTTAAAAAATAAGAATGATCACTAAGTGATAAAATGGTTGATTTTCATCAAAACTCCTATTTTGCAGAGCTGACCAATGACTGAAATAGCAATACTGTACAGAATAAATAATTCTCAGAAGGCATATTCAGTATAAGCACCTAAAGTGAAGAGTTCAAAACTCATACTCAGGCATACACACACACACACAGATGGGGTAGAGAGAGAAAAGATTTTATTAGTATTTTATTAGATGCTCATATTTTATTAGCATCTAATAAACCATAATCACAGAAAACTAGCCAGTCTGATCACACGGACCACAGCCTTGTCTAACTCAATGAAACTAAGCCATGCCCTGTGGGGCCACCCAAGATGGGCGGGTCATGGTGGAGAGGTCTGACAGAATGTGGTCCACTGGAGAAGGGAATGGCAAACCACTTCAGTATTCTTGCCTTGAGAACCCCATGAACAGTATGAAAGGCAAAATGATAGGATACTGAAAGAGGAAGTCCCCGAGTCAGTAAGTGCCCAATATGCTACTGGAGATCAGTGGAGAAATAACTCCAGAAAGAATGAAAGGATGAAGCCAAAGCAAAAACAATAACCAGTTGTGGATGTGACTGGTGATAGAAGCAAGGTCCGATGCTGTAAAGAGCAATATTGCATAGGAACCTGGAATGTCAGGTCCATGAATCAAGGCAAATTGGAAATGGCCAAACAGGAGATGGGAAGAGTGAACGTCGATATTCTAGGAATCAGCGAACTAAAATGGACTGGAATGAGTGAATTTGACTCAGATGACCATTATATCTACTACGGTAGGCAGGAATCTCTTAGAAGAAATAGAGTAGCCATCATAGTCAACATGAGAGTCCGAAATGCAGTACTTGGATGCAATCTCAAAAACGACAGAATGATTTCTGTTCGTTTCCAAGGAAAACCATTCAATATCACAGTAATCCAAGCCTATGCCCCAACCAGTATGCTGAAGAGGCCAAAGTTGAATGGTTCTATGAAGACCTACAAGACCTATTAGAACTAACACCCAAAAAAGATGTCCTTTTCATTATAGGGGCCTGGAATACAAAAGGAAGAAATCAAGAAACATGTGGGATAACAGGCAAATTTAGCCTTGGAGTATGGAATGAAGCAGGGCAAAAACTAATAGAGTTTTGCCAAGAGAACACACTGGTCATAGCAAACACCCCCTTCCAACAACACAAGAGAATACTCTACACATGGACATCACCAGGTGGTCAACACTGAAACCAGATTGATTATATTCTTTGCAGCCAAAGATGGAGAAGCTCTATACAGTCAACAAAAACAAGACCAGGAGCTGACTGTGGCTCAGATCATGAACTCCTTATTGCCAAATTCAGACTTAAATTGAAGAAAGTGGGAAAAACCACTAGACCATTCATGTATGACCTAAATCAAATCCCTTATGATTATACGGTGGAAGTAAGAAATAGATTTAAGGGACTAGATCTGATAGAGTGTCTGATAAACTATGGATGGAGGTTCACAACATTGTACAGGAGACAGGGATCAAGACCATCCCCATGGAAAGGCGAGAAAAAAAAAAAAAAAAGACTGTCTGAGGAGGCCTTACAAATAGCTGTGAAAAGAGAAGAGAAAAGCAAAGGAGAAAAGGAAAGCTATAAGCATCTGAATGCAGAGTTCCAAAGAATAGCAAGGAGAGAGAACAAAGCCTTCCTCAGCAATCAATGCAAAGAAATAGAGGAAAACAATAGACTGAGAAAGACTAGAAATTTCTTCAAGAAAATTAGGGATACCAAGGGAACATTTCATGCAAAGATGGGCTCAATAAAGGACAGAAATGGTATGGACCTAACAAAAGCAGAAGATATTAAGAAGAAGTGGTAAGAATACACAGAAGAACTGTACAAAAAAGATCTTCACAACCCAGATAATCACAGTGGTGTGATCACTCACATAAAGCCAGACATCCTGGAATATGAAGTCAAGTGAGCCTTAGAAAGCATCACTACAAACAAAGCTAGCAGAGGTGATAGAATTCCAGTTGAGCTGTTTCCAATCCTAAAAGATAATGCTCTGAAAATACTGCACTCAATCTGCCAGCACATTTGGAAAACTCAGCAGTGGCCACAGGACTGGAAAAGGTCAGTTTTCATTCCAATCCCAAAGAAAGGCAATGCCAAAGAATGCTCAAACTACCACACAATTGCACTCACCTCACATGCTACCATAGCAATGCTCAAAATTCTCCAAGCCAGGGTTCAGCAGTACGTGAACCACGAACTTCCAGGTGTTCATGCTGGTTTTAGAAAAGGCAGAGGAACCAGAGATCAAATTGCCAACATCCGCTGGATCATGGAAAAAGCAAAAGAGTTCCAGAAAAACATCTATTTCTGCTTTATTGACTATGCCAAAGCCTTTGACTGTTGATCACAATAAACTGTGGGAAATTCTTCAAGAGATGGGAATACCAGACCACCTGACCTGCCTCTTGAGAAACCTGTATGCAGGCCAGGAAGCAACAGTTAAAACTGGACATGGAACAACAGATTCGTTCCAAATAGGAAAAGGAGTACGTCAAGGCTGTATATTGTCACCCTGCTTATTTAACTTATATGCAGAGTACATCATGAGAAACCCTGGGCTGGAAGAAGCACAAGTTGGAATCAAGATTGCCAGGAGAAATATCAATAACCTCAGATATGCAGATGACACCACCCTTATGGCAGAAAGTGAAGAGGAACTAACTAAAAAGCCTCTTGATGAAAGTAAAAGAGGAGAATGAAAAAGTTGGCTTAAAGCCCAACATTCAGAAAACTAAGATCATGGCATCTGATCCCATCACTTCATGGCAAATAGATGGGAAAAGAGTAGAAACAGTGTCAGACTTTATTTTTGGGGCCTCCAAAATCACTACAGATGGTGATTGCAGCCATGAAATTAAAAACTCTTAACTCTTACAAGGAAAGTTATGACCAACCTAGTTAGCATATTCAAAAGCAGAGACATTACTTTGTCAACAAAGGTCCATCTAGTCAAGGCTATGGTTTTTCCAGTAGTCATGTATGGTTGTGAGAGTTGGACTGTGAAGAAAGCTGAGCACCAAAGAATTGATGCTTTTGAATTGTGATGTTGTAGAAAACTCTTGAGGGTCCCTTGGACTGCCAGGAGATCCAACCAGTCCATCCTCAAGGAGATCAGTCCTGGGTATTCATTGGAAAGTCTGATGTTAAGCTGAAACTCCAATACTTTGGCCACCTCATGCGAAGAGTTGACTCTTTGGAAAAGACCCATATGCTGGGAGGGATTAGGGGTAGGAGGAGAAGGGAACAACAGAGGATGAGATGACTGGATGGCTGGATGGCATCACCAACTCGATAGACATGAGTTTGGGTAAACTCTTGGAGTTGGTGATGGACAGGGAGGCCTAGCATGCTGCAATTGATGGCGTCTCAAAGAGTCAGACACAACTGAGCAACTGAACTGAACTGAGTATTTTATTAGACACTAGTATTTTACTGTATCAAGCTGTTTATGTAGAGATTTTGTGATTTCTATTTCCTTTTATACTCATGGATACTGTTTTTTTCCTATAATGAACACACATGTTTTATGAGGGGAGGGATGAGATTGACCTTGTAAATATTTGAAGGAGACCAACTTTACAGAGAAGGCAGTGGCATCCAACTCCAGTACTCCTGCCTGGAAAATCCCATGGATGGAGTAGCCTTGTAGGCTGCAGTCCATGGGGTCGCTGAGAATCGAACACAACTGAGTGACTTCACTTTCACTTTCATGCATTAGAGAAGGAAATGGCAACCCACTCCAGTGTTCTTGCCTGGAGAATCTCAGGGACGGGGGAGCCTGACGGTCTGCCATCTATGGGGTCGCACAGAGTCAGACACGACTGAAGCGACTTAGCAGTAGCAGCAACTTTATTAACATACAAAGTAATAGTCAGGAGGCTCCTGCTCAAAACCCTCCAATGACTTCTAGCCTCAATGTTGGTGAGATTGAAAGCCCTTACACACCTAACACCCGCCCCATCCGTTCTCCAACCTCTTCAATGCCCATCAGCACCTGTAAGACCTTGCTGTTATAACACTGGCTTTGTTTCTTCTTTGTGTGCCTGTCTCCAGCCTCAGGAAGTTTGCTCTCCTGATTCCTCTACTTGGTGTTATGTTCTGCCAGATAGCATCATGCTCAGTTGTAGTAATAGTTCAGTTGCTCAGTCGTGTCCGACTCTGCCATCCCATGGACTGCAGCATGCCAGGCTTCCCTGTCCACCACCAACTCCAGGAACTTGCTGAAACTCAAGTGCATTGTGTCAGTGATGCCATCCAACCAACTTATCCTCTGTTGTCCCTTTCTCCTCCTGCTTTCAATCTTTTCCAGCATCAGGGTCTTTTCCAATGAGTCAGTTCTTCACAACAGGTGGCCAAAGTATTGGAGCTTCAGGTTCGGCATCAGTCCTTCCAAAGAATATTCAGGGTGTATTTCCTGTAGGATTAACTGGTTTGATCTCCTTGCAGTCCAAGGGACTCTCAGTTCACCACAGTTCAAAAGCATCAATTCTTCGGCATTCAGCTTTCTTTATGGTCCAAAGCTCACATCCATCATGACTATTGGAAAAACCATAGCTTTGACAGGAAGGACCTTTGTTGGCAAAATAATGTCTTTGCTTTTTAACATGCTGTCAAGGTCGGTCATAGCTTTTCTTCCAAGGAGCAAAAGCGTCTTCTAATTTCCTGGCTGCAGTCACCATCTGCAGTGATGTTGGAGCCCAAGAAAATAAAGTCTCTCACTCTTTCCATCATTCCCCATCTATTTGCTATGAAATCATGCTCAGTGCCTAAATGCTCAGTGCTCTTAAATGTCTTTCCTGGCCTAAACAAGATTGTAAATACCCAGCTTGCATTCCCTGTTTCCCTTTCTTGCTTAATTTTTCTACCAGCACTTATCACCATCTAATATGTTCATATTTTATGCCTGAATTCCCTTCTGCCCATTTGAATACAAACTCAAGGAAAGCAAGGATTTTAGTCTCCTCCCACTCCTGCCCATTACCTTACTTCTGCACTTACGAGTAGCTGGTCATAATCAGACACTCAGTATCCTCTGCATGAAGGATGCCAGGGACTTGCAAAGCACAAGGCAGATGTCACTTTTCAGGAATGCCATGCTTATGTTGATTTTAATCCCTGATCTGTAAAATCACTTCTAAGAGATTGTAACAGGCAAACATTAGCTCACAGAAAAACTGTGTAACTGAAGGAAAGTAAACCAACACGCACAGATATTCTGTTTCAGGTCACATTAAATCAAAGTCCCAGCAGTAAACACTCCCTCAAAGTGCCTCTCAAACTTTTCATACTGTATTACGTATAGAGATTGATGATATTTGAATAGCATTTTGGGTTGAATGGACAAAGTTTGCTTGTATCCAGAAGCTACTTCCTCAAGACATTCCTTTGTGACAGGTATCTCATCACCCTTGTAATAAACTCTGAGATAGTTAATCTGGTTTATAACCCTTAGGTGATCTCATTCCTGCTTTTATTTTTTCTTTTAATTTTGTTACTCAAGTATAGCTGACTTATAGTAATGTGGTAATTTCAGCTCTATAGCAAAGTGATTCGGTTAAATATATATATTGTTGTCTGTCACCAAGTCCTGTCCTACTTTTTGTGACCCTATGGACTTCAGCATACCAGGCTCCTTTGTCCTCCACTATCTCCCAGAATTTGCTCAAATTCATTTTCATTGAGTCAGTGATGCTATCTAACTATCTCATTGTCTGCTGCCCCCTTATCCTTGCACCTTCAATCTTCCCCGGAATCAGGGTCTTTGCAGCGAATTGACTCTTCTCATCAGGTGGCCAAAATTTTGGAGCTTCAGCAACCATTCTTCCAGTGATTATTCAGGGTTGGTTTCCTTTAGGATTGACTGGTTTGATCTCCTTGCAGTCTATGGGACTCTTAATAGTCTTCTCCAGCACCACAATTTGAAAGCATCGATTCTTTGGTGCTCAGCCTTCTTTCTGGATCAACTCTCAGATCTGTATATGACTACTGGAAAAACCATAGCTTTGGCTATATGGACCTTTGTCAGCCATGTGATGTCTCCGCTTTGTAATACACTGTCTAGGTTTGTCATAGCTTTCCTTCCAAGGACCAAGTGTATTAATTTCATGGCTGCAGTCACCACCTGCAGTGATTTTGGAGCCCAAGAAAATAAAATCTGTTACTGCTTCCACTTTTCCCCCTTTTATTTGCCATGAAATGATAGGACCAGATGACATGATCTTTGTTTTTTTAAGTTGAATTTTAAACCAACATTTTCACTCACCTCTTTCACCTTCATCAAGAGGCTCTTTAGTTCCTCTTCATTTTCTACAATTAGAGTGATATCATCTGCATATCTGTCGTGTTGATATTTCTCCTGGCAATCTTGACATATACATATATGTGTATTCTTTTTTATATTCCTTTCCATTATGACTTATCATTGGATATTGAATATGGTTCTCTGTGCTATACAGCAGAACCATGTTGTTTATCCATTTTATGTATATGTATACATGTACCACATCTTTATCCATCCATCTGTATATAGACATTTAGGTTCCTTCTGTATCTTGGCTATTGTGAATAGTGCTAATAGGAACATAGGGATACATGTAACTTTTTGAATTAGAACTTTGTCTGGATAATGCTCAGGAGTGGGACTGCTGGATTTTACAACAATTCAGAAGTAAACCCATGCACCTATGGTCAAATAATCTTTGACAAAGGAAACAAAAATATTAAACAGGAAAAAGATAGCTTCTTCAGCAGGTGATGTTAGGAAAGTTGGACAGCTGCATGTGAAGCAATGAGATTAGAACACACCCTCTAACCATACCCAAAAATAAACTCAAAATGGCTTAAAGACTTAA
The DNA here is from genome assembly GCF_023091745.1 of Budorcas taxicolor. Classification (NCBI taxonomy): domain Eukaryota; kingdom Metazoa; phylum Chordata; class Mammalia; order Artiodactyla; family Bovidae; genus Budorcas; species Budorcas taxicolor. The sequence continues at coordinate 34,277,083 of NC_068915.1, read as the reverse complement.
ACATAAGACATGACATCATAAAATTGCTAGGAGAAATCATAGGCAAAACATTGTCTGATATAAATTGTACAATTGTTTTCTTAGGTTGGTCTCCCAACGTAATAAAAATAAAATAAAAATAAACAATTAGGACCTAATCAAACTTAGAAGGTTCTACACAGCAAACAAAACCATAAACAAAAAGAAAAGATAGTCTACAGAGTGGGAGAAATTATTTGCAAATGACAAAATTGACACGGGGCTTAATCTTGAAAATATACAAACAACCCACACAACTAAACAACAACAAAAATACAGCCTAATGGAACAATGGGCTGAAGACCTGAATAGACATTTCTCCAAAGAAGGAATATAGATGGTCAATAGATTCATGGAAAGATACTCAACATTTCTAATTACTGGGGAAATGCAAATCAAAACCACATTATGGTACCACCTCACACTGGTCTGAATGGTCATCATTAAAAACTCTACAAATAACCAGTGTTGGAAAGGATGTGGAGAAGGGGCACCCTCCTACACTGTGGTATGAATGTAAGCTGGTACAGCCACTCTCTGATTCCTGGTTTTAAACTGACAGTGTCTCATGGTGAAAAACCTTTTTGTTTCTTCAGATATTGAAGTAACACTCGGCCTAACAGATCATTACATATTGACACATAAAATGGTCAAAACTAGGACATCTGTCTTGGCTCCTGAAAATAATAAATTAAATTTGCACCTATAGGGAGCTTTAAAAAGTCACATTCACCCAGTTGGGAAAAATAGAGAATAGTGTCTTACAGTTTGAAGAGGCACCTTGAGTTACTTGAAAAAGCTTCTAAATTAGTTAGGGGACCTACAAATTCTAGTACCTAATTAAGAGCACCTGTTGGACACTTTTGTGGAATCCTTCAGGGCTGTATTTGAAAATCTGTCAAGTTTTATTTAATGTTTAAGACCCATGAATTTTCTTTGTCTTAGAAATAATCCTCATTTTATGATCACTTACAATTCAAATGTAAAGCACATACATAGGCAAAGCAACTGCCCATTAAAGTAACTGTTAATCTCTGCCACACAAGCTTGCTTTGATAAGATTTATAAGTAACCAGTCCTCCGCTGGTTTCCTTATCTTCTTTCTAAATTCTGTAAGAAGCTAGGGGAGGAAAAAGAGTAACATGGCTCAGCTCTTGTCCTTCAAAATGCTGTGGCTGTCTTTTGGCTATATTCCATGTGGTTTTCCTCTCTTCCCCTTGGGTAAGGTCTGTCCAGGATCAGTAACTGGCATGTCTGCTTGACTGTGTAGTAAACCTTTGTTTTCTTTGCACTTGAGCTATGGGGCAGGAAGTGGAATTGCAATACGTCGCTGTAGTTCAGCCACTTGGCTGGGTCCTACTTGCCAACCTAAAAGGCAAGCCTCCAGCCTTCTGCTGTCCGTTTATATTTAGGTTATTAAAGTGTAAGCCTCAAAAAGTTAAAAACATATTGTCATACAATGATAAAATGTGTATCTAGCAAATATTTTATTCAATACAATAATAAGGTTTTCAATGAGATGTTAAAACTGTTGCAAATTGAAGAATGTTAGAATAAGATTGTTAGGGTTATCTATCCATCGGGCAGAAATTATTTGCATCTCTCCTATAAACTCTGTATGATAACATCTGCTTCTACAGACTTATAAAACAGCCTCATCAATAGGGAAGTAGGTCCACCATGCATAGCACTACCTGGAAGGAACACCCAATAACCCCTTCACCTATTTCCAACATCTATATTGTATTTTCTGAGGTCATGTCATCCTTAAACAGATCCCTAAAATTATTTTAGAAGAATATAGACTGTTAGATTTTTAGCTTCTTGTTTGGAATTGATCATTAACATTTGAAAACTTCTTTGTTGTTATTGCTATTTCTCAATACTATTCCTTGAGTTAGTCCTTAACACCTTGCTCTCCTAGGTGCTAGTCCTGACAATAACAAATACAAACTTCAGAACCAAATGGCCAGCCCTGATGGCCTTAACCAAATACAGTGTGCTTTCAGAGTGATTCTGAGAAATACACTGCACAATCTGCCCTTGAACGTTTCATTGGTGTTTTTGTTAGGCATTTTACTCATCTTCTTGCCATAATAATAATGCATTACAAACTTCCCCAAAACCCAGTGGCAACAAACACTCATTTCTTTGCTTATGGGCGTGTGGTTTGCCTCTGGTTATGCTGGGTTCTACTGTGATTTACTGGGTTTGATTCCAGGCTGAGGTTCCTCTGCTTCCTCATTTTTCTTGAACTGGGGGCCATTCAGGGCATGGAGTGCTAGACCACCAAAGGGCAAAACTGTATCAAATTGCATGATTATTGCATCATGTTTCATAGGATCCCCTTAACCAATGAGAGTTTCTGATTAAAGTCAACATCCATAGAATAGGAAGTATACTTTATCCAAGGTGGGAGGAGGAGAAAAGTTAATGCTAGATTTACAGAAATCCAAACTATTCAGTTCCATTCAGTCACTCAGTCGTGTTCGACTGATTGTGACGCCATGGTCTGCAGCATGCCAGGCCTCCCTGTCCATCACCAACTCCCAAAGTTTATTCATGCTCATGTCCATTGAGACAGTGATGCCCTCCAACCATCTCATCCTCTGTTGTTTCCTTCTCTTCCTGCCTTCAATCTTTCCCAGCATCAAGGTCTTTTCAAAAGAGTCAACTCTTCCCATCGGGTGGCCAAAGAATTGGAGCTTCAGCTTCAGCACCATTCCTTCCAAAGAATATTCAGGACTGTTTTCCTTTAGGATGGACTGGTTGGATCTCCTTGCAGTCCAAGGGACTCTCAAGAGTCTTCTCCAACACCACAGTTCAAAAGCATCAATTCTTCGGAGCTCAGCCTTCTTCACAGCCCAACTCTCACATCCATGCATGACCACTGGAAAAACCATAGCCTTGACTACACGGACCTTTGTTGGCAAAGTAATGTCTCTGCTTTTTAATATGCTATCTAGGTTGGTCATAACTTTCCTTCCAAGGAGTAAGCATCTTTTAATTTCATGGCTGCAGTCACCATCTGGAGTGATTTTGGAGCCCAGAAAACATAAAGTCTGCCACTGTTTCCTCAACTATTTGCTTGTGCTTTAGGTGTCATATAAAAAAATCATTTTCAAAACCCACATCAAAGAGCTTTTTTCCTGTTTTCTTCCAGGAGTCTTTTAATTTCATTGATGCAGTCACTATCTCAGTGATTTTGGAGCCCCCCAAAATAAAGTCTGTCACTGTTTCCACTGTTTCCCCATCTGTATGCCGTGAACTGATGGGACCAGATGCCATGATCTTAGTTTTCTGAATGTTGAGTTTTAAGCCAACTTTTTCACTCTCCTCTTTCATTTTCATCGACAGGTTCTTGAGTTGTTCTTTGCTTTACAGATATATATTTATGAAATATATATTCCTAATATACCAGTTCCTAGGTAATATATCTTAAATATATGCACTGCCTGGGGTCAAAATTTTATAAACAGAATCTTTTAAGATTCTAGATTGATATACATAAGTTAATAGTAATATTTCTATTTCTTGAACACATCCTCCATGCTAAGTGCCTGGTACTTGGTCAGATGTTTTCCCTGATGCTAAGAACAAGCTACCAACTAAATTATTATAGATAAACAAACTGAAATTCACAGAAGGTAAATTACCCAAAGTTCACACCGTTAGCAAGAGGCAGACCTGAATTTTTTAAATTTATAACTCCCTTCTGTCAGGCATTGTACTAAAAGCTTAGAGGTCTTTCACCATTCAATTCTAAAAATAACAGTAGTAGAGGCCCCTACTTTTTTATGGGAAAGCTAGACTTAGTAGGATTACTAACATGCCAAAGACAAATTAGGCACTGTGACCTGGAACTTCAGTATATAATCCATGATCAGATTAAAGGACAGATCTCAAGTTGTTAATGAAGTTCATCTTCTGGGGCTTTTCTTTGTTCTTTTCTGATAGCAACCTACTTTGTCTACTTCAATCAATCTGTGTCTTGACCTTAAATCAGGGTACGTCTCTTGTTCCCTGTGACCTCTGATCTTTTCACCTTAATTTTGCCTTTTGATGCAGACTCTTTGTACTCTGATCTCCCTTCCATTTTGCTGTCTGATTCAGACTAATAAGCCAGTTCAGACTATTGATCATACCTTTTGCTTCAGCATTAGATTTGCCTGTGCTTTTCTCTAAATTGTGTTCCAGCATGATAGCTCAACAAAAATGCCTCAATTCTATCACTTGAAGATAAGGAAATAGCTTTTCTTTGTGATAATTGGACACTTAATGCTGTTAGAATGGAAAGATACCTGAAATTGTATTTCATAGGGTATGTCTATTCATATTGTTTTCATTAATCATTCAGTTTTTTTTAAAGATTTCATTTAATGCTTTTATATGGAAAACACTGAGAAGCACAGTTCAAGAATATATATAGAGTTGAAAATTGCACTTAGAAATATATACCCCCATTAAGATAATGATACTAGAGAAACTACATAGCAAAGTAAAAAGCCTGTTTCTAACCTTTAGATTTCTCCTTTCCCCGCAGTAGACACCTTTGATCCTTCATTCTGATTGATGTCTTGTCAACTTTTATCTGTTGCCCCTGTTTCTGTTCCACCCAGGCTGCATCACTGGGTTCAGTCTTACCTTCTACCTGGAAGTGCATTTGCACCTCAGCCAATCTAGACTGAAGTGAGAAATAGATTTGTCTGATCTGCACCCTCACTGCTGACCAGTGGACTTTCATTTTGATTGTGTCAAAGCTTTACCTGCCTGCTCACTTAATCACCATGCAACCTGCATTTCAAATTACAGCTTCCACTTATAGCAGTGCTTACATTGCCAGCCCCTCTAGCTCTAAAATTATGTATAGTGTCAGTGCTATTCCTGAAAACAGAGCCACTGCTGACTTTGGACTCTGTATGTCATCTCTATAGGCCATGGTGCATTGACGAACTGGGTTTTCCTAATCGTGCCTCTAGGCTCTGTGGTGGTGGTTTAGGCATTAAATTGTGTCTGACTCTTGTGACCCCATGGACTGTAACCCACCAGCCTCCTCTGTCCATGGGATTTCCCAGGCAAGAATATTGGAGTGAATTGCCATTTCCTTCTCCAGGAGATCTTCCCAACCCAGGAATCGAATCCGGGTCTCCTGTATTGCAGGTGAATTCTTTACCAACTGAGCTGTGAGAGAAGCCCCACTTCTAGGCTCTACTTTCTTCTGTTCTTTTTGTTATTCCTCAGCCTCCCAGGTTCAAATTGTTTACCTGTCACCATTTCCTCCCTAGTCAGAGTTTACCGTCCCAGTAACAGCATTCTGATACTCCTCATCTATTGAGTATAGATCAAATGCTTCTGCCTAATTACATTATAAACCTTCTAGTTTGTCCCATTTCTCATACTCATATGTACATATTTAAACATATGTGTCCCTAGATAACAACTGTGGACCAATACAACAACCAAAAAAGATTAACCATTATGCCATCCGATCCACCTCTCAGCTTTTTATCTGCATATGGGAGATGTAGCTCCATGTCTGTATTTACATTATCTGTGTTAGTAAGTATATGCATATGAAACGGATAGAAAATAGAACCATTTCTGTAAGCAAAATACCCTGGTTCAAGTGAATATTGAGTATTAGTAGGCTTTATGCTTTAAGCAGTACTCTTGCCTGGACTGTGAAGAAGGCTGAGCGCCGAAGAATTGATGCTTTTGAACTGTGGTGTTGGAGAAGACCCTTGAGAGTCCCTTGGACTGCAAGGAGATCCAACCAGTCCATTCTGAAGGAGATTAGCCCTGGGATTTCTTTGGAAGGAATGATGCTAAAGCTGAAACTCCAGTACTCTGACCACCTCATGCGAAGAGTTGACTCATTGGAAAAGACTCTGATGCTGGGAGGGATTGGGGGCAGGAGGAGAAGGGGACGACAGAGGATGAGATGGCTGGATGGCATCACTGACTCGATAGATGTGAGTCTGAGTGAACTCTGGGAGTTGGTGATGGACAGGGAGGCCTGGTGTGCTGCAATTCATGGGGTCGCAAAAAGTCGGATACGACTGAGGGACTGAACTGAACTGAACTGAACTTGCCTGGAAAATCCCATGGATGGAGGAGCCTGGTAGGCTGCAGTCCATGGGGTCGCTAGGAGTCGGACTCGACTGAGTGACTTCACTTTCAGTTTTCACTTTCATGCACTGGAGAAGGAAATGGCAACCCACTCCAGTGTTCTTGTCTGGAGAATCCCAGGGACAGAGGAGCCTAGTGGGCTGCTGTCTATGGGGTCGCACAGAGTCAGACATGACTGAAGCGACTTAGCAGCAGCAGCAGCAGTAGTGCCAATTTAAGAATGTTAATACATCATTGACAGATTATACAAATTAGACTTCAAAACAACATTTTTAAAATTGCCCATTTGAACTGTGGGCTAAGATGTTGACATCCATAAATATAAAAATCATACATATATTTGTTAAATTACCCATCAGCATAGTAGAAAAGCATTGTAACTACAAAAGATTAGAATATACATAATTGGCTTTAGTGTCAATATGATTTAGAATGATCTTAAGCAATTCACTTGACTGATCTGAAAGTTGAAAACTGATTCCTGAAATTAACTTGGGTAGATCCTTTTCTCTGTTAGCCTGATGGCACTATCAGGAAAAATAGGACCAGAAGAGTCAGTACTCACAATGACTAGATAATCTCATTTCAGGAAAAACCATTGTTTAAGGTCCTTGTTCCTTGTGCAGATTTTCAGTGCTAATGAGAATTCTCATTCTTTTCTCACAACCTATGAGAAAAGTTTTGTCCTGTTTTGAGAAGAAGCTGGAATTTAGAGTGGTTCAATAATTTGTCCATGGCTGCTAAGTAGTGGAACCAGGAATAAGCCTCAAGTGTTGTTAATCACTGAGTGCTCCACAATATTCACATTCCTCAAACTCTCAATTATATTGCAGTGCTAAAAAATAAAAAAGAGTCCTTTTGCAAGATAAAAGATTAAAAATAAATAGTAAGGTAAATATGAGCATCAGAAATGGAGCAGGCAAAATTATTGATTTTTCCTTTGTTATAAAGCTAAAACGATGACATTTGCCAAATCATAGGCAAAACTATGAATAAGAACTTATTATTACTTCTGTGTTTAATGTACTATTTAAACAAATGAGAGAATATTATTTTGACTGATTTGACTTAATTTTTAAATAGGAGTATCTTTAATCAAAATTCAGTTTGACAGTAAAGTAAAGGAATCATAGTGTCAGTGAGTCTGTGTGAGTCCTTGTGTCATCGTTCGGGACACTTTTTTTATGCAAGGGCAAAAATTTTTATATCTGGGGAAAAACAAAACAATGATTTTTTTAATTAAAAAGGAAAATAAAAGATTGAGGTCTTCCTAGTGTTACTTAAATTAAGATCAAGGTAAGAAACATTGTAAAAAAAATTACAAAAGCACTATTTGTTCCTAAAAACAGTGATTTCTATTAAAAAGATGTCAGAACTGGGGAAAAAAAAGGAATAGTTGAAGTTCTAAATATTTATATGCTTGCTTACCTCATTTCCAAGAATGTACCTCAGTGGGCCACGTTGCTAACATGTTTAACTGAATATAACCACATTATGGCTTCCCCGGTGGCATTGATTGTAAAGAACCCACCTGCCAAATGCAGGAGATGCAAGAGACAAAGGTTTGATCCTAGGTGGGGAAGATCCCCTGGAGGAGGGCGTGGCGACCTGTTCCAGTATTCCTATCTGGAGAATTACATGGACAGAGGCTTCTGGTGAGCGACAGTCCATAGGGTCGCAAAGAGTAAGCCCAGACTGAAGTGGCTTAGCGTGCACATGTGAATGTGCACACGCGAACACAAATAACCACGTTACATCAGGGATAAATATAGGGCTTGGTAACAGGCACTGGAAATATGTAATGTTTAAGCAAACAATATATTGGAAAGTGCATATAGATGACATAATATTAAGTACAGTAACAAAAAGAGACAAGATATCTTGGGGCCCTATTGTTCAGTTTCTAGGTAGCATTACAGGCATAAAAGGACTGTTTTTCTACACTGACTGTAGCCAGAGTGTGCATATTTTTAATATAAGGCTATTTTAAAATTTATTTATTCACTTTTGGATAATGAAAAATTCTACTAGTAACTTAAGGCAGTTTATTATCATTAATAATAATATAGCCAGGGTAGCATGAAGGAATAAATTAGAACATGAATTTGGGTAATTTATATCATTCTATTTTAGAGAAATAGAAAGCATTTTAAAAATCTGATGCTGTTATTTTTGTAAAATTATTATCGTATTGAATTTTAATATATTGGTAATTGACCAGAATTTCTTATTTTAAATATGTATATTTAATTATGTACATTTGTAGCTGAATTAAAAATCTCGTACCAATATATTTTCATATATTGCTCTGTTTGAAGACATTTTTGAAAAGTAACATTGACTTAAAAATTATTAAATGAACATGACCCAAAGATCACCTGAATGGCATCTTGAATCTGTAAAGATGCCATCTAAGTAAATGCTGGAACTAGGTTTCCTAAGTACCGGAATTTTCAAGTTTGTGATTATGGAAATTGGTATAGACAATAGATAAATGAATATAGACATAGACATAGCTTTTTAGTATCTGTTATGGAAAGTATTGTGCCCCCCCCCCCCACCAAATTCATATTTTGGAATCCTAACCCTCCAGTGCCTTCAGCTTGGTTAAGTAGCTCAGTCGTGTACAACTCTTTGCGACCCTGTGGACTGCAGCACACCAGGCCTTCCTTTCCATCACCAACTCCCAGAGTTTACCCAAACTCATGTCCATTGAGTCAGTGATGCCATCAAACCATCTCATTCTCTGTCATCCCCTTCTCCCGCCTTCAATCTTTCCCAGCATCAGGGTCTTTTCCAATGAGTCTGTTCTTTGCATCAGGTGGCCAAAATATTGGAGCTTCAGCATCAGTCCTTCCAATGAATATTCAGGACTGATTTCCTTTAGGATTCCAGTGCCTTGGAATGTGATATTTAGAGGTTGGACCATTAGAGAAGGAAGTAAAGTTAAATGAAGTCATTTAATGAGGGTGGGCCCTCATGCAGTATGACTGCTAGGAGAGATGCCAGGGAGTGTCATGCACAGAGGAAAGGCCACGTGGAGGACTCAGTAAGAAGAGCCATCTGCACAGCAAGGAAACAGACTTCAGGGAAAGCTAAACCAACTGACACCTTCATCTTGGACTTCAATCCTCCAAAACTGTGAGAAAATGATTAGTGTAATTTAAGCAACCCAGTCAGTAATATTTGATTGTGGTAGACCTAGCAAGCTAATACAGTGCTTACCATCTTTTGAAAGATTCAAATACAAATATCTATTCTGTGGAACTTAAAACCTAGAGTGATTTTCAAATATTTTATTGTTCCCATTCTCTTGTTCTTTGAATAAAGTTCTAATTCTGCCATATTTAACTATGTGCTCTTAAATATCTCACTTAACTTCTCTTATACTGGTAACTTCATTTTTGGAAGTCAGATATTTATCTCTGACATTTGTTCAGTTTGCTCTAAATTGGTTCAATTTCCATTTTCAATATGACAGACTTAATGAAAGACAGCCAACCTGAGGAAAATATTTGCCACTGATTATGGCAGGGAGCTGGAGAAAGAAATGGCAACCCAATCCAGTATTCTTGCCTAGAGAATCCCGTGGACAGAGGAGCCTGTGGGCTGCAGAGGATCGCATAGGATCGCAGAGTCAGACACAACTGAAATGACTTAACATGCATGCATACATGCATGGCAGGGAGTTAATATCCTACTGTGTATTTACAGTGAAAGTTGCTCAGTCTGTCTGACTCTTTGTGACTCCATAATACTATGCAGTCCATGGAGTTCCCCAGGCCAGAATACTGGAGTGGGTAGCTTTTCCCCTTCTCCAGTGCTGTATAGTCCATGGGGTCGCAAAGAGTCAGATAGGACTGAGTGACTTTGACTTTCATTTTGGGCTTCTCTGGTAGCTCCGTTGCTAAAAAATCCACCTTGCAATGAAGGAGACCCTTGTTTGATTCCTGGGTTGGGAACATCTGCTGGAAAAGGGAAAAAGCTATCCATTCCAATATTCTGGCCTGGAGAACTCGATGGACTGTATAGTCCTTGGACTCACAGAGAGTCGGACAGGATGGAGAAACTTTCACTTTCATTTTGGGCTTCCCTGATAGCTCAGTTGGTAAAGAATTTACCTACAATGCTGGAGACCCCATTTCAACTCCTGCGTCAGGAAGATCCACTGGAGAAGGGATAGGCTACCCAGTCCAGTAATTTTGGGCTTCCCTTGTTGCTGTAAGGAAGATGCTTACTCCTTGGAAGAAAAGTTATGACCAACCTAGATAGCATATTCACAAGCAGAGACATCACTTTGCCAACAAAGGTCCGTCTAGTCAAGGCTATGGTTTTTCCAGTGGTCGTGTATGGACATGAAAGTTTGACTGTGAAGAAAGCTGAGTGCCGAAGAATTGATGCTTTTGAACTGTGGTGTTGAAGACTCTTGAGAGTCCCTTGGACTGCAAGGAGATCCAACTAGTCCATTCTAAAGGAGATCAGCCCTGGGATTTCTTTGGAAGGAATGATGCTAAAGCTGAAACTCCAGTACTTTGGCCACCTCATGAGAAGAGTTGATTCATTGGAAAAGACTCTGATGCTGGGAGGGATTGGGGGCAGGAGAAGAAGGGGATGACAGAGGATGAGATGGCTGGATGGCATCGCCGACTCGATGGACATGAGTTTGAGTTAACTCCAGGAGTTGGTGATGGACAAGGAGGCATGGCATGCTGCAATTCATGGGGTCACAAAGAGTGAGGCACAACTGAGCAACTGAACTGAACTTGTTGCTCAGTTGATAAAGAATCTGCCTGCAGTGCGGGAGACCTGGGTTTGATCTCTGGGTTGGGAAGATGCCCTGGAGAAGGGAAAGGCTACCCACTCCATGTTCTTGCCTGCAAAATTGCATGGACTGTATAGTCCATGGGGTCACAAAGAGTCCTACACTCCTGAACATCTTTCATTTGTATTTTAAAACAATTGTTGTAATTGTTGCTGTTCAGTTGCTAATTTCTTTCCAACTCTTTCGGACCTCATGGACTGCAGCATGCCCATCCTCCCCTGTTCTTCGCTATTCCCCAGAGTATGCTCAAACTCATGTCCATCATGTCAGTGATGCCATCCAACCATCTCATCCTCTGTTGCCCCCTTCTCCTCCTGCTCTCAATCTTTCCCAGCATCAGGGTCTTTTCTAATGAGTCACTTCTTCGCATCAGCTTCAGCCATCATTCCTTCCAATAAGTACTCAGGGTTGATTTCCTTTAGGGCTGACTGGTTTGATCTCCTTGCTGTCCAAGGGACTCTCAAAAGTCTTCTCCAACACCACAGTTCAGAAACTTTAGTTCTTCAGTGCTCAGCCTTCTTTGTGGTCCAACGTTCATATCCATACATGACTACTGGAAAAACTATAGCTTTGAATATAGGGACCTTTGTCCGCAAATTGATGTCTCTGCTTTTTAATATGCTGTCTGTGTTTGTCATAGCTTTTCTTCCGAGGAGCAAGCGTCCTTTAATTTCATGGCTGCAGTCACTGTCTGCAGTGATTTTGGAGCTCAAGAAAATAAAATATATTACTGCTTCTATTTTCCACCTTCTATTTGCCATGAAATGATGGGACCAATGCCATGATCTTGGTTTTTTTAATGTTGAGTTTCAAGCTAGCTTTTTCACTCTCCTCTTTTACCCTCATCAAGAAACACTCTAGTTCCTCTTCACTTTTTACAGTTAGAGTGGTATTATCTGTATATCTGAAGTTGTTTATATTTCTCCTGAAAATCTTAATTCCACCTTGTGATTCAGGCAGCTCAGCATTTCCCATGATATGTTCTACATGTAAGTTAATTGAGCAGGGTGATAATATACAGCCTTCTCATACTCCTTTCCCAGTTTTGAACCAGTAAGTTTTTTTATGTCTAGTTCCACTGATTGCTTCTTGACCCACACAGGTTTTTCAGGAGACAAGTAATGTTGTCTGGTACTCCCTTCTCTAAGGCTTTTCCACAGTTTGTTGTGATCCACAGAGTCAAAGGCTTTAGTATATTCAATGAAGCAGATGTAGATGTTTGTCTGGAGCTGCTTTGCTTTCTCTTTGATACAATGAATTTGGCAATTTGATCGCTCGTGCTGTGCCTTTTCTAAACCCATTTTGTACATCTGGAAGTTCTCAGTTCACATACTGCTGAAGCCTAACTTGAATCTGGAGCATAATCTTACTAGCATATGAAATGAATGCAATTATTTGGTGGTTTGAACATTCTTTATTATTGCCCTTCTTGAGGAATGAAATTGCAATGAAAACTGAACTTTTCATTCTAGCCACTGCTGACTTTTCCAAATTTGCTGGCATATTGAGTGCAGCACTTTAACTGCATCATCTTTTAGGATTTTAAATAGCTGAAATTTCATGACTTCCTCTAGCTTTATCTGTGGTAATGGTTCCTAAAGCCCACTTGACTTCATACTCCCAGAATGTCTGGCTCTAAACAGGTGACCATACCATTGGGGTTATCTGGGTCATTCAAACCTTTTTTGTATAGTTCTTTTGTGCATTCTTGCCACCTCTTATTAATTTCTTTGTGTTCTGTTCGATCCTTGCCATTACTTTATTTTACCCATCTTTGCATGAAATGTTCCCTTGGTATCTCTAATTTTCTTCAAGAGTTCTCTAGGTTTCCCATTCTATTGTTTTCTCTATTTGTTTGCATTGTTCACTTAAGGTTTTCTCATCTCTCTTTGCTATTCTGGAACTTTGCATTCATTTTGATACATCTTTCCCTTTTTTCTTGCCTTTTGCTTCTCTTCTTTCCTCAGCTATTTGTAAAGCCTGCTTTTAGACAACTCATTTGCCTTCTGTTTCTTTTTCTTTGGAATGGCTTTGGTTACTGCCACATGTACAGTGTTACAAAGCTCTGTCCATAGTTCTTCAGGCACTCTGTCTACCAGATCTAACCCCTTGAATCTATTTGTCACCTCCACTGTATAATTATTAGGGATTTGATTTAGGTCGTACCTGAATGGTCTTGTAGTTTTCTCTACTTCCTTCAAATTAAGCCTGAATTTTGCAAGAAGCAGCTCATGATCTGAGCCACAATCAGTTCCAGATATTGTTTTTGCTGACTATGTATAGCTTCTCCATCTTTGACTGCAAAGAACGTAATCAATCTGGTTTCAGTATTGATCATTTGGTGATGTATATATGCAGAGTCATCTCTCATGTTTTCAGAAAAGGGGGTTGGCTATGACCAGTGTGTTTCTTGACAAAGTTGTTTTCCCTGTTTCATTTTGTACTCCAAGGCCAACCTTGCCTGTTACTCCAGGTATCTCTTGACTTTCTACTTTTGCATCCCAACCCCCTATGATGAAAAGGACACCACTTTTTGGTGTTAGCTTGAGAATAGAGGATAGATCTTAGAATGTTAGGTCTTCATGGAACTGGTCAATTTCAGCTTCTTTGGCATCAGTGGTTGAGGCATACACTTGGATTATTGTGATGTTGTGTGGTTTGCCTTGGAAACGAACCAAGATCATTCTGTCATTTGTGAGGTTGCACCCAAATACTGCATTTGGGACTCTTCGGGTAACTCTGATGGCTACTTCATTTCTTCTAAGGAATTCTTGCTCACAGTAGTAGATATAATGGTCATCTGAATTAAATTTGCCCATTCTCATCACTGATTCCTAAAGTGTCAATGTTACATCTTGCCATATCCTGCATGATCATGTCCAGTTTACCTTGATTCATGGACGTAACATTCCATGTCACTATGCAATATTATTCTTTATAGCATCAAACTTTATTTTCACCACTAAACATATCCAAAACTGATCATTGTTTCTGCTTTGGCCCTGCAGCTTCATTCTTTCTAAAGGTATTTGTGATTGTTCTCCACTGTTCCCCAGTAGCATATTGGACATTTCCCAACCCAAGGGGCTCATCTTGTGGTGTCATACTGTATCTTTTTGCCTTTTCATACTGTTCATGATGTTCTCCAGTCAAGAATACTGAAGTGGGTTGCCACTTCCCCCTCCAATCGGTCATGTTTTGTCAGAATTCCACACTATGACCCATCCATCTCGGGCAGCCCTGCATGGCATGCCTCATAGCTTTGAGTTACACAAGCCCCTTTGCCACAACAAGGCTGTGATCCATGAAGCAGATTACAAAGCAATATTCATAAAAAGTACAGAGAATCAAAATAATAAATTGGAAAAGAGAAGAAATGTATAATGTAAGAACAGCAAATTTAAATATGACTGAAGAAAAACAAAGTGAAAAAATTGCTCAGTCATCCAAACTCAAGTAAAAGATTTCATTTTTCATGTATAAAATTTGAACATTTCAAAATTGCACTAATTTAGTTATAGAGCATATGACATATTTACTGCAGTTGTGTGAGTAATTAGCAATAATTTGTTTTCAAGTAATTGACAGCAAGAATCGAGATTAAAAATACATTCACAGCCTTCAGTCCAGTAATTCTATTTCTGGAGATCTATCTTAAAATATAAACTAAAATAATATAAACACTTTAAAATAATTGTAGCATTATATATAATAGTAAAACTAAAAAAAAAAAAACCTAGGATGAAGCAATAAGTGAATATTTAAATAAAGCATGTTATGTTAATTTGTAAATAAACAAAAATAAAGCAAATGTGCCAAGGAAAATATCACTGGAGAATACAAGCTATCATGTTAGCAGCAGCTGCAGATAATAAAAATATGGGTGATTTTTTTTCTCAATAGCTTTTAAACATTTTCAAGTTTTCTGTGACTATATCTTATTATGACATAAGCAATTAATTTCCTATCCTGAGCAATTTTCCATTGATTTCTTAGTAAAGTTTCTCTAGTAAAACTAGAGAAACTAGTAAAACTCATAGTAAAACTATGAGTATTTTAGTAAATGTTATGCTCAGCTAAAATATTGATTTAGTATCCCTTGAAGATTGTAGTGCTATTAGACAGTGTGCTTAATGAACTATAAGGAGAGATTGAATGAAATATCCAATAAATTTCTTTAAAATTGGCAGCCACTTTTATTCTGTGTTCTTTCCCTTTTCAGAATGAAAAGGGAGTAGTGATAATTGATTTGTGACCACAAGACCACAGATACGAAGCTAAAACCCCATGTCAAGAAAAGCTTGTCAGAAAGACGGAAAGCATCCATATCTTACATCATTTTGGATAATGTTACAGTCTGAGCTAACTATCTCTAGACTTCTAAAGGGGCAACACTTAAATCCCTAATTGATTTCAGCCATTGTTTAACTATGCATTCTGATACTTACAAGTAAAAGCAATCCCTGACACGCACACGTATAAATATATTACTAGTTAATGTGTATACTGAAAGTGAAAGTGTTAGTTTCTCAGTCATGTCTGACTCTGTGACCCCATGGACTGGGACCTGCCTGGCTCCACTGTCCGTGGGATTTCTCAAGCAAGAATCCTGGAGTATTATGTATATTAATTGTATATAATTAACTGAAGTAATGTGAGTATTGTATATAACTAAATTGATGGTATACATTTCTATACATTTGTAAATATGCATTTGCAATTATACATACATACATATGCATATGTATATGTGTGTATATATATATATATATATGAATAGGAGAGCTTCCTTGATGGTTCAGTTGATAAATAATCCACCTGTAATTTAGGAGGCCTGGATTCAATTCCTGATTTGGAAGATCCCCTGGAGAAGGAAATGGCAACCCCCTCTAGTATTCTTGCCTGGGAAATACCGTGAACAGAGGAATCTGGTAGGCTACAGTCCATGGGGTCACAGGAGTTATACACAACTTTAGCAACTAAACCATTATCATATATGAATAGGAGTAGACTAGACAGATAACTGGACTTCCCTGGTGGCTCAGACGGTTAAGTGTCTGCCTACAATGTGGGAGACCCAGGTTCAATCCCTGGGTTGGGAAGATCCCCTGGAGAAGGAAATGGCAATCCACTCCAGTATTCCTGCCTGGAGAATCCCATGGATGGAGGAGCCTGATAGGCTACAGTCCATGGGGTCACAAAGAGTCGGACACGACTGAGTAACTTCACTTTCACTTAGACATATAACTATACTCACACAGATACACATATGAACAAGGAAAGAGCGACATACATATATATTTAGGTGTGTATGTATATGTGTGTGTGTATTTATAATTGTTTCTCTTTCTACTCTTACCTATTCTGCAAGATTTAGCTCAGTTATTCCCTCTGGAAAGTACCCTCATTCTGCTTTCTTATATCTTAAAAGTGTCTTTCTTATAAGATATATGAACCTATATTGTAATGATCTATTTATATATGTCAGAGAAGGCAATGGCACCCCACTCCAGTACTCTTGCCTGGAAAATCCCATGGACGGAGGAGCCTGGCGGGCTGCAGTCCATGGGGTCGCTAGGAGTTGGACACGACTGAGCGATTTCACTTTCACTTTTCACTTTCATGCATTGGAGAAGGAAATGGCAACCCACTCCAGTGTTCTTGCCTGGAGAATCCAAGGGACGGGGGAGCCTGGTGGGCTGCCATCTATGGGGTCACACAGAGTCGGACACGACTGAAGCAACTTAGCTTAGCATTTATATATGTATCATTCCACTCCCTTTAGTTATATGAGAGGCAGATATATTTTGTCAGTCATCACTGATACGCATTGTTGCTGTTCAATCACTAAGTGGTGTCCAACTCTTTACGACCCTGTGAACTGCTGCATGCCCCGCTTCTCTCTCCATCACTATGTCCCTGAGTTTTCTCAAACTCAAGTTTGCTCAAACTGAGTCAGTGATGCCATCCAACCATCTCATCCTCTGTTGCCCCCTTCTCCTCTTGCTCTAAGTTTATTCCAGCATCAGGGTTTTTTTTCCCAGTGAGTCAGCTGTTTGCATCAGGTGGCCAAAGTATTGGAGCTTCAGCATCAATCCTTCCAATGAATATTTTGGGTTGATTTCCTTTAGGGTTGACTGGTTTGATCTAGCTCAGATGTTAAAGAATCTATTGACAGATTGATAGATAAGTAAAAAATTCTATGGATTTGCTTAGATTTTGTGAATTTTATTTTTTATCAAAATATAGTTGATTTACCATGTCATGTTAGTTTCAAGTAACAACAAAGTGGTTCGGTTATCTATATACATATACTCATTCTTTTTTAGATTATTTTCTCTTATGGTTATCACAGAATATTGAGTAGTGTTCCCTGTCTATACAGTAGGTCCTTGTTGGTTGTCTCTCTGATGTGTAGTAGAGTGTGATGTTCATCTCAAACTCCCGATTTATCCCCCTTCTCCTGCTACATTTCCCCTTTGGTAACCATAAGTTTGTTTTCAATATCTGAAAATCTGTTTCTGGTTTGTAAATAAGTTCATTTATATCATTAAAAAATTAGGTTCCACATATGAGTGATATCATGTGACATACCTTTGTCTGACTTCACTTAGTATGATAACCCCTAGGTGCATTCATCACTAAAATGTTTTCATTTTGATTATCTCTTTAACTATTGATAGTGTTCCCAGTTCCTTTCCAGTGACCCATGTGCTATTATGTACAAATAGGCGTTCAGTGATATCACTGATTAACTTGTAATATATGCAATATGTGTGAGTGCAGTTTGCAGTCAACTTGAATAATAGCTCCTAACATGCCACTTAAAAAACAAACAGAAAACCTCTCAGCAGTTATCTTTCCAGAATCCCTATTATTTTCTTTTTTCATTGCTTCATTAAATCTTGCTAATTAATATATTTGTGTAACAATAATTTAGTTTAAATTCAGAATATAATGCTGAATTTCATAACATGGCTTCTCAATATGAAAACGACCGTTATTTAGTATAAACACAAATGAGTCAGAATGAGACTGAAATTTTGATCTCCAAATTGGTTTTGTAATGAGAATCTACGGATTGTAATTCAATCTATTTCTTTGTCTCAGTTAGTTAGAGATGTTCCCTGGGGAAATGTGAAGTTTACATATTTTGTATGCATGATTTGTTAAGATGGCATTGATGGGAGTTATGTGATAATCTTTAGAAAGCTTGTGTAATAAATTTCACTTCTTAAAATATTTCACTTCAAATATGTTTTCTGAATTTAGTCTTCGTTTCATCAGAAAGCTTTCATTGACACAAAATACATACTTAAATATTAAAACATGGTCAGTTGTCTCCATTATTACATTATGAATCCATTTTTAAAAATTGAAGTATAACTGATATACACTGTTGTGTTAATTTCTGCAGTATAGCACAGTTCCAGTTATACATATATATGCATTTTCTCACATTCTTTTTCATTATGGTTTATCACAAGGTATCAAATATGGCTTATCACAAGGTATTGAATATAGTTTCCTGTGCTATACAGTAGATCTTATTTATCCAATCTGTGTGTAACAGTTTGCATCCATGAGTACACTAAACTTTGAACGGAATCATAAATGGATGGAAGGGAAAAACAACAGCTACTTTAATTACCATAAAATAAACATTACTTTTTCTATATTTCTGTTATACTTTCCAGTGTGAAGTAACTAATCATAAATTGCTTTCTTATTTATATATTTGTGTGTATTTAAACAGTTCGTGTGTGTATATGTGTATATATATAAATATTTTGTTTCCATTTTTTAAAGCAAAACTAGTTGTCTACCTGTACATTCATCAAAATTATGCTATTCATTCATTTAAGCTTTATTAAGAGTTTATCATGTACTGAGCGTGCTAAGTGCTGGGATGAGTAGAACAGATAAGGTCTCATTCTTATGGAGATTATATACTAAAATATTTTATATTTTAAATGAAATCTGTTTATCACTGACTAGAAGTTAAGAAAAATGTCTCCAGTTTGTATATATGGCATGTGGCATATTCTGTTTGCTCATTTATTTGTTAGCTCTGCAGATGTTTATTGGTTATCCAATGTGAACTGCCGGGGTCCAGCCCCGGTGGATCCAGGGAATTCGAAGGTGGGGACGGAGTCGGCGTCCTTGGAAATAACTTATTTAATTATATATAGAGAGGGATTAGAAAATTAGCAGAGAAAAAGAGGCTGAATAACTTGGTTCACATGGAATACCAATCACCACCTATGTAGGCCACAGGCATCTTCCCATTCTCCCGAAGGAGAGGAGGCACTGAGGTCCCCCCGGTCCGATCTTAGAAGCCCAGGCAAAATTAGTAGGCTTGGTGGGTACCCATGCACTGGATGGGAATTCGGCCAGAAAATAGTAGGTGAGAAAAAGAGGCTGAATAACTTGGTTTACATGGGATACCAATAAAATTCCAAGACAAGGAATTTGCACCATCTATGTTGGGCCACCGGTGCCACTTGAATATCGGAAGGTGCCCCTCCTTGGGCTCCTTCTTGCATGGGCTTGAAAACTGGGGCAAGTAAGCAGACATGGTTAGCACCCACGCTCCAAATGGGAATTCAGCCAGGAAAACAGGGAGCAAGAAAAAACGACATGGGGGTATCAGTCTTTCTGGAAACTGATCCGATTTCTTTATTTTTGGGTTTGCTTATATACCTTTTGTTACACATAGGGATGAATACAGAGTTACGTGGGGGTCAGCAGTCCTGACCCTTATCAAAATCAGGTGCTTCACATAAATGTATATAAAAAAAAGGTCTTAGGGGTTTTACATCATCTTCTGGCCATGAGACCTGCTGACATTTTATGACCCTTTCTTTCTGATAACCAAAAAACTTATTTTTTCCAAGGGTGTTTTTTCTTAAGCCAGGCACCACCCTCCAAATAAAGTTGCTTTCCTATAAGGTGAGGGTGTAGTGAATTACAATCAAGAAAGGAATTTATTTAACCCAAGGTTAACATGATTAATCTTAAAGGTAATATTTATTTTTCCTATATGCTTAAAGGTTAATACTTATTTCTCCTATATGTTAGTTATATTCATTATAAGGACAGGGAATATGGAGATTTAGCAGCAAACATCAGGCCAACAAATGAAAATCCTTTCACCAATGCTCCCCTTAAGATCTATTTAGTCTTAAGATAGTGATAAAGTTACATTTTTACATAGCAAGGATACAGTGATTTATAACAAAGTACAGTGACCTATTACAAAAGAGAAAATTCATTAACTCAAAAAGTCTAGTATTGCTAACCTTAAAAACTACTATATTTCCTTTTCTATATTCCAAATACATTGATTAATATATTCCCAGGTGCCTAAGGATATGGAGGCCTGGTGGCAATCATTAACTCAACAATGAGAAAACCCCTATGCTAATTAAGACTTTCAAAATACTCCAGGCTCTCTGTGCTGTTTATGGTTGAGAGGTAGTAGACAATCATGTGTATAGTGGCAGCAGTATGGATGATCCTGTCACACAAGCTAGTTTGCCAGCAAAGAGGTTTGACCTGAGACACCTTTGTCCCACCCAGGGCAGGGAATTAGCAGCAATTATTGGCACAACAAATGAAATACCCTTCACCAATATAATTCCTAACCAACCCACTATACTGACAATTTCCCAAAAGAATTTACCTTTAGTAAGTCTAAAACATCTCATGCCTCTCAGGTTGGGAGGCTGTAAACAATCACATGTGGCCAGACGAACCTATATAGGCGGGCTAGATAACCTTCGGAGGAGTCCGTAAGCTGAAACACTCTTGTCATGCCCAGGAATTTTTATTGACTTGGAGCTGCATGTTAACTCCTTCTCTGAGAGAAATGGTGATGGGGGAGAGCCCCCCGTAAAGTCAGAGGTGTAGGTGAGAGCATAAAACAGACTCTGGTTTTGGGGGTAGATGCTCAGGAACAGGGGGTTTCCTGAGGCTTGATCACGCCTTTGCGTGCGCCAAGCCTCCTTCCTCATGACCTTTGCCATGGGCGGAGTTCCTCACGCTGGCCCCCAGCAGTGAACTAAGTACTTGTGATTGTTTTTAAGGCTATCCACAAAGACACTTGATATTATACTTCTGCACTCTGCCATGTGACTTACTTTGGAAAGTGAAATATAAATGGAAGTCATAACTTGTTACTTATGAGTAGATTTGAAGGTCAGAGTGAGTAGATTTAAAGGATAGTGTGGCAAATGGGGCCTCCATTTAGCCTGTGTGATTGAGTGACTATGATGGACAGGGCTCCATTCCAGATTCACATTGCCTTGCAGACTGAGGTAAAAGATACTTTCACTGTGTTAAGTCATGAGATGTTAGAATTAGTTTTGTTAATTAGGTATATCTTAACATTTTCTGACTGATACTGTACCATTTCTGGATGCTGAAAATGTAATGATGAGAAAAGCAGACAAGTCCCTGCCTATATAGAGATTATAAGTTAAGCAATAAAATTAATAATGATAAATTGAAACAATATTTTTACCTATTCCAAGCTCATACCACTCACAACACAACAGACCAGTAAATTAAAGGATGAGTTTTTGGGATAAGAAACAGCAACTTTATTCAGAAAGCAGAGACCAAAAACACGGTGGACTAGTGTCCCTCAGAGACATCTTACTGAAGTTAGAATTCAGGCTTTGTTTTATACTAAAAGGGGCGAGGGTGTGGTTGGTTGTTGCAAACTTCTTGATACTGGAATTCTTTGTTCTTGCAGCTGTCCTCCTAAGTCTGACCACAGTGTTCCTATAAATCTCCAACAGGACAAATATTCTCTATTCTGCAACTTTTTATCTCTATATGAATGGAAAAGTATTATACTTTTAAAAATCAGAGCCTTGAGAATAGACTCTCCTGTTATAGTTCAGGCTTTAGACAACATTCCTTTAGTAATTAACTTATAGCAAAAGCAATAGACTACAAAGTTTAAAGTAAAAGAAACAGATCCAGTAAGAAGTCAGATTTGTTCTTCCTATTACAAGAAGACAGTGAAAAGTGCTGTTAAAGTTTAGAACAGAGAGAAAGAATGGCAGTGGATGCTATTTTAGATAAAATATCAGGAAAGTCATTTCTGCAGAGGTGACATTTGCTCAGAGACTTGACTTAAAGAAGGCACTAGCAACCATGTTGCAGAGGCCCAGTACACAGGTTGTAAAAGCAAAATGTTGTACAGGTCCTACTCAACATTCACTCGTTCCTATAAATATCTGAAGAAATAGTAAGGAAATGCTTTGGCTCTGAGGAGAGAGAGGGCTCCATGTGAACAGCATGGAGCCGATGTGCCTGCAGGGGACTGAATAAGAGGGAGAGTTGTATGAGGTAAGCATTTAAAGGTTGTGTGAGTACACAGGTCAAGTAAGACCATGTAGACCTTGGAAATAAATGAGAGAAGAAAGTTTTAAACACAGGAATGATAGGAGATGACTTATGATTTTCAGAGATCACTTTGACTTCTTGGCAGAGAAGCGGCTAGAGGGACAAGAGTGGCAGCAAAGACTATGAGGATATTCTGGCAGTAGGGAGTAGTTGTGGCAGAGGAAATGTGACGTGTCACAAGAAGGTCATCTGGAGAGTGAGCCCACAAGATTTCCTCTGACATTGTGATTATGAGATTCAGGGAAGTGGAAAAGAAGACGAGAGCAAGAGATGTAAGACGTGATTAGGGATAGAGCCCAGAAATATGTACTAGAGGGAAAGTCAAAAGGAGTGTCTGAACAAAAAGAATGACAGGCTAGATAATACTCTGAATTCCACAGCACAGTTGAAATTGATCTATGTTAAGGGGCTAGTGAGAGTTGTAAAAGTAAGCCTTTAAAGGTTGTGTCAGTACACAGGTCAAGTAAGACCTTGTAGACCTTGGAAATAAATGAGAGAAGAAAATTTTAAACACTCTCTTCCAGCAACACAAGGAAAACTTTACACATGGACATCATCAAATGGTCAATATCAAAATTTGATTGATTATATTTTTTGCAGCCAAAGATGGAGAAGCCCTATTCAGTAAGCTGAAACAAGACCGGGAGCTGACTGTGGCTCAGATCATGAACTCCTTATTACAAAATTTAGACTTAAATTGAAGAAAGTAGGGAAAAACCACTAGGCCGTTCAAGTATGACATAAATCAAACCCCTTATGATTATATTGGAGAAGGAAATGGCAACCCACTCCAGTACTCTTGCCTGGAAAATCCCATAAATGGAGGAGCTTGGTGCAGGCCACTGTCCATGGGGTCGCGGGGAGTCAGGCACAACTGAGTGACTTCACTTCACTATGATTATATAGTGGAAGTGACATATAGATTCAAGGGATTAGATCTGATAGACAGAGTGCCTGAAGAACTATGCCGGAGGTTCGTGACATTATACAAGAAAAAGAAATGTAAAAAGACAAAAACAGTTGTCTGAAGAGGCATTACAAATAGCTGTGAAAAGAAGAGAACCAAAAGGCAAAAGAGAAAAGGAAAGATATACCCATCTGAATGCAGATTTCCAAGAAGAGCAAGGAGAGATAAGAAAGCCTTCTTCAGTGATCAGTGCAAAGAAATAGAGGAAAACAATAGAATGGGAAAGAGTAGAGATCACTTCAAGAAGATTAGAGATACCAAGGGAACATTTCATTCAAAGATGGGCACAATAAAGGACAGAAATGGTATAGACCTAACAGGAGCAGAAAATATTAACAAGAGATGGCAACAATAACAGAAGAACTATGCAAAAAAGATCTTCATGACTCAGATAACCATGATGCTGTGATCACTCACCTAGAGCCAGATATCCTGGAATGTGAAGTCAAGTGGACCTTAGGAAGCATCACTACAAACAAAGCTGGTGCAGTTGATGGAATTCCAGCTGGGCTATTTCAAATACTAAAAGATGATGCTGTTAAATGCTGCACTCAATGTGTCAGCAGATGTAGAAAACTCAGCAGTGGCCACAGGACTAGAAGAGGTCAGTTTTCATTCCAGTCCCAAAGAAAGGCAATGCCAAAGAATGTTCCAACTACCACACAAGTACACTCATCTCACATGCTATCAAAGTAATACTCAAAATTCTCCAAGCCAGGGTTCAACAGTATATGAACTGAAGACTCCCAGATGTTCAAACTGGATTTAGAAAAGGACCAGAGATCAAATTGCCAACATCTGTTGGATCGTTGAAAAAGCAAGAGACTTCCAGAAAAGCATCTACTTCTGCTTCATTGACTACACTAAAGGCTGTGAATATGTGGATCACAACAATCTGGAAACTTCTTAGAGAGCTGGGAATGCAAGACCACTTTACTTGCCTCCTGAGAAACATGTATGCAGGTCAAGAAGCAACAGTTAGCCCCAAGCATGGCACAATGGTTCCAAATTGAGAAAAGAGTATATCAAGGCTGTATATTGCTTATTTAACTTATATGCAAAGCACATCATGAGAAATGCCAGGCTAGATGAAGCCTAAGCTGAAATTAAGATTGACAGGAGAAATATAAATAACCTCCAATATGCAGAAGACACCACCTTATGGCAGAAAGCAGAGAGGAACTAAAGAGCCCCCTGATGAAGGTGAAAGAGAGACAAAAAGCTGGCTTCAAAGTCAACATTCAAAAAATGAAGATCATGGCATCCAGTCCCATCACGTCATAGCAAATAGATGGGGAAACATTGGAAACAGTGAGAAACTTTATTTTCTTGGGCTCTGAAATCACTGCAGATGGTGACTTCAGCCACAAAAGTAAAAGATGCTTGCTTCTTGGACAAAAGCTATGACAAAAACTAGACAGTGTATGAAAAAGCAGAGACATTACTTTGCCAACAAAGGTCCATCTAGTCAAAGCTATGGTTTTTCCAGTAGTCATGTATGGATGTGAGATATGGCCCATAAAGAAGGCTGATCATTGAAGAATTGATGCTTTTGAACTGTGGTGTTGGAGAAGACTCTTGAGACTGCAAGGGACTGGTTTGCAAGGAGGTTAAACCATTCAATCCTAAAGAAAATCAGTCTTTAATATTTACTGGAAGGACTGATGCTGAAGCTGAAGCTTCAATACTTTCACCATCTGATGCAAAGAATCGACTCGTTAGAAAAGACCTTGATTCTGGGAATGATTGAAGGCAGGAAGCTAAGGTGATGACAGAAGATGAGATGGTTGGATGGCATCACAAACTCAATGGACATGAATTTGAGCAAGCTCCAGGTGATAGTGTAGGACAGGGAAGCCTGGTGTGCTGCAGTCCATGGGGTCGCAAAGTGTCAGACATGACTGAACAACAACTCTCATGGTTATCCTCCCTTACAAAGAGTTTTCTCTCAGATTCATACAGTGCACACTGTTAGTATCCTGCCTATATCCCCTTGATAAGTTACTGTTTCTGTGATTATAGGTCCACCTCCCAGCCAGCATCTTTGCCAGAGTTGTAGACATAGATGCAAAACCCTAGGGAATTAATTCTCTGTAGGGAAAGCCCTCAAACAATTATTATACTCACAGAAGTTGGGTAAATAAGCAAGCTTCTTAACCTCTTGAGCAGAATACCTCTGAGGTGTTCATTTCACACTGGTTCCTTGAGCTTCCTGGTGGGATTAAGCTACAATTGTCCAACTTGGTGATATGTTTGAAAATGCACCCTTTAAATTTTAGTTTTCTTTTTTCTTCCCTGTGTCACTGCTCTTCCATGATGGCATTTTTAGTTTTAGCTCCCTCAATAAACTATTCGTGATCTTTCTTAACCTACAGTGGTTTAGATTCCTGTAAACCCACTGTAAATTGAAATATCATGTCAAAAATACTTTTAATACACCTAACATTATAACCTGCCAAACATTATAACCTGCCAAACATTATAACCTAGCCTAGTATACTGTAGGCATGCTCAGAATACTTACATTAGCCTATCTTCTGGAAAAATTATCTTATCAAAATTATCAAAACCTATTTTTTAGTAAAATATTGAATAGTTCATTACCTTGTTGAACACTATGCTGAAAGTTGAAAACAGAGTGGTTGTGTATCTCTAGAGTGGTTGTAAGTGTACCATTTTGGACTTCCCAGGTGGCTTAGTGGTAAAGAATCCACCTGCCAATGCAGGAGATGCAGGAGACATGGGTTTGATCCCTGGGTTGGGAAGATCCCCTGGAGTAGGAAATGGCAACCTCCTCTAGTATTCTTGCCTGAAAAATTCGTTGGAAAGAGAGCCTGGTTGGCTACAGTCCATGGGGTTGCAAAGAGTCATACCTAACTGAACACACGCACACGCGTGCACACACACACGTGAATCAGTTGTTTACCTTCATGATCATGTGACTGACTGGGAGTCGTGGCTCACTGCTACTGCCCAGCATCACCACAGAGTAAGGTACCACATATCATCAACCCAGGGAAAGATAAAAATTCAAAAACTGAAGAATGATTTTTACTGCTTTCCTGCTATTGTAAAGTAAAAGAATCCTAAGTTATACCTTTATAAATCAGGGACTGTCTGCACTCAAATCCTTTTCTCATGGTCTGGTTCTAGAGATATTCAAATTAAGACATTTCATATACAGGTAAAAATTTATAGAAGTTGAATATTTTCTAAAAACCTGTGACTTTACATAGAGTGAATCAATATTTACTGATGGTATATAGGTATAATAATGCAAAGATGGTCACATTTTATCCTCAAGCACATTTATAGAGTATATAATCAATTTATATAGTATATTTAGAAATTATATACTTGGGGTGCTAGAAAAGGGAGTAACTATTTAAATATAAAATTAAACATTTTAGCAAGGGTTCTTTTTTCTGTAGTACTTACGAATGAATCACAAAGACCTAGAAGAGTCCTTGTCGTATACATACACACTCAAAAAATATTTTAAAGGACACTTAACCTAAAAATAGTTTTCCTCCATCTGGAAGGATGTTTTTAATGGGAAACCCAGACTCAAAAGGGTACCTACTTGAGCTGTAAAGGAGAAAGAAGCTTTCAAGCAAGCCATAGAGAAGTAATCACATTAATCAGTGGGTCAGCCTCAACTCAGTAATCAGATCCCCTCAACTTTGTGGATGTTATAAATATGTTTTAGAAATGCATTAACTAAAACTCAGAGAAGTAAAACAATTCTGATAAAGTATTCCAAAACTGAAAAATAGTCTAGATGTCTTTCTCTTCACCTTCACATAGTCTTTAATTCTTCTTGAGAACTGGCCAAAATTAGGCAGTTATGCTTTAAAGAGACTGGATATAAGTCTATATTTTTTGTAACAGAGATTTTTTTTTTAAACAAATGCCTCAGTCAACTGGGGCTGCTATAATGAAATATCATAAATTGGATGGCTAAAAAACCAAATACATTTCTTACAGTTCTGGAGGTCGGGAAGAGCTTCCAGTTTGCAGGCAGCAATCTTCTTACTGTATCTTTACATGGTGGACAAAGAACTCTTGCCTCTTCCTCCTCTTGTAGGGGCACCAATTCCATCATGGAAACTCCACCCTCATGACCTCATCTAAACCTGATCTCTGCCCAAAGGCCACACCTCCAAATACCATTCCACTGAAGAATAGGTCATTAACCTATGAATTTATGGGAGAACAAAAATGCATTCAGTCTATAGCAATTAGCATAAATTTACAGTATGGTTTCACTATTACTTCTCAGTTGTGATTGGAGATTTTAATCAAGGCTTAATCCTGAACCAGCATGGGAAATACAGAATTCTAGAATAGATTCAATGGAACTGGGAAGGGGGAAGGCTGATACTCTTCCATGTTGTCACAAGTATATGGAAATACAGAAAGTCTTGCAGGATATGAAAAATTAGAGCATCCTTAAATAAAAGTGTCTGAAATGAAAAGCTGGCATCAAGAAAGAAGCTAAAATTCAACTAACAAATGTTCCTGTAAAGGAGAAAAGAGAATTTTTCCTTTGACCCTAAGAGGCTGAAAAGAGGAAAAAAAAAATAAAATAAAACTTCTCTAATAAGAGTTCTATCATAGGATCCTGAGACTTGAGACCCTATGGCCAAAAGAAAACAAAGCAAAACAAAACAAATAAACAGAGTTCTTAGAAGCAGACCAGTGGATCCACACTCACTCGCACCGTTAGGCTATGAACACAATTCATACTCAGCAGAACATCTAAGTGCATCTCCTCAGGCTTTCTGTGACCTCAATCAATCGCCCTCTCTTCAGTCCCTCTGGTTTACCAGCCAGCAGTGTGACTTATGTTATACATATTCATTCTACTCTTGTGTCTAGCACAGAGACCCAAGCACATTCTTTCATGAATCATTATCATAACCTATTAACAGTTGTGGGAGTATTTTAAAAGGAAAACAAGAAGTTGAGGGTTTTTTTTTTTTTTGCCCTTGGATAAAAGTTGCGAGTTATTAAGTTATCAGATTTTTATAGAGGACATTTCATGTCATTTTTAAAAGACTATTTACACATCATTCTCTCTGTCTAAGATGTTTCTCTCCCTCATTTCTGAACTCTAATCTTACTGTTCTCT
Organism: Budorcas taxicolor; assembly: GCF_023091745.1. NCBI lineage: Eukaryota > Metazoa > Chordata > Mammalia > Artiodactyla > Bovidae > Budorcas > Budorcas taxicolor. The sequence goes on along the minus strand of NC_068915.1, from coordinate 34,248,595 downwards.
CTTTATATACTAAGAAATTATTTTAATAACTTATTTTCTGAAATTCACTGTAAATAATTTGAGTAGAGAGCTGGATATATAACCTTAAAAGTTACTTTTATCACTGAAATTCTCTGATCCTCTCCCTGAATCTTTTTTTAACTCTTTCTAGAAGTGTTCATTATTGGAAATACCTGAAGAGTCCTGTCTTGTCACTGTTTTCTGATAATGCAGAGCCTGAGGGATTCTAGTATAGCAAAACTTTGGTGTATTCAAGCAAGACTGACAACCCCAAAGAATTTTTAAGCAGAGATAACATAAATATCACAAAATAAGCACTAAAGAGAAGAGAATAGAAATTATGTATTTGGGATATTAGATTTTGTTTCTCACATACTTAGTCTTTATTATCTTAGCTAATAAAATTTAATAACCAAGAGTTTTCTCTACAGTATATTAAATCTATTTTTAGTATTTTAGTACTTTTATACTATTGTTTTTTTTTTTTACTTTTGTGGATTATATATGATGCTTGTCTGCCTAGGTACCACACAATTTGGCACATGATCACATACTGTTTATACAATTATCAAAATGCTTGTTTCTTTGGGAGATTATAAATTATTAAATTCACTAAAATATTGGTTTCTTTCTATCAGCTACAGTACTGAAGTAACCATTATTATATTTCTCAGTATAACCAACAGTCCTGGGCACAATGCCTTGTTTATAATGAATTCCCTAATATTGATTGAGTTAATGAATAAATTAATGTGTACTTGCTGAATTGAATTAAAATTAAATGCATGCTGGGGAAGAATTACTGTTGGTAGAAATTATGGAAGCTCTTTACTGCCTAAGCTGTTCACATGTCATTCATCCTTAGATGTGTATTATTAAGAGACCACTAGGTGCCAAGTATTGTTAAGTGGTTTACTTGTATCACATTACTTAATCCTCACGATAACCATTAGGAAACAATTAGTCATAAGTCCTTAGTTTGCAACTAAGTCCTTCATAGAAAACTAAATCAAATTGGATTAAACAACAAAGTTTACAACATAACTTGGTTGGGCCCACATGGGCAAGGATATGTCTCTTGGCTATATGTTATCTAGGTAGACTCCTGGTAATGGCTCCCTTTTGGTTGCAAGATTGTTGCAGTTTATAGAGAAAACAACCTTATACCTAAAAAGAAAAAAAAAATTAAAAAAAAAAAAGTACTGGAAATACTGGAAGGCTTCATTCCAAGAAGTCTCAGAGAGTTATCTCCTCAGATGAGCTGTGTATCTACCCATCCTGAGCTAATCAATCACTATAACCAGTAGAATATGCTACTGGTTTAAGCTAATCAGGATATCCAGAAATGGAGTGATATCAGATCACTTGCTCTCATACAGACCAAGGCGGGGAAATAAATTGATAGGTATATCATAGTATGTTCATTAAAGAATGTAGAAATAAACACTAGAATGCAAAATTAAAAGAAAACTACCATAACCATTCCTTCAGAATGTCTTAAAGATAAGGAAACAAAGATGCAAAGGTTTTATGTCACTTTCTCAAGATCACCCAGCTAATATTGGCAGAAATGCAGCTCAAAATCAAGTCTAACACCAATATATTACACCACCTCCCTGAAGTATTTATTCACTGTCAGCTCTACAGTTCGCATCTCAAAAGTGCTTCTGAGATCTCTTGCCAATGAAAGATTATCAGGACTAGCAATGAATATATTTTCTTTTAAGAATGAAACTTTATCTGAATAATGTTTCTTAATTTCTACTTAGCTAATAAAATTTTCATTCACTGCCTAACTTTTCTTCCTGAAACTAATGTCCACCCACTTATATTTTAGAAGTGTGGTGAATGAAGAAAAAATGAAAATAGAAGAAAAGAATAATTACTTGCCTAATGAACAGTGACAGAAAATTGGTAGGAACCAAAAATATTAAGGCATTAACGAAAGCATTCAGTGTAGGATTTATTTTTTATTCAATATATTTTTGATGAGTTCATAGTGATAGTTAAAGATTCAGTTTAAGACTAAAGAAATCAGTCAGCCTCTTCTGGGTGAATAATTTTTGCACTCTGATTCCCTATAACAGAGAAACAAACTTTTTACTATCAGTTTAGCTGAGTATTTGAAATAAATTGACTAGTACATGTGAAAATACAAACCTCATAAAACTTTATCAGTTTCATTTCAGACGTGTTAAATATATCTTAATACTTGCAACTTGAGGAGTGTATATTCAGGCTGCTTTCTCTAATATGTCATATTTATTAAACCCAAAGGTGTTTCCTTTATCTTAATACTTTCTGCTAGTTCCAAAGATAATTTTTGAATCAAGTTTTGGATATCTTTGGGAATTTTCTTTCTCTATCTTTTTCTCTTACCTTTTCCTGGAGAAAGATTGCCCCACTGATATTTTGTATCCAAGATTCAATGGACAGGTTTTAATCTTGATATTTTTGCTAATACTTATGAATATTTCTATTTGAAAAAATTAAGTTCAAACAAATTAGTCTAAAAATTTGAATGTCCTCAATTTTATAATAGAATTTAAAACTTTGATTATTTCTAAGATAAAAATGTTAATGAAGAAAAGAATATATCTATGAACCTGTATTATAATTTGTTATCTTTCTGGATCAGATGCAAAGAGAATTTCTAAATCAAGAAGTCTGCAGAGCTGAGAAAAGCATATAGGAGACAGCAGAGGTCATCAGAACTAGAGAGTAGAATCTAGTTAGTCACCAAAACTTGTGCTGAAGCACATCCCAAAATCTGAGGAACCGAGTTTACCAACCTTGAAGTGTGGGTTTGGATCTTGGATAAAAACTCACCATAGGGGAACTAGCACCCTTTGACGTTGGAAATGTTATAGACTGAATTTTAGAAAAAGCCTATATTGTTGTGAGAGGACTGTTGGTAATATGGATTAAATATTAATTAATAGTCAATCTGAGAAGAATTAGAAAATTTTGTTAAATCAACCTGAGGATTATAATCCTGTAGGCAGTCTTTTAGAAAGCTCTGAGCACTATTCTGCCATTCGAAGTCAAAATACAGTTATATACACTTTTTAAGACAAAGAGTGATACATAAAATGACAGCTTACACAATGCAAATTTGTGCAAACAAATCAAGTGGTGGATCATAAGGACCCTGTACAGGATTAAGCAGGACTGTTACTTCCTAAGGAGATCTGGTTAATTCTGATGAAAAATGCACACTAAGGGGATAGAGGAGGCCCAGATGTACAGAAGGAAAAAAAAGTTTAAATAATTATTTTCTTGCCATGAAATATGAATTTTAATTTTATTTCATCAGTCTAGAATATTTATTTCATCATAATGTCCAGAAATATGGACATTAAACATGATTCTGGTGAAAGCTCAGGAACCAAACCAAAGAAGAAAGAGGAGAGCTGGAGAGAAAGCTTCTGTGTATATAGAGAATACATAAATAATCAGGAACAAAATGCTGATAGAAATATGGACATTAAAATCCATTCTGATATGGTCTCAGACAGAAATGAAGAATACACTGTTGGACAGTGGAGAAAAGGTAATCCATTGATAAAAAGTGTCAAGAAACATGGCTGAATTGTTTTTATGTTTTTGGAAGGTAAAATGGTGAAGTTGGATATTTAGCTGAAGAGATATCTAAACAAGATGTTGAAGGTGCTGCCTGGGGTTTCCTGAATGCCTACACTAAATTGTGAGAGGAAGCAGATGAATTAAATGAGCACGAGTGAAGCAGAGAAGTGATCAGAACTTAAAGATTTGGAAAGTTCTCAGCTTCTCGTTATTGAACAAAATGGGAAAGCATGTTCTGAGAACACCAAAGTTATAGCTATACTATCTCTTAATAAAGAGATTATGGGATTCTACCAGTAGAAACACTACTAGTTTGAACTGAAGGAGGAGGAGATGAACAAAAGGAAGGAAGGCTGTCAAACTTCTTAGATTCTGCCGGGTGGCACAAAAGGCTCTTTGGCTGTGAGCATGCTTCCTCCTTCAACAGAAGGGAAGAATGACCCCAAGGCAAGTAAGCTATCTGCAGAACTTCCCACCTTAACACAGACTCATGGTGCAGGACTAATTCCTACTGGTTTTAAAGAGTAGAGCCTCTTCCATTTTGCCAAAATATCACCACCCTGTGCCTTAGGGACAAGGCCAAAGTCCAGCACCTAGTGGGTGGGCCACCCTACTAAGTTGAAGGGGCAGGGCCTCCCCACAGAACCATTGGGATGGTGCCCCCATTCTAGTGGGCTGGAGGGTTTAATAAAGAGATTATTTTACCACAGCAAACATTATCCTCGATGGTGAAAAACTGAAAGCTTTTCCCCTAAAGTCAGGAACAAGACAAGGGTGCCCACTCTCACCACTACTATTCAAAATAGTTTTGGAAGTTTTAGCTACAGCAATCAGAGCAGAAAAAGAAATAAAAGGAATCCAAACTGGAAAAGAAGAAGTAAAACTCTCACTGTTTGCAGATAACATGATCCTCTACATAGAAAACCTTAAAGACTCCACCAGAAAATTACTAGAGCTAATCAATGAATATAGTAAAGTTGCAGGATATACCATTAACCCAGAGAAATCCCTTGCATTCCTATACACTAACAATAAGAGAACAGAAAGAGAAATTAAGGAAACAATTCCATTCACCATTGCAACCAAAAGAATAAAATACTTAGAAATAAATCTAACTAAAGAAACAAAAAATATATATATATATATATATATATATATATATATATATATATATATAAACTATAAAACACTGAAGAAAGTAATCAAAGATGACACAAATAGATGGAAAAATATACCACATTCATGGATTGGAAGCATCAATATAGTGAGAATGAGTATACGACCCAAAGCAATCTATAGTTTCAGTGTAATCCCTATCAAGCTACCAACGGTATTTTTCAGAGAACTAGAACAAATAATTTCACAATTTGTATGGAAGAACAAAAAACCTCAAATAGCCAAAGCAACCTTGAGAAGAATGGAACTGGAGGAATCAACCTGCCTGACCTCAGACTAAACTACAAAGCTACAGTCATCAAGACAGTATGGTACTGGCACAAAGACAGAAAAATAGATAAATGGAACAAAATAGAAAGCCCAGAGATAAATCCATGCACCTATGGACACCTTATCTTTCACAAAGGAGGCAAGAATATACAATGGATTAAAGACAATCTCTTTAACAAGTGGTGCTGGGAAAACTGGTCAACCACTTGTAAAAGAATGAAACTAGAACACTTTCTAACACCATACACAAAATAAACTCAAAATGGATTAACGATCTAAATGTAAGACCAGAAACTATAAAACTCCTAGAGGAAAATATAGGCAAAACACTCTCTGACATAAATCATAGCAGGATCCTCTATGACCCACCTCCCAGAGTAATGGAAATAAAAACAAAAATAAACTGGACCTAATTAAACTTAAAAGCTTTTGCACAACGAAGGAAACTATAAGCAAGATAAAAAGAGAGCCTTCAGAATTGGAGAAAATAATAGCAAATGAAGCAACTGACAAAGCATTAATCTCAAAAATATACAAGCAGCTCCTGCAGCTCAACTCCAGAAAAATAAGCAACCCAATCAAAAAATGGGCCAAAGAACGAAACAGACATTTCTCCAAAGAAGACATACAGATGGCTAACAAACACATGAAAAGATGCTCAACATCACTCATTATCAGAGAAATGCAAATCAAAACCACAATGAAGTACCATTTCACGCCTGTCAGAATGGCTGCTATCAAAAAGTCTACAAACAAAAAAATGCTGGAGAGGGTGTGGAGATAAGGGAACCCTTTACACTGTTGGTGGGAATGCAAACTAGTAGAGCCACTATGGAGAACAGTGTGGAGATTCCTTAAAAAACTGGAAATAGAACTGCCATATGACCCAGCAATCCCACTGCTGGGCATACATACCGAGGAAACCAGAATTGAAAGAGAGAGACATGTGTACCCCAATGTTCATCGCAGAACTGTTTACAATAGCCAGAACATGGAAGCCACCTAGATTCCCATCGGCAAATTAATGGAAAAGAAAGCAGTGGTATATATACACAATGGAATATTACTCAGCTATTAAAAAGAATGCATTTGAATCAGTTCTAATGAGGTGGATAAAACTGGGTGAAGTAAGTCAGAAAGAAAAACACCAATACTAACTCATATATATGGAATTTAGAAAGATAGTAATGATGACTCAATCTGCGAGATAACAAAAGAGACACAGATGGGCAGAGAGAACAGACTTTTGGACTCTGTGGGAGAAGGCGAGGGTGGGATGATTTGAGAGAATAGCATTGAAACATGTATATTATCATATGTGAAATAGATTGCCCATCCAGGTTTGATGCATGAGAAAGGGTGCTCAGGGCTGATGTGCTGGGATGACCCTGAGGGATGGGATGGGTAGGGGGTTTCAGAATGAGGAACACATGTATGCCCATGTCTGATTGATGTCAATGTATGGGAAAAACCACTACAATATTGTAAAGTAGTTAGCCTCCAATTAAAATAAATAAAAGTAAATAAAAAGATGATTATTTTTAGCCTCAGGATTTAGTGCAGCTTGGCTTTTAACTTTAATCTTACTTGAGACCATCACCCAATTTTTCCCATTTAGAATGGGGTCTTTATCCTTTATCTTATGCCTGTCCTGCTATTGTATTTTGGAAGCACAGAACTTGTCTGGTTTCACCAGTTTACAGCTGGAAAAGAATTTTTCCCCCTGGGATATATCACTTACACCCCTTTTATATCGGACCTTTGACTTAGAGTTGATGCTGAAATGAGTTAAGACTTTTGAGGCTGTTGGAAAAGAACAAATATGTTACATATTAGGATCTGGATTTAGGGGAAACAGGAGTAGAATATCATATGTAAATGTTATATATGAATATGTGTCCCCACCCCCAGGTTCATATGTTAAAGCCCTAACCCCAAGTATGACTATATTTGGAGTAAGAAAGTAATTACGATTAAATGAGGTCATAAAGGTGGGGCTCAGATCCAATAGTATTTGTGTCTGGGCTTCCCTGGTGGCTTAGAGGTTAAAGCGTCTGCCTCCAATGCGGGAGACCCGGGTTCGATCCCTGGGTCGGGAAGATCTCCTGGAGAAGCAAATGGCAATCCACTCCAGTATTCTTGCCTGGAGAATCCCATGGATAGAGAAGCCTAGTAGGTTACAGTCCACGGGGTCGCAAAGAGTCGGACACGACTGAGCGACTTCACCTCAAGAATAAGAAGATATACTGTAGGGCTGTCCTTCTTACCTGCTGAGCTCTCACGAGAATCGAGCATGCTAGTGCTCTGATCTTGGACATTTAGCCCTCAGAAGTATGAGAAAATAAATTTCTGTTGTCTAAGCCACCCGATCTGTTATTTGTTTATAGCACCTTGAGTCAATTAATACAGAGCGGGTGTGCCTGTTAGTCACTTCAGTCATGTCCAGTTCTTTGTGACCCAGTGAACTATAGTTCACCAGGCTCCTCAGTCCATGGGGATTCTCCAGGTAAGAATACTGGAGTAGATTGCCATGCCCTTTTCCAAGGGATCTTCCTAATCCAGGAAACTTCCCAACCCAGGGATCGAATCCACAACTCTAACCTCTCCTGCATTGGCAGGCGGGTTATTTACCACTAGTGCCATCTGGGAAGCCCCACAGGGAGGGTGCCTAAATTTAAATTACAAGGGAAAAAGCACAAGTCACTGGTGTGAAGTTATATACGGTCCTGATATCTTTACATAATATTACAATACCAAGACCACAAGGCAGACCTGTGGATAAAGCTAGATGTGTTAAACTTGCTGAGTAGGGGATAACACCCATCTTTACAGAGGGAAAGTTAAGGAAATATCACATAGAATTTATGGGGCTGGGATTAATAGTCTGGTTTCAGGACAGATCTGGTAAATGAGGGCTGGGTGAAGGTTGGTCAAGATTTATAATCTATTTGAGTTGGTGAAACTGTCCATAGTCTTATATTTGGAACATGTGAATGCATGCTATCTGTGGAAATAATAGTTAAATTAGTTTGTTGTAGTACCCGGTATATGAGACTGAGCTAGTTTTAAGACAGTTTAAACTTTAGGTAATTTATCTCACAGGACATAGTTCGTACACTTTATCTGTGTTGCAAACAGGAGTAGAATTTCACGGTTTGTCGTTCATCTCTTGTCTAGTATTTAGAATAGTGCATTTCCTTTTCAATTTACTCTCTAGCCCTTTCACAGACTCGGACACGACTGAAGCGACTTAGCAGCAGCAGCAGCAGCAGCCCTTTCATCACCTAAAAGTCAAGCTAATTCATTGTATATTTTCCAGTTGTATTGAGATATAATTGATATATAACATTTTCATGTTTACCACATAAGTATGTTGATTTAATAGACATAATGCAAAATGATTACTCCTATAGCTTTAGTACCTTCATCTTTTCACATAATTACCACTTCTTTTTCTGTGGTAGGAATATATCAGTTCTACTGTCTTAACATCTTTCAATTTCATAATACAGTTTATTAACTATAAACACCATGCTGCATATTAGAACTCATTTGTCTTAAAATTGGAAGTTTGTGCCCTTTGACCAATGTTTCCCTATTTTGTCCATATCCCCCCTTTAATATTGTACAAATAAGTGATATCATATATTATTTTCTATTGCTCTGACATTTCACTTAGCATTATGTTCTTAAAGTCCACCCATATTATTGCAAATGGAAGAATTTCCTTCTTTCTCATGGCTGAATAATATTCCATTGTATGTATATGACATACCTGTGTTATCTATTTATCCATCAACTGACACTTAGGTCTTATTCCATATCTTGACTGTTGTGAATAATGCTGCAATGAATATGGGAGTGAAACTATCTTTTCACATTCCTGTGTTCATCTCCTTTGTATATATGCCCGGACTTGCTGGCCTGTAAGGCACTTCTCTTTTTAATTTCTTAATGAACCTCCATACTGTTTTCCACAGTGGCTGTGTCAACAGTGCATAAGGATTTCTCTTCTCCATATTCTCACCAACACTGTTATGTTGTCTTTTTGATGATAACTATCTAACATGTATGAGGTGATACCTCTTTGTGGTTTTAATTTGTGTTTTTCTGTTAATTAGATATGTTGAACACTTTTTCATGTACTTATTGGTAATCTGCATATCTTTTTTGGAAAAATGTCTGTACACCATTATTCTTTATCACCTTTACATAGTGAATATTTTGTCTTGTTTGAATCTTGCATTTTCCTACAGGTCTTACATCTAAGAACTCTTTTTATCTGGTTGAAAATATATAATAATATCATTTCTGAGTAAATGCTGCCCTCAGTGCTTTGAGATTTTTGAATATTGGCATTTCTTAAATGTATGCGTCTTATACCGAGGAAGTATTTAAGACTATTAAAATTGCTAGATAACTTGAGAACAGATGAATTTAATTTTTTGTCAATTTTTATTAAAGTTTATTTATTATTATGTAAAATTATTATTTTTTCTTATCTTTAGTACTAGACTTAATAATATGTTTGCTTGGATTACAACAACATGCTTTGTCCCATAGATCTCTGGGGGTGCAAATTCATTCTCTTTTGCTGTTAATTATACTTTAGAGGAAAGGTTTGATTAACTGCTGCTATAACAGAATCATTTTTTTAAGTAGTCTAGTTTGTTTAAATACATTTTTAGGGCTTTACTTTCTAATGTTTGAAATATTCAGAGTTTTATGATTCTCATAGGTCTTGCCAATATTTTATTATAAATTATTAGAATGAGGGGAACTAGCTTAAAGTTAGGACTAAACTCTAGATTTTTGTGGATTGGGTAAAAGAAACACAAGAATAAAAATACTCATCCTGATATTTTAATTTATTAATATGACATGACATTGACATTTTTTCCCCTGTCATACCAGTTTAACTTGCTCAGGAAACATATTTTTACACAATTCCAGCACAGAATTTTGATTATGTTAAGATAAACCAATTATTTCTGGTGTTTTTACATGATAAAAGAAAATAATAAAGGGACATTTCTAAAATTATGTTATTGTGTTAGCTGAGGGGTACCAGTGATACTTAGTGTTTTTTGAAGAAATGTAAAGTATATTTCTAATAATATGTGATAGATTCGAAGGCTAATTTGTTTCATTTTTGTTGTTTCCACTCTTGCATATTTTCATCTGACTTGACAAATTTTAAACTTTGGCATAACAAGAAACTAGAAGCCATTATAATAAATAAATAATAAGGATATTGTTGCAAGAGATTTGGCAATGTCAATAGCTTGTTTGTTTTGTTTTTCTCAAAGAAAACTAATCAACAGCTGTGACTACACACAGCCTAAGTTAGAAAATGAAATATTGACAATTGAGATAAGATATATAATATATATTTTATAAATATATCAAGGCTTCCATTTAGTTACTTATTATTTCAGAGCCCAAATGTTCTGAACAGTTTGCTAATGTTTTAAAAACTTCTTTAGATAGACTGTTTTGAGAAAGATCCTGAAGTTCTGAGGATATGAAATCATTGAGACATTTTTCTAATGTGGAAAGAGAGATTTTATACCTAGTAATGGTAAAATCATGAAACATGTGTGAATATTCCTGTGTGTGTTCATTTGTGCATGAGTGTACATGCCCACACACTCTTTTAACAATTGTCGCTCAGTCTTCTCTATGAATATTTTAGCAAGAGTAAACATAAACCTCATTATGGAACAGCTTGGATTGCTTGAACATATGACCAATATGGATATTTGTGAATCTTTGTTTACCATTTCTATGTCTTTCATCTAAATGATGAAACATATCTGGGGTATAATGTTTTGAAGGAAAATAAAAAATATCTTTTTATCCCCACCCCAAATATATTTTATCTGTCTCTGTCCCAGCATCTGAAAGGGAGAAACTAAGCCATCTGGAAAAGTTTGTGAGAATCGTAGTAGTTAGATGAAGGATACAGACATGGCTCAGATGGTAAAGAATCTGCTTGCAATACAGGAGACCAGGTTCAATCCTTGGTTGGGAAGATCCTCTGGAGAATCCACTCAAATATTCTTGCCTGTAGAATTCCATGGACGGAGAAGTCTGGTGGGCTACAATCCATGGGGTCACAAAGTCGGACATGACTGAGTGACTAACACTTTGAGTTTTCTAATCTAAAGGTAAAAGAAAGACTGATTTTAATGGAAAAGTATTTTCTTACAGTAAGATGAATGAAGTTCCTTTTGAAATGAAGCAGGAAGAAGGACTAGTAATTTTAAATGCATAAGAAGAAAAGTAGAGATGTTTGATTGTCTTAAATTTATGGGAATTGCTTTCATTCTCTGGGTTGGTGCCTCAGATGTTTGAAGTGTTAAAAGGTCCCCCAGGTAATTCTAATTGCTAGCTATGTCAAAAACCACTAACCTGGAAAAGTAGGTCTTAGCTTTGCCAGGAGAGAGTTGAAATATGGAAATTGAGGAAGAAAAGAAAGGGAAAGAGAGAGAATGATGGAAGGGACATGATCTGGAAATATATAAAACATTAATATCAGAAATCATATGATTCTAGCTCTTAGTTTTTGATTCCTCAGGATTTTAAGTGGCCTAGGATATCCATAAAATATCTTGTCCCATGTTTTAGCCCTGGATGCAATCTTGAAACATAAAAAGGCATTAAGAGATTGTGGGATATGGTAGCCAAAATATGGAAGCAACCTGTGTTCATTAATGAGTCAAGTATTTGTGGAATATTTTTCAGCATTAGGAGCTTCCCTGGTGGCTCAGACGGTAGAGTGTCTGCCTGCAGTGCTGGAGACCCGGGTTTGATTCCTGGGTTGGGAAGATCCCCTGGAGAAGGAAATGGCAACCCACTCCAGTATTCTTGCCTGGAGAATTCCATGGACTGAGGAGCCTGGTAGGCTACAGTCCATGGGGTCACAAAGAGTCAGACAGGACTGAGCGACTTCACTTTCACTTTTCACTTTGGTAGCTCAGTGGTAAAAGAACCCACCTGTCAGTGCAGGAGCCATGAGTTTGGTTTTTGGGTTAAGAAGGTCCCCTGGAGAAAGAAATGCCAACCCACTCCAGTATTCTTGACTGGGAAATCCTATGGACAGAGGAGCCTGGCAAGCTACAGCCCAGGGATTTGTAAGAATCAGATACAACTTAGTGACTAAGCAACAACAATTCAGTACTAAGAAGGAAATCCTGACATTTATGGACAACGTGGATAAAATTGGAGGGCAATATGCTAAATAGAATAAGTCAGACATAGAATGACAAATACTTCATGATATCTTTTACATGTGGAATAAAAAAAAAGTCAAATGCATAGAAACAAAGTAGAAAAGTAGTTTTCAGGAATGCAGGAAATAAGGAGAGGTTGATAAAAGGTATAGACTTTCAGTTATAGGAGGGAAAAAGTCTGAAGATCTAATGTTTAACAGGGTGACCCAAAGTTGATGACACTATGCTGTACAATTGAAATTTACTAAGATAGTAGAACTTAAATGATCTTACCAAAATTTAAGGTGGTGGATGTGTTACTTGGAAATTCCCTTAAAAGGAGGGAATCCACATAAAATCATAAAATTATGTGCACTTAAAATATCTTACAGCTTTCTTTGTCAATTATATCATAATAAATCTGGGAAAAAATATTGTGGGACATCATGAGATGGATCCTTAGTTGTCATAGTTTCCTTATTGACAATTGAGTAAATTAATTATTCCTTTTTAAAAACTAAGCAACTCTCCACAATACAGTTCATTGAATGGTTGCAGGTCAAGAGAACAGTACAGTATTTCTTAAGTTTCTGGGAAACAGCTGCTGCCAGAAGATATAGGAACACCACCCTGGCAAGGACCTGAACCCTGTACCTTATAGGCATCAATGATGTGAATTATCCTCACTAGATCAAAATGTACCACACAGTAACACATTCTTAAAATACGATATACATAATCAAACACAGTATTTCAAGCTCCATTTGGCCATTGCAGGGCATAGAAAACTACGTTTCTTGACCTGGATATTATATAGCTCTTAATGCTGCCAAGATCTCATTAACATTTCTGGCTGCTTCAGACTGTATAATCATTTTGAGCTTGCAGTGAATACTCCTTTGTCCTTGAGGAGTGTTTCTGGAAAGCATGTCCATGTTGATTCAACTTTAGAATCAGATGAAATTCTTTCTGAAGATTCAGATTCTTGAATTCAGATATGTAAAATATCAAAATATGCAGATATTTGTGTTCAGAAATGCAAAATCAGAATCTTTGAGGATAGGTCCTAAGAATCTACAAGTACAGTTAACCCCTTAGGTCTTTCTAATATAGCATGTTTGAGAATAGGTCTTATATTCCAGGTGGCTCAGTGGTAAAGAATCTGCCTGCCAATACAGGAGACACAGGAGATGCAGGTTTCATCCCTGGGTCGAGAAGATCCTTTGGAGGTAGAACTGGCAACCCACTCCAGTAGTCATGCCTAGAGAATCCCATGGACAGAGGAGCCTCGTGGGCTTCAGTCATGGGGTTGCAGAGAGTTCTACATGACTGAACAACTGAGCATGCACTCACTTATATTTCACTGGGAGAGTTGGAGGGGCTGTTACCACCTATAAACACGTAGATTTGAAGTAAATTTGGCATTGATGAGGAACAGCAAGAAAACTAAAGGCAGACCTATAGGTGAGTCTGAGACTAGACAGTGAAAGGGTTGGGGAAATAAAGAATGAAATAATTAACAGATTGAGAAGCTTTAATTAAAACCAAAAAAGTAACCCACTTTGAAAAACAAATATAAAACAGCCATCATGCCATATGGAAAAGAAAAATGAGAAGTTATAGTCAGAAAGCTATATTTAAAAGCAGGGACTTTTTCAAGATTGTGACTCTGCACTGTACCTGTTTTGTGTTCTTATAGAAAAATCAAAATTAAATTATTTTCAGTATTTAATGGGACCAAATCTTATCTGGTTCCTAATGCTTTGCACATTCAAATATGAATCTTGGTGTCCATTTCCATACACCAGAATTGTTATTTTAAAACTTCAAATTCTAAATTTTCATGATTTATCTACATGGATTCTAGATCAGTGTTTCATTTTTTTAATGACATTTTTATTTAATGTCTAATTGATATATAACATTATATTAGTTTCAGGTGTACAACATAATGATCCAGTATTTCTGTCTATTGTGAAATGATCATCCATTCAGTAAGTCTAGTTAACCTTTATCACCAGAAACATTTAGGGTTTTTCTTTTTTGTGATGAGAACTTTAAAGATCTCTTTTAGGATCTTTCTATTGTGCAATAAAGTATTATATGTAATGCTGTACATTACACCCCCAGGACTTATTTTATATTTGTACCTTTTAACTCCTTTTACCCATTTTACCCCTTAAAACCCCTTTTACCCATTTTTAACTCCTTTTACCCATTTTACCCCTTAAAACCCCTTTTACCCATTTTTACCCCACCCCATGGCAGCCATCAATCTGTTCTCTGTATCTATGAGCTTAGAGTTTTTGCTTGTTTAGATTCCACACTTAAGTAAGTAGATCAGTGTTTCTTAAATGTTTGTGTGATTAGATCATAATAATTGAAGAATCTCAGGGACAAGAGTTTTAGACATAGTTTTGGGGCCCAGGAATTTGCCTTTAGTCACTCAGGTAGTTTTGTGAGGAAGTGATCTGGATGTTAGCCATTCCCTCTTGATCTTTTCCTCTTGTCTCCTCTAGGATATTCCTCCTTTCAAGTCTTACTTTTCTCATTGAATGTTCAGTTTCTCTGCTGCCTTGAATTCTCCTCAGAATGAACAGATTTAAGACACTTGCATTGTAAGATTTTCTTTAAATTTGTATTAATTGCCTAAATCTGCCATAACAAATTACCCAGAAACTAGGTGACTTAAAACAGCAGTAATTGATTGCTGTACAGTTCTGGAACCTAGAAGTCTGAAATTAAGACCTCAGCAAGCCATGCTCCTGAAGCCTCTAGAGGAGGGTCCTGCCTTGCCTCTCCCACCTTCTGGTAGCCCCAGGCATCCTGTGGGTCACAGCAGCAGAACTCAGTCCCCGTGCTGGTCTTCATGTGGCTGTCATCTCTCTCTGTGTATATGCCTCTGTCTTCACATGGTCTCCTCCCTGTGCTCTCATTTTCCTCTTCTAAGGACACTAGTTATTTTGGACTAGGGCCAACCCTAATGTGGTATGACCTTGTTCTAACCTAGTTACTTCTGCAAAGATCTTATTTCCAAATAAGGTCACATTTACAGCTACCAAAGGATAGGCTTTGAACATGTGTCTCTTGGGGGCCTCAAGTCAACTTATAGCAGTACTATATGTTACAGTCTAGCTACTTCCCCATCTCTCTTTTCCTGAGCTGATTCTGGAACAAATAGTTTACACTCGATTGTTGTCACTTCTTTGTCTCCTACTGCAATCTGGCTTTGGACTCCCACTAGGGCTTTCCTTGTAGCTCAGTCAGTAAAGAATCTGTCCACAATGAGGAGACCCAGAATTGATTCCTGCATCAGGAAGATCCCCTGGAGAAGGAGATGGCAACCCACTCCAGTATTCTTGCCTGGAGAATCCCCATGGACAGAGGAGCCTGGCAGGCTACAGTCCATGGGGTCGCAAGAGTCAGACATGACTTAGTGACTAAACCACCACCACCACCAGTCCACTGAAGCTCTGGTGTTAGAGTAATTATTAAAATTTTAATTGACAAATCTGAAGAACACTTATTAGTTCTTATCTCACTTGATATCCTTACTCTCCTCCAGAGTATTGATCATTCTTTTCCTAAAGCTCCTCCTATTTGAATAAACCTAAATCCACTCCAGTATTCTTGGGCTTCCCTAGTGGCTCAGCTGGTGAAGAATCTGCCTGCAATGCAGGAGACCTGGGTTCGATCCCTGGGTTGGTAAGATCCCCTGGAGAAGGGAAAGGCCACCCCCTCCAGTATCCTGGCCTGGAGAATCCCATGGACTGTACAGTCGAAAAGGGTCAGACATGACTGAGCAACTTTCACTTTCAAGTTCACCTGTGTATATACAGCTTTGTTTCATTTTGTTAGATCAGTATAGCCACAAAATGTTATAATGAAAGCAAATCTTACATAAAATTATGCCACACATGCAAGTAATCTTAACTGAACTTGAGAAACACTAGCACAGCCATCACTTTGTATGTAAGATTACACAAAACGCATACACCAGAAGGCAAAATTATATTATTTTCCTCAAGTTCACTATCATATCACATCACCTATATAATAGTATTTAAAATTAAATTATAGCCACCATTATAATGTAACTCTCACCTTATTTTCTTTCTACATCCAGGAGTTCCTCCAGTTCCTTTCCCTTCAATAATCCTTTCTACTCATTATATTAATTATCTACTGACAAGTAATGATATTACAACTGTCTTAGTGGCCTAAGGCAATATGCATTTGTTATCTCAGTTTTTATGGGTCAGGTATAGCTTACATGTGTCTTCTGCTTAGAGACACACAAGATTGTGGTCTCATCTGAGGCTTGACTTGGGAAGGATCCATTTATAAACTCACTCAGATTACTGGCAGAATTAAATTCCTTTCAGTTTTATAGCTCTCAATTCCTTGCTGTCTCTTAGCTGGAGGCCATGCATAGCAGCTAGAGGTCATGTGTAATTCCTCAATACATGAAGTTCCCTATTGTGACCATTTGTTTCTTCACAGCTAATAAAGGGAAAGAGACACCTGTAACATGAGTGCTATAATCTTATATAGTCACGCAATCATATGTATATGTCCATTCCATCGGTTGTTTAGTATTAGTCACAGATCCTTCTTACACTCAATGAGTGGGGCTCGCACACAGGCATGACCCCCTTTGAGGTAAACATCAGGTGAGCCACATTATATATTTTCTGTCCCTTGACATGTAGTCTTTTCACTCTAGATATTCCACTTCAGTAATTTCCTTCATATATGACTTCAACTGATAGCTGTGTGCTGTTGGTTCCAAAATCTATATCCCAGGCTAAATGTTTCTTCAAAAACTTCAGTCAATATAGTCAACTCTCTTTAGAAATTGTGATGTGAATGTAGACATTTCTTTGTAGAAATCAATATCAGCATTCTTCCTTTACCCCCAAATTTTTCCTCCTGCTTTTTACCACCTTAGATGATGACACAAACTGCAGCAAGTGCATGTGATCACAAAACTGAGACTATGATTTAATACTCTAGGATAGAACCCAAGCATTAGTATATGAAAGAAACTTTCCAACTGATTCTAATTTGTATCTGCAATTGAAAACTGATGTATCTCTAGCATTACTCTGCTTTGTCTGCTTTATAACATGAGTCACAATCTGAAATTATTCTTCTCTATTATCATCTTATTGTTTTCCTGACTCTCCTTTAGAATTGACGCTCCACAAAAGGTTGTTCACCACTGTATCATGTATGTGTGTGTGTATATATATATATAAAACAATATTTGTCATACAGTATGTATTCAGTAACTTACTTATTGAATCATTAGGCGTTCAGTTCAGTCGCTCACTTGTGTCTGATTCTTTGCAACCCATGGACTGCAGCACACCAGGCCTCCCTGTCCATCAACAACTCCCAGAGTTTACTCAAACTCATGTCCATTGAGTCTGTGATGCCATCCAACCATCTCATCCTCTGCCGTCCCCTTTTCCCCCTACCTTCAATCTTTCCCAGCATCAGGGTCTTTTCAAATGAGTCAGTTCTTTGCATTAGGTGGCCAAAGTATTGGAGTTTCAGCTTCAACGTCAGGCCTTCCAGTGAATATTCAGGACTGATTTCCTTTAGGATGGACTTGTTGGATCTCCTTGCAGTCCAAGGGACTCTCAAGAATCTCCTCCAACACCACATTTCAAAAGGATCAGTTCTTCTGCGCTCAGCTTTCTTTATAGTCCAATTCTCACATCCATACGTGGCTACTAGAAAAACCATAGCCTTGACTAGAAAGACCTTTGTTGGCAAAGTAATGTCTGCTTTTGAATATGCTATCTAGGTTGGTCATAACTTTTCTTCCATGGAGTAAGTGTCTTTTAATTTTCTGGCTGTATTCACCATCTTAGTGATAATGGAGCCCCCCAAAATAAAGTCTGCCACTGTTTTCCCCATCTATTTGCCATGAAGTGATGGGACCAGATGCCATGATCTTAGTTTCCTGAATGTTGAGCTTTAAGACAACTTTTTCGCTCTCCTCTTTCACTTTCATCAAGAGGCTCTTTAGTTCTTCTTCACTTCCTGCCATAAGGGTGGTGTCATCTGCATATCTGAGGTTATTGATATTTCTCCCAGCAATCTTGATTCCAGCTTGTGCTTCCTCCAGCCCAGCGTTTCTCATGATGTACTCTGCATATAAGTTAAATAAGCAGGGTGACGATATACAGCCTTGACGTACTCCTTTTCCTGTTTGGAACAAGTCTGTTGTTCCATGTCCAGTTCTGACTGTTGCTTCCTGACCTACAGATTTCTCATACATATTTCTCAAGATTTCTCAAGAGGCATACAGATTTCTCAAGAGGCAGATCAGATGCTCTGGTATACCCATCTCTTTCAGAATTTTCCACAGTTTATTATGATCCACACAGTCAAAGGCTTTGGCATAGTCAATAAAGCAGAAGTAGATGTTTTTCTGGAACTCTCTTGCTTTTTCAATGATCCAGCAAATGTTGTCAATTGATCTCTGGTTCCTCTGCCTTTTCTAAATCCAGCTTGAACATCTGGAAGTTCACGGTTCATGTGTTATTGAAGCCTGGCTTGGAGAATTTTGAGCATTTGTTTCCTAGCGTGTGAGATGAGTACAATTGTGCAGTAGTTTGAGCATTCCTTGGCATTGCCTTTCTTTGGGATTGGAATGAAAACTGACCTTTTCCAGGCCTGTGGCCACTGCTGAGTTTTCCAAATTTGCTGGCATATTGCGTGTAGCACTTTGACAGCATCATGTTTTAGGATTTGACATAGCTCAACTGGAATTCCATCCCCTCCACTAGCTTTGTTTGTAGTGATGCTTCCTAAGGCCCACTTTACCTCACATTCCAGGATGCCTGGCTCTAGGTGAGTGATCACACCATCATGTTTATCTGGGTCATGAAGATCTTTTTTGTACAGTTCTTCTGTGTATTCTTGCCACCTCTTCTTAATATCTTCTGCTTTTGTTAGGTCCATGCCATTTCTGTACTTTATTGAGCCCATCTTTCCAGTGCCGTGCAGCCCCATTAGGTGTTAAATACCAATATTTTAAGTCAGCGTTATATGCTTAGTTGTTAAGTCGTGTCTGACTCTTTTCAACCCCATGGTCTGTAGGCCAACATGCTTCTATGTCCATGGGTATTCTCCAGGTAAGATTACTGGAGTTGGTTTCCTTGCCCTTCTCCAGGTGATCTTCCCAACCCAGGGATCAAACTCAGGTCTCCTGCATTGCAAGCAGATTCTTGTCTGTCTGAGCCATCAGAGAAGCCTAGCATTCCTGGGCTAATATGCTAAGTGTTTTCTATACATTATTTTATTAATCTTCACAAGACTCATATGAGTCTATTTTTAAATATGTTATTCTCCTTTTTTAGTGATTAGGTAAAGGTGGCAGAGTAATTTTTCCAAGGTCACATATAAAGTGGAACTAGGACTTAAACCAGGCCTGCAGTACTCCAGAGCTTATGGTTTTGACCAATATATTCTACATATGCTTTCCAGCTATATTCATTTCTTGCTCAAATTGTTATGCCTTTGAGTTTATTGTTTCTTCTGGAATAGTGATTTACTATTCACTTAGTGATTCACTTAGTGATTTATTAATCCACTATGGTAGGAAGTCAAATCATCTATCTCTACGAGAATATAGTTTCTTCATTTTGTTCAACATTCTTACATATTCCATTTTCTGACTGATGGTTATTCTAAATCCAGTTGTCAAACCTGTTCTTCAGCAATGTTCTAGGCACAAAATAGGAACATACCATCTCACATATCCCCTATTTTGCACTTGAATTCATAACTTTCATCCACAAATCTCTCTGCATTTTATAATCATGAATTTTCCAGTCATCCCATGAGGTAAATGAATATTTATTGAGCCTGGTAGGCTGCAGTCCATGGGGTCGCTAAGAGTCGGACACGACTGAGCGACTTCACTTTCACTTTTCACTTTCATGCATTGGAGAAGGAAATGGCAACCCACTCCAGTGTTCTTGCCTGGAGAATCCCAGGGATGGGGGAGCCTGGTGGGCTGCCATCTATGGGGTCGCACAGGGTCGGACACAACTGAAGCGACTTAGCAGCAGCAGCAGCAGCATCATTTTACAGATGCATGCAGTTAGGCATAGATTAATTAAATAAATTCTTCAAGGAGAAACAATAAGTTGATTGGAAAATCAAGTTTAACATTGAACATTCCAGTTTTTTGCTTCTAAAAGGAATGAATGGTGTGTTAAGTTGATTTCACTATACATAGTTGAAAATGTTTATTATAAGCTTTCTCAATATATCCTTCATTAGTTTTTGGACATTACCCAAAAGAATTCACAGTATTGATATCTAGCCCTTAGATATGTATGCAGTTTTTGTCTCTTGGCTTCCATGGGAGATGCAGAAATGAAAAAGAAGAAAGAATTTAGCCCATATACTTATATCTTCCTATAGAGATTCTGGTAATTATGTTTGGATACTTTTTTTACTATATAATTTAAAGGTTTCTATTTTGTAATGTAGCTCTAATTTAGCATATAGAAGTAAGCAGCTAATTAAGCTGAGATTACTTTCCACTTCCAGCCAACATTTAGAACATAATCAGAGTTATTATTGCAAAATTGTTTGAAGTTACATTACTACTTACGAATATGAACCCCAACCAAAATGCATAACATAATAACATAATTAAGAAAGACTATATTATTTCAGTATGTTGCCAATCAGATAACCAAATTAAAACTATTTGTCCTTCATTTCACCAGTTGTGGGTTTTTAGACTCATGAAAGATCTGTAGTTGATCTGTAACCTCTTATATCTGGCTCTTAAACAAGATGATATATTTTTGTGGTTCATTTTTATTATTTATCTTTTAATGTAAATTTAGTTTAACAATATATGTATATAGTGCAACAGTGCATCAGTATAATTTTTAATTTGTTAAGATGTTTAGATTTTGTTGAATCAAAATTTAAATTTAGATGCGTGGTCAAAATCACTGTGATCGAAATAATCTTGTAGAAAATCCAACAAATAAGACGTAAATCAGAAAAAGAAATCAATACACAAAAGGGAATTTGAATTTAAATAGGATTTTATTTTCATCTTGCGTATGTCATTTAAATCACAATAAGAATTTGCACTAATATAAGATTTCCTGGTAACATGACGAATCAGTTCTGCAGATGTGTATCTTAGAAAGACATTACCTATAAATCTTTATAATGGATAATGTTTTTAATCAGGAGTTTTTTGATCTTCTATCCACAAAGTCCTAAAGAGAATTGGCTACAGAGTCAGACACGACTAAGCAACTAACAAAGTATATGATATCTCTGCTGCGCTGTGCTCAGTTGTGTCCGACTCTTTGTGACCCCATGGACTGTAGCCCACCAGGCTCCTCTGTCTATGGAATTTTCCAGGCAAGAATACTGGAGCTGGTTGCCATTTCCTACTCCAGGGGATCTTCCCAACCCAGTGATTGAATCCACATCTCTTGCATCTCCTGCTTGGCAGGCAGATTCTTTACCACTGTATAGAATCCTGGTGATATCTCATTGTGATTTTAATTTAAAAAGTCCCTGATGGCTAATGTTGAACATTTTATCATTTATTTACAATTGTCATAGCTTCTTTGGTGAAATAACTGTTTATTTCTTTTGCCCGTTTCTAACTGGATTATTTGTTGTTGTTTTCTATAGCAAATTTCAAGTCTTCTTTATCTATCTTGGATAGTAGTTCTTAATCAGCTCTGCAGTTTGCAAATCTTTTCTTCCAGTCTGTAGCTTGTCTTATCTCCTCACATGGTTTCTGACAGAGCAAAACTTGTTTATTTTTATAAACCATAAGTCTTCTGATTTAATAAATTATTCTTGATAATTCTTGGCAGTATTCAATTTTTTAGGAAGTCTATGATGGGAATTACAAGATAATTGACAAATCATATTTGTAAATAGCTACATTAAAATAAATAGGATCCCACATATTAGTTTACTCTTGGATATTATTATATTCACTATGACAGCAAATTTTTCTACAGCTTTCATGTCACATATCAGGATTATCAAAATTTCTCTTTATTAAACCAAGAGCAAAGCACTTTGGTATATTTCCTTATGGAACATGAAGGGAATTTTACTAATCAGTTTCTAGAACTGATCAGTTTACTGAAAATTATGGACTATATATATATATATATGTACACCACACACTTTTCTAAACTTTCTTCTTCTTAATTAAATAATTATATACTTATTTTTAAAAACAAGTAAATTGTGCTGCAAGGACCATTGACAAAGAACAGTTTTTCTTAAAATACCATAGGCTCATTTACTCTGTTAACAATATACTTCTGTATTCATTTCTTACCAAGTATATCCCAATGGTTTGTGATAAAGAGAATATATTCAATAAGGTAAATAAAATGAAAATAATCAACCAAGGCTTTGGAAGGACCATGAGGTTAGTTAATATGATTATCTATCTTTAATGACTTTTAGCTTTCTGAAATCTCTCTCTTTCTCTCTCACACACACACACACATACTCACAAATGAATGTGGGGACTGCATATATAAAACTGCACACATGTGTACATACTAAGTCACTTCAGTGGTATCTGACTCTTTGTGACCCTATGAACTGTAGCCTGCCAGCCTCTTCTATCCATGGGTTTCTACAGGCAACAGTACTGGAGTTGGTTGCCATGCCCTCCTCTGGGGAATCTTCCCAACCCAGGGATGGAACCCACGTTTCTTATGTCTCGAACTGGCAGGCGGGTTCTTTACCTCAGGTGCCACCTGGGAAGCACATAAAGTTGCATATGTGTGCCTGCTAAGTCAGTTCAGTAGCGTCCGGCTCTTTGCGACCCTATGAACCTCGGTTTCTTAGCTAGATGCAAAAAGTACTCTTGCTTTGAAAAGAATCAAAGTTTTCCCTCTTGGTAAACTGCTAAGGAGAATTGTCCCTTGGAAATTTTATAAAGGATTCACTGAAAGAAAATAAGCAATAGTTTTTACAATGAACATGGAAATAATTTTTCACTTTGTTATTTCATATAATGATGATGAAAGATGAGGAAATAATAGTAAGGTATAGCTCTGAGAAGGCATTTCTGATATTGTAGTCTTAGTATTCAACTGAAAAGAATAGGATATGCTTAGTATAATTTCCCCAATTAAATATGCATTTATTAAGTAGTAAGAATAAAAGTTTGCTTTAATTTTCTATTTAAACACTTCTCCTTTTTTCTAGAATCACCCTTTTTCTTCGTGCATATTAAAAGATAAATGTTTTAAGATCTGTTGTACTAGTCTAAAATTACCTGTTTACTTTTATTAAGTGATTTTTCAAGATCAAAATTATTTTACAAAGCAAATTCTGTAAGTAATGTTTAAAACAAATATCATCTTTTAGAAAGAATGACATCAAGCACGAGATAAACTGGGTACAATTCTTAATAACTGCATTAAAGTAAAATGTTATAAGAATGGATTCTAATTTAGATAATTTCATTCTTGTCTTGAAATTGTTGTGGTCCTGACACTAAAAATATGTGTTTTTGAGTGTTTTCTTTGACACCGATCGAGGTCTGGAGATTGTAGTAGAACTCTGCAGTACAATAGAGGCGGTTCTGGTTTAGGTTGCCACTTAACCCTATTGGCTCTGTTCTCATTATGTCATTCTTGTGTATTTAGTATTATAATCTTCCAAAGTATGAATATGATCCCTATTATCACCCTAAAAATTCTACAAACATGAATCCTTTGAGTGGTTAATTGTTGAAAGGATCAAACCTAAAAAAAATTCAAGATTTATTCTTAAGCAAAACCTCATTGATTTTTCCTTAGTTATGATTATAGAAGGCAATTTCAGTTTAATGTAGAGCAGTATGTTTGAATCCCACATTACTTTTCTTACCATTTAATGGACTAAAATGTATTCATTTGATAGAAAGAATTCCATTTACTCAAACTACCCATCTAATCCAGAATCAGAATCTTACACATTGAATGAAAAGAACAGTAAGTAATTTTCAAATCAACAAGTTATTCTGTTTTCTGTGAACTTTCATCACCTCAAAAAAGGGATTTTACAATTATTTATGTACCATATTTACTCTAAATAATCGGTTAAAAATGTACAATTATATTTACTTTTTAACATTATCTACCTTTATAAAGGGATTTGTGCTTTATTTTGTACCAGTTAATCTAATTTGCAAATATACAAGTGATTGCCATATAATCCATAGAAAATTATGACTAATTTCTCTGGAAATGAACTATATTTTTATAGGCAATGTTATAATTTGTTCATTATATTTTAAAAACATAAATTAGCTTGCATCCACAGACATAAATTTAGTGCCACATAATATGTTCTTCCTCTTCCACTTCTACTCCTTTCTCTGTGGGAAGGTGGGAGAGCAAACTCTTACCTCAGCATTTCTACCTTAAATTCTTCAAGGAGAACTTCCTACTCTAGAACATTTCTCTCTGCTATGTAGCACTCTGTAGTAGCATGGCCTCTAACAGCACTTTGCACTACCAGTATTATAGGACTGAAAATATTTTACTTAGATTCTTTAAAATTAATTTTTATTTGAATACAGTTGATTTTCAATTTTGTGTTTCTGCTGTACAGCATATCAGCTATACATATATCCACTAATTTTTTAAAGATTCTGTTCCTATATAGGTCATTACAGAGTAATGAAGAGTTCTCTGTGCTAACCTAACAATAGGTTCTTATTAATTATCTATTTTATATATAGTAATGTGTGTATGTCAATACCAATCTTCCAATTTATCCATTCTCCTTTTCCTCCCTTGGTAACTGTAAGTTAGTTTCTACATCTGTATCCCATTTCTGTTTTATAAATAGGTTCATTTGTGCCATTATTTTAAATTCCATATATAAGCAATATCATATGATAGTTCTTTCTCTGCCTGACTTACCTCACTAAGTTTAACCATCTCTAGGTCCATCCATGTTGCTGCAAATAGCATTACTTTGCTCTTTTTTATGGCTGAGTAATATTCCATTGTGTGTGTCTGTATATATACACACAGAAACACACACACAGACACCATATCTTCATCTGTCCTTCTGTTGATAGACATTTAGGTTGCTTTGGTCATAGATATTGTTAATAGTGCTGCAATGAACATTGAGATATATATATCTTTTTGAATTATGGTTTTCTTCAGATGTATGCCCAGGAGTAGGATTGCTAGATAATGTGATAGTTATACTTTTAGTTTTTTAAGGAATTTCCTTGCTGTTCTCCATAATGGCGATAACAATTTACATTCCCACCAACAACGTAGGAGAGTTCCCTTTTCTTCATGCCCTCTCCAGAATTTATTTTTGGATTTTTTGGTAATGACCATTCTGACCAATGTGAGATGATACCTCATTTTTGTAGTTTTGATTTGAATTTAGCTGATAATTAGTGATGATGAACATCTTTTCATGTGCCTCTTGGCTATCTGTATGTCTTCTTTGGAGAAATGCCTATTTAGATCTTCTGCCCATTTTTTCATTAGCTTGGTTGTATTTTTGATATTGAGCTGTATGAGCTATTTGCATATTTGAAATTAATCCCTTACAGATCACTTCTTTTGCAGATATTTTCTCCCATTCTGTGGGATGTCTTTTCATTCTGTTTATGGCTTACTTTGTTCTAAAGCTTTTAAGTTTAATTAAGAAATGTTAGTTTATTTTTATTTTTATCCTTATTACTCTGGAAGGTGTATCAAAAAAGATATTGCTGTGATTTATGTCACAAAATGTTCTGCTTATGTTTTCCTCTAAGAGTTATATAGTATCCAGTCTTACATTTAGGTCTTTAATTCATTTTGTGTTTATTTTAATGTATGGTATTAGAGAATGTTCTAATTTCATTCTTTTACACATAGTAGACCAGTTTTCCCAACACGACTTATTGAAGAGACTGTTTTTTATCCATTGTATATTATTGCCTCCTTCCTTTGTCGTGGATTAAGTGACCATAGGTGAGTAGGTTTATCTCTGGATGTTCTATCTTATTTCATTTATCTATATTTCTGTTTTTTGTGCCAGTATCATAGTGTTTTGATTACTATAGCTTTGTAATATAGTCTGAAGTTAGGGAATCTGATTCCTCCAGGTCTGTTTTCTCATTGTCAAGATTGCTTTGGGTATTTGGGGTCATTTGTGTTTGTTTTGGAGAAGGCAATGGCATCCCACTCCAGTACTCTTGCCTGGAAAATCCCATGGACTGAGGAGCCTGGTGGGCTGCAATCCATGGGGTCACTGAGTCAGACACAACTTCACTTTCATTTTCACTTTCATGCATTGGAGAAGGAAATGGCAACCCACTCCAATGTTCTTGCCTGGAGAATCCCAGGGACGGCGGAGCCTGGTGGGCTGCCATCTATGGGGTCGCACAGAGTCAGACATGACTGAAGTGACTTAGCAGTAACAGCAGCAGTGTTTGTTTTATTTAGATTTTAAATATCTCTTTTGCATTTATGATTTAAGCTCTATGATGGCAGAGTTCCAGTATGGCATCTCCTCCCCTTTAGCTCAGGGCTTAGCTCAAGAATGGCACATGACAGATATGCAATAAATATTTGTTGAATACATACATGAATAAAACTATCACTCTCTAGTAGGAATGATTTTGATAATGACATTGGCATATGATATAAAAATAAAAGAAACTTTATAAGGTTCCTTCAAAAGCACATCTATAATCCATTCCTTTTGTCATTCATTCTCCAGATACTTATTTTACTCCTAGATTTTCTTAAAAACCGTTGCAGTGGCTAGTAAGCATATCAAGATGAATAGAAGCCAATTTCTAACTTAAAAGAATTAGAAGTTCATTATGGAGATAGACACTTGTCCAAATAACTATAACACAGAATCACAAATTCTGTAACAGAAACCTAAGTTTTGTGAAAAGAGCTCCACGTTATAGAGGAGTTGGCATAGAATTGCACATTGACCTGAAATATTTGACTTATATTACTTTTTTCTCTTGAGACTAAATATAAAAGCCAAATATTCAGTTCATGCTCCTTGTGTCCATGGTATGATGTAGGACATTTTTTTTTTCAGTTCTTTAGGGTGTCTTTATTATTATTATTAATATAGAGGGTATTTATACAGTAGCCATTACTATTCCTTCTGGTCTTCTTATGGCAACATAAGTCATAGCTAAAGAAAGAAAAGCAAATAACATTTTACTGGGTTAGTGTTTTCTCAAGTTTTAATCTCTTTCCATGTGTTTCAGCTACTTATTCCTTTCCAAGTCACAATCCATCCACATTTCTCTTGGCAATGATTACAAACACAATTATGAAGGCACTAAAAAGTAGATAAATTTATTATAATATCTTTAGAGTTACCAGCAGTCATTGCATATGTTGGTACTGGTGTCCTGCACAGCCACAGTGGGATTTGCCTCAGACATATGCAATATATAACCACTTAGTGGAAGGTAATGGTTCCTGGCACTATGAAGCTATCCTAAAAATAATGTAACCAGAATAGTATGCACTTGCTTTTGGCCTAAAATTAGCCTCAATAATTGAAATTCTTAATCTGCCTTCTTTTATTTCCTATTGATTTTATTTAAAACAAATGATTCTTGTGAAATATTTGCATTTGATATTACTGAACTGGCTGATAACCAAATTTGTATTGCCATAATATAGGGAACAGAGATTACGGGTCCTACGGAACATTTCATTGAGTAATAAGTGTAGCTTGAACCATTGCAAACTTTTAAAAATTGCTAGTATTTAAGATCAAACTTCTGAGTTTAATACTTTTTTGATCAGTTGTTTTTTATATTTATAGGACTATACTTTTAACCTCAGAAACTTGTCTCAAAACTAGCACCATGTTGACAGTGATTTAGTATAGGAATGATTTGGTGCAGAATAGATCTGTTGTCCCTATTATGTGGGGAGAAAACTTAGACCTTTTTTATAATAGTAGATCAGAAATATATAGATGATGGCACTTTTGGAAGCCTATTAAAACATGTAAATATTTTGTTACTAAAATTTCCTTTTTGTAGTCCTAACAGTGCAAAAATCTAATGTGTAGCTGGATTTTCTTGCGCTTTTTTTTTTTTTTGTCTATTTAATGTACTTTCCTACTTAATGACAGTTTACATCTTTTTCAGTTTCTTAAATGTCCTGGTAATAATGATGATGAACTCTATTTAAGAATCATTTCCTCTTTATCTCAATGATAGAGGGCCAAGATGTTTGGATTATATTTGCACATATGATTATCAATCATAAATGCCAGGAATATTTTCTTTTAGTATCAGTTCAGTTCAGTCGCTCAGTCATGTCCGACTCCTTGTGACCCCATGAATCACAGGACGCCGAGCCTCCCTGTCCATCACCAACTCCCGGAGTTCACCCAAACTTATGTACATTGAGTTGGTGATGCCATCCAGCTATCTCATCCTATATCGTCCCCTCTCCTCCTGCTCCCAATCCCTCCCAGCATCAGGGTCTTTTCCAATGAGTCAGCTCGTCACATGAGGTGGCCAAAGTATTGGAGTTTCAGCCTCAGCATCAGTCCTTCCAATGAACACCCAAGACTGATCTCCTCTAGGCTGGACTGGTTGGATCTCCTGGCAGTCCAAGGGACTCACAAGAATCTTCTCCAGTACCACAGTTCAAAAGCATCAATTCTTTGGCACTCAGCTTTCTTCACAGTCTAACTCTCACATCCATACATGACCACTGGAAAAACCATAGCCTTGACTAGATGGACCTTCGTTGGCAAAGTAACGTCTCTGCTTTTGAATATACTATCTAGGTTGGTCATAACTTTCCTTTGAAGGAGTAAGCGTCTTTTAATTTCATGGCTGCAGCCACCATCTGCAGTGATTTTGGAGCCCAAAAAAATAAAATCTGACACTGTTTCCAGTGTTTCCCCATCTATTTCCCATGAAGTGATGGGACCAGATGCCATGATCTTAGTTTACTGAATGTTGAGCTTTAAGCCAACTTTTTCACTCTCCTCTTTCACTTTCATCAAGAGGCTTTTGAGTTCCTCTTCACTTTCTGCCATAAGGGTGGTATCATCTCCATATCTGAGGTTATTGATATTTCTCCCAGCAATCTTGATTCCAGCTTGTGCTTTTTCCAGCCCAGCGTTTCTCATGATGTACTCTGCATATAAGTTAAATAAGCAGGTTGACAATATACAGCCTTGACGTACTCCTTTTCCTATTTGGAACCAGTCTGTTGTTCCATGTCCAGTTCTAACAGTTGCTTCCTGACCTGCATACAGGTTTCTCAAGAGGCAGGTCAGGTGAACTGGTATTCCCATCTCTTGAAGAATTTTCAGTTTATTGTGATCCACACAGTCAAAGGATTTGGCATAGTCAATAAAGCAGAAATAGATGTTTTTATGGAACTCTCTTGCTTTTTCGATGATCCAGCGGTTGTTGGCAATTTGATCTCTGGTTCTTCTGCCTTTTCTAAAACCAGCTCGAACATCTGGATGTTCATGGTTCACGTTTGAATTCTGAGTATGATATTTTAAAAAATCAATCTAATTATATAGCATAATACTTATGTTCATTGGTCTATGGAAATATTAATCTTATGAACACAGTTCTGTCATTTTTCAAAATTTCAAGTCATATTTCTTCTTTGATATGATGTTGAAACTGATTTTACAATACTTTTTAAAAATAATCTTGTTAGCAAACAGGTAAAAATTTTAACTTTCAGAATGAAATCAAGTGTATATGCACAAAATTATTTTAGTCAGTATAATTACTTCCTTAAATTTGATTTGCCTGTCAAATTAAAAATAATGTTGTATCGAAATGGGATGGGAATCCGAGTTCTTTTACATGGAGCCAGAGAATGATCTTCAGAAACACACAAATACAGCAGCAAAGAAACAGGATTTACTTGAGAGAGAAAGAAAGTAGAAGCTCTCAGCATAGCCTCTGGGAGGGGGTGAAGAGCCCTGAAAAGGCAGGTATCACAGCAGTTCATAGCCTTACTAGTTTTGATTTGTACTTTTCTGATTGGTTCTGACTTTTAACATATGTCATTTCGAGCCAGTCAGCTTAAAGGTCACCGTATATAAATTGACATCTTTATGGCTTCTTTTGATCCTCAGATTGTTAGCTTTTTTTGACATTAAGTCACCATCCCTTGACCTTTTCTTATGACCCTCAGCCATTTTACAATGGAATAGATGTATAGGCTAAAAGTCAATGATCACCAGTTAGTGGAACAAAAGTTACTTACTACCCTTTCCTGGATCTGAGTGCTGATAATTTATCAGGCCAAGCATACATTTCCCTGAGAGTCAGAAATTCAGGACAAAGGGTGTAGTTTTAGGTTAATGGAGGAGGGTGTTTATTAAAACAGATCAAGCTCTCAGAGTTCCTACAGTAACTGCCTAATGATTTCTATCTCAGTATTAAACTAAGGAATTTTTTAAAAAGGGTATCTGAATGTTATTTCCTGTTTAACATTGAGTATCCAATGTTACAGATGGGTTACATCTGTAATACAGTATTACACAGTATTACAGATGTTAGACAGAAATAATCAATGAGAAAAACTTTAGTAGGAACTTTCAAATACTCAAAATCTCAACTTATGAAAGCTTTTGTAATATTCCTAGATTTATTGTTTAAGCGTTACCTTATTTGCTCTTGAATAAAAATATTTTGTCTTTGGTGTTAACATTTTATGTATTTCTGAGTAATTTGGTTTTTTTAATCCAGTTGTTTGTATTATTTCTGAATCCCTTCAACCTGATTCTGGTTAATGAAATAAGGTCATGGAGACACTATTTTGATTCTCGAGCTCCAAGACTTTGGCCTCTTGTTCTATATCAGCAAAGGTGGGATGAAGGGGGCACATTCCTGTTGTCTTTCACTAACTAGGAGAGGGACTTTGAGAGAGAAGCATGAAGTGAATAGGGAGAGTGTTGTCCTGGGTACCTTTTTCTCTATTCAGTCTGAACATTGTACATCCAGTGTTTTGGTGTATTTAAACACAAGAATGACTCTATGAAATAATTTTCTTGTCTACCTTTATCTGCTTTTCAGCTCTATAGCCCTGAAAGCTGCTCTGCCTGGACTAGTGGCAAGAGAGGAACACAAGGTTTCCTTCCACCAAGTGATTGCCCTGACAATGCTAAGGACAGGTTCTTATGTCAATTGAGAGAATGAAATGTTGATAGTGTTCCAGTGAGTGTAAAGATGTTACTGATATTTAGTCTTCAGGAAAACTAGGATTCCACTATTTAGTATATTAAGACTATTTCCCATTTTATTGTGTTTTACATGTCACCAGGCATTTTTACACAGACAAGATTAATTTTCATAATTTCAAGATTAATTTTCATAATTTCAAGATTAATTTTCATAATTATTTAAGAGGGGAATGAGCCTTCTGATTGTTAAATGCCCAAGGCACTCCCAGGACTGCCTGTAACCTGGGGTCTTTTTCAAGGAAGTAAAGATAAGAAAGTGATTACAGTTATCTGAATGCCTTCTTGTTGAGAGGTAAATGGAGCTTGTCTCAAAGAGTTTCAGTTGCCCAAAGTCATATAAATTACCCAGCCTGGGGAGAAAATGAAGATACATTAATGGAATTTGGAGCAAGTGATAGAAAACATTTGTCTGACTTTGGTAAACTTTCACCCTACTCCAAAAGTCTCCAATAGGGTTTTCTGGATCCAAGTCTTTTCTTTTATCAAGTCCTCTATATCTGTCTCTCAACATTTTTCATTTTCCAACTCTCTAATAACCTTCTGTAAGAGGTTATAATCCCAATCTAAAATTATGATGCCAGTTTAAAAATCCAAGCACATAACAGTCCATCATGTTATAGCTTTCATGAATATATAAATGAGGATGTTACTTATTACTTATGAGAGTGAGATTTTCAGACAAACATTTTGGTAGACTTTTAACTTTTTTCTGGGGATGCCTGCTGGTCCTTGGAGATGGATTTTGGTATTGCTCATCTATTTCAAGCCTTATAAATCTAAGCTGTCTTTTTGAATGTAGATTAAAGCCTCCAA
Source organism: Budorcas taxicolor (assembly GCF_023091745.1). NCBI lineage: Eukaryota > Metazoa > Chordata > Mammalia > Artiodactyla > Bovidae > Budorcas > Budorcas taxicolor. The sequence continues at coordinate 34,216,277 of NC_068915.1, read as the reverse complement.
ATATTACCATAAAAGAAAAACTTCTAGGGCCATTTCTGATAGGCTTGATAAAAGCATAAATTCTACTAGCTTTTTCTAAATGACTTGCTTTTTCTTCTACCCCAAGACTACTGCTGGTCACTTTTACTGCTTCTACTTCTGTGTGTCAACTCTCCAACCACTGCCACTTGTGCTACAAAAACTAATATATTCTTTAAGCGTTATATTCTGTAAGAGTTACATTCTGTAAACCTTAAGCACTTTATTACCTAGTGAATTCTGCTGAGTACTGAGCAATGAAGTTTCATTTAATATCTTTACATAAAGCTATTATATTCACTGTGACAATAAAGTTTTTTTTTAAACAAAGTCAGTTTCTTATCTCTTGACAAATTCAATATAAATATAAACATAAATTTGAAAATATTAGAAATCATCTACTTCATACATAATCCTGAATGAGAGATTGAGTCAAATCTTTGACATGATTTATGCTGAAAATAGAGCATAACCCACTCCAGTACTCTTGCCTGGAAAAATGCCGTGGACAGAGGAGTCTGGTAGGCTACAGTTCATGGGGTCACAGAGAGTGAGCGACTTCACTTCACTTTACTTCATGCTGAAAATAACAAATACTATTAAGACACATTATATATATTTTTTGCAATGAAAAATTTGGGTTGCCATACAAAAGGTAATTAAATTCTGTTTATGTGGGACTGGAGGGTGACATTTGTCACAGGAAATTTCATTTTGGAGAGAGTTAAACCCACAGTTTATCTCAGTGGAAATTACAAGGAGAAATTACTCTTCCAAGCTTTACATTTATTTTAAATAAAAAGTAAAATATAAATGTACCCGAATAGTATAGCTCACTGGCTCAAAATATAAAGCATATTCTGAAGAAAAAAATCTTTACAAATCTCCATTCTACATTTATTATGCTAGTTTATTAGTCTATTTTATTATCTAATAACTCACCTTACCATTATGTAATTTAAATAAATAATACTATAAGAAAGTCACAGTTTAATTATAAACTTTTATAAGTTTATTTCATATGCTTATAGTTTTCAAAAGAAAATGCAGTTTCCTCAATTGGAAAGTATACCAGCAAAGATCTATTTTTACTGGTACACTGTTAAATTATAGTGAAAAAAATAATGCCAATTCAGATTTTTATTAGGATATATTGCTTTTCAAATATTTATTTTTTAACAATTTGTTTTAAATAATCTGCTACTGTGATTAGGTACTGTCTCTGTTCTTCACATGAAATTAAAGTTCAGTTCAGTTCAGTTCAGTCACTCAGTCGTGTCCAACTCTTTGCGACCCCATGGATCGCAGCACGCCAGGCCTCCCTGTCCATCACCAACTCCCGGAGGTCACTCAGACTCACGTCCATCGAATCCGTGATGCCATCCAGCCATCTCATCCTCTGTTGTCCCCTTCTCCGCCTGCCCCCAATCCCTCCCAGCATCAAAGCCTTTTCCAATGAGTCAACTCTTCGCATGAGGTGGCCAAAGTACTGGAGCTTCAGCTTAAGCATCATTCCTTCCAAAGAAATCCCAGGGCTGATCTCCTTTAGAATGGACTGGTTGGATCTCCCTGCAGTCCAAGGGACTCTCAAGAGTTCTCCAACACCACAGTTCAAAAGCATCAATTCTTCAGCTCTCAACCTTCTTCACAGTCCAACTCTCACATCCATACACGACCACAGGAAAAACCATAGCCTTGACTAGATGGACCTTAGTCGGCAAAGTAATGTCTCTGCTTTTGAATATGCTATCTAGGTTGGTCATAACTTTTCTTCCAAGGAGTAAGTGTCTTTTAATTTCATGGCTGCAGTCACCATCTGCAGTGATTTTGGAGCCCAAAAAAATAAAGTCTGACACTGTTTCTACTGTTACCCCCTCTATTTCCCATAAAGTGATGGGACCGGATGCCATGATCTTTGTCTTCTGAATGTTGAGCTTTAAGCCAAATTTTTCGCTCTCCTCTTTTACTTTCATCAAAAGGCTTTTTAGCTCCTCTTCACTTTCTCCCATAAGGGTAGTGTCATCTGCATATCTGAGGTTAGAATCCTGGTTATTTAAATGGAAAGAAGGAAGGTAGAAAAGAAAGAGAGGGAGTGATGAAAAAAAAAATTACACAAGGCACTGAATAACCCATAAACCAGATTATTTGGGACATACATTTATTGAAGTTTTATCAATCTTTTTCATATAAATAATGATTTTAAAGTTCTAGAGATGTAGTTTTCTCAGACATTGTTTTATATATTTGATTTATTAACATTTATTTTTATATTTGAAAGAATATTTTTTATTGAACTGTAGTTAATTAACAAAGTTGTGTTAGTTTCTGATGCACAACAAAGTAATTCATTTGTATATACATATATATATATACACACACATATAACTATGTATTTTCTTTTTCATTATGGTTTGTTACAGGATATTGAGTATAGTTCCTTGGGCTCTAGAGTAGGACCTTGTTTTTTTACTTGTTTTATATAGAGTAGTTTGTATCTCGGAGACGGCAATGGCACCCCACTCCAGTACTCTTGCCTGGAAAATCCCATGGATGGAGGAGCCTGGTAGGCTACAGTCCATGAGGTCGCTAACGACTGAGCGACTTCACTTTCACTTTTCACTTTCATGCATTGGAGAAGGAAATGGCAACCCACTCCAGTGTTCTTGCCTGGAGAATCCCAGGGACAGGGGAGCCTGGTGGGCTGCCGTCTCTGGGGTCGTGCAGAGTCGGACACGAATGAAGCGAGTTAGCAGCGGCAGCGGCAGTTTGTATCTGCTAATCAGAAACTCCTAATGTATTCCTCCTCCGTCCCTTTTCCCCTTTTGTAACCATAAGTTTGCTTTCTATAACCTTTAGTATGTTTCTATTTCATAAATAAGTACATTTGTGTCATATTTTGAATTTCATATATAAGTGATACCATATAGTATTAGTTTTTCAATTTCTGACTTACTTCACTTAGCACAGCAATCTCTAGGTCCATTCAGGTTGCTGCAGATGGCATTATTTCATTCTTATTTGTGACTGAGTATGTTCCATTTTTATATACCAATCTTCTGTCCAATGTGCTGATGGACATTTAGGTTATTTCCATGTCTTGGCTATTGTAATAGTGCTGTAATAAACATTGGGGTGCATGTATCTTTTTGAATTACAGTTTTCTCTGGATATATGTATAGGAGTGGAATTTCTGGCCAGAATACACAGAAGAACTGTACAAAACAGATCTTCACAACCCAGATAATCACGATGATATGATCACTCACCTAGAGCCAGACATCCTAGAATATGAAGTCAAGTGATGGAGGTGATGGAATTCCAGTTAAGCTATTTCAAATCCTGAAAGATGATGCTGTGAAAGTGCTACACTCAGTATACCATCAAATTTGGAAAACTCAGCAGTGACCACAGGACTGGAAAAGGTCAGCTTTCATCCCAGTCCCAAAGGAAAGTAATGCCAAAGAATTGCTCAAACTACTACACAATTGCACTCACATCACACACAAGGAAAGTAATGCTCAAAATGCTCCAAGCCAGGCTTCAACAGTACCTGAACCATGAATTTCCAGATGTTCAAGTTGGATTTAGAAAAGGCAGAGGAACCAGAGATCAAATTGCCAACATCCATTGGATCATGGAAAACCATGAGAGCTTCAGAAAAACATCTATTTCTGCTTTATCGACTATGCCAAAGCCTTTGACTGTGTGGACTACAGCAAACTGTGGGAAACTCTGAAAGAGATGGGAATACCAGACCACCTACCCTGCCTGTTGAGAAATCTGTATGCAGGTCAGGAAGCAACAGTTAGAACTGGAGATGGAACAACAGACTGGTTCCAAATAGGAAAAGGAGTACGTCAAGGCTGTAGATTGTCACCCTGCTTATCTCACTTCTATGCAGAGTACATCATGAGAAACGCTGGGCTGGAAGAAGGACAAGCTGAAATCAAGATTGCCGGCAGAAATATCAATAACCTCAGATATGCAGATGACACCACCCTTAAAAAGCCTCTTGATGAAAGAAAAGAGTGAAAACGTTGTCTTAAAGCTCAACATTCAAAAAACTAAGATCATGGCATCTGGTCCCATCACTTCATGGCAAATAGATGGAGAAACAGTGGAAGGCTATTTTTATGGGTTCCAAAATCACTGTAGATGGTGACTGCAGCCATGAAATTAGAAGACGCTTACTCCTTGGAAGAAAAGTTATGACCAACCTAGAACGTGTATTAAAAAGCAGAGACGTTACTTTGCCAACAAAGCTGTTTTTCCAGTAGTCATGTTTGAATGTGAGCATTGGATTATAAAGAAAGCTGAGCACTGAAGAATTTATGATTTTGAACTGTGATGTTGGAAAAGACTCTTGAGAGTCCCTTGGACTGCAAGGAGATCCAACCAGTCCATCCTAAAGGAGATCAATTGAGTGTTCATTGGAAGGACTGATGTTGAAGCTGAAACTCCAATACTTTGGCCACCTGATGCAAGAACTGACTCATTGGAGAAGACCCTGATGCTGGGAAGGATTGAAGGCAGGAGGAGAAGGGGACAACAGAGGGTAAGATGGATGGATAGCATCACAGACTCAATGGACATGAGTTTGATTAAACTCCTAGAGTTGGTGATGGACAGAGAGGCTTGGCGTGCTGCAGTCCATGGGGTCGCAAATAATCGGACATGACTGAGCAACTGATCTGATAACAGCTCTAATTTTAGTTCTTTGAGAAACCTCGGTACTGTTTTCCGTAGTGACTGCACCAGTTTACATTCCTACTAGTGGAGGATGGTTCCCTTTGGAGAGAAAAGAATATTTAAATTTCTATTAACATGTGCTTATTATAAAGTTTGTATAAATATTGTAGTTTTGTAGTTAATTTGATAGGCAAAAGATTACTTTTATTTATGCAAGAATATGATAATATTTCAGTTTCTTACCTAGTGTATTAAAGTTATTTCAATAATAACTAGAGAATTAACTTCAATTTCATTGTCTGAAAAGGTTCTTATTCAGGTCATGTATTTTTTTTTAATACTATTAAAATATTTCAAATTCTACATGTATAGAAACCTTAGTATTATTCAATTATAAAACATTACAGATTAATATAATTTTGTAATGATGAAAAATTACAGGTAGGCTGGGTATATGATTTATAAAGATTTTGGTTTAAAACTGTTTTGATCATTCCTCTAAGTAACTTATTAATGAATATATTTCTTATTTGGATAAAAGATCCTTCACTTACATTCATGTAATTTACACTAGCTGTTGGCTTTAAGTAGTAGGAAATGTTTGTAATAAACAACAACAGCAACAATAAGAAGAGTTTAAATGTCTCTCAATTTTCATTTGAGGTTGACTGGATGAGGTTGAATAACTCATAGTTTTGTATATGTACTTTTAATTTTTCTTCAAAAGTATAATTAACAAATTAACTTTGATCTCAGTGAAACAATTTTTAAGTAATTTCATACTGTTTTATGTCGTTAATGGCTTAATCTGTAATATAAATATCAGTAGAATAAACATTAATAAAATCATTTGTGAATATTTCTTTTGGCTTGAGTAAACAACAGAAGAGTTATCCCTTGTGTATTTTAAATATACTGCTTTATTTAAAATAATCAACATCATTATTGTCATCAACACCATCATCATCACTATCATTTTTACTATGATCTCTACTATAATTATTGCCATGATAGTTATTGCACATTCTATACAAATAATATGTAAATTAATATTTTTCTATTTCAGTTACCTACCATTGCTAATAGATTGTTGATATTATGAAAAAAGAAATTATATATATATATACACACACTGTATATATGCTATCTACAGCATATAATAGATATGCCTTTTAAAAATATAAATTTTTCTGGTTGCATAAAGTGTTGTGTACTCGATGCTGTACATGAAGTTAGAAATGGTGCATGTTTAATTTACGTAGGCATTCCTGATGGCTCAGACAGTAAAGAATCTGCCTGCAATGTGGGAGACCCAGGTACAATCCTGGGTTTGGAAGATCCCTGGAGGAGGAAATGGTAACCCACTCCAGTACTAGTGCTTTGAAAATTCCATGGACAGAGGAACCTGGTGGGCTACAGTATATGGGGTTGCAAAGAGTCAGACATGACTGAGCATCTAACACACTTGAACTTAAGTAACATCCTTCACAATGTATAGTGGTGATGTATATGGTTTTAAAAGATTATTGTTGCTTTTTTTGTTTGTTTGCTTTATGTTAGTTAGGTAACTATTTAGTTTTGTATTTAAAGAAAGTGATTCAAGCTTTTTCTTTATGTGTTAAGGGTAGGGTGGGCATAAGGAGAGAGAGTTTTAACTCAGGAGAGGAAGAAATGGTTAAGAAAAATGATACAGGATATGGAATAAAGTTCAGTGCTGAGGAACTGGTCTAAATCTGGAAGAACGTGTCTGGTAAATAGTTTTTTGGTGGGAGTAATAAGAATAAAGGGGCTTCCCAAGTGGCACTATTGTAAAGACCCCACCTTCCCATGCAGGTGACAAGACATGTGGGTTCAATCACTGGGTTGGAAAGGTCCCCTGGGGCAGGGCATGGCAACCCACTCCAGTATTCTTGCCTGAAGAATCCCATGGACCTGGGAGCCTGGCGGGCTATGGTTCATGGGGTCGCAAAGAGTTGGACATGATTGAAGTGATGTTACACACAGTAAGAATAAGTGAATAAAATTAAGTTTATTAGAACAAAGGGGATCAGCAGTAGAGAAAGCAGTAAATTGAGAGAGCTTATATCTTAGGGCCTTTATTTCCTAAGTGAAAACAGCGGTAAGATCAGCTCTTAAAACCTCTTAACTCTCTCCATCTCCTAAAGGGAAAAGTGGAGGCCTGAAGAAAATGAACAAGTTTTGAAATGACAGCAATGTAGGATGATGGGAAAGTAAATAGAATGGAGAGATTTGGAAGGATTGAAAATCATTGCTAAAGATATTTTACACTGGACATCAGTTTTCCACCACTATTGCTTTTCATTGTAGATTGAATTTAAGCAGGAAGAGTATCTTTACCAGCCATTTAAACACAGCAGAGTTACAGAGTTCAGATTGCCCAACATTCAAAACTACATGATATTTCTTATTTATAAGTTATATGAAAAAAGGAGAAAATACTAAATAAGAGAACTTCAGGAAGGTCACTGAAGTACCTTCTGGGAATATCAATGAAACTGCATCAACCAGGAATTTATCTAAGTGAAATACCCCATGTACTCTGGAATCTGGCATTTGCTGTGTCCTAAGGCCATCCCCAGGTTGTTAAGTTTACTTCTATCTATCTATCTATCTATTCTGACCATAGGTATATTTCTGTAGCAACAAAGAACCAGTTCTATAGTTTCTTAAGATTCTAGATCTCTAAGGATTGAGAAATTTGATAATATTTCACAGGAACATTTTAAAGAATCTTTATTATGATGATTTGATCCTAGACTTGGATGAGGAGAAAATGAAGTACCTAGTTTCATGTATAAAGTCCTCAATGCATGAAATACATAGAGCCATCAAATTACTGTGTTTTTTCATTGGATGATCTCATTTTAAGCCATGGTTTTAGTTACAAAGTAATACTTCTCACCTTTTTTCATCTTTTTCCTCAGCTCAGCCACCTATCATGTACTTCAGACTTGGCTTTTCTCAATGCTCAGCATATCTTAAACTATATGAGTCCCCAAACTAAACTGTACTTTCTCTAGTATATCCTTTCTCAATAAACAGTACCAGGGAAGCCAGAAAGTCATTGTTCTCTACTTCTTTATTTGCTACTTAAATCAATTATTAAGGCTCAGTATTTGATAATGGAGATAATTGATAATGATCGATTATTTGGTTTATCCAAATATTCGGATTGCCTGACTTCCCTGGTGGCTCAGACGGTAAAGCGTCTGCTTACAATGCTGGAGACATGGTTTGATCCCTGGGTCGGGAAGATCCTCTGGAGAAGGAAATGGCAACCCACTCCAGCACTCTTGCCTGGAAAATCCCATGGATGGAGGAGCGTGGTTGGATACAGTCCATGGGGTCACAAAGAGTGGGACATGACTGAGCGACTTCACTTTCACTTTCTGTTCAAATATTCGGGTTACCCAAATAATCCGGTTATCTTCAGCTCTCATTTGACTGCTACTCCTCTCAATTATCTCTATGTCTGTATCTCTATATCTTCAGGCTTGATGCTGTTTTCCAGGCTCTTTGACTTTTGATACCATCTTACTAAAACATTCCCTAGTCTTTAAAATCTTTAATGACTTTCCATTACCTTAGGATAAATAAGAATCTGTTTCCTTAACATGCTTATCAAGCCCTCCATAATCTGGCATATGCCCACCTCTTTTGCTTCATATCTTGACACTTCCAGTGTACTGAACTTTTTGTCTACCAGTTTCTTTCTTTGCTTTTTTTTTTTGTTAAGTTTAGTACCATGGTGTCTCAAATATCTGTGTCTTTTTTTATGCTGTCCCCTTTTCTGCCTGGTACATTACCCCCTGAGCCCTATGTTTTCCTAGACCAATTCTTATTTACCCTACAGTTGTAAATCTAAATGCCCCCCTGTGTTCTTATAGCATTCTATATGTCCCCTGTCTTAGGATCACTCTTGTGATAATGACCTATTCATTGACTGTTTAGTTGCCTTTGCCATCCTACACTGCTCTGAGAGCACAGATCAAGTCTACCTCCTTCAGGTGGTGTACTATCTGACACAGACTCTCAGTAAATGGTTATTAATGAATGACTAGAATGTTATGAGTTCAAGTTCAATATGATAATGGATATTTTTATTTTTCCTATTCAGAATTCCAGTTTATATCCTAGTGTGCTCTTTTAAAATACTCCCTTTCAATATTTATTTTCATTTTTCGGACAAGGTCTTTGCTCCTGTCTCTGTAAATAAATCTATATATAAATTAATTTATGAAAAACATATTTTGATCAAGACTCTCATTCAAAGTGCTCCACCCTGGCTACTTCCAAATTTCAAATGTAATATTCGTGGGTTTTATGTAAAACTATTCATATCTATTTTGTAACTATTTAATTTTCCATTACAAAAGCCATAATAATGCTTTATTAGGTCTGAACACACAAATGATTCTAGCTTACCCTTTAAGAGAACTTCTCATTAGAGTTTGCCTTAGCAACTGTGAAATTCAAATAATATCAAGAGCATATAAAGGCAATGTCATCAGCTTTGTGCTGGTTTTTGAAAGTCCACATGATTATTTAAAGAATAAATAAGGCAAACCTATGCCTCTGGTCATGTTTCACCTTGCCCACACCCATTCTTCTCTTCATAAGCACATTTACATCCATTGCTTACCACCAGAGAGAGAAATCAATAATAATGAATAATATTATGTAACTCAGTCAGAAGAGGCATATTACATGGACTTTAAAGTGAGTTACATGGAAATCCCCCCTGAAATGCCACAGTAGTCATTGATAAATGGGATCCTTAGAGGGCAGTGCATGCCGCACTAGCTTTAAACAGCATGATGTTTGCCCGTAAGTAAATGTTTGTCATCACATGTAGCTAGTTCTGTAAACTTTCTCTCCAGTTATGGGCAACTGTGAACAACTATGGCATATTTACCTAACAGCCTCCAAAGAAGAAAGAATTATATATAATTTTAAACTGATGATAGAATTCAAAAAGAGAAATTGCTGCCAATTTCAATTTTGGTCTGTAATAGGTTGAAAAGTTTAAAATGATTCTTTACCATAGATCATCTAAGAAGCACTGATTTATTTAATTTATAAATAAGAGCTCTAATGAGAAATTAAAGTTTTGCCATTTGCTAATAAAGTCTATAAGATCTGTGAATACCATTTTTTTTGGTTTGTATTAAGAAAAATTTGCACAAAAGGGGTTTCTTAATTCTTAAATAGTATTCAGGTTGGACAAGAAAATAAACCTTAATCACTGCTAGAAGGAAAATAACTGACTTATTTCAATTATCTTACGCCAAAGAAGGCTAGTAGATCCAAATTATGTGAGTTGTAACTTTTATTTCTGCTTAACATTTAGGACATAATGCTACCTTACAGACTCTTGAACATAGTATATGTTAGTAATTGCAACTCTTTTCACATGAGTTTTGCACAATAGTATTTTTATTTTTCAATGTAATATTTTACATAGAAATCTGTTATATATAACATATTTTTGAATGAATAAGAAATTTTAAGAAGAAATGATACCATCTAGCTGTTATAGCTTTGTAAATAAGAATTTGCAGAAACATGTACATTCTAAAGATCTTATAGCCTTGATCAAATAGACCCAAAGGTTTTTTTGAACATGTTTGTCTCTTATAATTTGTGTTTTCTAATCCATTCAGCCTGGAAAAAAAAAAAAAAACTGGAAAGAATAATAGTTAAAGAAACAATATTTTTCTAGCTGTCCCTTAACAACTGTTGTGGAACCTTTATCTTATTTCTGAGAGTCCTCAGGGAAAATCTCATCTGTGCTTAGAAATACATGCAGCATTTTCTGTTTTCACTTCATTCATTCATACTGGTTTCTTCTCTGGCACTTTGAGATGACGTTAGGTGTTGAGGCCTCAAAAATCCTGAAAAGGCTTGTCGCTGCCACTGTACTGATGCCAGTAGGATATCCTGTCACTGTTGACTGAAGTTGTTCTGAGGCAAAGCTGAACCTCTCTGAAACTTTCCCCCTCTTGCAAGAACTAGCACAGTGGTGCCAAAGATGTTAGAGTGTTTTGCAGACACAGTTGTTATAACAGAAACACTACTCTGGCTAAACAGGGACATTGTTTTCTTTGAGCTTTCTGTCAATACTGATGTTGCAATAGACCTCAGACTCTTGTAATGTACTCCTGGCCGCTGGTTGTCTGTTAAATCAGTTCCTTCAGGTTTTAAGTTTGCTTTGTGTGTGTGTGTATGTGTGTGTGTGTGTGTTTGCTTTTGATTTTGATAGCTTGCCTGTTTACTTTTAATTCAGAGCTTTTGTCTGAACCAAGCGTGGACTCATTGAGGATAGGGCTAGAAGAGATATGAACAACCTGTATAACAAATCTAACAGGATCCTTTTCTGGGGCAATTTCAAGGCACCAAGCTTGGGATTTGACTTTCAGTGATCTACTTTTTACCCTCATTTGGCCCTCAAAAGTCAAATACATGCTGCATTTTAGGTTGCTCACAGGTTAGGTAGAGGTGGATTTGTTACAAGAGTAAGCATTTCTTAGAGGATCATTTGCTAAATGGGATGTTCATGAACCTCAGCCTTGCTTTATTGTTCACAATATATGCTATAAGATTATACAGCATCATACATTTTGTCATTGTTCTTTTTTTCTTATATCTGCTTCCTAACCTTTTTCTATCCCACGTGTCCATTGTTCAGGTCTCCTACTGTGGTTTCATCTCACTGAAAAATGGCAAAGTTAGTGGAATCATTTGGCCTTAATGAATTAAAAAAGGACCTGAAATTGAAAATTATGTTTTAAGTCATTTTTTGAAACTATTTTTATTGTTTTTCTAAATTCCAGTGAATTTTCAACATTTCATGAGACTGTTTTCTTGCTGTCCTGGTAGTGTTCACATAGCAAGCACATCACTGTCCCAAACTCACTTTGAAGTGTGCTTTAAATCATGATAAATTCCAAATCTTTGAGAATTGTTTTCTTTGTGATAAGAAAATAAAATCTTTGGTTTTACTCACACAGAATAGTAGATTGAATTTATATGATTATTCTTCAATTAAACCACCACATGTACCATTTTAGTACTTCTTCTATAAGTACTTCCTGAGTTAACAGCTCAGTGTAAAGTTTAAAGAGCTATTAAGTAGATTTAAACAATCTCATTTAAAGGAAGATACCATGCTTTTGCACCCCATTAATTGAAAGGTATTAATAAAAGATATGGCTTATTAGGCAATAAGAATGAAAACTAAAAGTGTTCACTTTTCCTGCAGTGTCTGAGGTTGGCATGAAGCCTTTGAGGAAATGATTGTTTTAAATTAATTTTAAAATTGTATATACCCTCTCAATTTCTAAAACAAAAATATGATTTAGAGATTATTTTCTCTTAATAATATTTCTAGAAGTATTTAAACAAGTGCTAGTAGTAACCAACACTGTAAAACTGATAAGGTTAGAGTGGACTCCCAGATAAACTAGAAAAAGCCTATATTAAGTTTGACTTTTAGATAAACAGTGAATAACTTTTTAGAATAAGTGTGTCCCAAAATGCATGAGACAGTTACTCTAAAAACTATCATTGATCTGAAATTCACACGTAACTGGATATCCTCTATTTTATTTGCTAGATCCATAACCCTAAACTGGGAACCAAAGAAGACAATCATAAAAGTGATTACTAGTGAATTTATTTAAATGGCTTCAGTTCAGTTCAGCTGCTCAGTCGTGTCTGACTCTTTGCCACCCCACGAACCGCAGCACACCAGGCCTCCCTGTCCATCACCAACTCCTGGAGTCTGCCCAAACTCATGTCCATTGAGTTGGTGATGCCATCCAACCATCTCATCCTCTGTCGTCCCCTTCTCCTCCTGCCTTCAATCTTTCCCAGCATCAGGGTCTTTTCAAATGAGCAACTCTTTGCATCAGGTAGCCAAAGTATTGGAATTTCAGCTTCAACATCAGTCCTTCCATTGAACACCCAAGACTGATCTCCTTTACGATGGCTTAGTTAATTTTTTTTCTTCATTAAGAAAATAGGAATTATCTCCAAAATATCATAATAGCTCATGCATATGCAAGAAAAATGCCTGTTTAATTAGTTTTTGCTCTAGTTATCAGTAGATCAGTAAAGACAGTATATCTCTTTTGTCAGTTCGATTTATTTCTCTCTCTCAGTTCTTATCTCATGGTAACAAAGATTTGGAACTACTGACTAATTACAGCTTAGGCAGGCGGGATGTCTTGGCTATTCGTATGTAACAATTCAGATGCAGAACACTATTGCTTTGTTAGAATAAATGCTATAATTGTAATGGTGCTAGTGGTAAAGAATCCAGCCAATGCAGGAGATTCCAGTTCGATCCCTGGGTTGGGAAGATTCCTTGGAGGAGGAAATGGCAACCCACTATTAGTATTCTTTCCAGGAGAATCCATGGACTCCCATGGAGCCTGTCAGGCTGCTGTCTCTGGGGTCACAAAGAGTCAGACACAGCTGAGCACGCAGCACACACTACTTACTCTCTACCGCATACAAGACATTCAGCGTATATGTTTGTATATCTACAGTGTAACAATAACCTTATATTTTTGTAATTAAGTAATTATTTGATATATTTGTAGCATGGAGTGTTTTTCTTCTACATTAATCAAAAATAAAGAATACTGGCTTTATACTTAGGAGTCCTTAATATGGCTACAGTTTGGAATTGATAAGGTGGAACTGTAAGTAATATTACATGAATATTGCCTTTGAAATGATTGTGTTTTAGGGGGAAAGTATTATGATCAGTATACTTCACTACTGGTGCAAAAACAACTCAGAGGACATATCTAATACCACCAAACCAAGCATTATTTGCTAACAAAAGAGAGTATTTTTCTAATCTGCACACAATGATGTGTAATACTTACCAAGCATGCCAATAAATAATTTGAATAAAAGAGAGCATGAATATTAGCAATACAATCTTATTGGGTCACATAATCCTCCTCTAATACACAAATGTAATATACTTGTTTCTTTGGTGCTGGTTAACAGTTTTCTGATTATTCATGTGTCCAAAAAAATTAATGCTTGAAGCTCAAAACCTGGTGAATATAATGAGCATGGCTCCCCATGGATCTGAAAAAATTAGATTGTTGGTTTGAGACAGATGCAGCTATAACCAGAGGGAATGCTTTTGCATTCACATCACAATGTAGCAGAAACATCATTTAGAAGCTTTAATACATATTAATACTCTGTTCACGATAATTATAAGCTCCAGCAAACAAAAAATAAAGATCCAGGAAAAGAATGAACTTAGTACTAGAAGCTCCACTAAAGACAGTTATAGACATAGGGTAATTTCATAATTAATTTTAGTATAAGGACTAAAATAAAGTCCTATGTAAATGCATTAGAAATGCATTCCAAACAAGGTCAGAAGAGGAATACAGAGTGATACTTTTCATAGTATAAAGCAAATGAAAGGACCATGAATCCACTAGTCATAGTTTTCTTATTTCTTCATTAAATAGATTCATATTTGTGTCCTCAGAAAGTAATTTATTAATTCAGAATTTTATTTGATCTATCTCACTAAATTTAGTAGCATATTTACCACATAGGGTTTTTTAACACACACACACACACACACACAGAAGTGCTTAAGATATTTGGTAAAGATATCATATACTAAAGGCAAACTTTGCTCCAGGAGACTCATAAACATTGTTTTAAAACAAGTAAATACTAAATATAGAGATAATTTACCCAGATACTTTGAGAAGCAAAGCAAAAGGAATCTTTATTTATCGAGTACCTACTACATGGTACTTGAGTGTTTTCAAGACCCTTATAAAAGTCACCTAAGTTATCATACCCATTTTAAAAACAGGTGTGTGGCCTTAAAAGGAATATAGGACTTGTCCAAAGTCACAGAACTAATAATCATAAAAGGCCAGTTTAAAGCCCCCAGTCTGATGCTTAATAGTCATATAATTTATTTAAGATACTTAATCTCTGTAAATCAGTCCTGAATATTCATTGGAAGTACTGATGGTGAAGCTGAAACTCCAATACTTTGGCCAACTGATGCAAAGAACTGACTCCTTGGAAAAAACCCTAATGCTGGGAAAGATTGAAGGCAGGAGGAGAAGGGGATGACAGAGGTTGAGATGGTTGGATGGCATCACCGACTAGATGGACATGAGTTTGAGCAAGCTCCAGGAGTTGGTGATGGATAGGGAAGCCTGGCATGCTGCAGTCCATGGGATCACAAAGAGTTGGACACGACTGAGCGACTGAACTGAACTGAATCTCTGTATGCCTCAGCTCCCTATTCTATAAAGGAAAAGATAATAATTACCTATACAACTTGTTATTGTAATGAGTAAATCAATTAGTAAACACAGAGCACTTAGAAGTGTAATACGTTACCAACTCTTTTGTGACCCCATGAACTATGCCTGCCAGGCTCCTCTGTCCATGGGATTTCCCAGGCAAGAACAGTGGAGTGGATTGCCATATCCTTCTTGAGGGGACCTTCCGACCCAAGGATCAAACCCAAGTCTTTTGTGTCTCCTGCATTGACAGGTGGATTCTTTACCACTAGGCCAACTAGAAAATGCCATTCTATAAAATAAAAGATAATAACTGCCTATACAATGGGTTATTGTCATGAGTAAATTAATTAGTAAACGCACACTCTTAGAACTGTAATAGCATGTAGTAAATTCTATACGTGTGCGGGTCTGCAGCTTGTTTCACTTCTCTATAAACTGGACGTGCAGCTAACAATATGCAAACATTTATAGCACTAAAACAGTGTTGTTTTCTATAGATTTATTCATTGCCTGTTGCAAGGTTGACTAAAATACCTGCATTTGATTTTTCTTGACAATTAACTTCATTAATTGAAAAATAATGAATACATAAATCATAAGTGGTATATTATTACTATTGCTACCTGATTTTTTGAATGCTAAATATAGGCCAGGAAGTGTACTAAGCAGCATGCTGGAGAATGCACAGAAAATGGCAAATGGGTGCTTGAGGTCTGTGAATTTTTAAAAATCCAGAAAGCCACATCACTGATATATGAAGAGGATCCAAAGAAATAATTTTTAAAATTAGTTGAAGAACTGAGATGCCAGCTGTGTCTAATTGGATATTTGGCAGTAATGGAAATGCTCTGTACCTACTCTCTAATACAGGAGTCACAAGCCACACATATAGCTATTGAATACTGAGAATGTGGGTATTGGGACTGATGGATAATTTTGTATCTTATTGTATTTTAAATAGTTTAAATTTAAATAACTACATGTGGCTATTGGACAGCACAGCTCTCAAGAGACTGTAAGGAAGAGCCTCCGCCTTTGCTGCTTAGCTGTTGAGACAGCCGTGGTAACAGAATTCATAAGGAGGGTGCTTGGTCATTCATTCTGTGGGAAGGAAGTAATCCAAGTCTAAGAAGGAACGTGGGGTAGCGGATTGGGCCAATGAAAACCAAAGTAGGAAGAATTTGCAGAGATCTCAAACTTACAGTCCTTGGTCCACAGTATTTAAAGAAATAGAAAATTTACATAAAAGCCTCAACTTCCAGCTTCTCTGAAAAAAAAAAATAGAAATATATGGAACAGATTAACCTCTCTGAGGCATATTTTCATCATGTGTGAAATGTAAAAGCTAGATGAAAAGACATCATTCCATCCTGAAAGTATACCCTCTGATTATACATAATTCTGTTAGACATTTCTGGTTTTTATTCTGTTTAGCACAGTTGTTTATAGCAATTGTCTGATAACCCCAAGGTCATATCTTCTGTCCTCAGAAAGTTCAGTTAGTTTCAGACTGTTGACTAGGCAGCCATCTCATAAATATTTCTTTGCTTGTGGGGGAAAAGTGTGTTTCTGCCAAGTATAAGTGTTTCTGCTGAGAAAAGTAAAAGTGCAGATTTCTTTCACTGTGGTTATTACTGTAATCTTCACACATAGATGGTACTCAATAGAAGTTGGACTATTACATTTGCCACTGCCTGGATGAGCTTGACTTTGTCATAAAATGTGTAATTAACATCTCAGATAACTGATTACAACCCTAAGCTGTACAAATACATTAGGTAATCGTGGAATAAATTGCTCATCTTGACTCAGTGCCCTCGACACTCTATTTGTTCTGCATATTTGTTCTCTCTATTTGTTCTTAACAGTAGTCTATGTACTGAGTTTACCTTAGAAACAGGAAGACATGTGTTTGGCAGTAAGTATTGAGGTAATAAATACATTTTATTTTCAAGGTCTTTATTCCTTCTGGTTATTGATTTACAACAAAGTCTTGCAAATAAATATTCAATAAGAACTCCCTGGAATTTAGAAATAATGCCTGCAAAATGCATGATAAATGGCAAATCTCATATAAAAAATGCCTCAGGTTCATGTTCTTTAGTTTGACTCTATTTTTCTATGAGAGTTCTAAAAATCTTAAGCTGTCAAAGTGTTTTTGACCACCTCTCTGTTTTGGATAATTTCAGCCTGATTTTTTTTTTTTGTTTAAGATTACTTCAGTTCAGTTCAGTTCAGTTCAGTCACTCAATCATGTCCGACTCTTTGCGACCCCATGAATCGCGGCATGCCAGGCCTCCCTGTCCATCACCACCACCTGGACTTCACTCAGACTCACGTCCATCGAGTCGGTGATGCCATCCAGCCATCTCATCCTCTGTCATCCCCTTCTTCTCCTGCCCCCAATCCCTCCCAGCATCAGAGTCTTTTCCAATGAGTCAACTCTTTGCTTGAGGTGGCCAAAGTACTGGAGTTTCATCTTTAGCATCATTCCTTCCAAGGAACACCCAGGGCTGATCTCTTTTAGAATGGACTGGTTGGATCTTCTTGCAGTCCATGGGACTCTCAAGAGTCTTCTCCAACACCACAGTTCAAAAGCAGCAATTCTTCAGCATTCAGCTTTCTTCACAGTCCAACTCTCACATCCATACATGACTACTGGCGAAACAGCCTTGACTAGATGAACCTTTGTAGGCAAAGTAATGTCTCTGCTTTTGAATATGCTATATAGGTTGGTCATAACTTTCCTTCCAAGCAGTAAGCGTCTTAATTTCATGGCTGCAGTCAACATCTGCAGTGATTTTGGAGCCCCAAAAAATGAAGTCTGACACTGTTTCTACTCTTTCCCCATCTATTTGTCATGAAGTGATGGGACCAGATGCCATGATCTTCGTTTTCTGAATGTTGAGCTTTAAGCCAACTTTTTAGCTTTCCTCTTTCACTTTCATCAAGAGGCTTTTTAGTTCCTCTTCACTTTCTGCCATAAGGGTGGTGTCATCTGCATATCTGAGGTTATTGATATTTCTCCCGGCAATCTTGATTCCAGCTTGTGCTTCTTCCAGCCCAGCGTTTCTCATGATGTCCTCTGCATATAAGTTAAATAAAGCAGGTTGACAATATACAGCCTTGACGTACTCCTTTTCCTATTTGGAACCAGTCTGTTGTTCCACGTCCAGTTCTAACTGTTTCTTCCTGACCTGCATACAGATTTCTCAAGAGGCAGGTCAGGTGGTCTGGTATTCCCATCTCTTTCAGAATTTTCCACAGTTTATTGTGATCCACACAGTCAAAGGCTTTGGCATAGTCAGTAAAGCAGAAATAGATATTTTCTGGAACTCTCTTGCTTTTTCGATGATCCAGTGGATGTTGGCAATTTGATATTTGGTTCCTCTGCCTTTTCTAAAACTAGCTTGAACATCTGGAACTCAATAAAACTAAGATTACTTGGTTTACTGAAAATTAATTCTTCCTTTGAAGTTGTATACATTCTGTAACAACTTAAAATACCATAGATTTTTAATAGCATTATTTTTAGATGATCACATAATAACACAGATACATTTTGGTAATGTATAGCATCAAGTAAATGAATCATTGACACATATGCTGTAAAAGTTTCTCTCTTACCACAGTTCATTGTTTTGTCACACATCTTTTTCTTTCTAACATTATTTGATCTTGATAAATGTTGCATTCTAGGTAACATGTATTATTTCTGAACCATAAATATTACAGATGTAATTTTATCACCTCAATCAATTCTGACTTCATACTCCTACATTTATATGTTATATTTTGAATAGTATTAGTCATAAGCAATTGTCTATCAATAGAGACAATGTGTGCTACCTTTACATCAACAGTATAGTTTAATAGTATAACTTTACAAATTCCCTAGTCTTATATTGTTTATATGATATAAATTTCCTCAAAAAACTTTGTCTTGGGAGTGAATATTTGAATGTGCACTTTCAAGTATTGATATCTTTGGTAGGTCAGACAATGCTAGAATAAGATTTGATCCATCTATATTCTATAATTCCAGAATAAAGAATTTAATGAAAATTGAGGCATCGTTTTTACTGTAAGTAGCAGTCTAGGAGAGACTAAGAAAACAAAGTGAAGACTAAGAAAAGGAGAAAAAGTTAAACACATTGGAGTGTAAGAAGGCAGCACAAGCCATGCACAAAAATACTATGAAAAAAATAAGAAAAGATACGTTTCCTTTTGAAAAGCAGGAAAACTTTGAAGGCAAGTGCCATTCACGTGAGTAACAAATAGGATATTGACAGATAAGAAAGGGACATAGACCAAGAGGGTAGGTTAGAGTTAACTTCTAGATGGCTTAAATAGCAGCTGAATTTTATTGCAGGAATTAGGGAGATACTGAAGATGTTTAATTTACAGGGATATGGACGATGTTTCTTAATTGTTATTAAGAGCCTACTTCTCAAACTTTAGTATACAGCAGAATTACTTGAAGGCATTTTGAAACACAGATTACTTGACCTCTCCCCAGTGTTTCTGATTCAGTAAACTTGAGTGGGACCTGAAAATTTGCCTTTCTAATTAGTTCCCAGATGATGCTGACCCAGCTTCTCTATAAGCACTTCCCTCAGTGGTTCTCTGCAGCCTCCCAGGTAAGGGAGGAAGATAATATTGAACTGATTTGTTTGTTTGTTTGTGTGTTTGTTTACTAGCAGCTAACTAGTAATGCATATTGAAGTTCTCTGACAGATAAATCCTGAAAGGAAAATCATGTAAATAGACAAAGTTGAGCCTTGAATTGAGTAAATGATAGTAAGATGCTGGAAACTATTAATATATTAATAATACTAGCCTACTTGTGTGATTTGGAGCCCTGGCAGGAAACGGAATTTATGACGATAGTTTACATCAAGAGTGTTTAATGAAGAGATAGTTATAGAAATACTGACACAGTTGAGGCAGCTGGCCATTCCAGTGCCAAGGGGAAGTGAAGATAGTGTTCTCAGAATCCATGGAGAACTGGAGCCATGATGCAGAGGCTGGTCCCTGGAAAGTTCTGGAGTTTAAGAGGGATACAGCTATTATCAAAGAAGTACTGAAGCATGAAAAGAGGTAGAAAGAAAGACCTCAGCGCCCCTCTCCCCATGTACTCCTGCCACCTGCTGGTGCCTCTTTTTGGTCAATATTCAGCTTGAAGCCACTATCTGAGGTACATCCAGAGGAAGCAGCCAGTGTAATCAGCATCCAAGGCACAGGTGAACTCTCAGAAGACAGCACTGTAAGTGAGGGGCTTTCTTCCCTTGTGTTCAGTTTAAGCTCTACTCCCAGTTTTATTTTATGACTTTGGGCAGCAACAGGCTGAGTGTCGAGCAGCATAGAAATGAGATGAGCAGTCCAAATGCTAACTTACGAGCGACTCACAAGTGTTTTTAGAGCTGCTTCATCAATTGGACAAAAGTTCAAATATTCCTACTACAGTAAAACCTTAGGCCGAAGCTCTCATAACTCAGAAATGCTGTTAAAATCCTATTGTTTGCTCTGAATATGAGATTAATGTTCAAGGTGCAAAGGGACAATTTTCTCTTTCTTTAAGGCCCTGAGCCTATGTTATTAATCCTGAGGAGGCAGTAAGAACTTGGTGGTCCCACCATCAAACAGCAAATGCCTTTAGAGTTGGTGTGAAGACCTGGAGGTAGTTTGATGTGATAAATACAAGCACCATTTTATAATTCTCAGCCATAAACAAGAGATCACCTTTATTATCTCAATTATTTTAGGATCCCTTTTTGTAGTCTGTCTAGAATTTCTGAAGCAAAAGCAGAGGCAGAATTCATTGTCTGACAGTAAGACAGTACTTGACATTGTACATAATATAGTGATCTCAATTGTCTAAGCCTTTTTAAGTCCTTGGACTTTTCTAAATGCATCCTAAGTATAAGGTAAAGTAAGTATTTTTTTTCACCCAAAATGCCACATGTTTAACTCATTCTGCATTTTTGTTCATGTAGTTTATTTTCCTGAAAACCATCCTTTCTTATTTTATGTCTGCTTGTTAAAATATGTAACTTTCATCTCAAATAATTGTCTTTCCATGAATCCTTTTCTGATTCTTTCAGCAAGAAACTTGAATACTCAGAGCACAATATGTTACTTTTAAGCCACTTTAATCTTTCTTTATATTACAGTTAAAAAATAACTAAACATTTTGTACCCACCATTTGAAGCACATTTTACCCTTTGTTGCTGTTATTTATTGAGAAATGTTTGTATGGATTCTGAGTGTGAACTATCTGAATAGCTGTAAATTTCTGTAAGTTGTTTTAGGGTCATTTTATTTCTCTAGTCTATCCTGTAAAATGATTCCTATATAATTTACCTCAAAGTGTTTTTTTAGTGAAGTTCAAATGAACAAATAATGATGAAAATTAGCAAATGGAACAGTATATGTATGTAAATATATTAACTAGAAATCTTAGTTTAATTACTTACTATTTTTAGTATCTTTTACATGGTAGGAAAGCAGAAAGTTTGTATTCAGTTAAATAAAACTAGAAATTCACAGAAAGCAATGCTGGAGTTACAAATCCTTCATCATCCTGAGTTCATAAAGAAAGGAAGAGGGGGAAAATATCCTAATTTTTGTGTTTTTTTCATGATTAGATAGCCAGAGCAAAACATATGCCTATGTATATGTGTATAAATATGTATGTGAGGCTTGTTTCAAAAAAGGTGTTCATAAAATACATCTTCTATGAAGATGTATGAGAAGTGTCAAAGTGTTCCAACAGAACAGTCAGATGAAAGCGGTGAGGCACTGATGTCAAAAGTAAAATCAGGCATGGAAAATGAGATAAAATCAGGATTCCTATTAATATCCTACACATATACCATTAGAACTGCATCACTTGCTAGAGTTAGGCCAAGAGATTAGTTCTAAATATTCTAGAACCTGAAACAAAGTTTTATTGTGTTTGTAGGGCCCCCCAAATATTATGAGTACCAAAGAGAATGGGGAAAAATGATTATTTGGTCAAGAGAAGCACAATTATTTCTGGAACTGAGTCCAAAGAAAGAATTGATCCTTTAGCCTCTTTAAGATAGCATATCTTAATGTGGTGAAGGCGACATTCTTGGAGTAAATAGATGGTGTGGTTGCCTATTTCCCTGCATTGAAATGGAAGCACCATGCTAAGGCTCTAAGCCTACACCACAGGGGGTCATTATCATGGAGATATGGTTTTCTCAGGCTGACAATCAAAAGACACACTTTCATATACTCACGGAGAAGGCAATGGCACCCCACTCCAGTACTCTTGCCTGGAAAATCCCATGGATGGAGGAGCCTGGTAAGCTGCAGTCCATGGGGTCACTAAGAGTTGGATACTACCGAGCAACTTCACTTTTACTTTTCACTTTCATGCACTGGAGAAGGAAATGGCAGAAGAAGGAACTGTGTGTTTTTCAGAAAATGCACCATAAATTTTGTTGCTCTAAGTTGAGCTCTTGATTACTATTGTCAAGTGGATAATGTGATGGCAAGTATCCTTTTTCTGGTCTAGGGACATTCGATTTAACAGTTAGTCCAGCAGGGTCTACAATTGATAGGTTCTGACAAATGCCTATATTAAAGGCCATTAAGTGGGAAGGTTGATCTCAGTACAGATAAAGAAGAAATTCTGTAAATATCTGGGAAATTTAACCTCAAAGTGTTAACAGTTTTATCTCTGAGACTGTAGGAAGGAAGGGATTATTGGGTATTTTCTTTATTTACATATTTCATATTTACAATATTTTTACACTATATCACCTTGATGTTGGGTGTGAAAAATATTTTAGAACCTCAGAGCAAATCAAATCTAAATGTAGTAAGTGATTCTGAGTTCTCTGCACAACCAACTTAATGTCTGTTCTCAGCCATAAATTAGTGGTTCCCAAACTATTCGCCACAACTCACTGGTGGAATGCCATGAGGTAGAAATTCAATGACAAATACATTTTGGAAGACAACTTTGTTATGCCATCCTCTTGGTAATTCATGAAATGTGTGGCTTTTAAAAAATCCTTTGAAGTCTTGTATTAAAGAATCATTTTTAGACTTTGTTTACCCTGTAGATGTTGGAAGTGAGCAGGACAGCTCTTGTGAGGGACACCTGAAAGCATATGTGTGTGAAATGGATGTCTGGTTGTCACGAGATTGGATGGACATGACTGATAATTAGTCAGCTGGGACCAGGGATGCTAAAAAATGCTATAATATATAAGAACATTTCACAAAACAAAGGCATCAAAGTGCTTAAAATACTAAAACTTCCTTCATTGAGAGATATTGCTTTTAACAAACTTATTTGACATTAAACAGTATTTTGTAACATTCTTATTACATAATGTACAATGGTGATTGTTCCAAAATTTATATTTTGATTTATGACTGTAAAGCCATAGAATCCAATGTACCCTTCTTGACCTTCCATTTGGTTATCTTAAAAAATGTCTCAAAGACTGTCTAAAAAAATAAAAAAAAGAATGACATATTCCCACTCCCCACCAGAATGTCCACTTCCTCAAATCAGAATATTTGTTATCTTGGTGAGCAGAACTATCAGCTCTTCTTTTGTTCAAGAGAGAAACCATGAACCTAAATTTTTGTTTACATCCCATAGCTTCTTTAAGTCTGTTGTAACTACGAAGTATACTTTTATTCTTTATTTCTAAAACCCTAAAGGCCAAAAACCTGAAGTGAGATTATAATATAAAGACTAAATATTAAAAAAAAAAATGAGATACTTTCCTTTAAAGGAGGAGAAAAAATAGAATAGAAATGAAAAATAATTTAGAAAAAATGGAACCCCAATTTTAAAGAGATAGAGTGAACTGCAGTTGGAGATTAAACAGTTAACTGAAATACGAGAATAGCCAGCCATGTCATGGTGTCTCTGCATCCTCTTTCCAACCCATTCCTCATCTCTTCCACCCGTCTTCTCAGCTCTGTCCTCAACTCACTTCCCACACAGATTGCTTTGCTCAGAGACTGGCTACCCGCCTCACCTCTGCAGATTTGGGGTTATCATGGTGAGCAAGAGTCATCAGAGGAGCCTTTCCCCTGCCCTGTTCAACTAAGAAATGTCAGATGTTGCCTAAACAGTTTGGGACTAGAGGAAAAAAAAAAATCTATCTACTGATAGTTATTTACTTTTAATTGTATTCCAGTATCACTATTGTTTTAACACCAAGCTTTGTGATCAGTTACTTTGTTCCGTATCCCCACTTGTTCCTCTTCTTCCTCCTGTCTGCTTTCCAATTTCCCTCTTTAAAAACAAAACAAAACAAAACAAAAAAAAACAACCTACTTTAACGTTTCTGTGATTCTTTGCTGTCTTTCCTATAAAAATGAAAGGAAAGAGGACTTAGATTTATGTGCATATTTAAAAATCTGTGTATTTGTAAATACCTTAATCTTTTTCTTAACTAAAAAATTATATTTGATTGAAACAGAAGTTACTGTTTTCCCCAACTTTATTGAGATATAATTGACATATAACGTTGTATAATTTTAAGATGTGCAATGTGTTGATTTGATATATTCATATGCTGTAAAGTAATCACCATGGTAGTATTAACTAATACTTCGATCCCATCATACAAACACATTTCTTTTTGGTGATAATAATATAAAATATATACTCTCCTAGCAACTTTCTGGTTTATAATACAGTTTTTATTAGCTATACCCACCATTCTCTACAAAGTAGCTCCTCTGAACTTATTTGTCCTACACTGGAATCTTGAACCTTTTAACCACTATCTCTCCATTTCCCCCACCTCCCAACCCTTGGTAACCTTTCTTTACTTTTTCTCTGGGTTTGTTTTTTCAGATTCTACATACAGGTCATATCACATAGTTTGTTAAAGTGTGCTGTTTTTTCAATTTAATAAGTAATTACTGCATCAGTTCAGCTCAGTTCAGTCGCTCAGTCATGTCCGACTCTTTGTGACTCCATGAATCGCAGCACGCCATGCCTCCCTGTCCATCACCAACTCCCAGAGTTCACTCAGACTCACGTCCATCGAGTCAGTGATGCCATCCAGCCATCTCATCCTCTGTCGTCCCCTTCTCCTCCTGCCTCCAATCCCTCCCAGCATCAAAGACTTTTCCAATGAGTCAACTCTTCGCATGAGGTGGCCAAATTACTGGAGTTTCAGATTTAGCATCATTCCTTCCAAAGAAATCCCAGGGTTGATGTCCTCCAGAATGGACTGGTTGGATCTCCTTGCAGTCCAAGGGACTCTCAAGAGTCTTCTCCAACACCACAGTTCAAAAGCATCAATTCTTCAGTGCTCAGCCTTCTTCACAGTCCAACTCTCACATCCATACATGACCACAGGAAAAACCATAGCCTTGACTAGATGGACCTTAGTCGGCAAAGTAATGTCTCTGCTTTTGAATATGCTATCTAGGTTGGTCATAACTTTTCTTCCAAGGAGTAAGCGTCTTTTAATTTCATGGCTGCAGTCACCATCTGGAGCCCCCAGAAATAAAGTCTGACACTGTTTCCAGTGTTTCCCCATCTATTTCCCATGGAGTGATGGGACTGGATGCCATGATCTTCGTTTTCTGAATGTTGAACTTTAAGCCAACTTTTTCACTCTCCTCTTTCAGCTTCATCAAGAGGCTCTTTAGTTCTTCTTTATTTTCTGCCATAAGGATGGTATCATCTGCATATCTGAGGTTATTGAGATTTCTCCTGGCAATCTTGATTCCAGCTTGTGCTTCTTCCAGTCCAGCGTTTCTCATGATGTACTCTGCATATAAGCAGGGTGACAATATACAGCCTTGACTTGCTCCTTTTCCTATTTGGAACCAGTCTGTTGTTCCATATCCAGTTCTAACTATTGCTTCCTGACCTGCATACAGATTTCTCAAGAGGCAGGTCAGGTGGTCTGGTATTCCCATCTCTCTCAGAATTTTCCACAGTTTATTGTGATCCACACAGTCAAAGGCTTTGGCATGGTCAATAAAGCAGAAATAGATGTTTTTCTGGAACTCTCTTGCTTTTTCCATGATCCAGCGGATGTTGGTAATTTGATCTCTGGTTCCTCTGCCTTTTCTAAAACCAGCTTGAACATCAGGAAGTTCACGGTTCACGTATTGCTGAAGCCTGGCTTGGAGAATTTTGAACATTACTTTACTAGCATGTGAGATGAGTGCAATTGTGCGGTAGTTTGAGCATGCTTTGGCATTGCCTTTCTTTGGGATTGGAATGAAAACTGACCTTTTCCAGTCCTGTGGCCACTGCTGAGTTTTCCATACCTATGTTTAATTAAAGATGGACATTTTAGTGTTATTTTTACAATAGTTCATTTTTATACAGCATGTATACAGACGCAAACAGTCATGTCTCTGGGGAGTCAAAATATGAAAAAAAATTTTTAAACGTTTTTAGACATCTCACATTTATACTGAATATATGTTACTTTTGTAATTAGAAAAATAAGTAAATATATTTCAATGCTGCAGTTCTTTATGTGGAGTCCTGACAACTATATCATACAAATAATGTCCATTGAAAGGTATTCTGACCATAAGAAGTTTTTCAGCCAAGCTGAGAGATCTAGCTGCAAGTATTGACACGAGGAAAATTCATTGCTTCTATGTGCAGGAGCAGTGCAGATTGTCCTTGTTTAAATGTCTGGAGTTTATTGCTAGTGTAATAAATTTTCATTACATTTAATTTACAGTAAAGAAGTATATAGTAAAGAAATGAAACATTGCTCATTTGAACCCTCTATAAATGAAAGATGACATATCATTTCCTGTAGTACTTGTAAAGAATGTGCAAAGAAAGGAGATTGTTTTATATGAGGTTCAAATCGGTAGCTAATATTGCTTAGCCAAGGCTACAAGTATGTAATTAGCAGAAGGTATAAAAAGTACAAAGCAAACAAACAGAAAAAAAAGCAACTCATGTGAATAGAGTAAAATTCTTAAAAAATATACTTTTGATTTCATGTGCAGTTGAAATAATTTATTATTCTTATTAAGTGGGATGAATAAAGAACAAAGTTTACAAACAACAATTAGTAATAATGGAATAAAAGTGATCATGCATTCTTGACTTGATTTTCCAACATAAGCATTCTTTTAATTGTGGATTAACTATTGATTTGGTTAAAGCAGTGTTGGATTAGCAAACTTAAGAGATCCATCCTTGAGTATTTTCCCCCTTTTTTTTACTCTGTTTATTATATGCTGCTGCTGCTAAGTTGCTTCAGTTGTGTCCAACTCTATGCGACCCCATAGACAGCAGCCCACCAGGCTCCCCCGTCCCTGGGATTCTCCAGGCAAGAACACCGGAGTGGGTTGCCATTTCCTTCTCCAATGCATGAAAGTGAAAAGTGAAAGTGAAGTCACTCAGTCATGTCTGACTCTTGGCAACCCCATGGACTGCAGCCTTACCAGGCTCCTCCACCCATGGAATTTTCCAGGCAAGTGTACTGGAGTGGGGTGCCATTGCCTTCTCCAGTTTATTGTATAGATTACATTTTATCTCTCTTGTAAAATAACACTGAAATGAAAATGTAAATTGCAAGGGAGTACTGTTTCATTAACAGAATAAAGGGTCGTATGTATGTATCTTTTTATGGTCAGGAAGAGAGAGATATTGGACTCTTTTGTGATCCCATGGACTGCAGCCCACCAGGCTTCTCTGTCCGTGGGATTTTCCCAGGCAAGAATACTGGAGTGGGTTGCCATTGCCTTCTCCAGGGGATCTTCCTGACCCATGGATTGAACCTGTGTCTTCTGCATTGCAGGTGGATTCTTTACCACTGAGCCACCTGGGAAGCCCCAGGAAGAGGATAGTGAGACCAAAACCAGTGCTGGCCAAAAGACAACTTGAAATGTTAGGTTGATCAGTGAAGTGTAAGCAGACTAATTTTAATTTTTAGGAACACCTAAAAATGACAGATTTAAAGATGATAATTTAGTCTCATACAAGAATCTTTTCCATATTGTTTAAGCAAAAAATAAGATCCAGTTCTACATAAAAAATTTTACTAGCATAATTCTTTTTTTTGTTATTATGTGTTTTGGATATGAGCACATTAAGCCTAGCTCATTCTTTCTAATACCTATACAATAGCCCATTGTGTAGAAATGGTAAAATTATATTTTACTTTTCCATTATTCTTTGGAATTTAGGACATTTCCATTTAGTTGCTTTTTTTTAATGATACAAAGATGTACATTTCTGCATATGTTATATGCACATATGCACGCATATATATCAATACATTATGTGTATATATATGTATTTATATATTAATGTGTATATATACACTTGATTAATTGTATCTGTAAAGAAAATCCTTAAACATAGAATTATAAATGTGTTTTTCATTATTATATGTATCATATATACATAATATGCAAGCTATATACATAATGATTATATATATACATATATGTTAGAACAATTATATTTATAAGGACAATTATTAAAAGTAGAATTACTATGATGAAAGCTATACATGCTTAAACTTTGAAAATATTTACATAGTTAAGTTTGTGTTCTTTGTTGTCATTCACACAAAAGCCTGCTTCACTCCCAGACTAAACAAAAATTAAAAATAAAAAATCCTATTTTAATCTAGTATTTTATGGCTTCAATGTTCATATTATATTTTTGATGCTGTTTCTTAAAAACTTTTTTTTCTGGGAAAAAGAATGAGAGTCATACAAATGTTCAATGAGAAAAATCAAAGCTTAAATAGTTAAATACTACTTTTTCACAGTCATGGGTCTGCAGATATCTAGGACAATGGTGAACATGGACTGTGTTTGAGAATAAGAGCACAAAATATATTTAAAGAATAATAGCACTAATATTAATACTTACCAGGTTTTAATTATTTCAGTTAGTCATTTATTTTAGTTATTTAATCAAGAGATATTGTCAAAAAAAAGTTTGTAGAATTATTAACTTTTCCTGCTGCTGCTGCTGCTAAGTCACTTCAGTCATGTCCGACTCTGTGCGACCCCATAGACAGCAGCCCACCAGGCTCCACCATCCCTGGGATTCTCCAGGCAAGAACACTGGAGTGGGTTGCCATTTCCTTCTCCAATGCATGAAAGTGAAAAGTGAAAGTGAAGTCGCTCAGTCGTGTCCAACTCTTAGTGACCCCATGGACTACATCCCACCAGCCTTCTCTGTCCATGGGATTTTCCAGGCAAGAGTACTGGTGTAGGGTGCCATTGCCTTCTTTTGAGGCATAGCTAATACATCAACAGTCAAACAATAATGTCCAATGAAGAGTCAAATAGAACTGATGATTTGACTCACCAGAAAGATACCAGTATAGCATACTCTGAACTGAGTATATATTGTGGAGCAAGATAGTCTAGAATCCAAAGAAGGAAAAGCCATCCTAGGAAACAGGAGGGTAATAAATAGTTTGAAATGAAGTGAGATACAGGCTGGGTTGAGTTTCCTAAGCATGGTGTTTAGAGGCAGCATCCTGATAAGTTAATCAAGTAGAATGAAAAAGCACAATTCTTTCATACAGAAGACAAAACATATATTCAGGGCAAAGTCATATAACGTGTTGGGAGGTACAGAGGATTCATAGCAAAATTTTGCATTAGAAACCCTGATCCATGAGAGCTTTCACAGTTACTTTTACGCTTTCTGCTAGGGGAACTGCCAAAGGCATTCGAATAGGTGAGAGATCTAAAAACATACCTTATTTGGAGGAATTTCCTTTGATGCCAAAGTAGCAAGTGACTAGGGGAGAGGGATCAAGAAAGCAATGAAATTCCGTAAATAAAATTTCTGGAATTTTATTTTTCCAGGATATATTAATAATTAATCCATACCCTAGATCTAAGGCAGCTCTTATATCTATCTTAGAAAGTTTTCAAATCTATCATTTGTATTTCATTTAAAGAGTTGCTTCATCCTCTGTATTCTACACATTATTGTTTATGATCAGTGACAACTTAGCAGCCTTAGAAATAGTAAACTACATGAGAAATTCTTGTCCTATATTTCTCTATCAGTCCAGTTCAGTCACTCAGTTGTGTCTGACTCTTTTTGATGCCATGGACTGTAGCATGCCAGGCCTCCTTGTCCATCGTGAATTCCTGGGGTTTACTCAAACTCATGTCCATTGAGTCACTGATCCCATCCAACCATCTCATTCTCTATCGTCCCCTTCTCCTCCCGCCTTCAGTCGTTACCAGCATCAGGGTGTTTTCAAATGAGTTAGTTCTTCGCATCAGGTGGCCAAAGCATTAGACTATCAGCTTCAACATCAGTCCTGCCAATTAACACTCAGGACTGATCTCCCCCAGCATGGACTGGTTGGATCTCCTTGCAGTCCAAGGGCCTCTCAAGAGTCTTCTCCAACACCACAGCTCAAAAGCATCAGTTCTTCCATGCTCAGCTTTCGTTATAGTCCACTCTCACATCCATACATGACCACTGGAAAAACTATAGCCTTGACTGGACAGACCTTCGTTGGCAAAGTAATATCTCTGCTTTTTAATAAGCTGTCTAGGTTGGTCATAACTTTCCTTCCAAGGAGTAAGCGTCTTTTAATTTCATGGCTGCAATCACCATCTGCAGTGATTTTGGAGCCCCAAAAAATAAAGACTGCCACTAATTCCCCATCTATTTGCCATGAAGTGATGGGACCAGAGGCCATGATCTTAGTTTTCTGAATGTTGAGCCTTAAGCCAACTTTTTCACTCTCCTCTTTCACTTTCATCAAGAGGCTCTTTAGTTCTTCTTTATTTTCTGCCATAAGGATGGTGTCATCTGCCTATCTGAGGTTATTGATATTTCTCTCAACAATCTTGATTCCAACTTGTGCTTCATCCAGCCAAGCATTTCACATGATGTATTCTGCATATAAGTTAAATAAGCAGGGTGACAATATACAGCCTTGACGTACTCCTTTTCCTATTTGGTACCAGTCTGTTATTCTATGTCCAGTTCTAACTATTGCTTCCTGACCTGCATGCAGATTTCTCAAGAGACAGGTCAGGTGGTCTGGTATTCCCATCTCTTTCAGAATTTTCCACAATTTGTGTTGATCCACAAAGTCAAAGATTTTGGCATAGTGAATAAAGCAGAAATTGATGATTTTCTGGAACTCTCTTGCTTTTTCGATGACCCAGCGGATGTTGGCAATTTGATCTCTGGTTCCTCTGCCTTTTCTAAAACCAGCTTGAACATCCAAAAGCTCACAGTTCATGTACTGTTGATGCCTGCCTAGAAGAATTATGAGAATTACTTTACTAGCGTGTGAGATGAGTGCAATTGTGCAGTAGTTTGAGCATTCTTTAGCATTGCCTTTCTTTGGGATTGGAATGAAAATTGACCTTTTCCAGTCCTGTGGCCACTGCTGAGTTTTCCAAATTTGCTGACATATTGAGTGCAGCATTTTAACAGCATCATCTTTTAGGATTTGAGATAGCTCAGCTGGAATTCCATCACCTCCACTAGCTTTGTTCATACTGATGCTTCGTAAGGCCCACTTGACTTCACATTCCAGGATGTCTGGCTCTAGGTGAGTGATCACACCATTGTGAGTATTTGGGTCATGAATATCTTTTTTTTTTTTTTTTTTTACAGTTCTTCTGTATGTTCTTGCTACCTCTTCTTAATGTCTTCTGCTTCTGTTAGATCGGTACCATTTCTGTCCTTTATTGTGCCCATCTTTGCATGAAATGTTCCCTTGATATCTCTAATTTTCTTGAAGAGATCTCTAGTCTTTCCCACTCTATTGTTTTCCTCTATTTCTTTGCACTGATCACTGAGGAAGGCTTTCTTATCTCTCCTTGCTATTCTTTGGAACTCTGCATGCAAATGGGTATATCTTTCCTTTTCTCCTTTGCTTTTCGCTTCTCTTCTTTTCTCAGCTATTTGTAAGGCCTCCTCAGACAGCCATTTTGCTTTTTTGCATTTCTTTTTCTTCAGGATGATCTTGATCCCTGTCACGTGTTCAATGTCTATATTACTTAAAAACAAAAAAGCTTGCATTACTTTGTAGGTTTTATTGGAGAAAGAAACTCTGAAAAAATATGTGTTTCATTTCTGATACTTAGTGCAAACTCTGAAGCAGACATGCTTCACTTGGAGATAATTAAAAGCAAAGAATCCTCATCACTTTGTGAGACAGATCTCTAAATATGGGCAATGCCATCACTTGTAATACTTGAGAGTGACATGACAGATGCCAGGTGTTCCAGGCTTCCATGTTTTAAAGTTAAAAAGGAAAAAAGAGAACAAAATAAGATCATTCACAAATGAAGCAGAACAGAGTCTGCAAGGAAAAAATGCTTGGCTTTTATAAGTAAATTGCATGTGTTTGTTTTTTTTTTTAACTAAGGACCAAGCAACCTGTTTCGATACATGTGGTTTATAATATTCCCAAACCTTGGTTCTCAAAAATCACTCTCATACAACTCAGGTTATTTGAGAAGCAGTATTGATTCTTGTCCGGAGAAGGCAATGGCACCCCACTCCAATACTCTTGCCTGGAAAATCCCGTGGACAGAGGAGTCTGGTAGGCTGCAGTCCATGGGATCGCGAACAGTTGGACATGACTGAGCGACTTCACTTTCACTTTTCACTTTCATGCATTGGAGAAGGAAATGGCAACCCACTCCAGTGTTCTTGCCTGGAGAATCCCAGTGACAGGGGAGCCTGGTGGGCTGCTGTCCATGGGGTCACACAGAGTTGGACACGACTAAAGCGACTTAGCAGCAGCAGCAGCATGGATTCTTGTCAGCCCCCAAAGGGTGAGCAAGCATTGTTTGATTGATTGAAATTGTCACAACTAAGGTCCATTCCATAGTTCTTTGTTTGTTAGAAAATATGATTCTGAAACTATCACTGATTTTCCTTTTCACTTGTTAATTGCCCTTTTTCATTTAGTTATAAAATCTAAACTGGAAGAAAGAAAAAGACATTGCCTTAATCTTCATGTTTTTAGTCTACATTTTGCAAGAGAGCTTATTTGTAAAGGTAAAATTAATTAAATCTCTCCTTATTTGGTTTATAATACATGATTGGTGTGTACATTAACGAGGATAGAAAGATAACCTCATTTTTTTTTTACTAATATTAAGTATATAATCTTCTGTTTAAAATCTCCTCCTCTTCCAGTTTTCCACACTGTTAAATGTTACTCTTATTCAATCAGTTGTTCCTACAGCACACCTGGAATTCTGGAAGTTTTCTCTATTCATACAAGGTATAAAAATATGCTTGCCTTCATAAGACCCCTTGAAATGTCAGTGAAATTTTTTTTTGTAAATATAATTCCAAGATCACAATAAAATAACTACATGTCCTCTGCAGATGAGAGCTTTTAGTATGTTTCTAGAAGATAAAAGTGGGGTGGAAGACTTATAACTGATGAATTAGTGGGAAACATTGTCAGCTAATTTTTATACAGGCAAAGGGACATGCAGCTTGAGAAAGAAAGAACCTGTCCTGTAAACACCCTCAAAGGGCTTCACTGATGGGTCACCAGTAAATAATCTGTCTACAATGCAGGAGACACAAGTTCCATCTGTGGGTCAAGAAGATCCTGTGGAGAAGGAAATGGCAACCCCCTTCAGTGTTCTTGCCTAGGAAATCCCATGGACAGAGGAACCTAGCCTGCTACTGTCCATGGAGTTGAAGAGAGTCAGACACGGCTGAGCATGGCGCAACAGTCGACCACAAGAGATACTTGTGTCTTAGTCTGGGTTTAAACATTTCTGTGGTAGGACAAGAGACTGTTTTCAATACCTATTTGTTTAACAATACATGTAAAAAATTTAAAAAGTGAAATGGGAAGCACTAGAATATAATGCCTAGAATAACCAAGCCACATATTGACTCAGTTTGTTTGCACACACACATAAAAGTTACAAGCACAATTTGTATCAAATAGCCAGTTCCTTTTTCCACTCATTTCTGACCACCAATCAGAACCTATCTCTGCTCCTAATTCTTGGCTCTCTTTTCTTCCTGTGATCCCCACTCCTGCCCCTCCATAATTATTACTAGCATTTAGACTTCAGATTCCCCCTGTGAACTTGACTCTGTTTCACTGCTGAGACTATAGGTGAGACTTCAGCTTTGGGTAGGAAATCACTGTTAATTTTAATCCCATAGAAGACATTTTAGATGTATGTTGGTGTCCAAAGAAAGAGGTGTTTAGGCAGCTATTGTGTAGGTAGCCTAAATTTATTTAAGCCATACATTAATATTACCCAGAAAATAAGCTCAAATCCATAGGAATTTTAAAGTGCTTTTTCTTTTCATCTATATCAAACTTTCAGCAATAACATGTATGTGTTAATTTCCACTAAAATAAACACTAAGCCCTCATTTTTTACCTTTTTGCATAAATTTATTACTTTGTAAGCTCCTATCTCAAAAAATTTATTATAAAGAAGTTATTCATTAAGCCCTGACTGAAAAATCACTTGTATTAGTTAATTGTATGATAACAAACACTTCTGGAGAGGGAATGGCAACCCACTCTGCTATTCTTGCCTGGTGAATCCCATGGACAGAGGAGCCTGGCTGGCTACAGTCCATGGGGTCGCAAAGAGTCAGACACAACTAAGCAACTAACATTTAATTACAATTATTTACTCTATAGCTATTAAAAGTGATTTATTATATTTATGTCAATATTAATTTCCTTTTAATTAATTGAGATAAAGGCAAGAATGACCTATTAAAAAACATAGATGGCAGTGATTAAACCATGTTATGTGTATCAAATACACATCATATAACATATATAACTCTTAACAAATAAAAAATAATATTTCTCCCCCCATTTCTTTTCTTTAGACATTTAAAACTATATTTGTCATCTTTACATTTTGTTCCTCAATTTTCTATACTTGCATAAAAATCTTTCTAATTCAGGAAAACATATATAATATTCAAATATCAAATACTGTGTTTTTGTCTATAAAGTGTTACAAAAGGGGACTTAAATATAATTGCAATTAAAATATAATTTCTGTTATTTGATGGTAGAGAGTCACTATTCTCAGGGATGCTGCTGCTGCTGCTGCTAAATCGCTTCAGTCGTGTCCGACTCTGTGCAGCCCCGGAGACAGCAGCCCACCAGGCTCCTCTGTCCCTGGGATTCTCCAGGCAAGAACACTGGAGTGGTTGCCATTTCCTTCTCCAATGCATGAAAGTGAAAAGTGAAAGTGAATTCACTCCTAGCGACTCCTAGCGACCCCATGGACTGCAGCCCACCAGGCTCCTCCGTCCATGGGATTTTCCAGGCAAGAGTACTGGAGTGGGGTGCCATTGCCCTCTCCAATTCTCAGGGATAGGAGAATCCGTAAAAGAGAGGGACTGTAATGAGTGTCTCATGTACAATTGTACGTAATGACTTAATAATCTAGTATCCTTCTGAAGAGCATCATTATACACTCTCCTTCACTTTTGTGATGGGCAGACAACTTCCAGAAATCCTACTCATGATGAAATCCTGCATTTTAAAAATTTACTGGCAGTCCAAAATAGAATGATTGGTGAAATGAGCTTATATGGTAGTATAGCAATTCTTTACAGTAATTATGGGTTCCAAAAATCTCTAACATGAGTTTTAAGTACACATTGCACTATGTATGGTCATAGAAAATCAAATAACATGATTCCTTGTAACTCTGCATGAGTTTATCCCACGCTTAGTGATCCATTACTGACATAATAAGAGCTTAAACAAAAATTGTTTGTGATAAAACTCTTAATAGGAGCCAAAGTCTGGGATATTTAAGACTTAACATGCTTAAAGGATACTTTTAAAAAACTAAAAATTGACCTTAGAGGCACACAAGAGTAAAGACATGGACATCTTAATAGCTTAATACTGTAGTAACTAGGAGTGACTGTCATTAATGTTGATTCATTTAATAAACATTTTTTAATTGAGAGAAGGTGAACACAATAATAAATGAACATATATTTGCTCATTGTAAGACATTTAACAGTTTCTAGGGTTCAACCAGGAAGAAAACACTATGAGTTCTAAAAGTGATAATGATATTTAGAGGCAGATAAAGTTAGTGGATCTAGAAATAATAAAAGTAACTGGGTACATTCAGGACATTGAGTTGAGTCCATTATATGGCATACCCTGTGAAATTTTAACTGATGATAAAATAAAAAATTTAGAGGAGTTAAATAACATACCCAGTGTCACATAATGAAGGAATGATGAAATCAGGAAGTCAGTCCTAGCGATATGATTCTGGAACTTAGTTGAAGCTACATTCAGGTATAGAATAACAGAAAAAGAAAAAAAAACAGTTTTTCTAGTTTCAGAGACTTTATGGTAACTTTGTTGGTTGTATTTCTTCTTTCTCATCTATATTATTTTTTAATTACTAAATGGCCAGATTAAACAAAATAAACACAATCTCAGGTCACAGGCAGCAGTATAAATTGATGAGAGAGTAGTAAACAGATTGTGTCATCTTGTGGGCAAAGCAGATTTAACCACCACGTCTCTATACTAATGACTTAAAGAACTCAAGTACCAGAACTGAATCATTGCAATGAGAAATATCTATTCTGGGTACATGAATAATAATTATTAATTTTATAATTTTATGAAATGTTTGAGAAACAGGAGAAAGAAGCACTACTTTATTTGTAATTTAAGAAATATATTTCAGTTCTATATTTCTATTGTAGCTTGATGATTTTTAATGAGTGGAACATAGAATCGGTTATCAGAAGCCTGGAGCATTGGCCTAGTCTACTACTCATTTACTCTTTGACTGTTCGCAATAGTCGCCTCTCTGGCCTTAAGTATGTGTCCTCCATTGTAAAATTAAACTTTTAATCTCTGCCTTACATACTTCAGGGGCTTGTTTTCACAGTCAATCAGGGTGTTTATATATATCACAGACATGTATGTGCTTGTTGTGCTTATATGCGCATGTGTGTGTGTATATATATATGTAATGAAAAAATACATGTACTAAACCATTTAGCAACCTATTACTCTTTCTGTGTATAAATTAACTTCACTTAAAATAGTTTTTGCACTGAAATAATGCCTGGCACTGTCACAAACCCATTGATTAATAGTGTAAAATTTGTGTTTATAAAAATCGAAATTACAAAGTACAAAGACATACACTTAACAAAGTCACTTTGCCAATCTAATTAGCTCTGCTTTGTTTAAACTAGTAGAGCAGCACATTCTTTGGAAGGAAGCCTAAAAAACTATTGTGAAAAGTTGGAATGAAAGATAAAGCAACAGAGGCTGGACCAGATGCCAGCAAAAATTTAATCGGTCTTCTGAGTCTTTATGTTTCTCTCTGAACTTCAGTTGGTTTCATAGTACACATGACTGTTAGCTTTTTTTTTTTCCCCAAATTTTATGTTTCCTTTTTGGAGCAGCTATCTCCTTCAAAGCAAGTTTGAAATGCCCTCTGTACTGTTACCATTTTATTCCTTTCTTGTAATAATATTTTCAAACAGGAGGAAAAAGTATAAGCTTTTTCTTGACTGAAAATACACTCAGTTCAGTTCAGTTCAGTCGCTCAGTCATGTCTGACTCTTTGCAACCCCATGAATTGCAGCACGCCATGCCTCCCTGTCCATCACCAACTCCCAGAGTTCACCCAAACTCATGTCCATTGAGTCGGTGATGCCATCCAGGCATCTCATCCTTTGCCGTCCCCTTCTCCTCCTGCCCTCAATCCCTCCCAGCATCAGTCTTTTCCAGTGAGTCAACTCTTCACATGAGGTGGCCAAAGTACTGGAGTTTCAGCTTTAGCATCATTCCTTCCAATGAACACCCAGGACTGATCTCCTTTAGAACGGACTGGTTGGACCTCCTTGCAGTCCAAGGGACTCTCAAGAATCTTCAACACCACAGTTCAAAAGCATCAATTCTTTGGTGCTCAGCTTTCTTCATAGTCCAACTCTCACATGCATACATGACCACTGGAAAAACCATAGCCATGACTAGATGGACCTTTGTTGGCAAAGTAATGTTTCTGCTTTTCAACATACTGTCTAGGTTGGTCATAACTTTCCTTCCAAGGAGTAAGTGTCTTTTAATTTCATGGCTGCAATCACCATCTGCAGTGATTTTGGAGCCCCAAAAAATAAAGTCTGACACTGTTTCCCCATCTATTTCCCATGAAGTGATGGGACCAGATCCCATGAACTTAGTTTTCTGAATGTTGAGCCTTAAGCCAACTTTTTCACTCTCCTCTTTCACTTTCATCAAGAGGCTTTTTAGTTCCTCTTCACTTTCTGCCTTAAGGGTGGTGTCATCTGCATATCTGAGGTTATTGATATTTCTCCCAGCAATCTTGATTCCAGCTTGTGCTTCTTCCAGCCCAGCATTTCTCATGATGTACTCTGCATATAAGTTAAATAAGCAGGGTGACAATATATAGCCTTGACGTACTCCTTTTCCTGTTTGGAACCAGTATGTTGTTCCATGTCCAGTTCTAACTGTTGCTTCCTGAACTTTTGTTGACCATGATGGCTACTCCATTTCTTCTAAGGGATTCCTGCCCACAGTAGTAGATAAAATGGTCATCTGAGTTAAATTCACCCATTCCAGTCCATTTTAGTTCGCTGATTCCTAGAATGTCGATGTTCACTCTTACCATCTACTATTTGCACTTCCTTTGCCTTGATTCATGGACCTAACATTCCAGGTTCCTATGCAATATTGCTCTTTACAGCATCAGACCTTGCTTCTATCACCAGTCACATCCACAACTGGGTATTGTTTTTACTTTGGTCCCTCCCTTCATTCTTTCTGGAGTTATTTGTCCACTGATCTCTAGTAGCATATTGGGCCCCTACCGACCTGGGGAGTCCCTCTTTCAGTATCCTGTCATTTTGCCTTTTCATATTGTTCATGGGGTTCTCAAGGGAAGAATACTGAAGTGGTTTGCCATTCCCTTCTCCAGTGGACTACATTCTGTCAGACCTCTCCACCATGACCCGCCCGTCTTGGGAGGCCCCACAGGGCATGGCTTAGTTTCACTGAGTTAGACAAGGCTGTGATCAGACTGACTATCCCTTAGAAGAAATGGAGTAGCCATCATGGTCAACAAAAGATTCCGAAATGCAGTACCTGGATGAAATCTCAAAAACGACAGAATGATCTCTGTTCATTTCCAAGGCAAGCCATTCAATATCGCAGTAATCCAAGCCTATGCCCCAACCAGTAATGCTGAAGAAGCTGAAGTTGAATGGTTCTATGAAGACCTACAAGACCTTTTAGAACTAATACCCAAAAACGATGTCCTTTTCATTATAGAGGACTGGAATGCACAAGTAGGAAGTCATGAAACACCTGGGGTAACAGGCAAATTTGGCCTTGGAATACAAATGAAGCAGGACAATATTCTAGTTCTCCCCTTTTTGAAATTTCACTCCAAATAGAGTTATTTCTTTATTAGGGTACATGTTGAGTGATAGATTTATAAGAAAAAACAAAATTACGAAGATTTAGAGGTGTTATTTCACACATTTCTGTTTTGAAAAAAGAAACTCTTGGGAAAAATTGACACGCAGAGGAGAGACCATAGGTCAGTATCTATCATATGCAAAGAACTCTTAACAAATGCCAGGAAGCACTTGGAGCACCGATATAAGTCATATTAGAAAGCAAATAAAAGGAAACACATTCAGCTGAACAATTAATATGAACAGCTATTCACATTTACTAGTTATCAGAATGTAACTTACATTTACAATGAGTTATCAGAATGTAACTTATGTTTACAATGAGTTTATATCCTTTGTGTGTGTTTAGTTGCTCAGTTATGTCCAACGCTTTGAGGTCCCATGAAATGTGGCCTGCCAGGCTTCTCTGCCCATGAGATTTCCCAGGGCAGAATATTGGAGCTGGTTGCCATTTCCTACTCTAGGGGATCTTTCTGACCTGGGGATCAAAGGGATTGAATCCTTGTCCCCTGTATCTCCTGCATTGGCACGCAGATTCTTTACCACAAGTGCCACCCAAGAAAGCTCTTTATATCCTTCAGACTTGTAAAAAATTTGAAAAACTTGTAAAGCTATTGCTGGCTGCTGCTAAGTCGCTTCAGTCATGTCTGACTCTGTGCGACCCCATAGGCGGCAGCCCACCAGGCTCCTCTGTCCCTGGGATTCTCCAGGCAAGAACACTGGAGTGGGTTGCCATTTCCTTCTCCAACGCATGAAAGTGAAAAGTGAAAGTGAAGTCGCTCAGTCGTGTCCGACTCTTAGCAACCCCATGGACTGCAGCCTACCAGGCTCCTCCGCCCATGGGATTTTCCAGGCAAGAGTACTGGAGTGGGGTGCTGGCTGAGATGCAGGAAAAATGTTTATGTTGCTGGTAGAAATATGTATATTGCTGGTAGAAATAAATATATTGGTGTAGCATATCTTTTACTGATTTTAAAGTATAGTGTTTTCTGGCTGCTGTCAAGATCCATTGACCAGAGGTAATAAGGTTCTATTATAACTGACTTAGGCTTCTCTCAGCTCAGTCAGTAAAGAATCTGCCTGCAATGCAGGAGTCCCCGGTTTGATTCCTGGGTGGGGAAGATCCTCTGGAGAAGGGATAGGCTCCCCACGCCAGTATTATTGGTCTTTCCTGGTGGCTCAGCTGGTAAAGAATTCTCCTGCAATGTGGAAGATCTGGTTTCAATCCCTGGCTTGGGAAGATCCCCTAGAGAAGGGAAAGGCTACTCACTCCAGTATTCTGGCCTGGAGAATTCCATGGACTCTATAGTCTTTGGGGCCACAAAGAGTTGGACATGACTGAGCGACTTTCACGTTCTTAACTGACATAGGACTTCTCTGATGGCTCAGAGAGTAAAGAATCTGCCTGCAATGCAGGAGACTTGGGCTCCATTCCTGGATTGAGAAGATCCCCTGGAGGAGGGCATGAAAGCCCACGCCAGTATTCTTGCCTGGAGAATCCCCATGGACAGAGGAGCCTGTGGAGCTAACAGTCCATGGGGTCGCAGAGTTGGACACAGCTGAAATATGAATACCCCCATCTAGTTAATTAAGACATTTATCACTTCTCATAGTTATCTTTTTAGAATAACGTTTAACATTTTAGTGAGAACAACCATTTAAAGAAAATATTCTGGTCACATTTGTTAAAATATATATACTCTTTGACCCAGCAGCCTGCTTCTTAAAATGCATCATGCGGATCTGAAATCACCAGTGCTTAACTATACATGTACAGTTCTTCATTTGAAGCATTGTGTGTGGTGGGGGGGTAGGGGAGGGGGGCAGGCAGGCAGGTAGTTTTCTGAAGTGTAGTCATTTTTTGTGAGATTGTATATGTTTCCCAGGTAGTATTGTTTGGTTCATTTCATGTCATGACTTTGAATATTTTGATTTATGCGTTATGTTATACATGTTGCTCCATTTTATGTGAATATTAAAAGATTAATTTTTAATAAATTGCACAGTAAAACAGTTGTTCATAGTAGTAATATTTTGCAGAGATGCTGTTTTCTAAATTAATATTACAGTTGGATAATCACATTTAAAAATCTACCTTAGGAAAGATGTCAGTTCATAGGAAAAGATAAATTCTTTCTATCTATGCCTCATCTAAAACTATAAAACCAGCTTTAAAAAGCTGTTTGCTATGAACACATGCAAGATGATTAGTTGAAATAACTTTCTGATA
Organism: Budorcas taxicolor; assembly: GCF_023091745.1. Classification (NCBI taxonomy): domain Eukaryota; kingdom Metazoa; phylum Chordata; class Mammalia; order Artiodactyla; family Bovidae; genus Budorcas; species Budorcas taxicolor. Next base: position 34,174,542 of record NC_068915.1, on the reverse strand, counting down.
TAACTGTTATAATACTAGTTTTGATTTCTTTTTAAAATTAATTTATTTTAATTGGAGGCTAATTATAATATTGTGGTGTTTTTTTCCCACACATTCACATGAATCAGCCATGGGTGTACATGTGTCCCCCATCCTGAACCCCCCTCCCACCTCCCTCCCCATCCCATCCCCGAGTGCCCTGTCTCATGCATCGAGCCTGGACTGGCAATCTGTTTCACATATGGTAATATGCATGTTTCAATGCTATTCTCTCAAATCATCCCACCCTCACCTTGATTTCTGTGTGAAAAGTTAAAATTTTCTATATATGATAGGAATTCTGATAAATACGTGCTAAATAGTAAACAAAAATGTATTGAATTTTAACAACTTCTATACAATCTTTGTTGTGAAATAAATATCTAGAAAAATTAGTATGGCAGAATTGATTAAAAAAATATATATATATATATATTACTACTTTTCACCCAAGTTATTGGATTCTGTTTGGAGGCTGGGAATAAGGAATTTCAAGATAAAAATTATATACTGAAGAAAAATTATTGTATCATAAACATGAGAGCTTAAGTTCCTCACATTTTCCAGTAACACCTTCATTCTGGTGATATAGAGGTATTTTTTTATAGTGTGAAAAATACATAATGAGTGATAAAGGAGATAGATATAAACTAAAATTCAAAGAAGAAAAAAAAAGTTTTAGGATTTAATTTAATATTCCTTCCATCTGTATTGAATATTGCAATTAAAATTTCACATACAATTCTGATTCATAAGCTGTTTGGAGTAAATATCATAAAGCATACATTTCATGCTTCCAAAGCTATTTTAAAGTGCTCTGTATATTCTATATGTACTTAAAACTTTAATTAAACAATCAGATATTAGAATTGTGTGTATATGTGTAAAAGTGGAGAGTGAAAAAGTTGGCTTAAAGCTCAACATTCAGAAAACGAAGATCATGGCATCCGGTCCCATCACTTCATGGAAAATAGATGGGGAAACAGTGGAAACAGTGTCAGAGTTTATTTTTTTGGGCTCCAAAATCACTGCAGATGGTGATTGCAGCCATGAAATTAAAAGACGCTTACTCCTTGGAAGGAAAGTTATGACCAACCTAGATAGTATATTCAAAAGCAGAGACATTACTTTGCCTACAAATGTTCTTCTAGTTAAGGCTATGTTTTTTCCAGTAGTCATGCATGGATGTGAGAGTTGGACTGTGAAGAAGGCTGAGCACTGAAGAATTGATGCTTTTGAACTGTGGTGTTGGAGAAGACTCTTGAGAGTCCCTTGGACTGCAAGGAGATCCAACCAGTCCATTCTGAAGGAGATCAAGCCTGGGATTTCTTTGGAAGGAATGATGCTAAAGCTGAAACTCCAGTACTTTGGCCACCTCATGTGAAGAGTTGACTCATTGGAAAAGACTCTGATGCTGGGAGGGATTGGGGGCAGGAGGAGAAGGGGACGATAGAGGATGAGATGGCTGGATGGCATCACTGACTCAATGGATGTGAGTCTGAGTGAACTCTGGGAGTTGGTGATGGACAGGGAGGCCTGGTGTGCTGCGATTCGTGGGGTCGCAAAGAGTCAGACACAACTGAGCAACTGAACTGATGTACTTTTCTGCTTCTAGAAAATGTTTAAAATAGCTTATAATAATGTATTTTAAGGTGTTTTTTGTATTTTGTAATTTTGTAATGTTAAAGCTTATAAGATAGAAATCAAGAGTAGATTTTTGTTTCTACTCTGCCTTTCCCTCAGTGGCCAGAATAAACAGACTAGTTCTTCAAAAGAAACACATGTTTTCAAGTAATTTAATCCTAAATCATATGATTATATGGATGATAGAGATAAAAACTATGAATAAATGCAGTCATAAGTCATACCCTTGTCATTTCACCATTGACAATGCACCAGTTTCTGGAAATAATTAACAGTCTCCCACCACCACTTAGAAAACTTTCAGAACTTCAATTAAGAAATTACTTCTGTCAACCTTCACGTTACAAAAAGAGGGGGGAAAAAGAGCCTCTAAATTTGGTGAAACCATTTCTGCAAGAGTATGAGGTCTAGATATGTAATGCTTAAATGTACCTTGATTCAAATAGGGAAATAATAATAGCTAAAGGATAGATTGAAAGCATATTCTTTAGGACATTTTTCTTCATACAGGTACTCTCAACCAGATTTTTAAAATGAGCTGGAAAGAAAATGAATCAAGGTTAAGTTCTTTAGTTTCAGCCTTGCATAAGTGGTTTATGTTGACTTAGATACTACACAAGGAGATGTTAGGGAGTTAATGTATATTCTAACTATAATGGAGGGTCATACAACCCACATCTCTGCAAGGGTAATTCATGGCTCAATTCTGAACAATACGGTGCCATCTTTTTCTACCATTAGCATATTCTAAATTTGCAAAATGTAATTATTATACCTATATGATTGATAACCTGTAAGTTCCTTAGCTATTTCCTCCATGCCTGAAAAAAAAAAAAAGCATTTTAAGTACAGATATAGTTTTATCATTGGATAAATCTAGAAAACATATTGTGCTTAGTCATTCATTTATGTCTGACTCTTTGAGACCCCATGGACTATATAGCCCGCCAGGCTCCTCTGTCCATGAGGATTCTCCAGGCAAGAATACTGGAGTAGGTTGCCACACCCTCCTCCAGGAGATCTTCACAACCCAGGAATCAAACCAAGGTCTCCCTCATTGCAGGCAGATTCTTTACCATCTGAGCCACCAGGGAAGCCTGTTTTAGGATCATGATAATTCCTAGGAAATTTGTACTTTTTAATTGTAATTTCTTTTTTTTTTAATTGTAATTTCTGTAAAGCTTTATTTGATGATCTGTGTATAGCCTAGAAGTTAAAACAAGGTAGCATCTCCTGCATACTTCTCCTGCATACTTATTTCTTGTTGTTGACCACTTGAGGACGAGAAATAATTTTTCTAGACACTTTGGTAGCAAGGATAAAAATGATCCTAGAGACAGCATTTAAAGGAAAGAAACTTTTATGCTATTTCACATAAATATGTATCTATCTATCCATCTATCTATAGATAGAGATAGGTAACTAAGATGATATAACAAGAACAGCTCTTCATATTTTTCCATTCCCATATAAATAAATGACTAAAATATTTTGATTTGATATTTTTATTCAACACAGTATTAGAAGATATAATTTTGCTGTCCAAGACTTCAATCCTCCTTTAAATATGTGAGATTATACCTTCACTGTAATTGCTTGTGATTTTGAAAATCTATGAAACTTAATAAGATGTGAATAGCTTGTTTACATATAAAATGTAAAGTATTTAAAAGTATAGTAAATTGGTAGTTAAGCTCTGTAGGTGTTCTCCTCTGGCAAAGTTGTTTAGCATATGTAAATCACTAAAATAATAGAAAATAACCCAAGCTCAAGTAGGATAGGAATGACTATTTAAGAAAATAGTTTTAAAAGCAGTTTTGAGAATAAATTCAGAAAAAAAATGCCATTGAAGAACTGTAATCTTTTGGAAAAAGCTTTTCTGAAATTTGCATGTGACTAAGAATTGTGAAGTCCCATAAATTATTAAGGACTGAATTTTACACACCTGCTGTCACTACCAGAAATAGGGCAAATCTCTCCAGTTTGGCTTTATTTGCATTAGAAAATAGAAGAGGAGTGAGAAGCAATTACAAAAGTCATCTCCTTAAACCTTGCTGTTCAACTTTGAAATGAAAACTCCATGCAGTAATCATAGAATATTGGCAAATGATGACAGGGAATGGCATCACAAATCCAGATAGTCCTCAAACCTAGGGATTTCTGACTGGTCCTAGGATGAATTCATGTTCATTTTATTTTCTTTTCTCTCCTAAGACTAAAGTTCTGGATATTTGATCCATTTACTTTTCTATTCTTGCAATCCTATAGAAAGAAGGCTAACATAATTGGAAAATAATTGGGAAGCTACAAAATTATAGCAAGAACAACGCCACTTGCAGCAATAGTTATTTGTGTTCTGGTCTTTGTTGAAAGGCAAGTAAAGTTTGAAGGGCTGTTCTTGGTATGTGTCTTTTTAAAAATGTTTTTGTAGATAGCTCTTGAATTGTACAAGCTTACCTACTCTCTGGATTGTGATCTCACAGAGTTGCATAAACTTTAAGGGCAGATAGTTTCAGACTGACAGTGATTTTCAGTATGAAAGTGACTATAAAATGGATATCATTTTATTCAGTGTCACAAGGTCATCACATTATGTGTGTGAATTTAAATATTTCTACTTTCTGTCTGGCTCTTCAAAACAACCCCAAGTGGATAATATATTAAACTGAATGCCATGCAACCTACATAAGTTTGCCGTTCAGTTCAGTTCAGTTCAGTTCACTTGCTTAGTCGTGTCCGACTCTTTGCAACCCCATGAACCGCAGCACACCAGGCCTCCCTGTCCATCACCAACCTGGAGTTTACCCAAACTCATGTCCATTGAGTCAGTGAAGCCATCCAACCATCTCATCCTCTGTTGTCCCCTTCTCCTCCTGCCCTCAATCTTTCCCAGTATCAGGGTCTTTTCACTTTTTTTATTTAAATTTATTTATTTTAATTGGAGGTTAATTACTTTACAATATTGTATTGGTTCTGCCACACATCAACATGAATCCACCATGGGCGTACACGTGTTCCCCATCCTGAACCCCCCTTCCACCTCCCTCCCCGTAGCATCCCTCCTGGTCATCCCAGTGCACCAGCCCCAAGGATCCTGTACCGAACTTGGACTGGTGATTCATTTCTTATATGATATTATACATATTTCCATGACATTCCCCCAAATCATCCCACTCTCTCCCTCTCCCACAGAGTCCAAAAGACTGTTCTATACACCTGTGTCTCTTTTGTTGTCTCACATACAGGGTTATCATTACCATCTTTCTAAATTCCATATATATGTGTTACTATACTGTATTGGTGTTTTTCTTTCTTGCTTACTTCACTCTGTATAATCGGCTCCAGTTTCATCCACCTCATCAGAACTGATTCAAATGTATTCTTTTTAATGGCTGAGTAATACTCCATTGTGTATATGTACCACTGCTTTCTTATCCATTCATCTGCCTATGGACATCTAGGTTGCTTCCATGTCCTGGCTATTATAAACAGTGCTGCGATGAACATTGGGATACACGTGTCTCTTTCAACTCTGGTTTCCTCGGTGTGTATGCCCAGAGGTGGGGTTGCTGGGTCATAAGGCAGTTCTATTTCCAGTTTTTTAAGGAATCTCCACACTGTTCTCCATCATGGCTGTACTAGTTTGCATTCCCACCAACAGTGTAGGAGGGTTCCCTTTTCTCCACACCCTCTCCAGCATTTATTGCTTGTAGACTTTTGGATCGCAGCCATTCTGACTGGCCTGAAATGGTACCTCATTGTGGTTTTGATTTGCATTTCTCTGATAATGAGTGATGTTGAGTATCTTTTCATGTGTTTGTTAGCTATCTGTATGTCTTCTTTGGAGAAATGTCCATTTAGTTCTTTGGCCTGTTTTTTGATTGGGTCATTTATTTTTCTGGAATTGAGCTGCAGGAGTTGCTTGTATATTTTTGAGATTAGTTGTTTGTCAGTTGCTTCATTTGCTATTATTTTCTCCCATTCTGAAGGCTGTCTTTTCACCTTGCTTATCGTTTCCTTTGTTGTGCAGAAGCTTTTAAGTTTAACTAGGTCCCATTTGTTTATTTTTGCTTTTATTTCCAATATTCTAGGAGGTGGGTCATAGAGGATCCTGCTGTGATGTATGTCGGAGAGTGTTTTGCCTATGTTCTCCTCGAAGAGTTTTATAGTTTCTGGTCTTACGTTGAGATCTTTAATCCATTTTGAGTTTATTTTTGTGTATGGTGTTAGAAAGTGTTCTAGTTTCATTCTTTTACAAGTGGTTGACCAGTTTTCCCAGCACCATTTGTTAAAGAGATTATCTTTTTTCCATTGGATATTCTTGCCTCCTTTGTCAAAGATAAGGTGTCCATAGGTGCATGGATTTATCTCTGGGCTTTCTATTTTGTTCCATTGATCTATATTTCTGTCTTTGTGCCAGTACCATACCGTCTTGATGATTGTGGCTTTGTACTAGAGCCTGAAGTCAGGCAGGTTGATTCCTCCAGTTCCATTCTTCTTTCTCAAGATTGCTTTGGCTATTCGAAGTTTTTTGTATTTCCATACAAATTGTGAAATTATTTGTTCTAGCTCTGTGAAAAATACCGTTGGTAGCTTGATAGGGATTGCATTGAATCTATAGATTGCTTTGCATAGTATACTCATTTTCACTATATTGATTCTTCCAATCCGTGAACATGGTCTATTTCCCCATCTATTAGTGCCCTCTTTGATTTCTTTCACCGGTGTTTTATAGTTTTCTCTATTTAGGTCTTTTGTTTGTTTATGTAGATTTATTCCCAAGTATTTTATTCTTTTTGTCACAGTGGTGAATGGAATTGTTTCCTTAATTTCTCTTTCTATTTTCTCATTATTAGCGTATAGGAATGCAAGGGATTTCTGAGTGTTGATTTTATATCCTGCAACTTTACTATATTCATTGATCAGCTTAGTAATTTTCTGGTGGAGTCTTTAGGGTTTTCTACGTAGAGGATCATGTCATCTGCAAACAGTGAGAGTTTTACTTCTTCTTTTCCAGTTTGGATTCCTTTTATTTCTTTTACTGCTCTGATTGGTGTGGCTAAAACTTCAAAAACTATGTTGAATAGTAGTGGTGAAAGTGGGCACCCTTGTCTTGTTCCTGACTTTAGGGGAAATGCTTTCAATTTTTCACCATTGAGGATAATGTTTGCTATGGGTTGTCATATATAGCTTTTATTATGTTGAGGTATGTTCCTTCTATTCCTGCTTTCTGGAGAGTTTTTATCATAAATGGATGTTGAATTTTGTCAAAGGCTTTCTCTGCATCTATTGAGATAATCATATGGCTTTTATTTTTCAATTTGTTAATGTGGTGAATTACATTGATTGATTTGTGGATATTGAAGAATCCTTGCATCACTGAGATAAAGCCCACCTGGTCAGGGTCTTTTCAAATAAGTCAGCTCTTTGTGTCAGGTGGCCAAAGTATTGGAGTTTCAGCTTCAGCATCAGTCTTTCCAATGAACACCCAGGACTGAGCTCCTTTATGATGGACTGGTTGGATCTCCTTGCAGTCCAAGGGACTCTCAAGTGTCTTCTCCAACACCACAGTTCAAAACCATCAATTCTTCTCTTCTCAGCTTTCTTTATAGTCCAACTCTCACATCCATACATGACCACTGGAAAAACCATACCCTTGACTAGACGAACCTTTGTTGACAAAGTAATGTCTCATCCATTTTTGTCCTAAGTACATTCTTAACCTCCAATTAGTATATTTTCTCTTTAGCCCATCAGGGCTTGTTATATCATTTCACACAATGTCATTTCACATAAACCATACATGACCTTTAACATGCCAATGACTGCATCAAATGTTATGGTAAGTTTTTAAATGACTGAATTATTTCTCATTACCATCCATTAAATAAATGGCCAAGGTTGTTTTTGTGCCAAGTTTGTGTGACTGTAATATTCCCATTCCTTTTCTGCTTCATGTCAAATACTAGTTTCCTAAAATTCTCTTTCTTCACAAACACAGGCTTCTTTGTCTGGCACTGCTTTTGTTATACAGCTATTATGATCTGATATTGAGACAAGGATCTGAGATCTTCAGATGAGTTTTTAATTTTTAATACATGATACTTGTTTTAGGCATTCTAATCATATTCTCTCATTCTTACCTACTTAAATGTTACTTCTCACTCCTTTCCCAGAAGTCTTGTCCCTCTAACATTATTCTCTGGACCACTCACTCGCTGTAGAAAACACATTTTTCTCCCTCCTTTTGGGAAGTCTCCTTTGCTCCAGGCCTTAGAAGCCCTTGGCTTCCTGGGTGGCTCAGAGGTTAAAGTGTCTTCCTGCAATGCGGAGACCTGGGTTCAATCCCTGGGTTGGGAAGATCCCCTGGAGAAGGAAATGGCAACCCACTCCAGTATTCTTGCCTGGAGAATCCCGTGGATGGAGTAGCCTGGTGGGCTGCAGTCCACGGGGTTGCAAAGTGTCAGACACGACTGAGCGACTTCACTTTCACTTTCACTTTAGAAGCCCTAAGCTTATACACTAGTTTATGAAACATGATTTTTTTTTCTCACTTTGTAGATGAGAACACTGAAGCTTATAAAGTTTAAATACTTGCTCAGGGTTACATAGCTCTTAAGTGGAGGGTCTGAGAATTGCATTAGGTCTGTATTTAAATAGTATACTATATTACCTTCCCTTAAGTGAGGAACGTAGAAGCTTGATTTATCATAATTTGTATCCTGCTCTACAGTAATTACTACAGTAATTTTTCCTCCCAATACAGGATACCAATCTATTCCCCAAGCAAAGATAAGAAAGATTTGCTAGTAATGTAAACTGATATATGGTTTGTTTTTTTTTTTAATATCACGGGATTTGAAAGAATATTATATTTCTTTGGTAATATGTTAAGATTGCTAAGGAACCACCCTTTGAAAACTTTTTATTGTTTCATGTTGTAATGTGGTTTATATTCTGTCTATATTATTGATAGCAATTTCCTAAACTGCATCAGTTTTTGAATTTGCTTATATATAATGAAGAAAAATTTTTCCTCGGAACCAAGTTTTTAAGGCAGAGTGTGTGTGTATGTAATGAAAAATTTGATTTTCATTTATATATATGTGTGTGTATGTGTTATATATATATATATATATAAAAAATACCTATCCTAACTTTTAATACTGAATTTTTTGTTCCTGTGGTAATAATTTAATAATCCTTAGTAGTGTGAATAAAAAGATTTGAGAACCACATATGAGTGATAAAATGTAAGTATGTTCTTTGTTTTTAAAGGAAAAGGACAGGAATTCATTAGCAAGATAGTGGAATAAACTCAAAAGTCAATAACCCAAGAAAAACCAACAGAAAATAAACCAAATTCTTATAAAATAAGAATTTATAATTTCATTAGAGGCATATTGGTCAGTTTCATTATATGTAACTATTTTAGAAAAAAAGCTAATCCATCTAACATGAGTTTATATTTGACAAGTTTTTCTCTAGACATTTATAGAAGATATGAACAGTACTATATTAAAACATGTTTGTGTTTTAGGACAATCATAATTTTTTTAAAAGCCTCTATTATAGATCTTTAAAAACCTCCTGATTAGTCTGAGTAGTGACAGGTTCACATAGACCTCTCTATCACCACTGAAATGCCGACAAAAATAGTAATTGCTTTTTTCTCTAGGATCAATTTTCTTGCCATAGTTCAGGCTGCTGAACAATCATTCCATCAGTCATTTGGTTGTGGTCCTTGAATAAACTCCATTTTTTCCCTTCACTAGATACAGCATTTGATTCAGGAAGTTTTACTAACACTTTATAACTCTGATAGTTTTCTCCTTTTATTAAATATCTTTAAAATTTCTTATAAACTTTTATAATAATAGAAAATATTCAACTAGCTATTATCATGCTGTTAAAACCAACATCTTTTCCTATACTTTAGTTGAGGATCATCAGGCATTGTTTAGTGTAGATAAGTAAAAGAAAAACAAAAAGTAATTTTAAACAGAGTTATGAATCTTAATAAACAAAAATGATTGGCTAGTTCTTTTTCAAAGCATAATTTTGTTCTTCACCCGTGGCCAAATTGGGATAATTTACTGAGAGATATAAATAGAATGTTCCTTAAAAGTAGAAGAATGAGTTTTCAGAACTACAAAGATAAAATACAAACTTGACGTTAGAATTTATGTATCCACTGGGAAATTCTCTGAAGCAAGTTCTTTTAAATGCCATTGAATACATTCTTAACCTCTACAGCTTTTTCCACTACTGCGTCGTTCTGCTTCATTTATTTTTGCCTCTCACATGACATCCAAGCTTGCTGTTCTTCAAGGTGGTTAGTTGCTTGCTTCTCTCAAGTTTGCTTTTCTGTACCCACTCTCAATGCTAGACTTTGTGTCCTCACCCAGATACTTAATGTGTTCCAAAATTTAAACGGGGATTGGTGATAGTGTAGATATTTATGTATGCTAATAACAGCTGGTGAATTTTAATAGAAAAATGTTCACCTTTATATATTGATCTTTTTTTATGATAACATTTTCATATATTCTCCCTCAGGGACTCTGTCTTCCTCTTGTAAAGTAAGTGTGAAATATTTTGAAATACAACATTTTCATAAATGTCCAGTTATACTATAAAAAATAGTTCTTTCCTGAATTCTATGTGAAAAAAAAATCCAGTATATTTTTACCATTTTAGCTTGCATAGGCATGATTATTAGTAAGAATAAACTTAAATCTGATGACTACTTTTTCTTCATACTTCAAAATGATGACTTTAAAATGTATTTTAGTTTATAGATTGCAATGCACAGTGACAAACATCATCTCATTAGATATTTATAATAAGCCTCTAATATCCTTAGGACTCCTATTGTTAATGAAAAAAATATTATGAAGTTAAATGACTTGTGCAGGGCTATATCAGTTTGGATATTTTCAAACAAAGATAATAAAAACCCAATTCAAACTCACATAAATAATAAAATTGTTATTCACATAATACAAAAGGCAAGATTCAAGGTTGACTTAACACAGTGGGTTCAGCGCTAGAGCTGCTTCCTTGGAATTTTTGGCCTTTGCCACCATGAATTCTTTTTTTGGGGGGAATGGGGGTGCTGGGGTGGAGGCTTTAGGATGGGAATGAAACGACTAGAGGAGATACTGATTTCAGATTTCTTTGAAGAAATGTGAAGCAAGGAGAGAGACTTTCTGTGGCTAGCGTAAGATTAAATTCAAATTTCCGAGAAACTATACCTAGCTTCATTTCACCCCGTGGCCCAAATTTGGCCACATGCTCACTTCTGCTCTAATTCACGTTGACAGAGGTGAGTCATTCATTGATACATCTCTATTATTTCTCCTTCATAAAACAATGATTATAAATAGAACAGTAAATAGTTACTTATGTGTGCGGTTAGCAATTAATTTCTCTTACCTGTGGTAGAACATGAGTGCCTCAGGGTAGGGTTTGTGTCTTTCTTGTTTCCCAGGTAACACAGCATAACCAAGTCCTTCAACATAGCAGGTAGTTGATAAATATTTGGTTATTAAGTTAATAAAAGATATGGGAAGTTCTTGTAATTACTTTTGTATAGCCATTAGTATTTTACTTAGGTGGAGCGGGGACTGGGGGCCATCTACTCTTCCTGGGATAAAATTTACTGCAGAAAGTATTTTAAGCTGTTATCCTTGTCATGAAGGGTCTTAGTACATTCCTTCTCTCTCTTTCTCTCCCACCCCCAACTTTCCCTCCTTCATCCCTTTTTCTCTATCACTCCCCCTTCTCTCTCTAGTATTTTACTGTTAATATAATGGATAAAAATACACCATACTTACTCATGAACAAAACCAGTTTGCAAAAATAATCTTGCATCTCATTCTCAGATTTACTGCAGGTAGCAGAAGTTCAGTAATTCTGAGTTAAACTTTGCTGCTCCTTTAATTATTCAGGCTCTTCAAGAGTTCATAACGCCACATCAGTGATGTTGCCCTGTTTTGATTCATTATACAGGTTCATTTTATCCCTCTAATATGCTAAAACTCATCCTCAGAGATCATCTCAGACAAAAGCTCCTCAGACTTTGTTTTCTTCCCCATGCTAAACCACTTCAGTACATACACAGCCTTCTCTCTGGACTACACATAAGCCCATCACATCTAAGCAGTTTGCCTCTCTGATGAGCTGATCCATATAAATGTCAAACAGATTGTTATTATCTTAGTTCTCAATACAAAGAATCCACATAGAGCTGTTTGGTCCTAAGTTTGTTCATAGAAAAGCAAACTGGACTCACTATTTAGAGGCATGCTATTTTTGATAATTTTAAGATCATTCTTTTGTCATTTTTCTCATTAAAGAAGAGAAAAAGAAAATCACCAAATATAATTTCTGGTAGGATTCCCACAATATTAAGTACTTTTCATGTTGGGCTTTGTTTTTGTTTTTGGAAATACACTAATTTATGTAAGTGGGCCAGGGAAACTTGAACAAAATCCTGGGAATAACTGATGATTTCATTAGGCTCAGTTTAGTACTCTGTTAAACTATACTGAGTTATCAAATAATATTCACATTCTTGTTATGAAAAACATTATTTTTGAAATGAAAAACTAGTATCTGGCTATGACATTCAAGTAAAATTTAAAAAAAAAATTGAAGTTTTCTATACCAAACCAGAACAGAAACATAGGAAAATGCTAATGTATTTGTCAAGAGGAATTGTATTTCAGCACACTTCTACACCTACTCTGCTGGTGTCTTAACTAGCCATGTGGACACATTGCAACACCTCAAGGTCTTCATAGCTTAATCTGAAAATCTGGGAGAATAATAATGCCTAATTTCTCAGGTTGAACACAGGATTAAATAAGATAAGGAGTGTGGCGTAAACACTTAGCTTAATTCCTACCTCACAATAAATACTAAAGCTTATTACTATTATTATTCTTCCCTAACACATATATTTACAGATGAAAATAGATACTTACATGGTAATTATCCAACTTTTTTTACCTGAATTAAGTGCTTTCTGGAAGCTTAGAGGTACACTTAAAATTTATATCTAGATTTTATTTTCTTACCCTTGAGCAACTGCTGTTTATCTTGACTCCTTTCATTGCTCTGATTTTTTCTTATCCCCACAGTGAAGATACAGTTCTGCATAGTTCTAACCTTGCATGGAGATCAGAATTGAATGAACTGAAATAACTTCCTGAAACATTGCCCAGATTTAAGCCTAAAACCTAGAATTAGGAGGAAGAAACCATAACTAAATGTAAAAATGGTCAGCTGAATTTTACCCAGTTTAACTAATTTTATCTTCTCAGCACCCCTACAACAGTGACAGAGAAGTTTTATTATTCCCCTTTACGTAATCAGAATTAGTTCCTGATGAGGTTAAATGACTTCCCTAAGGTCTCATGTTTGGGAAATGGCCAGACAGAAACTCGATTATAAAACACAGTGCTGTTTTCTTTCTACTGCATTATCTCCCCAAATATAGCTTAATCTTCTAAAAAATACATTTTACTTATCTTTTCTTTCACTCTTCCATCTTTTAACTAGGCAAAGCCATGCTCAAACAATGCCACCATTGTGAGGATATAGGAATTGCTGATGGAAGAATGAAGTATTAGGACATACAGGGGACTGTTAATTTTTCTCTCTAACACTTGATTATTTGTCTGTTGTAATGAAAGTATCCCAGGTTTGCCAAGAAAAGTAACAGAACACTATCTAAATAGTTCCTTCCTGTTTCATGGGTTCTAAGAATATATGTTTGGTATTTCATTGGAAGGACAGAACTCAGACACAGTTGTATTCATGGCTGTGGTTAATATTACAGTGGAATGATACACAATGGATTATTAAGGAAAAAGATGCATTGGGCAGAGTCTGGAGGTTCCATCTACTAGATTTGGGAAGTGTTCCCTCTCAGGGAGTGCCACATCAAATGTTAGTTGTACACACCTGCAGTTCCTGCCCAGGGAAACCTGCTAGAGACTGGGTCCATGGTCTTCAGTGGGAACTGGTCTACAGTCATTCTTTGCCCATGTGATTAGCCATAATCATAGAAATTCCTGAATCCCAGAAGGAAAACAGATTTTACTTCTGCTTTCAGGCTGGTACAGTGAATTCAATCCCCCAGGCAATCAAAAATGCCTTAGCAGTGTAGAGAAGATCAAAAGCCAAGTTCTCCAACACTAGCTCAGGGCTACCCCTGCAAATAGGCTCTTCTAAGGAATGTTAGAAGAGGAGATCTGCACAGGAGACCTGCTGTGCTAATCTCTCCTGTACACTTCACAATGCCAATATGTGGAGGACAGTAAAATACAGCAGGATTCTGAATCAAAATATACAATTATAATATGAGAAAGAACCCTAAATAATGGCAGTAGTGTGTTATCAGTTCAGTTCAGTTGCTCAGCCATGTCTGACTCTTTGTGACCCCATGGACTGCAGCATTCAGGCCTCCCTGTCCATCACCAACTCCTGGAGTTCACCCAAACCCATGTCCATTGAGTCGATGATGCCATCCAACCATCTCATCCTCTGTCGTCCCCTTCTCCTCCCGCTTTCAGCCTTTCCCAGCATCAGGATCTTTTCCAATGAGTCAGCTTTTTGCATCAGGTAGAATGATCCTAATAGTCTAACTCCAGGTTTTCAAAATTTTCTGCAGAGTTTTGTGTACTATGTAAAGACAGATCAAATCAAGACGGTTAAATATGACTCATTTATTAGGGAAGTTCAGGTGGTTCAGTGGTAAGGAATCCAGTTTAAAAAGCTGTAGGGATTTGATCCCTAGATCGGGAAGATTCCCTGGAATAGGAAATGACAACCCACTCCAATATTGCCTAGAAAATCCCATGGATAGAGGAAACTGAGAGACCATAGTCTATGGGACCCCAAAGAGTCAGACATGACTAAGCACCATCCACACACACACAGCACACTCAGGTAAATAAATAAATAAAAACTACATATAGTGCGTTTGTAAATCTAAGACCTTAGTGGTTTAGGATGAAAATGGATGTTTAAAATATAGAGTAGACCATGTTAAATGCTTTAATCAGTGTTCAAAGGATTAAGGAAGTATAAGGGAAGGAAATAAGAATTTTCTTTAAAATGATTTAAGAAATCTCCAGGACGTAGTGACATTTAAGCTATATCATCCTGAAAGATTTTTATGGCAAGATAGTACAAAGACATTTGGTTAGAGGGAACAAACATAGAGCACTGTGAATGTGCAAGACCAGAGTATTCATACAAGATATGTCTACTTTGTACATTGTAGTGTTACACAGTAATATATGTGATTACATAATTAACATAATGCTGGATGTTATAATTATAAAATCAGCAAGGGTTTTGAATTCCCTACCAAAGGGATTGGTTTCTTCACTTTCTAAAATTAGAGCTATCCCATTGGTTATTAGGAAACAAATTATTTCCCACAATATCAAAATAATGTGATAGCATTTGTATTCATGTTTATCACTTAGGACATTACAAACGTTTTTAAAGCTGTATGCCAAGAACTATGGGGGGGGGGGGTGGTAAAGACCAAAATATTTATTTCTTATTGTAAATCACAACTTACTTATTTTTTAATGTTCATATAAATCTGATATTTTATTTACTATCTATGCAATATAGAACAATAAAAAGTTTAGCCAAACCTGATTGTTCTCTGTTTAAGCAAATTCCTTGAAGAATTGTACTAAATTTAGTAAAGATTTCAAATTGATTGAACTTAGTATCTGATGTACAAATATATATAGACATAGTAAATAATTTTTTACCCAATCATACTGAAAATTTTATATTCATCTTTTTAGAACTCATATTTGATTATGGCTTCCTACATTAATATGACTGAGTTAAAGTATTAGGGTTCAATATGTAGTAATTTATTCTAAATGTTAGGTGTTAAGTATACTTATATCTATAAAAATTAAGTTATATAGAGTGTATAATTATTGTATTAAGCATTGTTCATCTACTTTAAAATTATCTTTTCATTTTACTTCTTTTGTAGTATTTTATGTTTTTCCTTTTTTTTTTTTTTTTGCCTTTTTTTGTTTGTTTGTTTGTTTGTTAGTTTTCAATAGGAACAAGATGTTATTGGGATGGGTCAGGATATTATTCATGAAGCTATTTTCAAAAATATCAAAGAGCCACCAAACTGGGTCACATTCTCCAAATGATAGATTTGGGTTTTGGAACAAATGTTGCGTACTTCCTTCCTTAAAAACCATGCCATTCTGAGGAAGAACTAATTATCTTAAGGCTCTGAGTCAACTGTTGCCAAATGGTCTCACAGTTAGCGACAGAAGAGAAATGAAGCACAGTGCAGTAAACCTTAGGGATTCACCTGGCCTCCTTCACAGCCAACATTGTTCCTATGGTGTCAGACAACAATTAGAGAACCTGCAATTGAAGGTGACTCAGAAAAGGGCAAACAGGAAAGTGTAACTCTCAACCAGGTCATCCACAGCACAGGAAAAGCATAACCAGAACACAGTGAGAGAGTAAGAAGAGGCTAGAAACATTCTAAAAAGCAGATGTAAATAGGTAATTATCTTCAGTGATATCTAGAGAAGTAGAATGAATACTGGCATTATGTTTGCCATAACCCTTCACTATATGTAATCTTGAGAAATCATATTCTCTGTCTGTAGCCTTCAGTTTCTTCACAAATAAAATCAAGGAAAGGGGTAAGTAATTTCTTAAGCTGGTTTTAAATGGTAATATTCTATAAATCTTTATATAAAATCATATATCTATAAAATATTTTAATGTAAGTACCAAAAGAAGTACATCTTTTCTACACAACATATAGAATAGACCTGGCATATAACAGGCACTCAGAGTAGTATTTGTTGAGTGAATAAATAAGCCAGAAAATAAAAGTGAGAGGTCAACGTGTTGGTTAAATGGCTATCAGCTGAAGGAAAGCGTATGTTAACAGGACAGTGTTGCATTAAGACTTTGTCTCTCTCTTCCTCTTTAAGGTAAACTGCATCCTTGGTGATGGCAGGGCAAGGCGGGTAAGAAGGGATTACCATTTCTGTAATGGTATTACAGAAAGCACCATTTCTGTCATTCAAATAACTCTAGACCTTCCCTGATCACATAGCTATTTCATGAGGAACAAAGCCTAACGTTTCCTTGGCTACACTTTCAAGTTGAATAAATTAGAGAACAATATCATTAGAGTTAATACACAGTATTTAATTTCAAAATTCATCTCTCCAACTGGTACATCGTGGCTAACCCTTGCCAAATGTAGCCATAGCATTTGTTTAATTAGCTTCTTCTTACTATAAAAAATCACTAGGCCAGCTTGAATGGAAATCTGATGATTGCACTTTATGTATTTAAAACATCACCTGATTTTCAGAAAATGTTATGTTATCATCAGATTGGGAGGATAATTATATACTCCAAATAGTTGTAACATTGTCATCCTAATGTTTATAGATTTCCAAGCCAGATCCAGTTTCTAGAAATGCATGATGAAAATGCAGTTAGATTAGAGTAGATACTATAGGGAAATGGAAATTGTCATTTTATTTTCACGTTGGTCTTTGGATTTGGGAGGACATTAAATTACACTATGGAACATTGATCTGTCAAGTGAAAATTTAAGCTGTGGTGCATTTTCTGATGTGCAGTCTAAGACTAAACATTTATTTTTCTGGTCTGTTTTGCTGTTCCTAGAAATTAATAATGATAGAAATAAATACATTTCATATAGTAAGATCTCCAGCAGTGTATGTTGACACAATCTGATTTATTTGTTTAATATTGAGACTTCAGTAGAGTTGCTCAGACAATATAGAGTTCAGAAGCATTATGGATATTATATTTAAAAGTAGAAACTTTAAATGGATATGTTATGCCAATTTGCAAGGTAATAATTATTAAAAATATAAAATATCTACAGCAAAGTTTAAATAATACACTCATACTGACACTGGTTACTTGTTTAATATTTTGAAGAGCTCTTAGAATAGTAGAAGGAGATTTTTAAAGAAAACTGGTGATACATTAGTTTTATGCAGGCAGAGGCCACAACTATTGATAAAATTCTTGAATTGAAATTGATTAAACAAACAGCTCAAATATTAAAACTGAGAGATTTAAAGCTTAATTTTTTTTAAAGAAAATAAAATTTAAGTGTTTTAGAGTTAAAAAAGATATGAGTATGTAGCATAATTTTCTAATTTTCATGAAAAAGAAATGTGATCTCAGAGGTCCAGATAATTTCTCAAGATCAGTGAGAGAAAGGAACAAGCAAGTTTATTCAATTATTTTTTTTCTAAATGGATTTGAATTGCAAATATTAGTATCTATATAATAATATCTGTAACATTTTATTTATTTAACATGTTTTATGTTGGAGCATGGTTGATTAAGAATGTTGTTAGTTTCAGGTATACAGCAAAGTGATTCAGTTATACATATACATGTATCTATTCTTTTTCTAATTCTTTTCACATTTACTTGATTACAGAATGTTGAACAGCATTCCCCATGTTATCCAATAGGTCCTTGTTGGTTATCTAATACTTTAAATATAACAATGACCAAAAGATAACCCTATAAACCATCAGTCCCCAACCTCTTTATCCCTAGGAACCATTTTCATGGAAGACAATTTTTCCATGGACTGGCAGTGACGGGGGACAGTTTGGGGATGATTCAAGCACATTACACTTATTATGCACTTTATTTTTATTATCATACATCGATTCCAACTCAGATCATCATGCATTAGACCCTGGAGATTGGGGACCCCTGCTATGAACCTGTGAGGGTTTTGCTCCAGTTACTGAGAGTGGAGGTGCTAGTTACTCTCTAGTTGAGGTACATGGGTTCTCATGGCAGTAGCTGCTCTTGTTCAGAGCACGGGCTCTAGAGCATGCAGGCTCAGTAGCTGTAGCTCTCAGGCTCTAGAGCACAGGATCAGTAGTTGTGACACATGCGCTTAGTTGTTCCATGGCATGTGGGATTTTTCCTGACCAGGGATTGAATCTGTGTCTCTTGCATTAGCCACTGAGCCACAAGGGAAGCCCTGATCAGATTCTTTTAACTATATGGGTTAATGATTTTCATTAGAAGAATGATGGTCCTTTCAAACCCTCAATTCAGTGTATTCAAGGCTCCCTAAAGTTCTCCAGCTAAAATGCCTGAAATTACCCAAAATACTTTGTGTGTATGAGTACGCAAATGCATTAGCACCAGATTTGGGGGAGACAGAATAGGCTTGTTATTCTAGAATGTTCCTTGTAAGAAATGGCATAACTAAAGAGTGTGAAAGGCAAATAAGAAAAACTTTTCATTAATGAGATGATAACTATAGAATATACAGAATATAAACATGTCTGTACCTGAAATCTCAAACTCTCCTAAAAGACTAAGTTGAAGAAAAGTTGTTGTGACTTGCATGAATGGTTAAAAAAATAGCCTTTGTATGACTACTAGAGAAGAAAAGGATGATGGATTATTTGTTTTCAAATTATTTTAATAGCTAAAATATATTTTCCTTATGTGGTCTAAACACGCATACAAGTGTTCATGTGCCTAGAAACCTTGGCAATTAGGGGTCTTAAAGTGTTTCCAGAATATTTGTTTGCTTAGCTAAGGCAAACAAATGAAAAATAAAAGATACAACCCATTCCTCTTAAAATGTATGCAAGCCATAGTACTCAAATTAATAGACTTAAAAGGCAAGTAATAAGAGCACAACTCATTTTCTTGCTTTTGAAATACAAAAAATTCATATGGATGTTCTATCACTAATTAACTCCTAACTGCTTGTTTGACTTTACAAAAAAAAAAAAAAATGTTTCAGGTATATAGCAAAGTGTTTCATTTATATATATATACACACATATACATATTCATTGTTTTTCTGATTCTCATTGTTTCTTTAAAATAAGTTTATTTGTAAATTGCTCTGTGAGTCATCAATACTATTAAGATGCCTTTCTTGTCGAGATTTCTCTTCTTGATGCTCTCTGTATTTTATATTAAAAGATGCTTGCTCCTTGGAAGAAAAGCTATTACAAACCTAGACAGTGTATTAAAAAGCAGAGACATTACTTTGCCACCAAGGCTCCATATAGTCAAAGCTGTGGTTTTTTCCAGTAGTCATGTATGGATTTGAGAGTTGGACCATAAAGAAGGCTGAGCTCCAAAGAATTGATGCTTTTGAACTGTGATTTTGGAGAAGACTCTTGAGAATCCTTTGGACCACAAGGAGATTCAACCAGTCTATCCTAAAAGAAATAGTCCTGAATATTAATTGGAAGGACTGATGATGAAGCTGAGGCTCCAATGTTTTGGCCACCTGATGCGAAGAGCCAACTCATTGGAAAAGACCCTGGTGCTGGGAAAAATTGAGGGCAGGTGAAGAAGAGGATGACAGAGGATGAGATGGTTGATGGCATCACCGACTCAATGGACATGAGTTTGTGCAAGCTCTGGGAGATGGTGACAGACAGGGAATCCTGGCATGCTGTAGTCCATGGGGTCACAAAGATTTGGACACAGCTTAGCGACTGAACAACAACAAATTTTGTATCACCATGGCCCGGGATATCTTTCTGAGACAGTGAATCCAATTTGAGTTTTAGTGACAGTGACAGAAATTAAAAAGGCATCAAAGACCCCAGTCTCTTTAATGTATATAGGGTATAACAGAATATTGAGTATAGTTCTGTGTGCTATATACAGTAGGTTCTTGGTTATCTGTGTTATGTATAGTACAAGCTCCTAGTTTATCCCTTTCCCCATTGTTTCCATTTTGTAACCATTGGTTTGTTTTCTAAATCTGTGAGTCTGTTTATATTTTGTAAATAAGTTCATTTGTATCATTTTAAAAAATTAGATTCCACATTTTAGTGATACCATAATATTTGGTCTTCTTTGTCAGACTTACTTCACATACTATGATAATCTATGTCCACCCATATTGCTGCAAATGGCAGAATTCCATTCATTTTTATGGCTCAGTAATATTCCATTGTACATATGTGCCACACCTTCTTTATCTGTTCCTCTGTTGATAGATATTTAGGTTGCTTCCATGTCCTGGCTATTGTAAATAATGTTGCAGTTAACTCTGGGGAGCTTGTTTATTTTTTCAGAAGCAAGTGAAGTGAAGTCACTCAGTCGTGTCTGACTCTTTGCGACCCTGTGGACCGTAGCCCACCAGGCTCCTCCGTCCATGGGATTCTCCAGGCAAGAATACCGGAGTGGGTTGCCATTTCCTTCTCCAGAGGAATCTTCCCAACCCAGGGATCAAACCCTGGTCTCCTGCATTGCAGGCAGGCGCTTTAACCTCTGCGCCACCAGGAAACATATAAATTCATCCTATCACTTCAGTGAAGCCAGAAACACTGAGGTAATATACAGAGGCTGCTGGCCAGAGAACTGCAACCTCAGCAAGAAGAGGGCACCGTGGAGAGGTGCACCCAACAAGTCGACTGAGACCCCAACTCTGGGTCATAAGTGAGCAGCGACCATTTTGCAGAGTCCCTTTTGTGATCTAATTCATAAACTTCTTCAATTCAGTTCAGTTCAGTCGCTCAGTCGTATCTGACTCTTTGTGACCCCATGAATCGCAGCATGCCAGGCCTCCCTGTCCATCACCAACTCCCGGAGTTCACTCAGATTCACGTCCATCGAGTCAGTGATGCCATCTAGCCATCTCATCCTCTGTCGTCCCCTTCTCCTCCTGCCCCCAATTCCTCCCAGCATCAGAGTCTTTTCCAATGAGTCAACTCTTCACATGAGGTGGCCAAAGTACTGGAGTTTCAGCTTCAGCATCATTCCTTCCAAAGAAATCCCAGGGCTGATTTCCTTCAGGATGGACTGGTTGGATCTCCTTGCAGTCCAAGGGTCTTCTCCAACACCACAGTTCAAAAGCATCAATTCTTCGGCGCTCAGCTTTCTTCACAGTCCATCTCTCACATCCATACATGACCACTGGAAAAACCATAGCCTTGACTAGACGGACCTTTGTTGATAAAGGTCCTTTGTTGTCTCTGCTTTTGAATATGCTATCTAGGTTGGTCATAACTTTTCTTCCAAGGAGTAAGCGTCTTTTAATTTCATGGCTGCAATCACCATCTACAGTGATTTTGGAGCCCCAAAAAATAAAGTCTGACATTGTTTCCACTGTTTCTCCATCTGTTTCCCATGGAGTAATGGGACCGGATGCCATGATCTTCGTTTTCTGAATGTTGAGCTTTAAGCTTCTTACTTAAAGGAAACTTTAAAGAGTTGAGATGAGATGTTGAGATTTCTGTTAATAATAGTGGCTCTGATGAACAAAAAGTCATCTTAATGCAGACTACAAAGAAGTGTTGTGACACAGGAAAGTGCATGAATAGAATATGAACTGGTCAAGCAGATTAATGAAACAGTTAAATAGAAGCATTTCCAACTTCTCTTGAATTTTCATCAAAAGATCTGGCTTAAGAAGTAATTAACAGTGTCAGTATCAAAAACCCATTTCATATCATTTAGAATTCATTGATGCTTATGAACTCTTGTGTTGAAGAAGACTCAAAGTCCCTTGGACTGCAAGGAGATCCAGTCAGTCAATCCTAAAGGAAATCAGTCCTAAATATTCATTGGAAGAACTGATGCTGAAGCTGAAATGTCAATACTTTGACCATCTGATGTGAAGAACTGACTCATTGGAAAAGACCCTGAAGGTGGCACAAATTGAAGGCAGGAGGAGAAGGGGTCTACGGAGGATGAGATGGTTGGATAGCATCACCAATTCAATGGGCATAAGCTCCGGAAGTTGGTGATGGACCGGGAACCCTGGTATGCTGCAGTCCATGGGGTCGCAAAGAGTTGGACATGACGCAGCAACTGAACTGAACTAACTCATTGTATATAATCATATGTAACTTTACCATTTTATAAATTGGCATTGTTCTCAATTCATAGTCTAGACTCAGTCTTTCTGAACTAAACTTCAATTTTCTAAGAATTATGATAAAGCTGAATAATTACTCTAGATATAGATAGAATCCAGTAATCCATACTGTTTGTTTTAATTGAATTTGGTTTGTATTTCCAGACTTGCATATGTTAGTTTAGTTTTCATCCTGAAAGAATCATTGTCATCTTGGTAGAAAAAGGGAATATTATGAATTATGCTTTAAGAGATATTCTGAAATCAACAATATTTCCTAAAATTCTTATAAAGTCAATTTGTTACTGATTATTGCTTAGATGCTAAAGCTGAAGCTCCAGTACTTTGGCCACCTCATGCAACGAGTTGACTCATTGGAAAAGACTCTGATGCTGGGAGGGATTGGGGGCAGGAGGAGAAGGGGACGACCCAGGATAAGATAGCTGGATGGCATCATGGACTCGATGGACGTGAGTCTGAGTGAACTCCAGGAGTTGGTGATGGACAGGGAGGCCTGGCGTGCTGCGATTCATGGGGTCGCAGAGAGTCGGACACGACTGAGCAACTGAACTGAACTGATTGCTTAGATATTTAATTGAAAACCTAACAGCACACTTGCTTTGGTGTTATCAAAAGATTTAGTGTGATCAGAAAATGCTGAAAATTTAAAAATTATAAATGAATTTTTAGATTTTTTGTTGATTTAACTTTAATAGGGATGTCAACATTTTATCTGATAGATCACTAAAGCTAGCAGACTTCATACAATTTAGAAATATAAATTAATATAGAACAGATTAGGTAAAGCTTTAGATACATGAATAAATTGAAAAATGCATGTCCATTTATTCAACAAATATTTAAAGATTTTAGCACTCACCGTTTTCTAGGCACTGTTTAAACAATTGGAATAATCTAGAAAACACAGGAACAAAGATCTGATGCTTACCTTTGTAGCGCTTAAATACAGATTGGAAAGATTGGTAATATACAACAGTGATAGATGTATTCAGTATATTAAGAGATTCAAGTGTCCCTTGCAGTGAAGTAGGGAGCGAGTAGAATAAAATATTGAATAAGGGGATAAAGTAGCCCTCTCTGAGAAGGTACGATGTAAGCATACACCTAGAAGCTGTGGGTTTGGTTGTGCAGGCATCTAGGTGAAGAGAGTTCCCCCTGGATGAGCACCTGGTTCAGAAATCTATGTTAAAACAATGCTTGGCATGAACAAGGACTACACTGAAAACACAGATTCTGTATACGAGTGATATGAATGGGTTTAGAAAGAGATGGGCTCAGGCATTATAGAAATACAAATAGATTGATAGACAAACATGTTCTATCTATTGGTCCTCTCTCTTGAACTACTTTAGGAAGTTCTCTCTTATATTCCATAGTAAGAATATAAAACACAGCTTACTAAACAGACTACTATTTCAATTAGCTTAGCCTAATCGAGGGATAGATTTTCAAATATTTAGCAGTGCCACATTCCACTCATTAGGAGTCCTATCTATATCTGTTAAATTTTGCAGTTAGACTGATGTTACCACCATGAGGGTTTCTAAAAACATTACATTTTTCATTGGCAATATTTGAGATTACTTATCTTCTGAAGCTGTGCCTTTAATTTTCCATTTAAGAATTAGAATAAAACATAGAGGTTGTAAGAAATGATATTACATGAAATCTTAATAGAAATTCTATGTTGTTGTCTCATATCAGAAATGAAAAGACACCTTCATCACAAATGATGAACCAACTGTGAACATCAGAAACGCTGGAAATATTCTAGTTTTAGGGCAAATTTCATTGTATATGAACTCATGGACTATGAGGACCCAAATCCCTGGAGCAGAAGAAGTCTAACTTATGCAGCATACCAAAATGAGAACTTGTAGAAAACTAGAGCTATGGAAGTCCTATGCTTGTATAATATTTTAGATAGCCTAAAGCAACGGTAATCATAGACCAGCTCTATCCAATGTTATTTATGCCCACATAGTTGAATTGATTTTCTTTTAATCTTTGTCTGCCCCAGGAAATATTTCAATTGAATTTTACATTTCTTCCTAAGAAATCAGGAACTCTGGAATCCAATCTCATTTACTTTAACTTTTCTTCTCACAGTTATTTCCAAATCCTAAGTGAATTCAAAGCCAAAAATTTATCTTGCATTTACTTCTTAAATATATAAAAATGACATGATATATGTGAACTT
Organism: Budorcas taxicolor; assembly: GCF_023091745.1. Lineage (NCBI taxonomy): Eukaryota > Metazoa > Chordata > Mammalia > Artiodactyla > Bovidae > Budorcas > Budorcas taxicolor. The sequence goes on along the minus strand of NC_068915.1, from coordinate 34,149,715 downwards.
AATATAATTCTGTGTTTAGGTATACTCATCTATTTATTAAACATATATTGGTCTATCATATTAGACACTCATCTCAATACATGTAAGACATAAAATAATAGTTACTTTTGGAGGCACTATGTGTAGTGGTTGCAAAAGGAGCTCTAAGTCAAATACTCTGGGCTCAATAATTAACTCCACCTCCTTCTCACTGTGTCTCCTTAGGTAAGTTAATTAACCTCTCTGCTTCAATGACCCTATGCCAAAAATGGGAATTAATAGTGGTTCTTACAAAAGAAAGTAATTGTGAGGAACAAAAAATGTCATGTAAAGTGCTCAGCATTATCTAGTAAAAATTCAACAAATATATACTATTTTTAATATGTGGACATTTTAAAGTATCCTGTGATGTAATTACAATATTACTTTTAATATATGGAATGGTTTTCCATTTTTTAAATGACAGAGGAATGGGACAAAGTCACCAAAAGCAATGATATATCTTGGTTTTTGAGAAGGAAAATAAAGAGCAATGCAAAGTTTCCAGTGAATGAATTACAGAAATCTTGATACAGAGTTTCAAAGGTGACCAACATGACTAATTTCAAAAAGAAAAAAAGAAAAACAGTTTGATAATTTTTTACATTTGAAATGTTTTCTTTTTTGTCTTTGGATGGATTTTAGTTCAAATCTTAATGAACTCCATAGAACTTTCAAACAGCTGAATACAAATCTCTCTATGACATAAATGTTTCAATATAATATAAGAAAAAGTTTTCGCAATATAATGGCCTAAAAAAGTTATAAGAGACCACAAAGAATATTTAAACTATGTTCATTAACTTTAAAGGAAGACTGAAAATTATATGTAAGGGTGAATTCTTGGAGTTTTTAAGTAGGGTCACCAGCCTTGGGAAAGTTTCTGAATTTCTAAGTTTATTCTGTAAACCTATGACGAGTCACATATCTCAATACTATCACTTACAAAATGAATGTTAAATATGACTAAGGTTAGAAAGCCATATTTACAACTAAGGGCTTTTTTTTTTTTTTTTAATCAACAATATAACTGAAACGACACTGAATTTAAAGTGTGTGCAGCAATCTGATAGAGGAAAATTTAGATATCCAAATTAAGAAAACCAGGATTTAGGAACCAAATAAGTTTGAGAGTATTTTTATCAAACTGCGTTCAAACTCACTGAAGAAGAGGTAAAATCTCTCAGTCGTGTTCAACTCTTTTTGACTCCCTGGACTGTAGCCCACCAGGCTCCTCTGTCCATGGAATTTTCCAGGCAAGAGTCCTAGAGTGGGTTGCCATTTCCTTCTCCAGGGGATCTTCCTGACCCAGGTCAACCTAGGTCTCCCACATTGCAGGCAGATGCTTTACTGTCCAGGCCACCAGGGTCAAACTCATTGGGATTTCTTAATTTCTTGAATAGTTTATCTATCTCACTAAGAAGCTATACTAGAAAGATGCATAGTAAGAACCTGTAAGAGAACCAGACTGTCTGTCTTAAAATTAAAACACAGCACAGATAGTAGATTTTAGAGCTCTACAGTGGCCATCCAGTACAACTCTCTATATCCTTCCACCCCCACATCATTTTCTTGATAGATAAACTGATGGCTCAGTTGGTATAGAATCTGCCTGCAATGCAGGAGACCCAGGTTCAACCCCTGGGTGGGGAAGATCCCTGGAGAAGGAAATGACAACCCACTTCAGTATTCTTGACTGGAAAAGCCCACGGACAGAAGAGACTGGAGGCCTACAGTCCACAGCGTCAAAGGAGTTGGACACAACTTAGTGACTAAACAACCACCAAACTAAAAGAGTTCAACATTGTCTTCATCTTCCAAAAGTGTGTTTTCTTCTCCAAAATGATACTACTATTTAAGAAGAAATGCAGTGGTAAGAAACAGGAAGGCTGGAAATTCAGGTATTGATACATGGAAGGACTGCCGAGACAGAACTACAGAGTTTTTAAATTTTGTAGTTGAGGAGACAACTATCTGAGTTTGGAGAGAACAGGTAGCTGGAATTTGTAGGTCTGATTACTAGAAAGGAGGAAAATACACAGAGAAGCTCTAGAAATCTACATATGTGTTACTCTGGGAACTTTATTTGATAAACAACCTTCACATATGTCAAGTGAAATTTGACAAGGCTAGGCAAAGAAGAACTGCTAGAAGAGAATGATTACAAGAGAACCTTAAATAGAATTCCCAACATTTTCTTAGGTCTGGAATCTTTTGAATTTCTATCAGTCAGAGTAGTGAATTTTCTTTGAATACATGGAATATTCAGGAGAGAGCACAGAAGGGTTGAGCTTTGGTAATAAAGATAAATAAAGAGAACTTCAGACTTAGCCTAAAGATGTCATTAAAATAAGTTTTGTAGTTAGTTGGACCCACAAATAACTTAATCATTTGCAGAAACATTGCTAACTCCTTCTAAGAGAATAAACAAATCCAACACTAAGCAGAGTAAGATCTCAATATCTGAGAACCAATAAAAACATTATTGGACATAAGGAAAAATAGGAAAATGTGACTAATAACTGGGAAATAATTGCCAATACAATAGACATGGAAATGACATGATAGAATTAACTGACACATTCAAAACACCGTTACAAATATATCAAGGAGTTAAAGAAAAGCATGATAATTTACATTCTTCAAAAGAAAAGTACAATATCAGGGTATTTTGCTCAAATTGATCTTATATTTAGACATGCTATATGAGTGTAATAATGATAACAATTATAACAAAAGGACCAGATAGCAGTTACTATTTTGGAATATGCTGTTCCTCCTGGCTCTTTGCTAAGTGCTATACACATATTGCCTAATATAATCTTTATAGCAACTACATAATAATTATTACATTTATTATTTTTTTCAAGTATAAAGAAGAGGTTGAGAAGTATTGTGTAATTCATTAGAGAGAACACGAAAGAAGATACCAAAGCAAAGATTTAAGCACATGTCTGTCTGAATTCAAAAGTATATCATAACATTGTTTCCCATATCCTAAAAGTTATGAGCATGAATTTCATTTTAGAATTTATTTTTACCCTATACTGCCAGGTTTAAGAAATGTTCTAAGGTTCTGTTTTATATTTTTTATTTCATATGAAATTTCAGTTCAGTCACTCAGTCATGTCCGACTCTTTGCGACCCCATGGACTGCAGCAGACCAGGTTTCCTTGTCCGTCACCAATTCCCAGAGGTTACTCAGCTCATGTCCATTGAGTTGGTGATGCCATCCAACCATCTCATCCTCTATTGTCCCCTTCTCCTCCCACCTTCAATCTTTCCCAACATCAGAGTCTTTTCCAGTGAGTCAATTCTTTGCATCAGGTGGCCAAAGTATTGGAGTTTCAGCTTCAGCATCAGTCCTTCCAATGAATATTCAGGACTGATTTCCTTTAGGGTGGATTGGTAGGATCTCCTTGAAGTCTGAGGAATTCTCAAGCATCTTCTCCAACACCACAGTTCAAAAGCATCGGTTCTTTGGTGCTCAGCTTTCTTTATAGTCCAGTGCTCACATCCATACATGATTACTGGGAAAACCATAGCTTTGAATAGATGGACCTTTGTTGGCAGCGTAATGTCTGCTTTAATATGCTGCCTAGGTTGGTCATAACTTTTCTTTCAAGGAGCAAGCATCTTTTAATTTCATGGCTTCATTCACCATCTGCAGTGATTTTGCAGCCCCCAAAACAAAGTCTGTCACTGTTTCCACTGTTTCCCATCTATTTACCTTGAAGTGATGGGACCAGATGCCATGATTTTAGTATTCTGAATGTTGAGCTTTAAGCTAACTTTTTCACTGTCCTCTTTCACTTTCATCAAGAGGCTCTTTAGTTCTTCATTGCTTTCTGCCATAAGGCTGGTGTAATCTGCGTATCTGAGGTTACTGATATTTCTCCCGGCAATCTGGATTCCATCTTGTGCTTCATCAAACCTAGCGTTTCTCGTGATGTACTCTGTATTTATGTTAAATAAGCAGGGTGACAATATACAGCCATGATATACTCCTTTCCATATTTGGAACCAGTCTCTTGTTCCATGTCCAGTTCTAACTGTTGCTTCTTGACCTGCATACAGACTTCTCAGGAAGCAGGTAAGATGGTCTGGTATTCCCATCTCTTTCAAAATTTTCCAGTTTGTTGTGATCCACACAGTCAAAGGCTTTGGCATAGTCACTAAAAGCTACTCAAAGTGGATCCTGCAAATGCAGATAATTTTCTGCACTCAGAAATCAGTCTGTCATTTATTTATAAGAATAACTATTTGTCAGGTTGATTCTAGAACCTTTACTAGAATCATTAGCGTAATAGTTATATTTTTTTAAACAAAGTGGAGTTATTTAATATTTTTGATCATATTTTTTATCAAACAATTCAAGAAATGTTTAATATATAAGATAATTTAAAAACCGTTTGAAAATGTGTTAAACATTAACATATTAACATTAACATCAACTCTGGTTTCTCATCAGATCTTATAAATCTTTTACCTTTTTAAACAATAAATGCTGTCATCAAATTTAAAAAAATACATAAAAACATCCTTATACAATAAAAATGCAGCTTGGAGACAACAAAAACACTAACAGTCTTTTCTTAAATTCTAAAATAAAAAGTTAGAAATACAATAGTTAAGTCTAGTATATTTTTCTTAAGGTCAATTTTCTTTCAAATGTATAGTGATAATGTAGAATATATACTTAAAGCTATATGTTATTCAGGTTTTCATCAGAAATAGAAAAATACCTTAAGTCAAAATTATTCATAATAATGTGAAAAATTGTTAAGATTTCTGAAGCTCTGTTACATAATTTAGAGGCAAGTTAAAAAATTTATCATACAGGTACATCCCAATATTTACCTTATTCCTTCTGTTTTTCTTCTGGTAGTGTTTCTAGGAAAAAGAGAAAGTAAGCAGTAGGTTTACACTGAATTGTGAGGCTGCGTAGGTTTCCATATATGTCTGTCTTTGATCATTTAAAACTGTATCCCCAGTTTTTAAACAGTGCTATCAAAATAAGCATTTACCTAAAGAGCAGTCTGTGTTAGTTGCTCAGTGGTGTCCGACTTTGCAACCCCATGGACTGGAGTCCTCTGTCCATGGGATTCTCCAGGCAAGAATACTGGAGTGGGTTGCCATTTCCTTCTCCAGGGGATCTTCCCACCCCAGGGATCAAACCTGGGTCTCCTGCATTGCAGGTGAATCCTTTACCATCTGAGCCACCAGGGAAACCCTGAAGAACAGTCATAAGACTTCACAATTTGGTCAACTTTTCAGCCTATTTTCCTATTGCTCCTCTTACGCACAACTCACAGTATATGCCAACTAAACCATTCGCCTTTCATAGACCTCTTGGTGCAGTGGTTTCCAAACTCTTAAAATGCATGTGAATCACCTGGAAAATTTGTTAAAATATATTTACCTGCTCGGCTGGTCTTGGGTGGAGTCATCATTAGAAATGAATGTGCTACAAATCCAGACACCAGACGTTGAGTAGCCAGGTTTTCAGAGTCCTGCATGCTGTTCTGCTTTTCCTCTTCAGCCTCTAACACTGTTTGGATGTGATTCTCCTCTGTGGTCCTTTATGTATTTGCTGATTCATTGACTGAATTGTCTCTTTCATCCTATGCTAAGAGAGAGTATTTTATACCTGGCATCATTATCCTGAAGTTTTATCTTCAGTTTTGTGTGTGTAGTCAAACAAAACAAGTTTGATCTCCTAAACTTTGAGGACTATTTATTACTGATAATCCTAGTATCTAGCAGGGTGTCTGACCCATAGTACATACCAAATAAATATGTATTATAAAATAATTTATGGGAGTGATTGAGAGAGAGAGAAATAGCATAGAAGATAAGAAAAAGGAAGGAAGGTAAAAAGAAAGAATTAGGTACTATGATACCATATGTCACTGCAATTTTCATATAGTTCCTTCCATATACAAAACTACTACAATAAGGAAAATAACAGTAACTGAAGTTTTTATTGCATTTGTTGTTGTTTTGAAAAGTTGTTCAGTCGTGTCTGACTCTTTGAAACCCCATGGACTGTAGCCCATCAGGCTCCTCTGTCCATGGGATTCTCCAGGCAAGAGTACTGGAGTGGGTTGCCATGCCCTCCTCCAGGGGATCTTCCTGACGCAATAACTCAGGTTTCCTGCATTGCAAACATATTCTTTATTGTCTGAGCCACCGTGGAAGCCCTTTATTGGGTTTAGGGGAGGGAGCAATTTGTTCCATTCTCTCACTTTCTAAATAGCAGTATTTCTAGGGAGGTTAGACAGATGGACAGACTGACTCTAGTGCTACAAGCATATTTTGCAATAGGCATGTGAAGAAAGAGAGAGTCTTCTCCCATTTAATTATTCTTAGTATTTATTGGGGATTTAAAGTGAATCCCTCCTCTTTTAATGTAAAAAGCAGTTATGATAATAGAAGATGAGAAATTTTTTCAGGAGATAAAATTCTGAATATTTCCTAGATGATCATCAGTGCTGCAAATGAAGCTAATGCTTTTTATCAACCTTAACTCAGATCTGGGCTCCAGGATGTGCCAAGTGCAGAGCAATAGAATAAAAGCTTACTATCATAGCAAATCCTTTTAGATTGTGATTTCACTGAGGGATGGACAATCATTACTAAAGAAAAAAATGCTTTATATTTTATTTTTACATAATGTCTTTGGATTTAGCAAGAAGTGCATTGATATCACATTTGAAGACTTAGTTATAGACATTATCATATGTATGAAATATTAATCTGCCTTCAGATCTTCTTTGTTAAATGAATTGTTTCACTTCAAATTTCTCACTGGTACTAGTACTTCTTCTTTGCCATCAGTAATATATGTTTTTTTTTTTTTTTTTTCTCTTTCAGGGTTTGAACTTGAAAAGGTTGGAGTCAGTACAAGGAGGGAGAGAGGTAAGAAAATCAAAGGGAGAGGGATGGAGAAGAAGAGAAAAGGGTTTCAGTGTTGCCATGATGGGTGGGTGATGTTGACTGATGCTGACGATGTTAAGGATGATGGGGATGTGATGAAAGGGATTTTGATAACACCTCATTACTCTGGCCAAAACACATTTTACACATGTTTATATAAATGAGTTATTTGTATTTGCTCCTCTGAAACTGAAGAAAAGATCCTGTCTCCAGTGAGGTAAGTGTGTTGTTTCTGTTAAAGTGGATTTTTTAAAGCAGTAGGGCCCTCTAGACAGGGCAGAAAAACCTTTTTTAGCGAAGATTTGATGCAATATTTAAAGTGATTTACTGAAAGATAAGCATAATTCTAACAATGAAAACATTTTATGGCATCTGTGATTCTTCAGTCTGGTGTCCAAGGGTTTTGGCGTGTGCTGCTAGGTGGGTGTGCATTGTTCAATGGTGTGAAGTTGCTCTGGTAAGACTAGTGATTCTAAAATTTCCTTTAATTAGTGTCTACTCTAGATGCTTTATACAGAAGGGAAATTTTTAGTAGTATCAAACAGAATATATTATGTACATGATGTATATTATTATCTAATTTTAATTAGATAAAATCATTTTCAGTCTAAATGTGTAAATGCTCTACTTTTCTCTGTGACTCAGATTGCCGGGTGTAATGAGATGGTGGGATATTTAATTCAATAAATCAATATTTTCTTGTTACTCAAAAGGTAACTTCATTTTTGGTGATATTTACAGAATAATTTGGGTCAAAAGTGAAGACACTTAGTCTATATAATGAGAAAATAATGTAACCCTCCTCCCCATCTGTGATTTCTCTTTCTGTAAAAACATATTTCTTCTGTATTTCATGCATGGTGTTTGCCCCTCTTTCTTTGCTCTTCTAATTTCCAGTTGTGTGTTTTTAGTATTTGGCATTTTAGTTCCTAGTTAACTGTCATGTAGGGCCTCTTTCCATTTATTTGCTGTTTCTATCCAGAAGAATCTGTTCCTTTAGAGGGATGCACAACAGTAGGATCACATTGGCAAAAGAGCTGGGGAAGGTGAAATATAGTTAAATCTCTAGAGATATTTTGTATTGTAGGAGAATAGGTAAAAGAGACACGATCATCAGTAAAAGCATGTACTGTATAAGGAAGATCTCAGAGCCATGTACAGGTTTGTGAGGGTAACTGCTGTCTGTCAGTTGGAACTAAAGTAGATCTAGTTAGAAAAAGAACTCAACTCATAATGTTCTAAGTGAAAGTTCATACCTATGCAGGACAGTGTGATTATTTCTGCTGATTCAGTGTGTTTGAGGACATACAGTTTCAGCTCCTCACCACTGTATCCTGGTCCAAGAGCAATTGTGTGTCTAAAGAAGGGAAACTCAAATCCATGTAGCCCTGTGATGACATTGCTAAATGGCAGCAAAAATCATTTTTTAAGTTAAGATTTTTTAGTTTTTTTCATGTTATATTTAAAAGCTTAATGACTGGCTTTTACTGAGAAGAGTTGCTGTTAAAATTTTATTGCTTATTTTTCATTTCTTCTGATTTTATTTTTATTATAAATATACTTATGGGTAAGGAACATGTCAATAATGTATTTTAAATTAGAATTTTTTCTTGAAGGTATTTTGTGGTTTGTGTGAAGGCCAAATTTTTAATGACCTACAATTTAATATATACATCTGCCTTGAGGGGACAACCTTGATTTGGGCCTCCATTCTTAGGTTAGTGGAGTTATTGTGAAGAAGGTAAGATCAGCAAATTAATGAAAGCATTATTATGTCTTCACTTGAGACCTCCTATCCAAGAATGAAAAGTCAACTACTAAAGTCAAAACAGCCACTTCACTCCCTGTCTGGGCAATATTGCATCACTTGGGCTTATTTCTAACACTTAACCTAACACTCACCTCAGTTTTCCCTATGATTATAAAGTCTAATCCATTCTATGGTAAGACACTTTAGGGAGGTATCAGACAAGAGGAGAAGTATGTTGTGAACACTGTTTATCAAGTTTCAGTGGTAAGTGACCTATAAATAAGAGTGGAATTCCTTAAGAGTGTCCTGATCTCTCTTGCTTATGAATTGTGACAGGCATCTTTCTGATTCCTGCTTGCTGTGTTGTGTTACATGTGTGTATTACAAAGATGTATATATAAAGTACTTGTGATTGTGTTAAGTTGAAATGTATGGATTTGGAAAACTCTTACTCAAAATACCCTCTTAGAATTTTTCATCCTAATGCTATTGTGATTGATGAAGACAAAATGACAATGATTACTTCTTAAGATGAATTAATTTATCTTAGTTCAAATGACAGATGTTCCCAATAGATGTTGATGGATGTGATACTAAGGGCCTCTTACCAAATATTTATAAGAAGGTTTAAGAAGTGTCCTTTAAAATGTTCTATTTACCATTTGAGAGCTTGCATGGAAAATTGAAGCAGGCAGTAATATGCTGTTTAGCTAAGTGGTAAATATTATTAAAAGGCTAATTACTACACAGGAAGGCCAGATTTGAACACTACATGCTGTATAAAAATATAAATTAAGAAGAATTGATTAAAATACAAATTTCCTGAAGGAAAAAGAGATGAGCAGTACCTAAATTGCTTGTATTGTTGTAAAATGTTTGAAAACACATATTAGCTGTATTAAAAATAGTTACTTTTTTAATGTATACATGCATATAAATTGAGGATGCTGATCATAATAAGTAATAGCAAGGTTGTTTAAAAAGGGAAATTAGTGGAATGCTGTGTAAAACGTCATTGCATAACTGATATTTCTATCTGTGAGTGAATTTCCTGCCTCTTGTGGATCTTATAACTCATAAAAAAATCCTCAGTGAAATTTCATTGGATATGACATATAGATAAATCATATTTATTTCCTTAAGGAAACTCTGTTCTCCTATATACAGTATTTTTTACTGTGAATTGTAGATAAAACCAGGTTGCTATCAGTTTTCTTATAAGATTGTATACCTTTGATAGCTTATGGTGAATGATGTCAGATTTGTGATCTCTGAAGAAGATTTTTGCTTCAGGACTTGGGACCAGCTTGATCACTCAAGAGCTTTTGTGTAGCAGAGTTTTATTATAGTGAAAAAGGGATAGAGAAAGCTTCTGACATAGACATCAGAAGGGGGATGGGGAGGACCACCTTTCCTAGTCTAAGCAAGGGAGTTATGTACTTTTTAAAATGGTTATTACAATAAATCAAAGAATGTCTCAAGGTTGTAAAAATTTTACCAGACCCACTCCCACAATTTACATTTTAAGATAACAGGATTAGAATTTAACAATAGAAAGATTTTACCAGATCCACTCCCATAATATGCATTCTAAAATATCAGGATCAGTCAGAAGGTTTTCAGGAAGGAGAAACTGTCCTCAAGCAGGATACATGGTTATATAATCCTTAGTACAGAGTTTGAACTGAGTTGTGTAATCATCAGTTCCAGGCTTAAAGAAGAAAATGTTTTATGTGACTAAGACTAAGAAATGTAGAGGGAAAAAAAAAGACGTTTGTCTTTTCCTCCTCCTCGAGAATTCTAGACTTCTGTCTCCTTCTTTAAAGCCCCAAACCCCTTTCTCCTCCTTGGGGACCCAGGACTTCTTATCAACTTGCTTAGGAATTGACTCTCTCACCTTTGTTATTTTAAATACTAGTATTATATTTTCCAAAAGACAGTTTTTGTTAACTTGGTAAAGATTCATATGCACCTGTGTATGTGTGCATGTGTTTGTACAAAATAATTTTGAATGGCAAGTTGTCTTTTCTACCCTACCTGAAAACTACCTGACCATCCCTATTCTGAATATCTTATATCTTATATCGCAGGGCTTCCCTTGTAGCTCAGTCGGTAAAGAATCTGCCTGCATTGCAGGAGACCGAGTTCGATCCCTGGGTTAGGAAGATCCTCTGGAGAAGGAAATAGCAACCCACTCTGGTATCCTTGCCTGGAAAATATCATGAACAGAGGAACATGGTGGGCTGCAATCCATGGGGTCGCAAAGAGTTGGGCACTACTGAGCGACTAACACTTACTTATATTACAAGTCTGAATATACATGATAGGAGACTTTATATGGATAAAGAAAGCTGTTATGGTTTGAAATCTAAATCAGGATTAAGCATTTAATTTTAGAAATTATACTTAATGTTGCAAGCTAAGGTGAGAGACAGTGATTATCAGAACTTTTGGATTGTGGCTGTGTTATTGGAAGTTACAGAAATTCTAGAGCCACTGATGCAATGGAAATAAAGTGCAGGTTTGTAATGAGCAGGAATAACTTTTACATAATTGGCAGAGCTCAAATCTCCCAAAGCAATGAACAGAGTAAGCAGAGATCATGTTACCATCCTTCACCTGGAATTCTGAAGAAGGATTAATATTGGTACACTTGAACATTTTAAATAAGGAGTTTTATATTCCTATAAGACAGATATTGAAAATGCTTCTTAAACATCTGAGAGAAAAGGAACACTTTCAATAATTTCTAGATGCATTCCTTAGAGCCCCCAAATTATAGACACATGCATCCTTTTACAAGAAAAATCCCCTGTTGTGATTTGAAAAATGATTTTCAGTTTCAGTTGGTTACACAAGAAAAAAATAATAGATTCTAAGGGACACATAGTTAGGAAACAATGGACATACCAAATCATTAAAAGCTGATTTATGAATGTGTTACTGTCAAGAAAATTATGGACATGGCTTACAACCTACCCGCTTTGTAATTCAGAATGCTTTATTAACTTTCTCTTTTGGACTATAATGTTCCCAATCCTCTCTTTGCCAAAAACCATAACTAGAAAATTACAGATGATATGAACTTCTAGCATGTAAACATAATAAATCAGAGATATTTGAAAAAGGTAGAAAAATAAAGTGTTTAGTTAAAGGCTAATCCCACAAGCCTACTTTATATTTAAATGTATTAATCATTTGAAATAATAATTCATGATTTGCTGCTTATGTAAGGTATCACTTGAGCATACAATATTCCTAGGGAAATTTATTCTGGTAAGTAGTAGATTGTATGCCTTTGCTAATCTAATTGGATAGGCTTTGCATTGTGTGTCCCTTCACATATTACATATTTCTACTTGAAGTAAGTCATTTTATTTATATTTTTAATATAAATTTATTTATTTTAATTGGAGGTTAATTACTTTGCAATATTGGTTTTGCCATACATCAACATGAATCTGCCACAGGTATACACATGTTCCCCATCCTGAACCCCTCTCCCTCCTCCCTCCTCATACCATCCCTCTGGGTCATCCCAGTGCACCAGCCCCAAGCATCCAGTATCATGCATTGAACCTGGACTGGCGATTCATTTCATATATGATATTATACATGTTTCAATGCCATTCTCCCAAATCTTCCCACCCTCCCCCTCTCCCACAGAGTCCAAAAGACTGTTCTATACACCTGTGTCTCTTTTGTTGTCTCTCATACAGGGTTATCATTACCATCTTTCTAAATTCCATATATATGCATTAGTATATTGTATTGGTGTTTTTCTTTCTGGCTTACTTCACTCTGTATAATAGGCTCCAGTTTCATCCACCTCATTAGAACTGATTCAAATGTATTCTTTTTAATGGCTGAATAATACTCCATTGTGTATATGTACCACTGCTTTCTTGTCCATTCATCTGACGATGGGCATCTATGTTACTTCCATGTCCTGGCTATTATAAACAGTGCTGTGATGAACATTGGGGTACACGTGTCTCTTTCAATTCTGGTTTCCTCGGTGTGTCTGCCCAGCAGTGGGATTGCTGGATCGTATGGCAGTTCTATTTCCAGTTTTTAAAGGAATTTCCACACTGTTCTCCATAGTGGCTGTACTAGTTTGCATTCCCACCAACAGTATAAGAGGGTTCCCTTTTCTCCACACCCTCTCCAGCATTTATTGCTTGTAGACTTTTGGATCACAGCCATTCTGACTGGCGTGAAATGGTACCTCATTGTGGTTTTGATTTGCATTTCTCTGATAACGAGTGATGTTGGGCATCTTTTCATGTGTTTGTTAGCCATCTGTATGTCTTCTTTGGAGAAATGTCCGTTTAGTTCTTTGGCCTGTTTTTTGGTTGGGTTGTTTGTTTTTCTGGAATTGAGCTGCAGGAGTTGCTTGTATATTTTTGAGATTAGTTGTTTGTCAGTTTCTTCATTTGCTATTATTTTCTCCCATTCTGAAGGCTGTCTTTTCACCTTGCTTATCATTTCCTTTGTTGTGCAGAAGCTTTTAAGTTTAATTAGGTCCCATTTGTTTATTTTTGCTTTTATTTCCAATATTCTAGGAGGTGGGTCATAGAGGATCCTGCTGTGATGTATGTCGGAGAGTGTTTTGCCTATGTTCTCCTCGAAGAGTTTTATAGTTTCTGGTCTTTCGTTGAGATCTTTAATCCATTTTGAGTTTATTCTTGTGTATGGGGTTAGAAAATGTTCTAGTTTCATTCTTTTACAAGTGGTTGACCAGTTTTCCCAGCACCACTTGTTAAAGAGATTATCTTTTTTCCATTGGATATTCTTGCCTCCTTTGTCCAAGATAAGGTGTCCATAGGTGCATGGATTTCTCTCTGGGCTTTCTATTTTGTTCCATTGATCTATATTTCTGTCTTTGTGCCAGTACCATACCGTCTTGATGATTGTGGCCTTGTAGTAGAGCCTGAAGTCAGGCAGATTGAGTCCTCCAGTTCCATTCTTCTTTCTCAAGATTGCTTTGGCTATTCGAGGTTTGTTGTATTTCCATACAAATTGTGAAATTATTCATTCTAGCTCTGTGAAAAATACTGTTGGTAGCTTGATAAGGATTGCATTGAATCTATAGATTGCTTTGCATAGTATACTCATTTTCACTATATTGATTCGTCCAATCCATGAACATGGTGTATTTCCCCATCTATTACTGTCCCCTTTGATTTCTATCACCAGTGTTTTATAGTTATATATATATAGGTCTTTAATTTCTTTAGGTAGATATATTCCTAAGTATTTTATTCATTTCATTGCAATGGTGAATGTAATTGTTTCCTTAATTTCTCTTTCTATTTTCTCGTTATTAGTGTATAGGAATGCAAGGGATTTCTGTGTGTTGATTTTATATCCTGCAACTTTACTATATTCATTGATTAGCTGTAATAATTTTCTGGTGGAGTCTTTAGGGTTTTCTATGTAGAGGATCATGTCATCTGCAAACAATGAGAGTTTTACTTCTTCTTTTCCAATTTAGATCTCTTTTATTTCTTTTTCTGAAATAAGTCATTTTAGAAGTTCAGCCTCGAAAGGGAGAATGTTCAAAGAATCAGATCAATGATACCTTATATTTCAAAATAATTTATTTACCTGAAATAATAGGGATTATTAAAAGTGAAACAAAATAAAAATCGCCATTGATTTATTTTTCTATTTATAACTTAAAATTATTATACAGGTTATTTTAGACCTAGGTTACTGCTTAGGTTAAAAGCACTTGCTACTGTTTCTCCTAGTTCCAATAGACCACTGGAGGGAATTGTTTTCAAAACAGAGAAAGGAAACAGAATATGTGAATTTTAAGAAAAGAACTAAAATTGAAGAAAATGTGTTGTATCTCTTGGAAATAAGAGCAAAAAGTGATAAAGTCCCATTATTCTCTTGAAAGCTAATAATCTATATGATTTGAAATTACAGACAACTATATTTCTTTTATAGCTTGGTGAAAATCTTCACTGAGAAACAAATCATGATTGCCAGTTATCTTTAGTAATTTTTTCTGCAAAATTTGCTACATTTGTGTGTTTTCTTTACTGTTCAGCATTCAGAATAGGGTGGTTTCACTTTTGTTGAAATTTAACTATCCCATTCTTGGTTGATATAGAGGTTGTAGAATAAGAGATTCTTTTAAAGCCACAGTGATGACACAATCTGGGGGAGAAATATGTACTGGTTAATATTATAGTCTTCTTAGAGCTATAAAATGTATGGCAAAAATCTCTTCCTTCATAATGAGAATTATGCAATAGTTCAGTGGCTATAATTTGTCATTAAGGCATATCTGATTTACAGTTCAGTTCTGAGATCAAGAGACCTTTTAAGGACTCAGTAAAAAAAAAAATCCCTTTTTTTCCTCCCTTTCTCGGAATTAACAGGTAATAAATGAAAAAAATCTGTGTGCTTATAAATCAATATTTAATTGAAAGAATTACACTTTAAAGACCATGATGATTATTTCTATTTCAAAAATTTTTTAAAAGGATAAAATGGGTTAATATGGGTAAAGCTCTTTGAGCAGTGCCTGTCAGCTAAGAAGCTTGCAATACACGACAACTGTTACTATTATTTCTATTTATTTTTCCTTTCATCTTTCCTTCTGTCAGAGACAATTTGTGTGTCATGTTGTTGAGAGATTTTACTGTCTACACGAACTATCCAGTGCTGTGGCAACCAGTGATATCTAAAGCCTAGCCTTAGGTTTTACATCTCAAATTGGTTCTCAGATGACAAATTCTTGACAGGACAACAAATAAAATATACTTTGAATCTGTCATTGAATCTCAAAAATTCTCAAGTCCATATTACATATGAGAGAACATTTTATTTACCTTTTCATTTATAGCATTCTTTACAGAAGGCAGTATCTAAGCACTGCAGGTTTTATTAGCTATTTTTCACATCCTATGTATTCTATATTTCATCCTATTTTTCCTCCATGCTTATAAACCATTGACATTTTAAGAAACTATCCAAAAGAAGCTTACTGGTTAAGCAAAACCAACCTTATCACTCTACTTTTGTAAGCAAGAATATATTCTTAGTTGTATCTCAAATAAGGAAATCAAAATCCATAAAAAGTGCACACTATACAATTTTTTCAATCTTTCCTTTAGAAATGTTTAAATGATTATCTAGATTAGAGATGTATATACATAGTGACAGAACAATTTTTCTTAACAGAAGCAGAAAAAAAATAGAGGAAAAGAGAAAGGGGAGAAGGAGTCAGCTTTCGACAAACATGAAACCATCATTATGGAAGGAGAAAAGAAGTCTTAGATATAGGAAACCCATTAGCACACACTTTGAGAGCCACACAAGAGTATTAAACAACAGGTTTAAACAATAATTTGAACTCTAATGAATTGCATCAAGCATCAATACAACAATTAAGTTCCCCCAAATGGACTCTACAGTTGCAGACATATTGGATGGAGTTACACCAACTAGAGAGATAAGCACATGAGCTAAAATAGAAAACAATCAGAAATTTGATCTAGAGTGCCAAATAAACTGAAAAAAAAAACACACACACACACATTAAAATTTTTCTTGGGCAACTTCCTGTTTTAAGAACCTGGCTAAAGACCAGGTGAGGAACTTAAACTCCCTAACTCTGAGCAAAATGAGAATAACTGGAATCAACCAAGATAAGACTGGGGAAGATCCTTGCAAGATTTTGAATGAATGCTCAGGTAAAGTTAGTCTAAAGAGAATCAGTCCAACAAAAGCTAACTCTAAGTAAGCACTCCAACCTCATGAATGCTCCCTTTATTGACTCACAATATAAACCATGAAAACAGACAGTCATGTTGTAAGTAACAGAGCAGGTGTTTTCATCTAGAATAAGAATTTTCAAAAAATTTATTAGGCTATCAAAGTATTACTAAAATTAATTCTCATTCCTAGGAAGCATAAACTCTGCATTTGGGAGAATGCCAAAAATAACTTAAAATTTAGACCAAATGCAGTGCATACCTCACTGTTGCTGTCAGAGAGACTCCTAGATGGAAACTTCAGTGATCTTGGAGGAACAGGTTTCAAGCAGAGGAGTTTAAGGAGGTTCCACAAGGCTTTCACTGGGAGTTTTCCTTTATCTCTACAATTTTTGACTATTCATCTGACAAATGACTACAAAGAAAACAACTTTTGATTAAGCAAAACTGAGTTTGTTAGAACTACTGGCAAGAACAAAAGAATACTACATTGACAAAATTTTAATAGGTGTCTAAATGAACAACAGACTGGTTCCAAATAGGAAAAGGAGTACGTCAAGGCTGTATATTGTCACCCTGCTTATTTAACTTATATGCAGAGTACCTCATGAGAAAGGCTGGGCTGGAAGAAGCACAAGCTGGAATCAAGATTCCTGGGAGAAATATCAGTAACCTCAGATGTGCAGATGACACCTTATGGTGTCATCTTATGGCAGAAAGTGAAGAGGAACTGAAAAGCCTCTTGATGAAAGTGAAAGAGGAGAGTGAAAAAGTTGGCTTAAAGCTCAGAAAACGAAGATCATGGCATCTAGTCCCATCACTTCATGGGAAATAGATGGGGAAACACTGGAAACAGTGTCAGACTTTATTTATTTATTTTTTTTGGCTCCAAAATCACTGCAGATGGTGATTGCAGCCATGAGATTAAAAGACGCTTACTCCTTGGAAGAAACGTTATGACCAACCTAGATAGCATATTGAAAAGCAGAGACAACAAAGGACCTTTGCCAACAAAGGTCTGTCTAGTCAAGGCTATGGTTTTTCCTGTGGTCATGTATGGATGTGAGAGTTGGACTGTGAAGAAAGCTGAGCGCCGAAGAATTGATGCTTTTGAACTGTGGTGTTGGAGAAGACTCTTGAGGGTCCCTTGGATTGCAAGGAGATCCAACCAGTCCATCCTGAAGGAGATCAGCCCTGGGATTTCTTTGGAGGGAATGATGCTGAATCTGAAACTCCAGTACTTTGGCCACCTCATGCGAAGAGTTGACTCACTGGATAAGACTCTGATGCTGGGAGGGATTGGGGGCAGGAGGAGAAGGGGACGACAGAGGATGAGATGGCTGGATGGCATCACTGACTTGATGGACATGAGTCTGAGTGAACTCCAGAAGTTGGTGATGGACAGGGAGGCCTGGCGTGCTGCGGTTCATGGGGTCACAAAGAGTCGGACACGACTGAGTGACTGAACTGAACTGAAATGAGGATTTTAGGGGAGGATATTTAGAGGGAGTTTACAGGCAGGATGATTTAAAAGCAAGTCTTATGAGGTAGGTAATAGGTCAAGATTAGGAAAATTAGTCAGATTTTATGACACTCTGTCTTTGCATTGATGTGCACAACAGGTGAAGTGAATGGAGATTTTGACCTGAGAGTTTTGAAATGCACTATATTTTCCTCATGAGTATTTTTTCCAGAAATACTTGTATACAATTAAATTTGTAATTTTTTTCTTTTTTAATTTTAAAATCTTTAATTCTTACGTGCATTCCCAAACATGAACCCCCCTCCCACCTCCCTCCCCATAACATCTCTCTGGGTCATCCCCATACACCAGCCCCAAGCATGCTGTATCCTGCGTCACACATAGACTTGTGATTCAATTCTTACATGATAGTATACATGTTAGAATGCCATTCTCCCAAATCATCCCACCCTCTCCCTCTCCCTCTGAGTCCAAAAGTCCATTATACACATCTGTGTCTTTTTTGCTGTCTTGCATACAGGGTCGTCATTGCCATCTTTCTAAATTCCATATATATGTGTTAGTATACTGTATTGGTGTTTTTCTTTCTGGCTTACTTCACTCTGTATAATCGGCTCCAGTTTCATCCATCTCATCAGAACTGATTCAAATGAATTCTTTTTAACGGCTGAGTAATACTCCATTGTGTATATGCACCACAGCTTTCTTATCCATTCATCTGCTGATGGACATCTAGGTTATTTCCATGTCCTGGCTATTATAAACAGTGCTGCGATGAACATTGGGGTACATGTGTCTCTTTCAATTCTGGTTTCCTCGGTTGGAAAAGAAGAAGTAAATTTGTAATTTTAAAGTAGATTTTATAAGAAGATGAGGACTAAGAAGGATTACTGTAGAAAGATTTTGACCTTCTAATCAGTAAAAATGTAGATATCTGCTCTTATAAGGCACATATATTATTTTTAGAATCACAAACCCTGGAGATGTTTTCAGTTGACAAGGCAAAAACAAATTATGATTTTTATTTCACAGCCTTATATTTTTATTTGAAAGCAGTCAAACACGTTGAGATCTTTGTGCATTGCTGTTTTTACTTGTATATATAACCTATTATGCAGTTGTTTTTTGCCATTTACCTATGTCAGTTATAAAAGGAAAATGCTGCTGCTAAGTCGCTTCAGTCGTGTCCGACTCTGTGCGACCCCAGAGATGGCAGCCCACCAGGCTCTGCTGTCCCTGAGATTCTCCAGGGAAGAACACTGGAGTGGGTTGCCATTTCCTTCTCCAATGCATGAAAGTGAAAAGTGAAAGTGAAGTCGCTCAGTCGTGTCCAACTCTTAGCGACCCCATGGACTGCAGCCCACCAGGCTCCTCCATCCATGGGATTTTCCAGGCAAGAGTACTGGAGTGGGCTGCCATTGCCTACTACTCCATATAGTTGAATTGATTCAGCCTGCTTTCATCAGGTAAGTATTTATTCATAAATAAATGAGGAGATGTATGATTCCTTTCTTATTGTAATTATGAATAAAAGTCATGTCCACCTCAAAAATATACAGAAGATAAACAGTTTTATTATCTTGATATTCATCTGGTACTTAGAGAATTTCTTTCCTATTTATATTTATGGTTTCATATAGAACAAACAATCCTCGTGTAAATATTCAGTTGTTGGCTTTGTTGACTAACATATTTAGAATCTTATAAACCTACAATGATACCTTACTTCTTCTCTTCTCGTCTCTGAAAACCTTCCCTGCCTTCTTTCTGCTTAAAACTAGATTCCAAAATCTCTTTCCATCCTTCCTTCATCCCTCCAATTGAGGACAATTATTTGACATATGTCCATTTCCGTTTACTTCCTGTCCTCACACCCACTTTGACACAGTTTTCTGGACACTGATGCTCAGTCAGCCCAATGGAATAGGAACACTCCTGATTAGTTCCATTGCTGCCCTTTAGTTATATCATAGGACCCTTCAGTTCCTTATCAGTGATCAACACATTGTTGTCTAGCATGTAATGTAAAATTTTTAAATAAGTTTGCCAATAACTGATATATAGTAGTGTACTTATGATATTTTGGTGCCTAATTAATACTATACTAATTATGCTAATGAAGTATTATATAAACAGTTGTTTTACTTATATTAAAAATGTTAAGACTAGAGTATTTCAGACTCATACAGATAAGAGTTGTGTTCAAAATAATAGTTGTAAGTAAAATTACTATTACTTACTATAGTAGTTTGCTAGGTCTGTCATCACAGAGTACCATAGACTGGGAAGCTTTAACAATGGAAATTTATTTCCTCAGTTTTGGATCTAGAAACCCAAGGTCAAGGTATCCATAGGTTTTGTTTCTCTGAAGCTTTACTCTTTGGCTTGCAAATGGGTGCCTTCTCCTGGAGTCCTTGGACCTCAGTCACAGTGGTTTGGCCCACCCTGATGGCCTCATTTTATGTTAATTAGCTCTTTAAAAGCCCTATCTCCAAATGCCATTGCATTCTGAACTATTGGGAATTAGGACATCAGCATATGAATTGGTAGGGGGGGCACCATTCAGTCTTTGAAACACACTAAAAGCAATACAACAATACAAATCCATTTCCCTCAAAATATAAGCTTTCTCTTTACCCTTTTCCTGTTTGCTCTGGTCCTCTTCGCATCTTGTCTCTTAAATAACTGTAAAATTTGGTTACATTTAAATTTCAACAACAAATATCAACAGTAAAAAAGAATAAAATAACCCATGTAAATAATTCTAATACCCCAAATGCTCTGAAAACTGATTTTCCCTCACCAAATGAAGAGTCTAAAAACCTAAAAAAATAGAGTCCTGTCTTTTCACAATGTAAAAAGAAAAACTGAGTTACCTCAGCCAGTGCTTGCTTTTTGTATGCTTATTATTCCTTTAAGCACTTGGACTATAAAGAAAGCTGAGCATGGAAGAATTGATGCTTTTGAACTGTGGTATTGAAGAAGACTCTTGAGAGTCTCTCGGACTGCAAGGAGATCCAACCAGTCACTCCTAAACGAAATCAGTCCTTAATATTCATTGGAAGGACTGATGTTGAAGCTGAAACTCCAATACTTTGGCCATCTGATGCGAAGAATTGACTCATTGGAAAAGACCCTGATGCTGGGAAGGATTGAGGGCAGGAGGAGAAGGGGGTGACACAGGATGAGATGGTTGGATGTTATCATTGACTCAATGGACATGAGTTTGAGCAAACTCTGAGAGTTGGTGATGGATAGGGAAGCCTGGCGTGCTGCAGTCTATGGGGTTGCAAAGAGTCGGAAATGACTGAGCACCTGAACTAACTGACTGAAGCACTTGTCACAACAAACTTTTGAAATAGCCACTATTATCATTTGCATTTCAAAGAAGAAAACTTCAAAACAAAAATGGTTTAAATAACTTGCCTAAGTCTTATAATTAGTAAGTTGGTGAAGCCAGGATTCTAACCTAGGAAATAGGTTTGAGCAAAAATTTAGCATTACACTATGACTTAAAAGAAGAGAAATTAATAGATTTACTACAGCTGATTATTTGGACTGTTTGAATTCCTCATGAGAGTTTTCTAATCTTATTTGCTAAACAACCATATCCCCTCTCTTTCTCTCTGTCTTCTTTTCTACTCACTTGTTGTATTAGATATCTCATCCAAGACCAAGACCATAATTTCTCTTGTGTTTCAGTTAGCAAATTATTTGACTGCAAAAAATAGAAGCCTACTTAAAACTTGTCATTATAAATTGAATACTGTCGGGTGCATCCATTTCCAAGGAATATTTCTTGATCTTTTTGGAAAAATGTATAATCAGTTATTTTTATCTGTTATCTAATTTTGCATCATTCTACTTTTTGTGTAAATTAAGTATCTTCTCTACTTTTTTTTTTTTTTTTGCATATACTTTGTCCCTCTTGGTGCTGGTGGTTTAGTCATTAAGTTATGTCCGACTATTGTGACCTCATGGACTGTAACCTGCCAGGCTCCTCTGTTCATGGGATTCTCCAGGCAAGAATATTGCAGTGGGTTGCCATTTCATTCTCTCTTGACTACTGCTAAATGATGGTCTCAGCCATCTACTCAGGAGTTGGACAGTCTCTTCTAATGATACACAGTGTGGTCTAATTTCCCTTAGCTCATCTACAAGGTCCAATTAAAGTATAGTTATACTTCAGCAACAGGAACTAGGATAAGAAAAATGACTTTTAAAATATTTGTCTTTTTTCCTTTTATGATATTCAAATGATAAAAGCACCGTTTAACTCATCTTTTGAATTTACCACTTGTACTATGGTAGAGTATTCTCATGATCCAAATGTTCTCTTAAAGACAGTTGAATTAGAAAAGATACACTAGTAGTAACCCATCTAGAATGAAGGTCGGGCCAATATTTTCTTCTATTATTTTAAAATCAATAGGGATTTCTTTAGTAAAATACAAAATTTATGTGAAATAAGCAGTTTGCAATTTTTCTAGGGTCAGTCTTCTTAACAGAATCCTGATAATCATGGCAAAATTAGCTTCCCAATTGCCCCTCTCTTAATCTGTTACATCTAGAGGGTGAGTCTTAGCTTTCCCTGATCAAAAGAAACATATCCTATGAAGGAGGATAAATGTTGCTGATATGGTAAATTAAAAACAGTCTCTATGCAGATTTATTGATCTAATGTATATCTAATCCATTGTATTTATTAAACCAAATCATGCCAATATGTGAATCCTGAACATTAGCATGACCTGTACTTTTCTTTTGTAGGCTAAAGGGAGTGTCATCAGACAGTATTCCACATGGGAAAATTCACAGTGTACTTGTTTGACCATTTCTGTATGGCAATAGGGGTAGACAGTCACAAATAGGACCCAGAGGAATATCCTCGCAGCAGTTGATAGAAAATATAAGGCTTATCTGAATTTGTGTTCTCATTTTTAATTATTTAAAAGTATTCAATTGAAAAATGAATATGTTAATTATATTTAGCCATTTTAATTCATCCTATTTATAACTGATGCTATTGTCAAACGAAATCATGAATATAATCCTGTGCTTGATTATGTACAAGTTATTTAAAATTTCAGTTCAGTTCAGCACTCAGTCGTGTCGGACTCTTTGTGACCCCATGAATTGCAGCACGCCAGGCCTCCCTGTGCATCACCAACTCCTGGAGTTTACTCAAACTCATCTCCATTGAGTCAGTGATGCCATCCAGCCATCTCATCCTCTGTGGTCCCCTTCTCCTCCTGCCCCCAATCCTTCCCAGCATCAGGGTCTTTTCCAAGGAGTCAAATCTTCGCATGAGATCGCAAAAGTATTGGAGTTTCAGCCTCAGTATCAGTCCTTGCAATGAACACCCAGGACTGATCTCCTTTAGGATGGACTGGTTGGATCTCCTTGCAGTCCAAGGGACCCTCAAGAGTCTTCTCCAACACCACAGTTCAAAGCATCAATTCTTCGGTGCTCAGCTTTCTTCACAGTCCAACTCTCACATCCATACATGACCCCTGGAAAAACCATAGCCTTGACTAGACAGACCTTTGTTGGCAAAGTAATGTCTCTGCTTTTTAATATGCTATCTAGGTTGGTCGTAACTTTCCTTCCAAGAAGTAAGCATCTTTTAATCATTACAATCACCATCTGCAGTGATTTTGGAGCCCAAAGAAATAAAGTCACCCACTGTTTCCCCATCTATTTCCCATGAAGTGATGGGACCAGATGCCATGATTTTAGTGTTCTGAATGTTGAGCTTTAAGCCAACTTTTTCACTCTCCTCTTTCACTTTTCATCAAGAGGCTTTTTAGTTCCTCTTCACTTTCTGCCATAAGGGTGGTGTCATCTGCATATCTGAGGTTATTGATATTTCTCCCAGGAATCTTGATTCCAGCTTGTGCTTCTTCCAGCCCAGCGTTTCTCATGATGTACTCTGTAGATTTGCTTAATATCTAAAAGTCTGGAATTTTAGAAATTAAACACATTTGTTGAAACATATAGAATCTAGTTTTTACCAAAACTTAAAAAAAAATGGTTTGCCCCATTCTTGCTTCCCATTATAGCCTATCAGATGTTGCTTTCTCCTCTAACAATTTACATTTGATAATATATTGACTCTGGTTTACTTTCTGGAAGCAAATGTCACAAAGAATATTGAGAGTAAGTAGTCTTGCCTGGAGAATCCCAGGGACTGGGGGAGCCTGGTGGGCTGCTGTCTATGGGGTCGCACAGAGTCGAACATGACTGAAGTGACTTAGCAGCATCAGCAGCAGTACCTAGTACAAAAATGTCAAAGTATACAGAAGTCAAAAGCATTGGGGAGGGAAGCAATCTCTAATTTTGCCTTGAAAAGGATTTTACTGACCTTAGTAAGTGATTTTCAATGGATAAAAGAGTTGATAACCATGTTGAAAATAGTTCAAGAACTGGCAACAAGAAAGTGAACGTGAAAAACATATTTAGGAGCTTGGCAAGTGAAAGGAATTGAATAGAATAATGAGGTGCTGCCTGGAGAACATAGTAACTTCAATATTCATTTCTTGAGAATGGAGTAATTCATACATGTTTTTGTGTAGCATTCAGACCATTTGAGGTCAAAGAAAACTGCGAATGGTTTAGGTGTTGCTGGAGCCAACAATTCAGTAGGGTCAAATTTAATTTGTAAGAGTTTTATTTATGTTTTACAGACAAAGATATCTGTAGCAGAAGAATTGATTCAGTATTCCTTAAATGAGAAATGACTGTGCAGTAAGATGCAGTGTGGCATAGTGGGATTTGTAGAGAGCAAGTATTTTAGAGCTTTTATTACCAGTTCTGCCATTTGTTCAGCACCATGATGTTAACCAAGTTGCAAAATCTGAACCTCAGTTTCTCCATTAAAAGTTTAAATCCATAGTTGTACCTTATTGCATAGGATTGTTATGAATAGAGAAAATGAGATTGTATCTGAAAAATAATGATCACAATGCCAGATACCAATAAGAATACCCAATATGGAAGTTTTAAATATAATTATTGTTTATTGTTAGTGTTGCCATAAATTAGTAAAAGACAGTAGACATTCTATCTCAGAATGTAAAGCCACTTTGCACCACATGTTAAATTCAGTTCAGTTCAGTCACTTACTTGTGTCTGACTCTTTGGAACCCCATGGACTGTAGCATGCCCGCCTTCCTTGTCTGTCACCAACTCCTGGAGCTTGCTCAAAATCATATCTATTGAGTTGGTGATGCCATCTAACCATCTCATCTTCTGTCATCCCCTTCTCCTCCTGACTTCAGTCTATCCCAGCATCAGGGTCTCTTCAAATGAGTCAGTTCCTCACATCGAGTGGCCAAAGTACTGCAGTTTCAGCTTCAGCATCAGTCCTTCCAATGAATATTCAGGGTCGATTTCCTTTAGGATCAACTGCTTTGATCTCCTTGTAGTCCAAGGGACTCTCAAGAGTCTTCCAATACCACAATTCAAAAGCATCAATTCTTCCATGCTCAGCTTTCTTTCTAGTCCACTCTCACATCCATACATAACTCCTGGAAAAACCATAGCTTTGACTAGACAGACCTTGGCGAAGTAATGTCTCTGCTTTTTAATATGCTGTCTAGTTTGGTCTTCCAAAGAGCAAACAGCTTTTAATTTCATGGCTGCAGTCACCATCTACTATGATTTTGGAGCCCCCCAAAATAAAGTCTGTCACTGTTTCCATTGTTTCCCCATCTATTTGCCATGATGGGATGGGATCAGATGACGAGATCTTTGTTTTCTGAATGTTTAATTTTAAACCAACTTTTTCACTTTCCACCTTCACTTTCGTCAAGAGGCTCTTTTGTTCTTCTTCGCTTTCTGCCATAATGGTGGTGTCATCGGTGTATCTGAGGTTATTGATGTTTCTCCCGGCAGTCTTGCTTCCAGCTTGTGCTTCATCCAACATGGCATTTTACGTGATGTGCTCTGCATATAAGTTAAATAAGCAGGGTGACAATATACAGCCTTGAGGTACTTCTTTCCCAATTTGGAACCAGTCTGTTATTTTGTGTCTGGTTCTAACTATTGCTTCTTGACCTGCATACAGATTTCTCAGGATGCAGTTCAGGTGGTCTGTTATTCCCATCTTTTGAAGAATTTTCCACAGTTTGTTGTGACCTGCCAAGTCAAAGGCTTCGGCATAGTCAATAAAACAGAAGTAGATGTTTTTCTGGAATTCTCTTGCTTTTTCAATGATCCAGCAGATGTTGGCCATTTGATCTCTGGTTCCTCTGCCTTTTCTAAAACCAGCTTAAACATCTGGAAGTTCATGGTTCACATGCCGTTGAAGCCTGGCTTAGAGAATTTTGAGCATTACTTTGCTATCATGTGAGACAAGTGCAATCGTGCAGTAATGTGAACATTCTTTGGCATTGCCTTTCTTTGGGATTGGAATGAAAACTGACCTTTTCCAGTCCAGTGGCCACTGCTGAGTTTTCCACATTTGCTGGCATATTGAGTGCAGCTTCTTACACCATCATCTTTTAGGATTTGAAATAGCTCAACTGAAAATCCATCACCTCCACTAGCTTTGTTCATAGTGATGCTTCCTAAGGCCCACTTGACTTTGCATTGCAGGATGTCTTGCTCTAGGTGAGTGATCACACCATCATGACTATCTGGGTCATGAAGATCTTTTTTGCATAGTTCTTCTGTGTATTCTTGCCACCTCCTCTTAATATCTTGGGGTGAATGTCATATCTTGGATTGAATTAATATCTTGGGTTGAATGTTGCCTATTCAAGGAAGAATTCTCCAAGGATTCCCACTTGCAAAAATAGTTCTATTACTTGGTTCTATTATGTTGTTATATTTACCTTTTTATTTATATTTCCACCATTCTGTCACTTAGACTGAGTTCCTAGAAAACAGAATCTTACTCTGTGTCTAGCCATAAAACCTGGAATAGTTTCTGATATATAGTAAGTGCCCAACAAATGTTTGTTGAGTCAAATCTTGATGTTTTTTTTCTTTTTTTTTCTTTTTTTAGAATCAGTAAGAATTGGGTTTAGAACATCTGTGTTAGTCTAGATGATTCATTTCTTTTGTCCTTCACATATTTAATTTGTATAGTTTAGTGTCATTTATAATTAAATATTGAATATAGTTAGCATATTTAATTTATTCTCATTAGCCTACTTAAAGATTTAGATGCTGAAACTTGTTATATTTTAGGTTACATTTTGGGTTGTTACATGAAAGTTGTTACATTTTAGGTTAATTTGAGGTATAAAATTTTGAAATAATGAGAAAAATATTTATAAAGCCTCAATTGTGCAAAATAACATAATGTAGTTGAATTTTTTTTTAATATGCCATTTCATAATTTCAAAGCAGAGATTCAAGTGAATCTTAAATTATATGATGGGGCTAGTTCAGCTGATTAAATTATCCATTATTCTTTTTCAAGATTAAATGATGAAGGGTCTTCAGTCCTTGTTCATGAAGACCATGAAGAACATGTTCATCTCATGTGACCAACCTGAGGCTTCCCAGGTGGCTCTCGTGGTAAAGAACCCACCTGCCAGTGCAGGAAATGTAAGAGACAGAGGTGTAATCCCTCGGGGTGAAGATCCCTTGGAGAAGGAAATGGCAGCCCACTCCAGTATTCTTGCCTGAAGAATCCCATGGACAGAGGAGCCTGGTGGGGTAGAGTCCCTAGGGTTGCAAAGAGCCAGACACCAGTGAAGGAACCTAACATTCATTCATTTAGACTACTGTTAACTGTAATCCCTCTTTGCACTGATAAGGCTGATTCTGATAGAGAGAGGATTAGCTGATTTTCGAAAGTTAATTTATATTAGGGCTCCCCTGGTAGCTCAGCTGGTAAAGAATTCTCTTACAACGTAGTAGGAGACCATAGTTCAATTGCTGGGTTGAGAAGTTACCCTGGAGAAGGGATAGAGTACTCACTCCAGTGTTCTTGGGCTTCCCTGGTGGCTCAGATGGTAAACAATCCGCCTGCAATGAGGGAGACCTGGGTTTGATCCCTCGGTTGGGAAGATCCCGTGGAGTAGGGAATGGCTATCCACTCCAGTATTCTGGCCTGGAGAATTCCATGGACTGTACAGTCCATGAGGTCGCAAGGAGTCAGACACAACATATATTGGAAGGCCATAAATTTGTAGATATTTAACTAACAAAACAGCATGAATAGCTCTTCTTTCAAGGTAACAACACTGCAAGTATAGAGTTAATATCCTAAATTTGTGAAGTAGTCTATAATTAAAAAAAAAAAAAAATAAATAAACCAACTGGGCTCTTTTCCCAGAAAATCACTGAAGCACAAAATACCTGTATCAAGAGAGCGGAAAAAAGGAGAGAATGAAGAGGACAATAAAACTAAGAAAGAAACCTAACTGACTAAATTTAATGAGAGAAGTAGAGAAGTTATGCATTTTATAGGCAATCAAATAAAATTTCCCCTCCAACCTAGGAAGGACTACACTCAAAGCATAAAGCAGAGTTTTCAGTTAAGAGAGGAAAATCCAAACAATTTATTTCATGACTCTGGGGAAATAACTTTATAGCTTTGCTTTTAAACCTTAAATTTAGCTTAAGTGTATTTTTAAAAGCTATGTTGTAGTTAGTTGAGATATTCCTATTTCAAAAGCCATTTTGTTGTCTGTTTATAACTTACTCAGGGACTGTTCTCAACAAACTAAGGCTGAGTCCAGTTCTTATTTAGGACTTACTGGTTAAATTATGGTGTTCCCCAAGGTCTTAACCCTGTCTCTTCACCTTTCTTCTTGGCACACTTTCCCCTGGTGATCTTATCCACCCTAATGACTACAATGTTGGCTACATGGCTGATGTTCCTGTCTCTGTATCCATCTAGATCTCTCTCCTGACCTCTGTCTGTTTACCTATTGGACATCTGTATGCAAATCTTTCTTAAGTTTTAACAATATGTACAAAGATAATTTATAATTTTTGTTTTCTTCCCTCCCCAAAACTCAAGTTTCTTCTGTTTTTTTTTTTTTAAATTTCACTTAATGACATTATTTCTTAATAGTCCATTCAAGAAAGCATAAATCAATCTCATTTCTTCTGCTTTTGTATGTTTTTACTTGTCACAATCATTACAGTCTCCATTCTACTTCAGGTATATCTCATTAATGTTTCTTCCTGTCTATCCCTTTTTTACAGAATGAATTTAGGTCTTTCTTACCTCTGAAGTGCAAAATTATAATAACCATTTAATAGATTCTCCAGCTTCTCTTCTCTCCCATCACCAATCTTTCCTTCACCCTTTGACCAAGAATAATTAGAACCTTACTCACTACAGAATGCTACTATCTTCCTGTCATAGAAAGAGAAGGGCTAAACTATTTATCACATCAACCAAGACTAGAAAATAAGCCTTACTTACTAACGTTTTTGAAATAATCAAATTTCCTCATTTCTCCTTCAGTTAAATTATAATGAGGGCATTTCATTCATTCTTTAATACCCAGCCAAAATGCCATCTCCTTTGTCAGAGTGAGTTTTCTGTTCTGTTCAGTCACTTAGTCGTGTCTGACTCTTTGCGACTCCATGGACTGCAGCACGCCAGGCCTCCCTGTCCATCGCCAACTCCTGGAGTTTATTCAGGCTCATGTCCATTGATGACATGGACTCATGTCCATGACGGTGATGCCATCCAACCATCTCGTCCTCAGCCATCCTCTTCTCCTCCCACCTTCAATCTTTCCAAGCATCAGGGTCTTTTCAAATGAATCAGTTCTTCGCATCAGGTGGCCAAAGTAATGGAGTTTCAGCTTCAACATCAGTCCTTCCAATGAATATTGAGGACTGATTTTCTTTAGGATGGACTGGCTGGATCTCCTTGCAGTCCAAGGTACTCTCAAGAGTCTTCTCCAACACCACAGTTCAAAAGCATACATTCTGTAGCATATTTGTATTTTTTTCTTATTGCTATTGTAGAAATAATTATATTTTTTAGAGTAATTGGCTAACATTTGTCTGGATGGCAATAGCCAGAGCTTTTCTAGAGTAGGTGCTGTGTCTTTCAAATCTTGCAATCCTCAGAACTTGATTTAAGAGCCTAGAACACAGGAGATATTTAATAATCATTTGCTGATGGAATGAACGCATGACTTATTGGGAAGCTCTGAGGAAGCCTTCTTGAGGTTTGCAGGAATTACCACTAGATGTCGCTAACACATTTCCAAGAACAATATCTGTAAATGGAGAACTAACCTTTACTGAGCACCTACTGTGTGCCAGGCCCTTTTAAATGATTCTGTAAAGTAGGTATTATGATCACAAATCTACCTTGGAAGCGGGTGCTTGGAATGATTAACAGGTCATAAGTTAGTACAATGTAACTACAGAAACTGTTCATCACTCATCCATGTCCGACTCTGCAATGGTGGACAGTAGCTGACCAGGCCCCTCTGTCCATGGGATTTTTCCAGGCAAGAATACTGGAGAGAGTTGTTCAGTGGGTTGTTCATTTTCTTGTTCAGGGGATCTTCCCAACCCAGGGATTGAACCGCAATCTCTGACATTACAGGCAGACTCTTTACCATCTAAGGCACAGGGAAGGCCCAGTACAGTGTAAAGATGGGATTAGAATATACAAGTGTCTGCCATCAAAACCTATGGGTTTCCCACAGTGGCAGCCACATTCTGTTTTCTGTTTTGATAACTGAGCCTCTGGCCTTCAAATGATAAATATAAAAAGCATATGCCAACATTTTTTTAACAAATTGAATCTTTACTGACGAAAGAAGCAATTATCAGGTTAGATGTTCTTATTTAAGACCTTTCAAGTTAAAAGTCAGAGACTTTGCTTCTCGAATGTTTTTCCTGAATAGTCAGTTTGAAAACAAACTACCCTACAGAGAAAACTTTTTAATTAAACATAATATAGATTTTGAACAAAAGTGGTTAGATTGTTTTTTAGTACTTTATTTTTTTTCAATTAACACTTGAAAATTCATGTCTACTCTTTGTAAGGTGATAAGTTTAGTAATTTGGGGTAGGCACATGGATAAAAGGAGAAGGCGATGGCACCCCACTCTAGTACTCTTGCCCGGAAAATCCCATGGGCGGAGGAGCGTGGTAGGCTGCAGTCCATGGGGTCTCGAAGAGTCGGACACGACTGAGCGACTTCACTTTTACTTTTCACTTTCATGCATTGGAGAAGGAAATGGCAACCCACTCCAGTGTTCTTGCCTGGAGAATCCCAGGGATGGGGGAGCCTGGTGGGCTGCCATGTAGGGAACAAGGTATAAGGAAGGTTGAGAAGTGCTTGCAAACGAGACTCTCAACCAGGGCCGAACATTCTTGCAAACGAGATGTTCAGCTAAGAGTCCTCTGTTTGTTCCCGTGGGAAAAGAACATTTCTTGCACACAGGGATGTTTCTCTGATTCCTCAAAAGGAACAGACCCACGGACAAAGCAGATTCTAAGTTGATAAGGAAGTTCCCCAAAACAAAGTCTTAGCTGCAGTAAATAAGTTAAGGTAAAGGTTATCTCGCCCCGCGCCTGCTCACTGTATAGTCTCTGAATCATAGTGCTTGGCAACTTGCCTTGTAGGTTGTTGTGCAAGGGATATAAAATAAAGCAGCTGTAAGAAGCAAGCGTTAAAATATAAAGATTCAAACCACTCTGCAGTGTTGGTGTTTCATTCCGTCGCCAGCACTGCCATCTATGGGGTCGCACAAAGTTGGACACGACTGAAGCGACTTAGCAGCACCAGCACCAGCAGCAGCAGCATGGATAAAATAGAGTCCCTACCTTCAAAAAGCTTGCAAAACTATAATATCTCCTTAATTCAAAGTCAGGAACATAGCAGTGCTGTTACTATGGAGGGTATTTAATCTGAGACTCGGAAGTTTCAATAATATTTAGACACCCTAATCACTTTGATACTGTGACCATTGATTCTTGGACCGTAAATACTTAAAGCACATCCCTGAACATGATGAATGTCTATTAGTTCCTGCCTGCTTAACTCAAGACATCATGCGATATTTTTAGATCCAATTCTGCCTATACAGAATCCCAAGCAAGACCCAGAACTTGAGGAGATGTATATTTGTAGAATCTCCAATCAGAGGAGAACAGTTATAAGAAAGTATGATAAAATGGTGCTTCGACTTGAATGTTTGACTTGCACTTGGGTAGACCCCCGTCATCCTGTCTTCCTAATCTGGGTAGAGGGCACCAAGGCAGTCAGCCGTTATACAAACAAAATAAAGGTGATAGGGAGTGGCTCATGCATGCATGCATGCTAAGTCACTTTAGCTGTGTCCGACACTGTGCAAACCCCATGGACTTTAGCCCCCAGGCCCCTCTGTCCATGGGATTCTCCAGGCAAGAATACTGGAGTGGGTTACCATGCCCTTCTCCAGGGGACCTTCATGATCTAGGGATCAAATCTGAGTTTCTTCTTCCATTGGCAGTTGGGTTCTTTACCACTAGTGCCACCTGGGAAGCTGGGAGGTGGCTTTTTACCTCCCCATAATTTTACAGCTTCTGTTTAGTCAGCTTCAGTACCATATCAGACTGTTTAAACTTTCTGCCAAACTCAGTAGTTCAGCTCAGTTCAGTTCAGTCACTCAGTCGTGTCCGATCCTTTGCGACCCCATGAATCACAGCACACCAGGTCTCCCTGTCCATCACTAACTCCCAGAGTTCACTCAGACTCACATCCATCAAGTCAGTGATGCCATCCAGCCATCTCATCCTCTGTCATCCCCTTCTCCTCCTGCCCCCAATCCCTCCCAGCATCAGAGTCTTTTCCAATGAGTCAACTCTTTGCATGAGGTGGCCAAAGTACTGGAGTTTCAGCTTCAGCATCATTCCTTCCAAAGAAATCCCAGGGCTGATCTCCTTCAGAATGGATTGGTTGGATCTCCTTGCAGTCCAAGGGATGACCGGTCATTTATATTTTTGCTTTTTCTATTGCTAATTATTGATGGGAGTCAAACCATCAACAAATTTTAACTTGTACATTTATATACAACATGATTAAATTGAGACAGATTTTTAAAGATGAGGAATTAATGTATTCATGGAAACAGTTTATCTTCATTGCTTAATGTTTTATGTGTAGTGAGCTTGACTTTTATATAGAATTAAATTAGGTGATTCAGAAGTTATCAATATAAAATAATGCATTTTCAATTTATTCCAAAAAACTAGAAATAATATCAAACCTCTATATTAGAAATACGTAAAGAAAAGCATAAAGTCAAAGTTAAAGTGCCAGCTGAATAATAAATGGTTTTTATGTGACTTCTACAGAAATATATCTCTTTAAAAAATAAGCAAAAAATACCCGTCAATCTTTATCAATATTTGCATTGAATTAAGAGTTTTACATTATGTGAGGTCATTAGCAACACATTTCTCAAATAAAATGTGCCCAATTTGTACATCTTTCTTATCAGAAAATAGTAACAACTTATTTAAAAAAATAAAAGCAATAAAGTCTGGAGAAATACTCTGTGTATTCACTCCTCACGTCTTTTGCTTTCTACTTTTGCCTTGCATAGGGTGCACACTCAAAGCATTTCTTTATCTAGATATAATCCATAAATAAATGTATGGATTAATCAAGAATGTTAAATAAGTTGGACTGAGTAAAAAAATACCAAACAATTTCAATTATATGTGAAATCTAAAAAAAAAAAAAACTAAACTAAACAGATTCATAGATACAGAAAACAAACTGGGGGTCACCAGAGGGGAGGGAGGCAGGGGGTTGAACAAAATAGGTGAAGGGAATTAAGAGGTACAAGTTTATGAAATAAATAATTCACATAGATATATAGCATAGGGAATATAGATAACAATATTGTAATAACTTTGTACAGCAACCAGCTTACTGTAGCAGTTTATCCATAATGCATATAAATGTTGAATCACTATGTTGTATACTTGAAACTAAAAAAAAAAAAAGAGAGAGGAAAATTTGGTGGTCACTCAGTCACTTCCTTCTCCTGCTCCCAAGCATCCTTGCTGTTTTGCAATGAAAACCAAATAAAGAAAATGTAAAACACTGTGGAAGCTCCAGGAATCCATAGCATATAGATTGCACACCTGGAGAGACAAGACAGCTTAGTGAGGACAATGGCCCGGAGCAAATACCAGCTGGGTCACTTACTAGCTCCTGTAATAGCAATGGCAAAGTATTAGAAATTGTGCTTCTGTTTTCTCATCCTTAAAATGGGAGGTAATAACAATATCTACCTCATAGGGTTATTGTGAACATTAAAAGAGCTTGAATATGCAAAGCCATTTGAACAAGATATCTGTATCATTAATGTTTTCAAGGTGTTTGTTGTTGCTGCTGCCTTTGTTGCTATAGTTAAGGAAAAGTGCAGATCAGAAATGTTAGAGACAAACTAGCCAATAGATTTCTTGTTTTTTTCCTCAAGTGATAGCACAAAACCTGGGGTTCCTTTTATAATTGCAATTAACTAGATTCACTGAGTGGAAAGTTTTGGCAATTTAAAAAAAATAATTTCCAAAGAAAAAAATGAGTTAAAATCCTAATCATAAATGAGACATTAGTGATTTTTAATAGTTTATTATATTTATTAAGCTATTTTAATACAGTTAAATTTTTATAGAGTTTTTTCCTTGTTTGCTCTAAAGGAAAACTGAATAGAAAGTCTGTTTGTGAAGTCTGTCAATGAATCATTGACAGAATAAAGAAACCTTCTCCATTCTGGTCACAAACCATAAAAAGGGCACCACCTGATGGCAGAATGTTCTGATTGCAGGTAAGAAGCTAAATGGAAACAATCAACTTTTAGTGCTAAGCTGACAAATGGAAATAATAAAGTATCATGCCTTCCCACAACATCCATTTATTTATGTAAACCTTGGTTTCCTATAAATGAGCCTTGAGTCTTAGCGGAGTTGGTGATGGACAGGGAAACCTGGCGTGCTGCAGTCCATGGGGTTGCAAAGAGTCAGACACGACTGAGCAACTGAACTGAAGAGTCTTATCAGAACTGAAAAACAATTGGAGATTGTGAATATTGCTATTGAATACATGTTTGCAGAGGTATCTTAGTATATTATGCCTGAAACCAGTCAGCATGGGTTCAAATCCTGACTTCACCTTTTATTATCTGTTGAATTGACCTAAAACAAGATAGTCAACTTCATGCTCAGGCTTCTTGTATAGTTCCTACTCAGAATTATTGTGGAGTAAATAGCTTGTATTTATAAGGTTTTTAGGATAGTATCTGATGCAGAGTAGGTGCCGTGTAAAGTGCTTATTAAGTAGATAGAAGTACTTTATTGTATATTCATATCAGCAGATTTCATAAGTTGAGAGCAAAACCATCTTTTAAAGACACATTAGTGGTTTCCCAGGTGTTTCATACAGGGTTGCATAGTTCAGGCTCTAAAAGGTGCTTTGCTTTAGTAGCCTTACATAGCAAAAGGGAATTTTACGGAGTCCCTCTTCCCTGGTGGCTCCAACAGTAAAGAATCTGCCTGTGATGTAGGAGACCTGGGTTCAATTCCTGGGTCAGGAAGCACCCCTGGAAGAAGAAATAACAACTCACTCCAGTATTCTTGGCTAGAAAATCCCATGGACAGAGAAGCCTGGCAGGCTATAGTCCATGGGGTAGCAGAGTCGGACACAACTGAACGACTAACTCACAATCAACC
Organism: Budorcas taxicolor; assembly: GCF_023091745.1. Lineage (NCBI taxonomy): Eukaryota > Metazoa > Chordata > Mammalia > Artiodactyla > Bovidae > Budorcas > Budorcas taxicolor. The sequence continues at coordinate 34,114,128 of NC_068915.1, read as the reverse complement.
AGCACCATGAGGCAGAAAACAAAAATGACAAAGAGCATCAGTTTTTGTGGTGCTGACCACAGTTGAAAAATTCTGACTTTGCTACTCATCGCTTCCATGTCCTTTGAAAAGTTACTTATCTTCTTTAAAACCTATTTCCTACTTCTTTATTTTAGTTCAGTACTAAGAAAAGAAAAAAATATATATAATCTGTATCATCCTTACTTTCTATTGAAATTCAATGACTTCTTCTCTATCACCCGAGTGATTGACTTGCCATCTTTGTGTATCAAAATATAGGCCCCAAATCTGTTACCAGTCATTGTATATTTGGATGATTCTAAATTTTATTGTATGTTAGATAGCAAAACATCTATATTAGTGATGTCCAATAAATATTTGATTTTCTTGTTGATATACTCTATACTGAATTACTTTCTTTTAATCATTAATAGTTTGCTAAGCAAAGAGGCATGTAATTGTACGTATGGGTACTCTAAAAGTAGAAGTAGAAATTTTAGGAAATTCTAATGAACATCTTATCTGTCTGTCTTCTCCTTTGTGGTTATCTGTTTATGGAAGAGGTAACAACTGTAGTTATAGAGACTAATCTTCAAGTTTCTTGGAGACTAGATAACTTCATAGGAAGCTAAAGCACTGAATGGGAAATAAAATTTTGTGGATAAACACTTTTTATATTTCCCCAGGGAATGCCTTCTGTTTATATGAACAAAAGCTTCATTCATAATTATACTCCAGTGTTCTTTGTTTTGCATGACATCTAACTTGCAGTTTTCTGGTTGTTATAAATGTTAGTGTCATTTTGAAGATGAGTATTATGATCAACTCTTTTCCAACAGTTTTTTGGTAGAAGATGTTTTATATAGTGAATTTAAGTAGATTGTTCAAATTTTGAAAACTTGATAATATAGCCTCATTTCCTCCACAGGCAGTCTAGGTAAGGAAAATATGCTCTAGGATTCTTAGTGAATGTGCCAGACAGTCTTTAAAAGATAAATTTCCTCCTTTAACAGAGATGGGAAAAGTGAGTTACTGAAGTTGCAATCTGCAGTTTTGATACTCATGTATAAAAGGGGGCAGATGTTCTTTTCTGCCAAATCCTTCCCATAACACATTTACCCAATATTTGGAGATGAATATGCCTACTGCCAAGCCTTGCCAGAAGGTTTCAAGAAAATATTGATTAATATCCTTTGGTGAACAAAGAATAAAATTAGCCATTTAGAATGTAACGCTCTTTCAACCTTGTCTTAGCCTCTTTTGTCTTACATATTTTGTTTGATTCATAGTTCTAACCCTAAAATGAACTATAATTTTAATATATTTTCATATAATTGGATATTTATATATAAATATATATTTAATAAATAAATATTTATATTTGGTCAGTAACAAATCCCTGAGAACATTGCTAGACCACCCACCTTTAACATTAACCTTCATTCGTGTGTATAGAATTTGGAAGGCTGCTAAATATATCTTTGAGATGTTAAGAAGAGGATAAAATAGTGGTTAACAGAGTTAATGGAACTAAATTTATAGAGGTACACTGATAAGTAAAATAATCGATATAGGTAAGTAAGTAGTCAGATAGATGTATCTATACATAAAGTATGGTATGTCATTTATGTTTATAAATGTGTGAGTATGGTATGTTTTTAAAAACTAATTCCTAGTTACTATGAAAAACTTATTTAGCAGGCTATATCAGGGATTTGGAAGTTTAGAAAAGTGAAGCATGTCCAAATCTTATGGTGTTTCATGAACTGTCTAATTTCACCTACATAATTTCAAAAGATACTGCTTTGTGCAACTGAATTTACATGATGACTAAAATAGTTTGAGCTTGGTTTAAGTATAAGGGATGTTACTTACAAGATATATAAATATATATAAATGGGGATCATTTACATTTTAATAATAATGTATATGATAATCTGCATATAATATTCAAGGATCTATATGTATACCAGTTTTAATCTATTAACTCAGTATTATTAAATTCTTGCTATGATCAAAGTACTCTATTAGAGTTAAATAAATTTTTGAATATGACTCTTGACCTCAACAGTATGCTGCTGCTAAGTCACTTCAGTCGTGTCCGACTCTGTGCAACCCCATAGACGGCAGCCCACCAGGCTCCCCCATCCCTGGGACTCTCCGGGGGCTGGAGATATCCCTTATACTTAAACCAAGCTCAAACTATTTTAGTCATCATGTAAATTCAGTTGCACAAGGCAGTATCTTTTGAAATTATGTAGGTGAAATTAGACAATTCATGAAACACCATAAAATTAAATAAATTTTTGAACATGACTCTTGACCTCAACAGTATAGTTGGAACAAAATATGTGTATGATTTATGTAAGTAATTTTTTGAGACATAGGCTTCAGAGAAAGACAGAATTTCACTATGTAATTGGCTACTTATTCTTATATCAACATGGTAATGACAAAAGCTGAAAGACAGGGCAGAATTAATATGAAGGATGATTGATTTCATACATCTTAGATACTAATTCAGTGTTACCTGAAAGAAAGAAACCAAGATGATTTCAAAGTTTTAAGTGTGATAGGGCTAACTATTGGAGAAATGTAAGGAACTCAGGAGAAATGTGGGATGATTGTTTAGTTTTAAATAGTTTTAAAAGATAGAATGAATAGTTGTGAAAATTCCCACTGTTAAGTTCATGAAAGGAAGCTATCAGAAGACAGAACAGTTCTAGGATGGCATCTTCAAACATGGGATAGTTGAATCCAGGAGAGAAACTGAGATCTTCAGGGTGCAAGAAAAATATGCAGATCACCAAGAATGGATCCTTGACCATATTTAAATGTCCAGTATGATTAGAGAAGGAGCCTGAGATGGAGATAGAAAAACAATCAGAAACAATTAGAAGCAAAATAACATTAAGATGGTGTTAGTAATCAAAGAAAGATTTCAAGAGGAAAGAATGAATACCTCGAAACCATCTATTTTCTCTTTTGTATTCGTAAATCCCTTTCTCTTCCCCCATCCCTTTCCTTCTTCCGGTTTCTCTACGCTAAATTTACCCTGTGCCACTCTCTTATTCTGCTTTGGAAACGGGCCATAGAAAGCTGAGTGTTTAAAGTGTTTTGATGTTTTAATTTGAATATTTGGACTTTGTTGACTGAGTTCTGCATCTTTTGTCCTCCTGTGGGGACTTTAAATATTTCTCCCTCTCACTTCCCATTGGAGATTTACACTATCAAGCTCAATAATGCAAATGATCTCTTGTAACCTTTTTCCTACTATTACTGGTTTGATGATTAGGTTCATAAAGGTAAAATAACAATGAAAAATGACTTGGTTTTGTTCCTAGTTCATATTCTTGAATATTAATCATTCTAATAACATAGTCAAATTTTTTTAAAGATTTGTCAAAGTTCTGTCACTTCAAACACTGTCTACCATTTAGAACCTATCTGCTGCATCAAATGAAGGAGCTGTTAGCTAAGAGGAAATGCTCCATATTTTCTCCCTGTTATAGGAGAAGAGTATGACTATTAGTTACTTTTACCATTTTGATGACAGGTGATACTACATATAAATAAATTAAAAATATTTCACTTTGACTCCATGCCATGTCACCATCCATTGAATGAAAATACCTTTCTCAGGTTTTCACAATATACATTATTAATTTTAGCATCTAATTATAAATAGGAGTTCTAGTGAAAAGAAACTTCTTTTTAAACTTTTAGGTGATTCATGCCAATAAATATTGATTAAAAATAAACAATCCTTTACTTTAAAAAATGTACTTTACAAAATATAATTTATACCTGCAATACAATTGGTTATAGTGTCTATTTACTTTATCATAGATATACTTGCAAAGAGACGTGCAGTAGATATATTATCAAACAATTACTAGAGTTAGATATTTTTAAAAGTTCATCTTTTTGGTTATGAGTAAATTCAGAGAAGAAACTACATACAGTTCATTTCTGGGTCATAAACCCTAGCATCTAGAGTTCAGAAAATTCCTGAATGAATAATCTTTTCTTTTCCATTTTTCACTTTAAAGGACAACACAACCCCCAAGTATTTTATTTCTTAAAATAAGATAGAACATAGACTTTCAGGATAGAACATAGACTTATTACATATATGGTTTGTATTTTACCTGCTAGAAGCAGCTATATTTGAAGTTTGAAATGTTCCCAAACTTACTTTTAGAGAAGACTAAAAAATTTGTATTATTATTTCCGCTTAATATAGATTTAAAGCTATAACAATGAAAATATTATTTACTTTTTTCCTAGCTTTTTATAATCTTGATGTAGTCCTATATGTTTTCTTTCATTAAATATGGATTATCCTTTCTACTCTAAAATATTAGAGAGCCTTATATGGAAATTAAGAATATATTCCCTAAAATAATTTAAGGCTATCTTCCCTAATATAATATCTAGTTGATTTATTCTGACATCTATAAATAATTTCTAATTTTGACATATATATAGCTGATTCACTTGGCTGTGCATCTGAAACTAACACAATATTGTAAATTAACTATACTCTAATAAAATTTTTTAAAAATCAAGTCAACATACAGAAAAACAAAATGATTCATTACATATGTGATGCTTATCACTCCAATCCATTTTATGTGTGAAAGGTCATTTTGGTCAAAAGAGTCTCACTTATTTCAGAGAGATTGAATAAGAAATAGTTGTGTGGTTTGTTTCTCCCCCAAAATTATTTTTTAATTTTGAAATTATTTTTAAAAATATTTTTTAAACATATTCCACTTTGTTACATGGAATGGAATTGGATTCTGAGGGTCTAGTTCTATTTCAGGAATATATGCATGTCTTTAAAAGTTACTGTAACCAATTAAGATTTGGATTTTAAAAGAGTCAGTAGTAAATACTAATGGACTCCTTGATACTATCACTAAGTTTTAACCTGTGTTCTATTAATTTTGCAGACTCAAAAATACAGAAGTAATTATTGACAAAACAAGGTAATTTACTAATGCTCACGTTCAACCATGTGTAATTCTTTGAAAACCCCACAAACTGTTGTCCTCCAGGCTCCTCACCATGGAATTTTCCAGGAAAGAGTACTGGAGTGGGTTGCCATTTTCTCCTTCTAGGTATCTGCCTGACCCAGGGATTGAACCTATGTCCCCTGTGTCTCCTGTACTGCAGGCAGATTCTTTACCACAGAGCAATCTTGAGCGGGGGCCACCAAGATAATTTACTACTGGCCCTCATTTGTTGAGCTTAGTGGTCAACATTTCCTTGAAGATTTTTAATTCATTATTAATGTCTAACATTAATTTCAGCAGCTTGACATTTTTTTCTGAATTTTCCAAATATTTTGGTGCCTCAATAATGTATAACTTGAAAAATCATATGGAAATATCAAACATGTTTTCTATAAATTAAACATGATTTTCAGAAGATTCTTAATTCTGAAATGATGCAAAGAACAAAAGTTAGGAGAAACTCTATCAAATATAATCTGAAACAAGTGGTAACCACAGCTCATCACTATAAAGATAGATTGTATTCCTTTGGTAGTTTTGCTTTCATATTCCAAAGAGATAACAGTACATTTAACTAATTACCAAGAAGGTCAAAGACAAATAATATTTTTCTGTGTCCTTGCCCCTAACTAAGCATATCAGGAAAGAGCATTTATTAATATAAAAAGTGAAAAATCTGACCACAATATCCTTCCCTCCCGAAAGCCTACAGTCGCTAAATAGAGTCCTGATACAGGACAATTCTTACCTTGAGGGAAGGCAGTAGTGTTGATTTTTTACTTTTTAATTGGGGTATAGTTGTTTTAAAATATTGTCTTAGTTTCTGCTGTACAATGAAGTGACTCAGCTATACATATACATACATTTCCTCCCTATTGGGTCTCCCTCCCACCCCACCATCCCACACTGATGTGTTGTCTTTTCATTGTTTTATAGTTTTATTTGCTGTGCAAAGCTTTTAAGTTTAATTAGATCCCATTTTTTGTTTTTATTTTCATTATTCTAGAAGGTGGGTCAAAAAAGATTTTGCTATGATTTATGTCCTTGTTCTTCCTATGTTTTTCTCTCCGAGTTTTATGATTGACATCTTATAATGAAAAATATTAATTTCTGAATCAAGGCTATTTCATTACTTCAAATGACTTTCTCTAAATTTGAGCAGAAAATTCATGGAACTTTGCCAAATTCTCATATAAGGCAGAAGATTTCTACTCTATTGAATAAATACTAGAAGAACAGTGGGAAAAATTATATCTGGACCTTTATTGTGCTACAAACATATTTGTTCAACAGTATGTTATGAAAAGCAAGTATATCTCATTTCTGTTCTTTTACTATATCTGAGCCAATGAACATACCCATGAATTTTATGGACAAATTGATTTTCCTTCAAATAGCATAGTTTTCATTAAATATTTCACATTGTCTCATTACTCACTTGGAGTTTGATTAGTTAGATTCATTACAGAGCTGCAACATAAAAACATTTTTCACTCAAGAAATTACTTGTGATAAAACATACAAAAGACTCAGTAAATTATTTACCAAAATACTTTAATTCTTTGTTGTAATTTAAATGCTTTTCTAGGAATCAGAATTTTTGCATGAGTGTAGTCATTTTATAAGTGAAGGGGGCTATTTAATATAAAATGAGATAATAACCATTGTACCTAATTATGGCATGTCATTTAAATGTCACATGTTATAAAATGGAATCAGGAAACCTGGAGTCTAACATGAGGGCTGGTGCAGACTAGGCATCTACTAAGTACTCTTTAATATCATAAGTCCTAGTTTGACTCTAAGGAAGTTGCTTAAACTCTCCATTTCCTTATAATTAGATGCACTGTATGATAAAGCTTCTTTTTTTCAAAATAACTATACAATATCCCTAATTCTGTTCCCTTACAGTTGCTTCTGTATTAGTTGAAGAAAGTTAAAATTCAGTTGTTTAATTGTGTCACTATAACAATTTATAAAATGAGAGTACCTTAAAATTGGCTGTATGTAACTGAGACAGATTAATGAAATTACAGTCAGTATTTTGGAACTAACATTGATATAGTGTCAACCTAATTTAATTAAACTCAGAACTAGTAGACTGGCATTGCCTCAATATTTTTTGCTGTCCATTCTTTTGTTTATCTAATTATATGCCATTATAAAGAGTTCATATTCACTGTGAGCAGAACACACTGGCACAGATTACGCGCAATAAGAGAATTGCTTTGAATGATGGCATCTGTCTTTTCCATGACTCCTATGGATCTCATTGCTAGAATATGTTACTAAAATATATTTACCTTACTCTAAAGTAAAATTATGCAAAGTTTCCTGATGCACACATTGGATATTAATTGTTAATGTATTTTTTATTCTAAATGTTGTTAAACTGTAGTAGAGTGTTAACTACCTTAAAATTTTCATATATTATCATAAATCCTCTTCAGAAGGGAGGTAAATCAATGCAAATGAAAATATAATAGCATAAGAAATCTTTCATTGCTTATCTTAAAAATTATGTCTAGCTTATTAAATTAAGGATGCATATTTTCCTATGAACTGAGTACATAATTCCTCATACCTACATGCCTTTACACATGCAGCTGTCATCTCTGTTCAAAACACAGTTCAATGTCGTCCTCACTCCATTGGCATTTTCCATCTGAGGAACACTGAGAAACACTTTAAGATTTGACTCAAGCATCACCATCTCCCTCATCCCCCTCAGACTGACTTAGCTGTTGCTCATCTGTGCTCCCACTCTGAAATAGTCTTGTCTCGATCATGGTACATAGTGCGATGTATAAACGTACCTATTAACTCATAATCAGTTCTCAATTTGATAAACTGTTTGAATATAAGAACCATGTCACTATTTTTTAAAATTCTTTGTGTTGAAGGATAGTTGATTTACAATGTTAATTTCTGCTTTACAGCCCTATATTTCAGTTATACACACACACACACACACACACACACACACACACACGTTCTTTTCATATTCTTTTCCATTGTAGTTATCATAGGATATTGAATGTAGTTTCCTGTGATATACAATAGGACCTTGTTGTTTATTCATTCTGTGTATAATACTTTGCATTTGCTTGTCCCAAACTCCTACTCCATCCCTGTCTGACCACTCCTCCCCCTTGGTAAGCACAAGTCTGTTCTCTATGTCTGTGTTTTCCTATTTTTATATCTTAGCACCTAGAACAATATCTGCCATGAAAGTAGATGCTCTTAATTTGTGTGAATGAGCAATTGAATCAACAGATTTTCATGGTTGGTTTCCTAAGTGTCAGTAACCAGAGTTGGGAAGAGTTGCATAAAGTTAAGCATCATGAACTGAGAGTCAAAGTCTTTTTCTGAGGTGGATTTACATTTTATGATATCAAACCTTGATCCACTGTAAAATTTTCACTGACACATCTTAAGCAAGAGAAAAGCCTTCTTTTATGATTTAACCTGATTCTGTTATCCTCCTTTGAACTATCTTTCTATCTCTACATGCTACTTATTTCAAATTCAGTGCCTCACCAAATCACAAGAGGCCTAATAAAAGTCTAAGTTTAAGCCGAGAATATATGAAATGTGTAGCCTTCTAAAAACCTTTTGCTTTCATGCACATTTTAGATAGTAAATAGACAGAGAATATTTGAATAGATAGACACTTAATATCCATCCATTTATTTTGATAATAGGAGAAAAAATCCACAGATAAATCATAGTGAGATCTCTAAATAGGTTCTAAAAGTAAATTTTTCATATATAATGTTTTAAAACAACTTTTTTCTAATAATAAAGGTAATGCGACTTTACTGTCATAACTGTAGGAAATATGTAAAAACAAAATGAATGAAATAAATCTGTCTGTAAAATTTACCATACAAAGATAACAGTCAACTCTCCAGCAAATAGGAGATTACTCATATTTTCCTTTTTTACTTACACAAGAAAATTTAGAAGAGGAAGTTTAAGTGGAGAAACATGCCGTAACTCCAACACACTGTGCATCTTTCAGTAATTTTCTTTCTACGTATTTTTTTGTTTTTCTATATCTGTCTGTAGTATAGGCTAAACATTTGTATTTTTATATTCTCAATGATAAGAATGTCCAAACCTTTGTCAGTTCCCACATTACCAAAAATTTTTTACAAAATGTGGTTTTATGGCTTAATACTGTAAACTAAATAATCAAAAAAGAAGGGAGATTGCAGACATGAAATTACATGGCCCTAAAATAAGATGAAATATGTATCATTTTATTCATTAGGTGATAGTCATAATTTAGAATGACACAGTACTTTTAATTTTTCATATATTCATTTATAGAATACACAATATGAAAAGGAATGTATTTGTGAATGAATTGGTATAAGGATTGCAGACAGTTGAGATAAAAGCAACTATTCTGTCATAAGTTTGGGATCATCAATTATGTTATCCTTATTCCTAACTGTGTAGCTCTATATACTTCACAGTAAAGTACTCAACACAATTATTAATAGAGTGAAAAGTAAATCTGAGATTGAAGATGTGCTACCTGTATGCAAAAACTTAAAGTGGACAAGATAGATTTTTCAGGATACGTTTTGTTGTCATTCAGGAGCAAAATAGAGTCACAAAAGCAAAAATGTCTAGGAAGATGCTTCGTGACAAGGACCATTTATCCTGAGTTTGAAAAGAGCTCTTTGTAATTGACTCAGTCCCTGCTGCCATCATTCCCTAGAGAACAGCAAGCTGAACCCTGTGTCCTCTCATAAAATCAGGGAGACGTGGTTGGCCAGGAAGCCTCAGTACTTTCACTATTTAAATCTGTAAATAACATACAAATCCTCATGATGCCTCTCTGAAATTACCAAGGGGATCTTATAGATAAAGTAAGTTCCAGCAGTATATGAAAAAGAATTGAAATATCCCCCCAAAATGTGAATTTAATCAGTTTTACTATTCAGGAGACTGTGCTCCTTCTATTTCAAAACAGGTTCCTGTAACCATACTGTCCACGTGCCAAATAATCGGCCTCCTCTCGTTTGTCATTTTGCTGCAGGTGCATTTCCTCAGAAAGGCCAAGAGCTTAAGTATTATCATTCACACAGAGATCAATTTTCTTTTGACAGCAAAGTGTTGCAGGCACAAATTTGCATTTGCAGTGTGGTAATTTTAAAAATTTATACAAATTGGAGATTTTGAATGTCCTTGCTACTTTTTTATGATGTTTTATATATTTTGCTCATGGGAAAAAAGAAAACTCTCAGTTCTTTTATTAGGTGTTTTACAATTGTATTTATTTGTAAAATTATCTCAACGTTAATAAAATATTTCCCAACTCAGGGTAATTCTGCCTCCTGAGTGATGACCAAAGGGATGTACTGACTGGTCTTGGTTAATCAAAGAATTAGACAACTGTACTTGGTCAGTCAAGTCTTTGAACTCCTAATAGGTACGCTGCTGCTGCTAAGTCGCTTCAGTCGTGTCCGACTCTGTGCGACCCCATGGACAGCAGCCCACCAGGCTCCTCTGTCCACAGAATTCTCTAGGCAAAAATACTGGAGTGGGTTGCCATTTCCTTCTCCACCTACTAGGTAAAAGGTATTGTTATAGATACAATGGAATATTGATGTGCCACAGATGTCAAAAATCATATTGCTTTTGGGCACGTATAAGGTCACATTAACATAAATGCTCAAATTCCCATTGCACTTACAACACTCCTGAACTCTTAGCCCTTTTGGAAAGTGCTCTGATAAAATATTTATGGCAGGCCCCAGAGAATGTGAAGTGCTAGGTTTAATCCTGTTAGTCCTATGGCTGCTTTCCCATGTGAAACTGAGGGCTTATGCCAAGTCTATCATCCGGGCTCTGCTGTGAGGATGCTGCTCGAAACATCCTCCACTAACATCTGCTTTGACCCAGTCTCACATGCTGTCTCCTCCATCAGTCCCCTCTGTTTCTGCCTCTCTAACCCATGTCTGTCAGGCCAATAACAAAACCCAAATCCATTATATTCTTTTATAAATTTTAGCTGTTCCTTCATTTTGTGAGGCTCTTATATTCAATTTTGTTCTCTTCTTCAACTTGAAAAGATTTTTACATTTCACAAAAATAAATAGATTTAAACATCAATACTTTATCAGTTCCTTCCTGAATTTTCTATAGGCTCAATCAAAGCCTCTCCTACTTAAAAAAGAATACTCTAGTCGCCTAGTTGGGGGAGTTAGGAGATGCAAGTATGATGTGTTCATGTTTCAAGTATTTGAAAGTAAAACTGGAACATTTCTTTGCTTACATAGCAAGAAGGCCTAGAGATAAGGTGGACTCAGAATAGTGAATTGAATCATACAGTGAAAGCATGCGTTCACCTCCACTTCTCTGTAATTCTTTCCCCTAATTATACTATATAACTGAACTGATTTCAGGTATCACAATCCCAGTCAACAGTGTCCAAAGGTAGGAGCTAAAGCATTTTTTTAAATGTTCTTTATAAAAACTTTGCATATAAATTATACCCAGTAGACCCTTCCTCCTGTGTCAATGGATAAATCCTTCCACCTGTCTATTCAGAAAATGATCAGTGATACAGGAATGGAACCATCCTAGATGAATGGTTCCTAGATTCCTCCAGAGAAGAGGCCACCTGATATGTGAACAAAATCAGCTTTGTAATAGCAAGAAAGAAATTGGAGAAAGGATAGTAAGCACCTAAGTCAGACTGAGAAGTAGCAAGATAAGAGCTGTACTTTAAAGAACCATGGAAATGAAGTATGGGATAAGTTAGAGGGTATACAAACAAGTAACAAAGAAATAATAAGAGGTTAATGCAACAATGAGATGCAATGAAAAATTAAAATATAGAGACAAAGTAAGAGTGAGCAGAGGGATGGGTTTGAGAAGAATTTCAAACGAAGCACAGTCCTCACCAGTGGTCTCTTGGACATGAAGAGTGAGGGAACAGACAGAGATAACTCTAGGATTGAACACAGAAATTCAACAATATCATTAACTGAGCTGATAAAGACAAGAATAAAGTAAGGGAAAATGGCTATAATATTGCACAGTAATATGCTGATCATCATATTGAGAAAATGATGGGTACATTCTCTTTTATCTACATTGAGAAACTTAAATTTTTAAATTCACTTTTAATGATTAAAAAAATCCTTAGGTCCTCTGTCAGCAGATTTTGAGAACTTTTTTTTATAAATAACAAAATTCAAGTTGCTTGTTTCTATTTGTTTTAAATACATAATATTCAGCAAGAAAGAATCACTGTTTAAATCTATCCTGTATCATTAAAAACGTTCACAGTATATTCCAACTTGAACTTTCATAGACTGTCCAACTTATACCTGAGGTTCATAATATTCCCCAGTGAGACTAGATAAGAAAGGAAATTGTTTTATACATTAACAGGCTTTTGTCAATCCTAAAGATTTATCATCGTGATCTGCTCTTTTCCTGTGTGTCCTTTCTCCCCTTCTTGGTCTTTGTGGTCATTTCTGCCTCTCTATGCCTTATACAACCTCTCATCTTTACATTGTAAAATATTTTCTATAATTAAAATATATGTATCTAAAATGCTATGAGAAAATAAATTTGAGATGTTTAATAGTCTCAACTAACACCTCGCTGGTTCTTTAAAAAGCTTACTTGGTTATATGACTGAACAGCTGACAAAAAACCTTCTATATAGCAAGAAAAGCAATTAACAATTTACCCACTATCAGAAAGGAAATAACCAATTGTCTAACATAAATTGCTAATGTAAGTAATGACTAGGAAACTAAATTGTTCTTGGTTATCTTTTTTATTAGACATATCAATCTGTTAAAACATTTTATATACCTCATTTTTTTCCATTGCTCTATCTAAAACGTTGATGCATCATGAGTAGACATGAAATAGACATTCACAAACTATATACACAAAAATAATAAAAACATATAATCCCTGTGGCTCTTTATATGTGTACATGTATATTAAAAGAACATACAATTCTTTTGTATTTTGAATCTGAATATGTAGAGATACATATTATAAAAAGCAGTGCTTTAGAAATACTTCCTTTGGTTTTGATAAGCAATGGAGTGAATAACAGAATAATATCATCTAATATGCCACCAAAGCTTCCCAGCTGGTTCAGTGGTAAAGAATTTTCTTGCCAGTGCAGGAGACGCAGGTTTTATCCCTGAGTCATCATGAAGATCCCCTGGAAGAGAAAATGACAAACCACTCTAGTATTCTTGCCTGGAAAATCCCATGGATGCAGGCTACCATCCATGGAATTGCAAAAGTGTCAGACATGACTAAGCATGCAGGCATGTACAATTTGCCACCTATATTCACATTTTCCTGACTGTCCTTAAAATGTCATTCATAGCTTTTTTAATTTTATTTTTTCAGCATAAGATCTAGTTAAGATTCATGTATTTTATTTTCATGGTACTTTAATCTTCATTCATCTAAAAGAGTCCTTCCTTCTTTTTGGATGTCTTGTGCCATTAATATTTTTGAAGATTCTATCTATATTGTGTTGTGTAGAACACTTCTAAATCTGGTTTTGTTGGATAGTTTCCTCATTGTTTGATGCAGGTTATTTGTGGAAAGGATATTATATAGGTAATATGTATGCAAACAACATATAATGTCCTTGTTCTTCAGAGATACATAAGTAAGTAAGTAAGTGAAGTCACTCAGTCATGTCCGACTCTTTGTGACCCCATGAACTGTAGCCCACCAGGCTCCTCCATCCGTGGGATTCTCCAGGCAAGAGTACTGGAGCGGGTTGCCATTTCCTTCTCCAGGGGATCTTCCTGACCCAGGGATCGAACCGGCATTGCAGGCAGACGCTTTAACTTCTGAGCCACCAGGGAAGCCCCTCAGAGATACATACTGAATTATTTAAGCATGAAGTAACATAGTATGCAACTACTTGAAAAACTATGTCTGAGTGTGTGTGTGTATCTGTCTGTATCCATCTAGAGAGAGCATGAGAGAAAGAAAATCAGATAAGAACAAGAGACAAAACAAGCGGTAACATTGGGTGATCTAGATGAAGATTAAACCAATCATCATTGAATTAGTTTTTCAACTTCTAAGTAGGTTTGAAACATTTCAAAATTAAAGAACTGGAGAAATGATAAGTGGGACAGTGAAAGGCACATGACATAGAATTGATCCCCTGAGGCAGAGCAGCCATTCAAGCACTTGCTGGTTCTGTTGATTTTGGATAAATCATTGAGAATATCTTAACTCATATATCTCAACTTTAAAATGAAGATGAAAATACTGAGTTTATGTGCTGTTTTAAAGATTAAAAGATAAAACAGACAACAAAGCTTTTCACATAGTACAACTGAATACAGAATTTGAAACAACTGCAGATTTTATCAAAATGGAAACCCAGTGCACTCAATTATCTTATAAAGAGACCTGGGGAATGAATAAGGAGTATATTCATCATTTTAAAAAGTGACAGAAGTTCAAATTGGTTTGTTGTTCTATTAGAGAAATGAATTTTGCATAGTTCAAATGACCTTGGTAGCTAAATAAAATGAAGTTCAAGGGTGACTAGTGTATAGCTTATTAATTTAGGAAGTCAATAAAAAGCCCACACAAATATAAAATGAATAAGAATTCTTATAATGTACAAAAGGTCAGAGAGGGCATTAATGTAAGCGTGTGAACAATGCAGGGCTGAATCTAAATTAGGAGACTGACACTGGGATATGAAAATGCTAATATTACAGCAGTAGAAAACTCTCTTGTAACTTCAGATTGATTCACAATTGCTCTGACACTAGAATGATGTCTGAAGAATTCATCTGTTCATTCTTTGGGTAGATGTTTATTGAGCAACTTTTTTTTTTCCCCCTAAGACATCTGTTAGTGTTACAATATGAAGATGAATGAGATGAACATCCCTGCCATCAAGGAGTTCACACTCAAGTGGAGCAAACAAATACAGGCAGTTCCACTTATGTCTTCTCTTGGGGTAAAGACTAGATTTGGGTGCTCATTTCAAAGCAGCATCTAAACATTTCTTGGGATATTGGGACAGTTATGTGGAAGTAGTTACCTTTATGATAGAACTATTGGTTTAGAATAGATGATTTCACATGTAAAAGGGGAAAAATACTACTCCTAATCTTAAAATATATAACATTTTAGAGACTTAACTCCTTAACTCTTAGAATGTATAAAGTCTAGGTTAACAATTAATACGAAAAATGAAATAATTTTCTTGCTAATATAGTTTAGGTTTGTATTTCTTGGGGATTAGCCCTGATTGGGCTGAGGCTTTATCTGTGTTTGAAACTAAATTCCAGATTTTCAAATTGATTTAAAAGATTGAAGAGCCCTGGATATTGTTATCCAAGTGAAAGTTTGTGCTCTCATTCTTCCTCTTTCTTATCTTCTGTTCGCCTTTCTTTTCTTTGAAAAATATTAATTGATTTTGTTCTCTTCTATTCTTCCCTTTCAGTCTCTTTCCTCTATTCTCTTTCTTTCCATTCTTTTGAAGTTAGATCAGAAAAGCCAGGAACAAAGAGAATTCAGGACTTAAGAGGTGTCATCATCACCTGTAGGCCTGAGGACTCAATAGGGTGAGAAAGCAGGTAAAAGAGTTGGAGGTTGGTTACACAGGAAATGTGCAAGCAAATAATTATACTAATGATAATGGGCATTGACTCCACACTGTTAGAGATTTACCAATATGGAAGTAGTGAGGGCAGATTGACACTATGATGTTGGGTTCAAATTCGAGGCATTGACATGACCTTTTGATTTTTAATAGATAGAGAAAAATTGATGTAAATGGGTGTCTTTTTGTGTATGTGTGCTTATGAAAAAAAAATATACATATTTCCTAGGTTTGTCTTTTGAGAGAACCAGGAGGCAAAGACATCCAGATGCAATGTTTGCACTAAGCACCCAGATTTTAAATATGGAAGACACAGAGCTCTTGGAATAATGATTGGTTTCAGGGGTGGAGCAGCAAAAGTCCAAGTTGAGTCTACACATAAGCCTGCTTTACAAATCAGTACTCAAAAGATGAAGGGTTGTTGTCAAAAAAAAATAGTGAGGCTAGCCTGAAGAATCTTCACTGATCAAATCTAAGACACTTTGAGCAACAAAATAAATACTGATAGAACAAAGTGTTGCCTATTGAATAAAACAGAAACCCTTGAGACGCTACTGACATAAAAATAATTATTAATTATCAAATGAGAGATGGTAAAATTCTTCCTTACTATAGAATTTGTTCAGTTGCTCAGTTGTGTCTGATGCTTTGTGACCCCATGGACTGCAGCATGCCAAGCATTCCTGTGCTTCACCATCTCCCGGAACTTGCTCAAACTCATGTTTGTATTTTCTTGGGCTCCAAAATCACTGTGAAAAATGTCTGCAGCCATGATATTAAAAGATGCTTGCTCCCTGGAAGAAAAGTTATGAGAAACCTAGACAGCATAATAAAAAGCAGAGACATTACTTTGTCGACAAAGGTCTATGTAGACAAAGCTGTGGTTTTGCCAGCAGTCATGTATGGATGTGACAGCTGGGCCATAAAGAAGGCCAAGCACTGAAGAACTGATGCTTTTGAAATGCTGTGTTGGAGAAGACTCTTGAGAGTCTCTTGGACTGCAAGGAGATCAAACTAGTCAATACTAAAGAAAATCAGTCCTGACTATTCATTGGAAGGACTGCTGCTGAAGCGCCAATACTTTGGCCACCTGATCTAAAGAGCTGACTCATTAGGAAAAACCGTGATGCTGGAAAAGATTGAGGACTTCCCTGGTGTCTCAGATGGTAAAGCGTCTGCCTGAAGATTGAAAGCAAGAGGAGAAGGGGATGACAGAGGATGAGATGGTTGGATGACATCACTGACTCAATGGACATGAGTTTGAGCAAGCTCCGTCCAGGAGATAGTGAAGGACAGGGAAGCCTGGCTTGCTGCAGTCCATGGCGTCACAAAGAGTTGGACATGACTGATTGACTGAACAACATCAATCTACAACTTATATTCAAGTAAGTAATAATTCAATAAAAATATTACATATACACATAGGAGAGAGAGAGAAGCAAATTAAAGTTGGAAACAGAGGAAAATAAGGAAGAGAGGGAGTTGGGGAAGGAGAAGCAAAAGATATTCACAAGTAAATGTCCTCGGTACTGGATGAAGGCAATTATTTATGTTATTTTTCTCTTGTAGTAACCAGTTATAGACTATGTCATGCTGCAGTTCATGGGGTCACAAAGAGCTAACACTGAGCAACTGAACTGAACTGACTGATGTTTGCTTATAAAACCCTTCTAACTCCCATCATGGAACTCTGCTGTGTTCCAAATGTTGAATTATAGGCAAGGAGATTCCTTTGCCTTTAAAATTATTAATAAAATTTAACCAAGCTTTCTCTTTTCTCTCTCATTTCTCCCTTCCTTCATCTTTTTTACTTTTTCTTTTCCTTCTCTTCTTACTTCCTTTCACTTTTTTCTCCCATTCATTTATTTTTAAATTTTTACTGTTACTATTTTAGGTCTTTTATACCACTTTATTCCCTGTTTGACATGAATGGAAGTAATGGAGATACAGTGAAATAAAATGTAAAACTTTTTTCATTCCTAATTTCTTATTCATTTTTAAACATGCATGGGTACATGTGTCTATTGTATATATTCTTATATGTTCACTACCTTACATGATTTGAGGAATTTGAGATTTTGTTCTTGTTATTTTGAATGATTTCCTACAAGTTATTTATTTTTTCCATGTCTTAATTTCTAAAATTTTAGAATATAACTAGTGAGATTGATTCTTTTTTTAAAAATTAGTCAATTTATTACATTGATGACTGTGAGCTTATAAAATATGGTCTATTTTGATAAAGCATAGCAGTCATCAGTTCATTTTAAATGAAGATTAGAAAACCATCATACTAGGATTAACAAATCTCAAATATTTGATAATCCCTGTAGTAGTCATGAGTCTAGATTTCAAAGAGACCTCCAAACTTCAAAGCCAAGAACATTGGTATTCTTTGTGTCCATTAAATTCTCTCCCATGTTGTCACCAATTTTGGAAGTGATACTCAGGAAAAATCACCATGTCTGAAATTCAGTAGCAGAAATGTGATTAGGTGTCTCCTCTACAAAAGACAGGTATTTACAACTTCATTTTTTCTTTATTTGCTTAATATTACTCTTGTCACTTTTTATCATTATGTTAGAGAGATGCTGTTTCATTTGATGTACATATTTGATTAATTTTAGGATGCTATCAGTTTTATACCATAATTTATGCGTCACTGAAGAACAAAGAAAACAACCCATGGGAAGGAAAAAGGGACCCAATTAAAAAGCTAGGACACTTAAAGGCTACAACTTAGGTAAATATAAAATTAAAAGGGAAATAAACTTTCCCACAGAAAAGGACAGAAAAGAAACTTCCACTTCTCAACCTTGGCACTGAGTGAAGGGAGTTAAAAAGAACTTCCCTGAGAATGTGAACTGTAAGCCAGTACTGATTCAGGTTTTCAGCCTGAATTCATGCTGCAGTATTGTCCAAAACCAGAGAAGGCAATGGCAACCCACTCCAGTACTCTTGCCTGGAAAATCCCATGGATGGAGGAGCCTGGTGGGCTGCAGTCCATGGGGTTGCTGAGAGTCGGGCACGACTGAGTGACTTCACTTTCACTGCTTTCTCAAAGAGTTTATAAGGATCTATTATAAAAAAAAGTGTTTCACTATCTTATTAAATAAATTGCATTCAAATAAATTAAAATTATCAGACTGGAATGACAAGATATTTTTTTAAACCTTGTACTCTGAATTTATTCAAATGTATTTTATGGTATTTAAATATATTATAAATTAATTGTATAATATATGTTATATATACATATAATAAATATATAATTTATATAATAATTTATATATTAATTATATATTATAATAAAATATCATAAATATTATAAACCAGGATATTTATCCTGGTTAGTTGTAAGATAGTTTGAAGCATTGTCTAGGATGCAAATACAAAATTTCATTTATGTTAAAATCCACATGTTAAATCCCAGGTGATCCTGCTCCCTTAAAAAAGCTTTTGTTTTAAAGCAATATTCTATAACTCAATAGTTTGGGGAAAGAAAGCAATTGGGAGAGGTAGTGGTAGGTAGGAGAATATTGTTAAAGAAGAATCTTGTAAGCCTCTTCCAAATTTGCTGTCATATGGAGAACATCCTTAGGGAAAGTGGCCAGAAATGCAGATAAAATTGCTATATTGGGAGATTTAACCACATAGGGAAATGATCCAACTACTATTTATTAATCCTCTATTTTTGTACTAAGCATTGTGCTATTGCTTTCCTCAGAATAGCCATTTGAGAAGGATTTATTTCTTCAATTTGTGGGAGAAGCAAGTTAGAGTGAGAGAATTTAAATCATCATTCTAAATGCGCTGCCTGAGATTTGCATTTTTTTTTCTTTTAACATACGTTGAACAGAAAGAAAAAAAGATAAGAGGCAGGAGAATTCAGAGCGGGAATAAATGTATTCACTGTAGTGGGGATCTTAAGAGGAGTGGAGTATTGGAGTCCTAAAGCATTCTTGATTAATAAAAGCTGTATTTCAATACCTCCAGCAAAATGCAAAAAATATCACAAATATTTGATGTAGCATTTAAGAGCAGAGTTGATAATTACAACCTAGAAAATTAAATTAGGAGAATTATGTGAAACTAGACAGTTACCTAATATATAATACAGATTTGCAGTAGGCAAGAATAGTGATTAAAACTAAGGGCAATACAATTTATTTTCTAAAACCCTTTTGTACAAATTTGCCAGCTACAATTTTTTAGCTTGTGCATTGAGACTAGTATTCTCTACAGGTTCTTGTTTTGAAAAGGAAAGAGTTCCTGAAAAAAGTTCACTGAGGAGAAATTACATTTGCCCTGGGGATTCGTAAAATGTTTCTTATTGAATTTGTAAAATTAAATGATTTCTATTAAATAGTTCTTCCATGGATGCAAAGAAATAATGAATTATTCTTTATTCCTTAAAACTGCTTAGATAGTGTATACAAAATTATTATTTTTTATTTTAGACATCAGGGCCTTTTTTGCAAATTAGATAATTTTCTTCCTTTTAGTGCTCTGAGAATCAGTTGCAGTGTGTGTATAAAGTGGACAGTTTCCCATACAACACCAAGCCATTTTAGACACCAGAAGAAAGAATCAGTAGCCATAGCCAAAGTGTTCCTTCCCACAAGACAACCATCTACTTCAAGTGCCAGTTGCAAACTGAGATTGTTAGCTGTGTTTCTGAGAGTCTAGCTACAAATTGGAGGTTCTGGTATTTCCCATTTAGCTCAAGATACCAATGGCAAGTCCAGGTTGTTGCCTGTACCTCTGACTGACAGGCTATAACACACTATATATGTTATATACATATACACACAGGCTATGACACACTCTCCATGGGTTCAGTTAATTCCTAGAGCAACTCATGGAATTCAGGAAAACCTGTTTAGTCACTAGATTACCAGTCTATTAAAAAGGGTATTAAAGGATATGAATCAATAGCCAGGTGAAGAGGCACACAGGGCGAGGTTCAAACCTAAGGAGCTCTGTCCTCGCGGCATTTGGGGCCTGGCATGATGACACATGGTATATTCTGGCTCCCCAGTGTGGAAGGTCCTTGAACCCCCTTCCTTTTGTATTTTTATGGAGACTTCATTATGTAGCCGTGTTTGATTAACTGATTGATCATTGGTGATTGAGTCAAACTTTAGCCCCTCTACCCTCCCTAGAAATCAAATCAAAATCTAGGACTGAAAGTTACAACCCTCTCTTCACAGTGTGTGCTCCTGGTAACCAGCTCCCATCTGTAGGTACTTTGCAAAGTTATCTTTATTAATATAAATCCAGTTGTGGTGGATAGGACTCGTTATGAATAATAAAACATCTCTTTCAGATTTATAGCTCTGAAACTCTGAAGCATTTTCAGGAAGTAAAGACAAGAGCCCAATATTACAACAAAAGATACTACCAAGGTTCTTGTGACTCAGGAAATTCCAAGGATTTGGGGAGCCAGGAGCTGTTTGTGAAGACCAAATATATATGAGAAATATATTTTGGTCATCTGAATATCCAAATACATACATACATACATATATATGTATACATATACATACATATATAGAATATTTATGTACCTACATATATATACACATACATGTATAATACATATTATACATGTAAATGTGTGCTAAGTCACTTCAGTCATGTTTGACTCTTTATGAACCTATGGACTATAGCCTGCCAGGCTCTAGCAAGAATTCTGGAGTAGGTTACCATGCCCTCCTCCAGGGCATATGCATATTACATATGCATAATATGTAAATATCATATATGTGTATATATATGTAGGTACATAAATATATTATAAATCACAATATTCTACCCCTCATGACAAACTATTTGATATTTTAAAATATTGTATAATGATGAGAAAAAGATAATAGAGAAATAGGAAATTAATAGATGATTCATTTTAGAGTATTTGTTATAGCTTTACAAATAATCTTCAAAATATTAAATACATTTGACTTGAAATACTAAATCTGTAATTTTTAATAACAGTCTTTTAGGACTGTGATAATACAATTTTCTAAGCTTTTGTTTAGATTTTCAGATTCAGGATAATTTTTAGAAGCTATGCATTATAAGTTATGCTATATTTTTAGTTTTAGGATTATTTACATTCCCCTTATATGAATCAATCTGAAAAAATAGCATTTTTACCTTTTGGAATTCGACAAGTATTATTCTATCATGTTTGATTAAGAGGGGATTTTAACATTCCGTATAAGCTTCATTTTCCTCCAAGTGAAAGTTAATTATTCAGTTGAAGTGAAACTATTTGTGGTAATAAGTTAGAGACTGCAGACCACAGTTTTACATTGATTTCCTTTAGTGACTACAATTCATTCCCACCTTATGTTCTAAAGTCTCCTGTTATTGAGGAAGCCATCTAGTTACATCCTATTTTAATCCTTAAAATATACAGGTGAAAATCAGAAAATATCATAAATTATTATGTAGTTAAATATATTCATTGCACACTGTGACATGTGCCAAGAGACACAAAATGTTACATGTAAAATAGTAAAGATAATGCCTATCCTTCTAAAACTCTTTCAAAAATTACAAAGAAAGGAACACTTCCAAACTCATTCTATGATGCCACCATCACCCTGATACCAAAACCAGACAAAGACAACACAAAAAGAAAACTACAGGCCAATATCCATGATGAACATAGATGAAAAAATCCTCAACAAAATTTTAGCCAACAGAATTCAGCAACACATCTAAAAGCTCATACACCATGATCAAGTTGGGTTTATTCCAAGGATGCAAGGATTCTTCAATATATGGAAATCAATTAATGTGATACACCATATTAACAAATTAAAAGATAAAAACATATGACCATCTCAATAGATGTAGAAAAAGCCTTTAACAAAATTCAGCACCTATTTATGATTAAAACTCTTCAAAAATGGGCGTAGAAGGTACCTACCTTAACATAGTAAAGGCCATATATGATAAGCCTACAGCAAACATTTTTCACAGTGGTGAAGAACTGAGAGCATTTCCTCTGAGATCAGGAACAACACAAGGGTGTCTACTTTCACCACTGTTATTCAACATAATTCTGGAATTCCTAGCTACAGCAATCAGAGAAGAAAAAGAAATAAAAGGAATCCAGATTGGAAAAGAAATAAAGCTCTCACTGTTTTCAGATGACATGATACTATACATAGAAAACCCTAAAGATGGTATCAGAAAATTTCTAGAGCTAACCAGTGGATTTAGCAAAGTTGCAGGATACAAAATCAATACACAGGAATCACTTGCATTTCTATATACTAACAATGAAAAATCAGAAAGAGCAATTAAGGAATCAATCCCAATCACCATTGCAATAAAAATAATTAAATATCTAGGAATAAACTTACCTAAGGAGAAGAAAGAACTGAACAGAGAAAATTATAAGACACTAAATGACTCGATGGACATGAGTTTGAGTGAACTCCGGGAGTTGGTGATGGACAGGGAGGCCTGGCGTGCTGCAATTCATGGGGTCGCAAAGAGTCAGACATGACTGAGCGACTGAACTGAACTGAATGAAAGAAATCAAAGATGACTTGAACAGATGGAGAGAGATTCCATGTTCCTGGGTAGGAAGAATTAATATTGTGAAGATGACTGTATTACCAAATGCAATCTACACATTCAGTGTAATCCCTATCAAATTACCAATGGCATTTTTCACATAACTAGAACAAAAAATTTCACAATTCAAATGGAAACACAAATAGCCAAAGCAGGCTTGAGAAAGAAGAATGGAGCTGGAGGAATCAAGCTTCCTGACTTCAGGTTATACTACAAAGCTATAGTCATCAAGACAGTATGGTACTGGCACAAAACAGAAATATAGACCAATGGAAAAAGATAGGAAGTCCAGAAATAAACCCATGCACCTATGGGTATCTTATTTTTGACAAAAGAGGCAGTAATATACAATGGGGCAAAGACAGCTTCTTCAATAAATGGTGCTGGGAAAAGTGGACAGCTACTTGTAAAAGAGTGAAATTAGAACACTTCCTAACACCATACACGAAGATAAACTCAAAATGGATTAATGACCCAAATGTAAGACCAGAAACTATAAAACTCATAGAGGAAAACAGGCAAACACTTGATGACAAAAACAAAGCAAGATCCTCTATGACCCACCTCCTAGAGTAACAGAAATAAAAGCAAAAGTAAACAAGTGGGACCTGATTAAACTTAAAAGCTTTTGCATGGCAAAGGAAACTATAAGCAAGGTGAAAAGACAACCCTCAAAATGGGAGAAAATAATAGCAAATGAAACAACTGACAAAGGATTCATTTCCAAAATATACAAGCAGCTCATACAGTTAAATACCAGAAAAACAAACAACCCAATCAAAAAGTGGGAAAAGACCTAAAAAGACTTTCTCTAAAGACATACAGATGGCTAACAACCACATGAAAAGATGCTCAACCTCGCTCATTATTAGAGAAATGCAAATCAAAATGACAATGAAATCTCACCTCACACCGGTCAGAATGGCCCTCATCAAAAAGTCTACAAACAATAAATGCTGGGGAGGGTGTGGAGAAAAGGGAACACTCTTGTACTGTTGGTGGGAATAGAAATTGATACAGCCACTGTAGAAAACGGTATGGAGATTCTTTAAAAAGCTAGGAATAAAACCACCATATGACCCAGCAATCCCACTCCTAGGCATATACCCTGAGGAAACCAAAATTGAAAGAGACATATGTATCCCATTGTTTATTGCAGCACTATTTACAATAGCTAGACCATGGAAGCAACCTAGATATCCATTGACAGATGAATGGATAAAAAGTTGTGGTATAAATACACAATGGAATATTACTCAGCCATAAAAAGGAACACATTTGAGTCAGTTCTAATGAGGTGGATAAACCTAGAACCTATTATACAGAGTGAAGTGAGTCAGAAAGAGAAAAATACCATAATCTAACACATATATATGGTATCTAGAAAAATGGTACTAAAGAATTTATTTACAAGGCAACAGTGGAGAAACAGACATAAAGAATAGAATTACAGACATGGGGAGAGGGGAGGAGAGGGTGAGATATATGGAAACAGTAACATGGAAACTTTATTACCATATGTAAAATAGATAGCCAATGGGAATTTGCTGTATGACTCAGGAAACTCAAACAGGGGCTCTGTATCAACCTAGAGGGGTGGGATGGGGAGGGAGATGGAAGGGAGTTTCAAAAGGGAGGAGATATATATATAACTATGGCTGATTCATGTTGAAGTTTGACAGTAAACAGCAGAATTCTGTAAAGCAATTACCCGTCAATAAAAAATAAATTAATTTTTAAAAAATGAATGGATGAAGGAAAATATACCATGCTGATACTAATGAAAAAAAATAGTAAAGATATTAAATGAAAGGATATTTTAAGATTTAACTGGTACAGTAAATTCCTAGACAGGACACTTTCACATCTAACTACTTCATTCCTTCAAACAGGAAGTTTTCTAATACTCTCCAACATATTCTTTAGCAGAGGGAGAAATTATTTGAGGATGCAAATAAAAGTATATCTATCTAGAATTCAGGGTTGTTTTAATTGCATACTTTACTCTCAGGGTCACATAATATCATAGAATATAGAATTGAATGTCTTCATAACGTAAGTGAATTTATAATGCTACAGTATACACAGTGCAAAAATCCTTACCATAGCAACCCTTAGAGATAATTCTTGTATTAGTGATGGGACACTTGTACCTTTCAAGGAAGTCTTATTTATTTTTATATACCTATAATTCCTCTAACATCCTTTTTTTTTCAACTGAGACTCATTTATTCATAGAGCAAAAATTTATTGAGCTTTTGAAATAATTGCAGACACAGTTCTGGGAGCTTGAATTCTATCAGTGAGCCTCACAGGCTGGGCTCCTGCCCTTGAGGAGCTGGGTGGAGGTAACTTAATGAAAAATAGTTTATGACCCAGCAATACCACTGCTGGGCATATACACCGAGGAAACCAGAATTGAAAGAGACACGTGTGCCCCAATGTTCTTCGCAGCACTGTTTATAATAGCCAGGACATGGAAGCAACCTAGATGTCCATCAGCAGATGAATGGATAAGAAAGCTGTGGTACATTACTCAGCCATTAAAAAGAACACATTCAAATCAGTTCTAATGAGGTGGATGAAACTGGAGCCTATTATACAGAGTGAAGTAAGCTAGAAAGAAAAATACCAATACAGTATACTAACGCATATATATGGAATTTAGAAAGATGTTAACGATAACTCTGTATCCAAGACAGCAAAAGAGACACAGATGTATAGAACAGTCTTTGGACTCTACAGGAGAGGGTGAGGGTGGGATGATTTGGGAGAATGGCATTGAAATATGTATAATATCATATGTGAAATGAAACACCAGCCCAGGTTCGATGCATGATACAGGATGCTCGGGGCTGGTGCACTGGGATGACCCAGAGGGATGGTATGGGGAGGGAGGTGGGAGAGGGGTTCAGGATGGGGAACACGTGTACACCTGTGGCAGATTCATGTTGATATATGGCAAAACCAATAAAATATTGTAAAGTAATTAGCCTCCAATTAAATAAATTTATATTTTAAAAATTAAACCACATTTCTCTACCACCTCTTTATTATCAGACAATATAAAAAATGAAATTTAAAAAGAAAGAAATAATTACAAAGGCTTTACTATGATTTGAAATTGGATGATGAAATCATGTCAATGCTTGATTTTCCTTCAGTATTGTTCTTTGTTTTTGTTGTTGTTCAGTTGCTAAGTCATGTCCAATTCTTTGCAACCCCATGGACTGCAGCATGCCAGGGTTCCCTGTCCTTCACCATTTTCCAGGCTACTCAAACTCATGTCCCTTGAGTTTGCATCCAACCATCTCATGCTCTGTCATCCCCTTTTCCTCCTGCCTTCAATGTTTCCCAGTATCGAGATATTTTCCAGTGTGTCAGCTCTTCACGTCAGGTGACCAAAGTATTGAAGCTACATCAGGCACAATTCTAAGTTATTTAATTTTTTAAACCATTCTAGGTACTATGTTAACATAATCTCCAATTGTAGATGCATAAACAGGGACACAGAGAGTCACACATAGTCAGTCTATTAAGTAGCAAACCCAGGATTCAATCCCAGACAGTTTTGTTCCAGAGGTCATGTTTATTGTTCAAACAATATATGCTTCCATTGACTTTTATAGCTTTAAGAAAAAATCCTGAAACCTAGATGCTTAAAACAATATCCCATCATTTTCAGTTTGTCAGAGTAAGTTTGAGATGCACTCCAGGTATTCGTTTAAAGTTGTGAAGAACTTTGTAAATATGAGCCTGTATTTCTGTTGTGATATCAGAGATAAGCATATAATTTGGGAGTCATGGACATGTAGAGAAGGTCAGCTTTCCTGATTTTCATCTAATGATCCTGGTTTTGTCTTGTGGACTGACATGGTACATATTATATCTCTCTTCTCCTTGCTTGGTCCTCATATATTTGAACACATACCTCCCTTTATTCCTTTAGTCTTTTACTGAAACTGTTAAAAATCTGTAAGATGTATGCAAATCAAAACATTGAAGGTAAGACAGAAGCTATTGAAATTAAGGAAATATCAACATATTCAATTAGGAATAAATTACAATTTTCCAATAAAGGAAATTCACAAACAAGACCATATTTAGCTAGAATCATATAAACTTGTGCTTAAAATCATTTTTAACAAGTGAACACTAATACAAAGGAATATAGTAATATTATAAATATTTAAGGGTGTGCTAATAAACTATTTTTAAGATTCTTATCTTTTAGAAATAATGCTTAAATATTAATGTGCCATCTGGGACTGCTTACAAATAATATACAATAGATAGTTGGGAATATAGATAAAAATACTCTTCATGAATTGGTAATTGTTTGGGTTATGGCCCAATAAGAGTTCATTATACTATTCTACTATTGAATATGCTTGAAATGTCCCATTACAAGAATTAAAAACAAATTGAAATACAAAGAAAATAAGAAAATATTTAAAAATTAATAAAGGCTGTAGTTGGGGAGGGAGAAATTTTCCTCTATCCTTCCAACTTTTTCTCACTGGTCTAAACATTAAATTGACATAAAATAGATTAACAAAATTTTAATAGCAAACCAAATCAAATGAAAGTTTAATATAGCATGTATACATTGGAGAGACTCAGGAAAATTGAGTAACTCACTTATGGCTGAAATTCTCACTTTAAATACAATCTTCAGCTAAAGAAAAAGCAAGATGTAGAACGTAGTGGTTTAAGTGGTTTAGGATTTTAAAGGGGAGGAAGCAATTCACAGAGAGATAGAAAAATAAATATTTGGTAGACAGCTGTTAGCTGGGCCATGCAAAAACAGTGGACACATGATGGACTCTGACCTCTAGGCCCTGTCAGTCTCCCCTACCACACCAGTCCAGTATTCTTCACGTGTTATTTCTGGTGATACTCCTGTTCCAGGAACAGGCTCTTTACCTAAAATATTTCAGGCAGTTAGGGGCAGGTAGCAAGAACACCTTCCTGAGGCCTGTTTCTTAAAAACAATCAGCCTAAATAAATCCTCATGCCAAAGTGGCGTATTTTTGAGTGGCAAATTTTGCTTCCCTACAATATCATCTTCAGATGCTATCTAGTCTGACTGTTGAGATGCTAATTTCTACTTTATAAAATATCTGTTATTTAATCATTTATTCTGTCCTTTCTCTAATAATAAAAATTTATTTTTCTTTTCAGAAATTTACTTATTCTTTGTTGTACATGCTATCTGCCTATAAGTTCACATATTTATTTCCCATTTTCCAAAGCATTTTTAGAGACGTAAATTAATATATTTTAAGTAAAAATTTTAAATCTCATGAAATATTACACAATGATGAGGGTATAACTGAGAAGACTAACTACAGATAAATGCTATAAAACAGGAACTTCTTCATTTTCTGAAGTCAGATCCATCAATCTACCTGCATTTTCACATATTTTTTTTGTCTTCCCTTCTCTTAAATGCAAGACACGTTCCTCTTGTCAAACTGTTTCTTCATTTTTACTGTAAATTTCATTTGCTGCCACCTTCCTTGGAATGTCTTTTGGCTTATCATTCCATTCTTCTGTATTTTAACCTTACTCCTTCCATTGATTTCTTTTTATAGGGACATGTGTCTCTAATAAATATTTAAAAGTCCCTCTTCTTCCACTTACAAGCACACCTCATTTGATTGAGCTTCACTTTATTGTGCTTTGCAGATAGTGCTTTTTTGTATTTTGGTTTCTGTTTGTTTGTTTGTTTTTACAAATTGCAGATTTGTGGTAACCCTGAGTTGAAAAAGTCTATTGACACCATTTTTCAACAGCATTTGCTCATTTTGTGTCTTTGCATCATATTTTGGTAATTCTCACAGTATCAAACCTTCCCTGACAAAGATTATGACTTCCTGAAAGCTCAAATGATGGTTACCATTTTTTAGCAATGAACTATTTTAAGCTGTGAATATAATTTTTTAGATATAATCTATTGCATACTTAATAGATTACAGTATGTGCTCTGTGCTTAGTCACTTGGTCGTGTCCTACTATAGTATCAGTTCAGTTCAGTCCCTCAGTCGTGTCCGACTCTTTGCGACTCCATGAACTGCAGCACGCCAGGCCTCCCTATCCATCGCCTACTCCCAGAGTTCACCCAAACCCATGTCCATTGAGTCGGTGATGCCATCCAACTATCTCATCCTCTGTTGTCCCGTTCTTCTCCTGCCTTCAATCTTTCCCAGCATCAGGGTCTTTTCCAGTGAATCAGTTCTTCGCATCAGGTGGCCAAAGTATTGGAGTTTCAGCTTCAACATCAGTCCTTCTAATGAATATTCAGGACTGATCTCCTTTAGACTGGACTGGTTGGATCTCCTTGCAGTCCAAGGGACTCTCAAAAGTCTTCTCCAACGCCACAGTTCAAAAGCATCAATTCTTCGGCACTCAGCTTTTTTTATAGTCCAGCTCACATCCGTACACAACTACTGGAAAAACTATAGCTTTGACTAGACAAATCTTTGTCAGCAGTCCTATAGTCACAGAATAATCAGGTAAAAAGAGGGTACAGGTCTTTTAGATCCTTGTAGTTTTCTCCTATATAAATTTACCTAAGAAATAATACCTGAATATAGTTTTCATCTTTACACTTTTAGGTTAATTTTGCTAATTTCATTTTAAAGTTTTTAAATTTACTAAATTTACATATATTTAAGAGTAAAAAAAAGGTATCTAATTTCCTAATCTTAAAAATGTTAAATAAGTTTATTTTTCTTGAAGTCATCATTGTATAGATACAAAATAACATAGATAAAATATCATTAATACTAAGAAGTACCTATAGGCTGCTTGCCATACTGGGTAATCTTCCATCTGAATTACATGTATTGGTTTATTTAATCCTCACACAATTTCTTGAGGTAGGTAAAATCCTTAATCTATAGATTAGTAAACTGGGACACATGGCTTAAATAATTTTCCCCCAAAATTGATAGGCAAAATTGAAGCCAGGTAGTCAGACTCAAATTCTTTGCATAAACTGTGTCTCTTAGTAGCATGATGATGGTGAATATTTTTATTTCCATCATCTTTACTGTATCATTTCCTCTTAGTAATTTAATTTCTTTACCACTTTTTCTTATTTTCCCCCCACTGTGTCAGAGTCTCCTGTTCTTTATCCCACTAAGCTTATTCCAGAATATTAGTTCCCATCTACTTTTACTCCAACTTTTATGTCCTGAGTAATTTCTTTAATTCTTAGCTTTTGCA
Organism: Budorcas taxicolor; assembly: GCF_023091745.1. Taxonomy (NCBI): domain Eukaryota; kingdom Metazoa; phylum Chordata; class Mammalia; order Artiodactyla; family Bovidae; genus Budorcas; species Budorcas taxicolor. The sequence continues at coordinate 34,083,633 of NC_068915.1, read as the reverse complement.
TGTTGTTTCCTTATATTTCATGTGATACTGTGTACTAGAAAAGTTCCTATTAAATTTCTTTATTCCTACCCCTGGTCTGGGGTATGCTGGTCTTCAGAGAGTTCTGTAGAGGATGATAGTGGTGGGTCCTTTGTCAGGAAATCAGGAATCATATTTGATCTAGAACAGGGTTCAGCAGAGTACAACCAGTGGACCATACACAATTGCTGCATGTTTTTGAAGGCCTCCCATTGAAAATGCTTTTTCTGTTTTTAATGGTTGAAATAAACATAGTATTTTATGACATAAAAAATTGTATACAGTTCACATTTTAGCATCCATCAATATACTATATTGGAACAAAAACCTGCCCCTTGGTTTATGAATTGTCTACTTTCATACTATAGAAAGAGAGTTGAGTGGTTGGGGCAAGCTGTGTGGCCCACAAAGGCTGAAACATTCACATATAGTCTGTCAGTCCCTAGTCTACACCCTTTCTGTTCTATTTGATCACTCCTTCCTGACAAATATATTCAGGGGATTAGATCTGATAGAGTGCTGAAGAACTGTGGACAGAGGTTCGTGACACTGTACAGGAAGCAGTGATCAAGACCATCCCCAAGAAAAAGAAATGCAAAAAGGAAAAATGGTTATCTGAGGTGGCCTTACAAACAGCTGTGAGAAGAAGAGAAGCGAAAGGCAAAGGAGAAAAGGAAAGATATACCCATTTGAGTGCAGAGTTCCAAAGAATATCAAGGAGAGATAAGAAAGCCTTCCTCAGTGATCAATGCAAAGAAATAGAGGAAAACAATAGAATGGGAAAGACTAGAGATCTCTTCAAGAAAATTAGAGAGGCCAAGGGAATATTTCATGCAAAGATGGGCACAATAAAGGACACAAATGATATGGACCTAACAGAAGCAGAAGATATTAAGAATAGGTGGCAAAAATACACAGAAGAACTATACAAAAAAGATCTTCATGACCCAGATAACCACAATATTGTGATCACTCACCTAGAGTCAAACATCCTGGAATACAAAGTCAAGTGGGCCTTAGGAAGCATCACTATGAACAAAGGTAGTGGAGGTGTTGGAATTCCAGTTGAGTTATTTCAAATCCTAAACGTTGATGTTGTTAAAGTACTGCATTCCATATGCCAGGAAATTTGGAAAACTCAGCAGTGGCCACAGGATTGGAAAAGGTCAACTTTCATTCCAATCCCAAAGAAAGGCAATGCCTAAGAATGCTCAAACTACCATGCATTGTACTCATCTCACATGCTAGGAAAGTAATGCTCAAAATTCTCCAAGCCAGGTTTCAACAGTATATCAACTGTGAAGTTCCAGATGTTCAAGGTGGATTTAGAAAAAGGCAGAGGAACCAGAGATCAAATTGCCAACATCCTTTGGATAAAACAAAAGCAAAAGAGTTCCAGAAAATATCTAATTCTGCTTTATTGACTGTGCCAAAGCCTTTGACTGTGTGGATCACATCAAACTGTGGAAAATTCTTCAAGAGATGGGAATACCAGATCACCTGACCTGCTTCTTGAGAAATCTATATGCAGGTCAAGAAGAAACAGTTAGAACTGGACATGGAAAAAAAAGACTGGTTCCAGATCGGGAATGGAGTGTGTTAAGGCTGTATATTGTCCCCCTGCTTATTTTATTTATATGTAGAGTATATGATGAGAAATTCTGGACTGGATGAAGTACAAGCTGAAACAAGATTTCTGGGAGAAATATCAGTAACCTCAGATATGCAGATGACACCACCCTTATGGCAGAAAATGAAGAACTAAAGAGCCTTTGATGAATGTGAAAGATCAGAGTAAAAAAGTTGGCTTGAAACTCAGTATTCAGAAAACTAAGATCATGGCATCTGGTCCCATCACTTCATAGCAAATGGATGGGGAAACAGTAGAAACAGTGACAGCCTTTATTTTTTGAGCTCCAAAATCACTGCAGATGTTAAGTGCAGCCATGAAATTAAGACACTTGCTCCTTGCAAGAAAAGTTATGACCAACCTAGACAGCATATTAAAACGCAGAGACATTACTTTGCCAACAAAGGTCCATCTGTTCAAAGCTATGTTTTTTCTATTAGTCATGTATGGATGTGAGAGTTGGACTTAAAGAAAGCTGAGTGCCGAAGAACTGATGGTTTTGATCTGTGGTGTTGGAGAATATCTTGAGAGTTGCTTGGACAGCAAGGAGATCCAACCAGTCACTCCTAAAGGAAATCAGTCCTCAATATTCATTGGAAGGATTGATGCTGAAACTGAGACTCCAATACTTTGGCCACCTGATGCGAAGAGCTGACTCACTTAAAAAGACCCAGACGCTGGGAAAGATTGAAGGCAGGAGGAGAAGGGGATGACAGAGGATGAGATGGCTGGATGGCATCACAAACTCAATGGACCTAAGTTTGAGTAAATTATGGGAGTTGGTGATGGACAGGGAGGCCTGGTGTGCTGCAGTCCCTGAGGTCACAAAGAGTCGGACACGACCAAGCAACTGAACTGAACTGAGTGACTGAACTGAACTGAACTCCCAGGAGGAGTTCAGTCCCCACTAGAGAATATTACCCAATCAACCTGCCTCCAGCTCCGACCTCACTCATTTTCAGTCTCTCTCTACTTGTATAATTTTGCCTTACAGAAAAAGATACCATTTTAGGCAGAATGACCCCGTGTTTATCTATCATTGTTAATATCCTTAAGTATTTTAAACTTTATTGTTGTTCAAAACCATACATGTTTTGCACAACTTAAGTACTAGAGTGATTTTTAAGACAGTATTTTGAAAAACAATGTGTAATTCTATATGTTAAAATTAATAAAGAGTTTCCTTTTCACAGTTCCATCAGCTTTAAATTATAAGGCACTTATCTTTGTCTAATTATATATTATTATTTTGTATTTATTAAAGTTATCTTTCTATTAGTGATTTTTATTTTCTCTTAAGTTTAAATATGCTAGCTGGTGTATAATCTTAACAGATACTTTCTGTTTCTTCTTTCATATTCAATATACAGAAATCTTAAACTGTCTCAACATCAAATACAATTCAACAAGTGATAGCATGCTTCATTTATATTTATATCTCCATCTATATGGTAATGTTACAGACACCACTTAGGGAACCTCCTCCCACTTGGCTAGGTCTTGTCTTACCAGCATATGTAATTTTTATTGTAGATGAAATGTCAAACCTAATGACCTGAATATGATACCCAATCTGAGAATCCTATCTCCCTGGCATACGCGTGTTCTTTACAGGTAGCATAATAGGCACTCAAACATCTTTTTGATTGCCCATGTTCCTTTTCAGAGTCTTATATTTAGCAGAGAATAGGCAAGGCAGATCTCCAAAAGTTATTAGATTGAAGCATTTTTCAGGAAATAGAAAGATTTTATTCTTCACTTATGCTTGAATTTGTACTGTTATAGAACAAAGTTGAAAGTAATATATTCTACTTCTCAGAAAGCCAGATTTGGTAAAATACCATGTTGATTCTGATATTTACATCTACTGAGCCTACTGTCTTTGAGAAATAAAGGGAAGATTGTATTCGATCAGATAAAATTACAGTGTTCAATTCAGGGGCAGTAGTGTTGAATGCTTCTTACTCAGTGCAGCGAAGAAGCAGTATTTTGCACTCTCAATTTATTTAAAAAATCCTTCAGTTCTTATTAAGCATTCTATTTGAAGTTTGTAATACACCGAATGCCATCTTATGCCCTCCCTTGTGTAAACATATTTTTATTTTATGAGGGTTGCCCTTGTTGGCCCAGAGCGCCCTACAAGGGAAAATTTTCTTGCAGTTTAGGAAGAGGGGTGGTATTAGTCTTGGTCCCTTTTTAGAAAAATCAGCAATCATCTTTGCTTCAGAACAATTGTCTTCAAGTTTATTCACTGTCTCCCAACTCACTTTTGTTCTCCCTTATTCTTGAAGGAAATTCTGCTCTGATATCATAGCATTATATACTACATCAACTCTCCTGTATGGCCTATAACAAAATTTTGTGCTCAGTTTACCAAAATCTTCCTGTGAAATGCAAAGGGAAAATTTGAGGATTTAGAAAATCTCTCTCTATCATGCACGTGCACGCACACACGCACGCATGCGTGTGCACATACACACCCCTCCCACACACAACTTTTCAAGACTATTTTTGCTGGGGTCTCAGTTAAGTCTTACTTGAATCTCAGCGTTGAATAGTGACTCCTGTTATTCCTCACTTGATGATGTGGTTTCCTACAAAGTAATAAATGCCATTTAAACAGTTAATGGCAGACTCACAAGACACATAGGACCAAGGAATTACTGGGGGAAAAAGAAATATATTGGTTTACTATTTTAAAAATATCTCTTTTAAATTTCTTGCCAGGACTATAACTTTTAGCTCTAGTCATCATGTCTTCTTTCTCTCATTCAAGGCTTCATGCAGTAAGCTTCCTATACGATAGCTCAGATATGTCCTTTCTCAGACTCTTAATTATTTCCCACTGCCTGTTAATTAAGGACATAGCTGAATTTTAGCATTTGAGATGTTACTAATATGTCCCTGACTAGCTTTAAATTTGTCTTTTCTCTAATAATACTATTTCCTCTGATTAGAATGTGCCCTCTTATAACTCCGCGTGTCAAAATCATAACCATTTTTTTAATGCCCATATTAAATCAGTGCATGCTGGGAGCCTTTGACCCCAGTAAAATGGGAAACCATATTAACTCATTTTGTGTTCCACATCGACACTTGTGTTGCTCTCCTATATTCTTGTCAGTATATAGTTTGCGAGGAAGTACCTTCCAGAATAGATAAGTGCCAATATTAAAAACAAAATGATACTATGCCAGTTAGTAGTTCACATATTCTTTTAAAATAAATGTATTGCTTATTATTAGATCCCAGCTGAGAATTATTATTTGTCTTCCAAGAACAGAGGATTCTCTCCATTAATATTATTCTCTAATTGAGAGCAAATATACTACTCACAGTCTTTAGTAGTTTGTCAGAGAGACTGTGTAGCAGAGAATTAGTTTTAAAAATTAGAAACAGTATATATGTTAGAAGCTTTCTGTACTTTATAGATAAAAATAAATTCTAAATGCAACTGAAATAATTTTTATGGATACTCAATCAAAATTGATGCCATAATTTTATTATACAATCATGATTTTAAGATGATTAATTCTAAAATTTTAAAATGTCTTTAAGGTTTCGTTTTTATTACTTGATCTCAGTAAATAAGTAAAACAATCTTTAGTAATTAAACATAATGAAATTTAGTTGCATCTAACTGTCCCTTTGATAAGGAACATGTTGATTTACGCAAGAACTAAAATAAAATTTTAAAAATCCAAATTGTACTTATCCTGCATGTCCTTTAGTTAACTCACCAAATATTTGTTGAGCATTGATTATGTGCCAGACACAAACCGTGCCACATACTGGTGACAGAAAAAGTGTGATCACAATAGACTTATTCTTTGATGTTACACAGATGTTCATTTCAAACTGATGTTAGTTACTCTATGGAAGAATATTGCCCAGACAGAAAATCCAATTATTTTTCAATTGGCCATGAGTAAATAAATAACTGTCACATCTTATGAGCAGTTAATTTTTGAGAAAGATATTTAACATGAAGCTTATAAAGCTTGTATGTGTACTGCACATACTTAATAATCATTCTGACTCATAAGTCAGTTTTTGTATATCACAGTAGTATCTTAAGTTATGTTTAGCATTATTTCCTCTCTATGTTGTATCATGTAACTAGCAGATTTTAAAAGTTATATGAGAAAATATTTTCAATGAAAATATAGTTTGTTTTAATTTTTATATGAGATTAGCCTTATGTATAGAGAATTTTGGTTTACTAAAAATTCAACATGGAAACACAAATTAATGCTCTAATTTCTTTGTCTAATTCTCCATCTTTTCATTCAACTGGTCCAGACAGAATTTTTAAATATCTGAGAAGCATTTCCTTAAATGCCAAAATACACCCAATTTTTCACCTTACTATTAATAGTTTTCATTAATTTTCTATAAAACTACAAAGACCAGATAAAATGTTAAAGCAGAGTAATTATATATATTAAATGTTATATTTTTCAAAAATGACAAACTGTAAAAATCCACGCTGTTGAAAACACTACTATGGGCTTTCTTGGTGGTTCAGTTAGCAAAGAATCCATCCGTAGTGCAAGAGACCTGGGTTCGATCCCTGGATTGGGAAGATCCCCTGGTGGAGGGTATGGCAACCCACCCCAGTATTCTTGCCTGGATAACCCCTATGGACCGAGGAACCTGTTGGGCTGCAAACCATGGGAGTCACAAAGAGTCAGACATGACTGAGCAGCTAAGCACAAACAAATGGTGTGTTAAGTTAGTTTTTACACTCTAAGGTACAAGTATAAATGTCTATAAAATATAAATTGTTTCATACATGAATATATTTTTCTATTATGTGTTATTTATTGATATTCTGATTATCAGACTTAAATAAGTATAAAAATAAAATGTACAATAGGAATTAAATAGGGTTCTTAAAGTTGATAACTATTTCATTCATTTATTTTAATTGATATAAATATGCATGTGTCTTAGACACAAAGCAGTCTATAAGGTAAAGCTCAGTCTATGTAAATATCTAAAATGAATTGTTATTATATGTGCATTCTATGGACAGTCTAATTGCATTTTTAACTATTCAGTTGTTCATTCAGTGTTTATAAGTAGAAGGGTTGAACTGCTAGAACTAAGGAAACTGAGGATTAGGGTCTACACATGATTTGCTTAATTCACAATTTTACTAAGGTCAATATGTTCAATTTAAAAGTGTCATATCTCAGCCTCTCTTGCAAGTAGTATTGAGCATATCCCACTGTTATGATCAGTATGGATTAAATACAGGTTGAACCTCTTTAAAAATTAGGCAGATTCAATTGGCTTTTACCCTTTTTGACTTTGACACATCCATCTACTTTCTGTTATGAAATAGTTGAAGTTGCAGAACTCATCTTGAAACTTTGAAAAACTACGAGGATCTAAAAGACCTTAAGACACTGTATAAGACCTGAATGCCAACTTAAGGTTGCTTTAGGGAAAACGCACCCTGATTATGTGAAATACTCTGTTTTTTGGATATTTTTTTTACATCAAGACAGACTCAATCCTTAAATGTAGTGCATATTTACAGGTACATGGTGGATCCTGCATTGTATATAAATCCAATAAAAAGGAGTAAGAAAAGTATATACCAAAAGATCAAGAAAGTACAGATAAAACTAAATACAACTGGAAACATACAGCTGTGATACTTGTTATTTAAATGAGCATAATGGTGGATAACCCCCAATTAGAAAGGGGAGGATAACTCACATTTCATTTCATATTTTGGGTGTGGAATTTTTTGAGTGTGATAGCACCTGATTCAAGGCAGCTCTAAGTTTAAACCATTTTAACAATTTGTTTAAAATGATGATTTTATTATTTATATGAGTTTATTATATTTATTTATTATATATATTTATTATATATATGAGTTTATTATTCATATTTTATGCTTGAAAATAGAAACTCAAAACCTTTTTTCTAAAAGAATTTTAGTAGATAACCCCTGTAAGAGTATATACCCACTCTGTTTTCTATAATTGATTTTTGCTGGTGAGTGGGGGAAATTTATAGTATTTAAGTGTCCCATGTTTTTACAACACAAACCTGCAACATAGAACCTGCAGGCAATCCGCCATGTTCTGGTCCAGGAAATGAATGACTATTTCCTAAGGCAGCTACCAGTGCTATCCAGTTCACTAGTCACGATAAAGTTATATGATCTCTAATCAGCTTCCCAAGCACAACCCAGCCTCAGCACACTGTGCCTGAGCAAGAAATGAGATAATGCTGAGCACATGGTGCTCCTGATTCTCAACTGATGATTTCTGAGTACTGCCTAACAAGCATGCACATGTTTGTAGTCTTGGCAATAGAGGTTCAAATCTATCTGAATCGAGGACATTTTTTTCCCCCATAATAGACAGAATAGAAACATCTTTGCAAAATAATCAGTTCATTTCGGTCCGACTCTTTGCAATCCCATGAATCGCAGCACACCAGGCCTCCCTGTCCTTCACTGGCTCCTGGAGTTTACTCAAATTCATGTCCATCGAGTCAGTGATGCCATCCAGCTGTCTCATCCTCTGTCGTCCCCTTCTTCTCCTGCCCCTAATCCCTCCCAGCATCAGAGTCTTTTCCAATGAGTCAACTCTTCGCATGAGGTGGCCAAAGTATTGGAGTTTCAGCTTTAGCATCAGTCCTTCCAATGAAAACCCAGTACTGATCTCCTTTAGGATGGACTGGTTAGATCTCCTTGCAGTCCAAGGGACTCTCAAGAGTCTTCCCCAACACCACAGTTCAAAAGCATCAATTCTTTGGCGTTCAGCTTTCTTCACAGTCCAACTCTCACATCCATACATGACTACTGGAAAAACCATAGCCTTGACTAGATGGACTTTTGTTGGCAAAGTAGTGTTTCTGCTTTTGAATATGCTGTCTAGGGTGGTCATAACTTTCCTTCCAAGGAGTAAGCGTCTTTTAATTTCATGGCTGCAATTACCATCTGCAGTGATTCTGGAACCCAAAAAAATAAAGTCTGACACAGTATAATAGCTTATTATCACCTCCCTAACAGGACTCTGAAGATTATAACTAGGAAAAACTCTGATAAGGGATATATATTGTAATAAACACATTTCATCCCTAAATATTTGTCCTCTCACCCAAAAGGAAAATATAGCTGGAATTCTAAGCTACAAAATTATGCCTGGAGACCCAAAAGTCTAAGTTATTGTTTATACAAGTTCAACTAATTGTTTGATGTAAATAATTACTTAGCACATGATATCAGCGGACATCTGTTTGCTTAATTTTAGAGAGGTTTCTCCTGAGTAGTCTAGTTTCATAAATTAATGCTGAAACTTGGCTGAGCCATGAAATAAACAAAATGAACATTTATTATAGTCTGAAGCCACAGAAATATTAAAAGTCACAAACATATTTCTGAAATGGACTTTTAAAAAATTGTCAGCTTAACTTATGTTCTGCCTACTCAACTTACAAACATGCATAGTATCCTAGAATTTCCATTTTCAGAGTTTTGTCTAAACTATCATAGTACCCCAGGCCTCAAATAATTTGATTTTACTGAGCTCAATTTTTCATTTCAAGGAATATGACACTTCTCTGTACTATTTTTTATGTAAATTATATATCTCATATGAAAGAGTAGACTATCTAGGCCAAATTTGAATGTGATATTCACCTGACAATTGAATGTATTAAAGTAATCTAATATACATAATTATTTTGTTAACCTATGAATCATAAAACTGTCACCATGAAAAATAATAATTTTGGATAGGACAAGTATAATACATTTTAATATTATTTTTCATTATTTTAATCCATTTAACTCTTTATGATGTTCTCCTTGAGAAATTCAGGGCTTACCTTTGCTACCTACTACATGGTTTTTTCCCCTAAAGATATTCATTCTTCTTTATATTGAATAAAATAACATTTTCTGGTTCTGATTATTATACAAGGTAAATTATATTTTTAACCTGTTTCATAACATTTCAATGATATGAATTGATATTTTTTAAAGTATTATATGAGATACAGAATCAGTATAAAATAATCATGACCCTCACAATGTTGTATCATATTATTAATAGATTTCAGTTTAAAAATAACAACTCTAAATTCTATTATAAGACTTCACTGTTTTGTGACTTAAAAAGTCAAAATAATTCAGAATATTAGAAATAAATATATATGGTTAAAAACAAATTTTGCCAATGTATGCAAATAGATGAAAACATATTAGATGTATTGATATTCAAAAATAGATATCAATACTACAAAAGTTCTTGAAAATAGATTTATTCAACTCTGGCCCCAGAATTCATTTTGCATATTTTTCCCTTGCCTAGTAATAAATTTAGATTATTGAAAGAAACTAATTATTGAGTAAAAAAAAAAGTGACCTACATTTACCTTTTGGCCTTGATTATTTGCAAAATGAAATACTCATGGAAACAACATACGTTTATTGTCTACTGACTGTGTTTAAAGAGCTCCACTAAGTAGACAGATTAAAATGAAGATTTTGATACATTTATTATTCATAACTTTAAAGCAATTGAATGAATGTTCTTGGGTATCTCTCCAGTCTCCTAGGACATACACATTAGACAGGGAAAATCTCATAAATAAATATATAAATGTGTTAATGGGCTTTCAGAGGCATTCGGAGTTCTTGTTACACTCCAGAAAAAGACCAGTGAGTGTGTCACTGCTCTCTCCAGGGAGCCTGGAATGTAGCTGCTTTATGTCTGTTCCTGAGTACAGGGCAGGTTATTTCTTCTACTTCAACTTCCTGTTTTGCTTTTTCACTCAAAAAGGGCAAAGAGAAAAAGGACAAGTGGGAGAAAGTAATTTCATAGACAGCTAATCAATAAACTTATGTTGTATTGTCATTTTTTCAAAAAGCCTTTAATAAAATTAAAGTCAAGCTAAATGTATATTTGATTTTGTTAATTGTTCAATATTCTTAGGTTAATTGCTTCCCCAGGTGGTTGATAAACTGACTCTCTGAAATAAGAGTAAATTATAAAATTGATATTAAAAATTTAGCACTTACTATAAAATCAAACTAAAAATGTAGGCAAGGGAAGGAAAATTTTACTTACAGAGAGAATTTCTACTCAGAATAATAGATTTTTCCCTTATTTAAGTGTTTCATAATGGTTGTGAGTGAAAGCCGCTCAGTCATGTCCAACTCTTTCGAACCCCATGGATTACAGCATGCCAGACTCCTCTGTCCATGGAAATCTTCAGCAAGAATACTGGAGTGGGTAGCCGTTCCCTTCTCTGGGGATCTTCCCAACCCAGGAATCGAACTGGGCTCTCCTGCATTGCAAGCAGATTCTTTACCAGCTGAGCTATGCTACCAGGGAAGCAATAATGGTTAGCATCATAATTTCCCAAGAGAATTATCTTAATATAGTTACAATAGTTCCAAAGAGTAAAAGATTTTTTTTTTTAACCCAAGTTTAGGAGGGGAACAAATATAAATGATCCATATAAAAATGCAAAATATAAAGAATATCCATCATAATTCCTCATCTGTAGCTACTGACTAGAGTTGGTTTTGCATAAACCTCATCACTTGGGTGATCTATTTGTTTTTGTGTAAATAAAGTGAATGAATTAAAAAATACATATGAAGCTGTACATAAAATTGTGTACACAGATCTGGAAATAGGATTATTTTAAATTGCAAATAATAGCATTAATGATTAGGGACCAAGTTTTCAAATGTTTATGCCTTTAAATTTTGTTCTATTATTTTTAAATGTAACATTCTTTTATGACATCTTTTCAGTTGATTTTATAAAAAGTATATATAATTTGTATTATTGCTCATTTGTCTTTGTGTTAGAATGAATGTTTAATTCTTTCTGAAGAGAATGTTACCGTGACAAATGGACTTTTAGTAGAATTAAGTGTGACACAAAGTTTTCAAAAAGGAAATCCATCCCACTCTTACTCTGCAGGGAACTGGCTAAGAGGCTAGCAGAACCTCTTCCTCTCAGTAACCGTAACCTTGAACTCACTGTTGCTCAAAGTCTTTTACAGAGCTTGCCTGAGGGAACATGATCAGTTCTTCCATTTCTTCTCCCAGCAACCCCAAGAATCTGATGAAGGCTGTTGATGCTACCTGGAAGCTGCCTAGCGAAACACACACTTAGAGCCTACACCGTGCCTCTCAACACATACACCAGTTGTCCAGAGGTTCAGAGGTTTCTCTGATGCCCAAACCCCTACCCTGATATTTTGAGATCCTCTTGGATTAAGGCAGACTACCTAGCTTGCACTGGACTACATCTTACTAGTGCTTTGAGAAATCCCTTTTATCAAATTATGTTCTCATAAGAAACTATCAACCTTTATTGAGGTACATTTTAACAAACAGCACCATAAAATCCATCACAATGTTTACTGTCAGGATAGTTTGAGAGGGCTGTTTATTACATTAAACTAATTTTCTGTGAGGACTCACAGAAAAATCTTCTCCGTGGTGTCAACATCAGGAGTAATTAGAATTAGGCAACTGGTTTGTTGCCTCATGAACACTGCAATTGTTCCTTTTTCCCTTTTCTAGAAAATTCTGTGGCCCTACTTTCAGCCAGTCATAGGAACTTTTTTAGGGTATGTGTTGTTGACTACTTTAATTGCTGGCCCTATCTCATTTTCCTGTTAATATTTTCATGCTGCATCACATTTAGATTTTATTTCTACCATGCTATATTTCACTTTGGAAGCTGCTTTAACTCTGTTTTAGACATGGAGGATATGAATAAATAAAATATTCTGGGTTTACTTTCTGTTAATTGTTTTTCTTTTGAGAGGAGAGAAGAGTCTAGAGAATTTTTCTGGTTCTAATATTTCTCACCATAAAAACACTTAGAAGTGAAATGTAGAGGGTTAAGACAAATGCTTGCCCCTTGGAAGAAAAGCTTTGACAAACCTAGACAACATATTAAAAAGTAGAGACATTTGCCAACAAAGTCCATATAGTCAAAGCTGTGGTTTTTCCAGTAGTCATGTATGAAAGTGAGAGTTGGACCATAAAGTAGGCTGAGAGCTGAAGAATTGATGCTTTCTAATTGTAGCTCTGGAGAAGACTGGTGAGAGTCCCCTGGACAGCAAGGAGTTCAAACCAGTCAATCCTAAAGGAAATCAACCTTGAATATTCATTGGAAGGGTTGATGCTGGAGCTGAAACTCCAGTGTTTGGCCACCAGATGTGAAGAGCCAATTCATTGGAAAAGACCCTGATTTGGGGAAAGATTAAATGCAGGAGAAGAGGGCCACAAAGGATGAGTTGACTGGATGGCATCATTTACTCAGTGGACATGAGTTTGAGGAAACTCTGGGAGATTGTGAAGGACAAAGAAGGCTAATGTGCTGCAGTCCATGGGGTCGCAAAGAGCTGGACTCGACTTAGCGACTGAACAACAGGAATATATGCTTATACCCTACATATAAAATCTTAGAAAAAGAACTGTTAAATAAACACATACATACTACACAAACCTCACACAGGATTAATATAAAGATGTTTACCAACCTAGTAATTTATCATTTTTATATCAAAACCAGAGGAAATAGGCTTTGACTGCAGGAAGAGGAGCATAAATTAGTCACACACATGGGTTATTCACTTAAAAATATATCGTGCGCCACTGCAAAATGGAGCACTGGACTTCATGAGCACAGAGATGCATAAGTCACCATCTTTGCCCTCAGGAGACTTGTGTGACTGGGTAGTAATGAGCATGGTATGCATTGATATAAAAAGAACATAAACAACCTGTCTGGGTTTGAAGCCAGAGTCTGCAACATTTTAACTGTATGACCCCTCTAAGCTCCTTTCTTAGTTGTGAAGACAAATGACACATGTGATGTGCTTAGAAGAGGAGGCAGTTGTTATTTATCAGATCTCAGACTGTTGAAACTAAGAAACAAGACATCACTGGAAGCTGGAGGGAGGTGATCTTAAGACAAAAAAAAACACACAAAAAAACAAACCTGACGTACTACATATGTCAGAGACCATGGAACCTGAGAACTGGGGCAAAGAACTAGATTGGCCAGTTTGGTATAGGGCCGAACAGTTTACAAAGTGCTTGCACATATAGACTGTTCTATTTGTTGCTTACACATTCCTGTTTTCAGGATGAAAAAACTGAGCTTCAGGGAATCTTAGTCCCTTTAGATCTCCTAGCTGGAAGTGCAGTGCTCTTTCTACCCCAGAAAATTAGATAACATTGAGCAAGGCGTTTCACTTTAAAATATTTGCTTATTATATGGATCAGATAAACCCCAGATTGAAGAACAGCCAGTAAAATATAATTCCATATCACAAAAATCTGTTCAAATAACCATTGTAGACAACAGATATTAGCATATTCTCCCTTAATACCTGTAAGACTTCAAAAAAAGTAAAAGTAAAAAAAACAGAACTCATTGTTTAGTTCCTATAGAGGTGCCTCATGAAGCTTGAGAAAGTTATTGTTTTAATAGTGTAATTATAGTACAAATGTTTATTTTTTCCTCAATTTTTAGAAAAAAATGTCTATAACAATTCTACAACAGGTTTATTATCTGTGGTAATTTTTCAGTGTTGATGTAATTTTTTTTTTAAATTCTTGGACAATTGTATCCTAATTATATTCTAAACTAAGTTGTGCAAAGCCTTGTGCTACTTTTATTTTGCCAAATATTCTGAAAGCTTAAGGAAGATCTTATTAAGAGGTTATGAGGCAAATATGAGAAGGTTGATCTGTTCCATATGTTACATATTCACAGTAATAGCTAATGCTTAGTAACTTGCCATTATGATGCTTTTTATAATTGCTGATAAATTTTTTTTTAAACGTTTTAGTGTACCTGGTATTTAAAGTGGCAGCAGGGACTGACTTAGTCTCATTTGAGTTGTATTCTAAAATGTCACCTGGCGTTAAGTAGATATTCTGTATTCAATCAACATCACTTGAATGAATGATCTAATATTTATTTGCCTAAAGTATTTATAACTCAAGCATTATACTGAAAAAATGTAGATGCAACAAAACATTCCCTGGGCTGTGTGCCTATCAGAAGAGTCATAATATACCTGCAGTTATTGACATTGTGTGGTTAGATCCAGCATACCTACCTAAATGTGCTCCAGAAAGGGAGATCTGTCACTCTTACTATCACAGGAAAAAGGAAAATGAAACTCTAGGAATTACCAGAGTAATAAAGAAGTTATAGATAGAATGTCTAGGAATATAATCTGTAAGAATTTTACTTTTCTAAAAATTATCTGAAAACCTCCCCAAATGTCTCCCTGATGATTTCATATCTATGCATGGGGTCTGTAGTGTCACTTAGCTGACTAAAGAAAAAAAAATAGACATTAAAAAAAATAGACATCTACTATGTGATACATAGCAGATAAATGTACCTCCTAAAACTTGGCATAGCCTTTCTTGAATAGGACATTACATTCTTGTCTTTATCAGCAAACATAATTTATAATTATAACTGTTTTATATTCTTCATTTGATATAGGTTGAATCCAAGTTTTCCAAGAGGTTTTGTGTCCTGGATTTAAAATCAGGTTTAGAGCACAAAGATGTACTTATTTTGATGCCACTGTATTCATTCTTAATTAGGACAGGAGATGCTGAACATTTATTTAGTGATAAAGTTAATACTTTTCTCCCTGTAGCATCTGGTCTCCAGTGGCCTGGAGTCATTGTCTAACCTGAATTTGAGAATAGTTGAGAAACGTTGTTTTATATGACCTCATTTGAATTATTGTCATTGATAGAGCAAGTCTCTTTAAATTCATCTTGCAATTGCCTGAATATCTTGGTGTCCTTGGCCCAATATTTCTGTGAACCCAAGTGAAATATCTGAGGAACACAGAGAAATTCAGTTTGGTTAGTGCTTTTTTTTTTTTTTTTAATTTCAACCTATATTTGTTCATTCCCAAAGGACTATATATCTATGTATATATATATATATGCATATATACACATAAACATAATTTACTGATATACAGATTTTTTAAATGATGTAAAATGTAAATTGTGTTTACTTCAATTTAAAGTTTATTTAATAATTTATTAACTTTTGAATTTAAATGAGTGGTTTTATTATTTTTATTGTTAAAAATATTTAAATTTTATTAAAATTTTTAAATTGTTAAAAGTTTTTAAAATATTTAGAAATATCAAGTCCAGGATAACTGAATAATATAACCTTCACATGCATATATTCTAGATTCAGAATACCTGGAAATACAAATATTTTGGAGCAGGTACTGGCAACCCACTCTAGTATTCTTGTCCGGAGAATTTCACGGACAGAGGAATCTGGCAGGCTACAGTCTCAAAGAGTTGGACACAACTGAGTGACTAACACATACACACACACACACACACACATTTAAGGTGTTATATGCAAAAATTTTATGTTCTAGATGGTTTGTTTTGTGAACAAGAAGATACCATTTAGAAAACTATTTAACATCTGTTGTATGTTTAAATTATCTACAAGGCTTACATTCATTTAAAATTTAAGTGATGGACCTGTTTTTAGGCTTTAAGTGCCTCTTAGAAGCAGTTTCTTTTTTCCCTATTCAGGGTTAAAAGACCAACTAATTCACCTAGTAACTTTTTTAAATCTCTGTTCTCCTTGGCCTCTCTTATCAATCACAATTCTGTTCAATATCAACCATTGACTCTACCAACTGAAAACTAAGGGTATGCAATATAAATTGTCTTAATTTTTGCTCCTATCATCTCATTTTTTCATTAACATTACTCACTCATTGAATCTCTTTTCCTCTACTCCCCTTTCTTTATCCTACAATATGATCTGGGAGTCCCCTCATCATACAAAAGAGACTGGCTCAAGTGTTCTCCTTGTCTGTCCTGTGGGCAGGTCACTGAGTAGCCCATACAGCTATCTGCTGGGCATTGCAGTGACTGTCTAGTCATTTGAACAGCTCCTTGGTACCCACAGCGGAAATTGGTGAACCTTGCCATAACTTCGCTTCTCTAAGGGTGCCTGCATTCTGTTATTTCTTTAACCTAAGCCTCATCTTCTTCAGGTCCATTGCCTCATAGAGGGCATCTTTTCTCCCTCAAAATCTCTTAGGGGAAACAGGAGGCACAATCCCGGCGGGGAAGTTTCTCTAGTCATATACAATACTCGATGCATGTTATCAGGTTTTATCTTGAATTATCAGGCTTCTATTGATCTCTTCAAGAAAATTAGAGATACCAAGGGAACATTTCATGCAAAGATGGGCTCCATAAAGGACAGAAATGGTATGGACCTAACAGAAGCAGAAGATATTAAGAAGAGGTGGCAAGAATACACAGAACTGTACAAAAAAGATCTTCACAAGCCAGATAATGATGATGATATGATCACTAATCTAGAGCCATACATCTTGGAATGTGAAGTCAAGTGGGCCTTAGAAAGCATCACTATGAACAAAGCTAGTGGAGGTGATGAAATTCCAGTTGAGCTGTTTCAAATCCTGAAAGATGATGCTGTGAAACTACTGCACTCAATATGCCAGCAAATTTGGAAAACTCAGCAGTGGCCACAGGACTGGAAAAGGTCAGTTTTCATTCCAATCCCAAAGAAAGGCAATGCAAAAGAATGCTCAAACTACTGCACAATTGCACTCATCTCACATGCTAATAAAGTAATGATCAAATTCTCCAAGCCAGACTTCAGCAATATGTGAACCGTGAACTCCCTGATGTTCAAGCTGGTTTCAGAAAAGGCAGAGGAACCAGAGATCAAATGGCCAACATCCGCTGGATCATGGAAAAAGCAAGAGAGTTCCAGAAAAACATCTATTTCTGCTTTATTGACTATGCCAAAGCCTTCGACTGTGTGGATCACAATAAACTGGAAAATTCTGAAAGAGATGGGAATACCAGACCACCTGACCTGCCTCTTGAGAAATCTGTATGGAGGTCAGGAAGCAACAGTTAGAACTGGACATGGAACAACAGACTGGTTCCAAATAGGAAAAGGAGTGTGTCAAGGCTATATATTGTCACCCTACTTATTTAACTTACATGCAGAGTACATCATGAGAAACGCTGGATTGGAAGAGAAACAAGCTGGAATCAAGATTGCCAGGAGCAATATCAAGAACCTCAGATATGCAGATGACACCACCCTTATGGCAGAAAGTGAAGAGGAGCTAAAAAGCCTCTTGATGAAAGTGAAAGTGGAGAGTGAAAAAGTTGGCTTAAAGCTCAACATTCAGAAAACGAAGATCATGGCATCTGGTCCCATCACTTTATGGGAAATAGATGGGAAAACAGTAGAAACAGTGTCAGACTTTATTTTGGGGGGCTCCAAAATCACTGCAGATGGTGATTGCAGCCATGAAATTAAAAGACGCTTACTCCTTGGAAGAAACGTTATGACCAACCTAGATAGTATATTCAAAAGAAGAGACATTACTTGCCAACTACGGTCCATCTAGTCAAGGCTATGGTTTTTCCCGTGGTCATGTATGGATGTGAGAGTTGGACTGTGAAGAAAGCTGAGCATTGAAGAATTGATGCTTTTGAACTGTGGTGTTGCAGAAGACGCTTGAGGGTCCCTTGAACTGCAAGGAGATCCAACCAGTCCATTCTGAAGGAGATCAACCCTGGGATTTCTTTGGAAGGAATGATGCTAAAGCTGAAACTCCAGTACTTTGGCCACCTCATGCGAAGAGTTGACTCATTGGAAAAGACTCTGATGCTGGGAGGGATTGGGGGCAGGAGGAGAAGGGGATGACCGAGGATGAGATGACTGGATGGCATCACGGGCTCAATGGACGTGAGTCTGAGTGAACTCTGGGAGATGGTGATGGACAGGGAGGCCTGGTGTGCTGTGATTCATGGGGTCGCAAAGAGTCGGACACGACTGAGCGACTGAACTGAACTGATTGAGAGTTTTTATAACCTCAGGGACTCTAGTGTCATCTGACCTCTTCCATATCTCTGGAAGCTTCTTCAATCATCAGTGTTTTTTCCTCTTCTCATGTGTCAAGAACTTAACCTTGTATTTCATTTCCCCTATCCTCTATCCTCTATATTGTGTCTTACAGCAAAACCGTTATTGCAGACCTGCAAGCCTTGCCTTTGACATATAAAGGGAATCTCTTGAAGCCCTACTTTCAAGACTATGTCTCTAAAGATGTTAAAAAAAAAGATTCTAAATAGAACCCAGAGCTAAATAATGATGTCTCTGACTGTGTTTATATAGTCTCTCTATGGAAAGAGTATCAAGGAGTTAGGGGATATAAAGTGTTAAGTCAATATGATTTATAAACAGTAAACAAGTACATCTGTTTCATGGTTCCAAAGTATTCTCTCAAAGTGCATTGCATATTATTTTATCCTTAAAGTCTTGGAATCAAATAAACTTAATTTGAGTCCTAAGTTCATTGGATACTTAGTTTCCTCCTCTGTAAAATATCAGTAACAATGCTTATCTGCTTGTTAACAGAATTATATGTTAATTAGAATGATATCTAAGAATAATAAATGCTTTATAACCGTTCTATTAATATTACTATCAGAATAGTTTTTAATAGGTAGTAGTTAATTGTTGTTTGATGATTCAAAAGTAAAAGTATAGGTAAATCGCTATCATCATATTTAGTTTTCAGAGTTACTTCTTGAAGTAACTCTAGAAGTTACTTCTCTTGAGCTTTCCTTTCTTATTCCGAAGCCAACTCCTTTATCTCTGCTCTGTGTAACATGATTTCCTGCTTCCTAAATAGGCCTGTTGCTATTAAATATTTACTTCTGTAGTGTATTCAGTTTCTCTGTTTCTTTTGACTCTTTCTTCTCATATTTAAATCTCTTCTGTTCAAAAAAAAAAAAAAAACTTGCTAAGTTCTCCTTCAGATTTTCTTCTTTCTAATACCAAACTTCTTGGATACACATTTTGTTGTTGTTCAGTAACTCAGTCATGTCCGACTCTTTGCCACTCCATTCACTGCAGCATACCAGGCTTTCCTGTATTTCACCATCTCCCAGACCTTGTTCAAACTCACATCCGTTGAGTTGGTGATGCCATCCAACCATCTTGTCCTCTGTCATCCTCCTGCCTTCAGTTTTTCACAGCATCAGGGTCTTTCCCAATGAGTTGACTTTTTACATCAGGTGGCCAAAGCATCATCAGTTCTTCCAATGAATACTCAGGATTGATTTCCTGTAGGATTGACTGGTTTGATCTTGCAGTCCAAGTGACTCTCAAAAGTCTTCTCCAACACCACAACTCAAAAGTATAAATTCTTCGGCACTTTTCCTTCTTTGTGGTCTAGTTCTCACCTACATACAGGACTACTAGAAAAACCGTAGCTTTGACTTTATGGGCCTTTGTAGGCAAAGAAATGTCTCTGCTTTGTAATATGCTGTCGAGGTTCATCATAGCTCTTCTTCCAAGGAGCAAATGGCTTTTAATTTCATGGCTGCAGTCACATCTGCAGTGATTTTGGAGACCAAGAAAAAGAAGTCTTTCACTGGTTCTATTGTTTCCCCATCAATTTGACATGAAGTGATAGTCCCAGATGCCATGATCTTCATTTTTTGAATGTTGAGTTTTAAGCCAGCTTTTTACTCTCCTCTTTCACCATCATCAGAAGGCTCTTTAGTTCCTCTTTGCTTTCTGCCATAACGGTGGTGTCATCTACATATCTGCGGTTATTGATATTTCTCTCTGCAATCTTGATTCCAGCTTATGCTTCATTCAGCCTCATATTTTGCCTGATTCTGCATAGAATTTCAATAAGCAGGGTGACAATATACAGCCTTGATGTATTCCTTTCTCAATTCTGACCCAATACATTGTTCCATGTCCAGTTCTAACTGTTGCTTCTTAACCTACATACAGGTTTCCCAGTAGGCAGGTAAGGTGTTCTGGTACTCCATCTCTCGAAGAATTTTCCACAGTTTGTTTTGATCCACAAAGTCAAAGGGTTTAGCATAGTCAATGAAGCAGAAGTAGATTTTTTCTGGTATTCTCTTGCTTTTTTTCTGTGATCCAATGAATGTTGGCAGTTGATCTCTCTTTCCTCTGCCTTTTCTAAATCCACCTTGAACATCTGGAAGCTCACAGTTCATCTACCATTGAAGCCTGGCTTGGAGAATTTCAACGTTATTTTGCTAGTGTGTGAAATGAGTGCAATTGTGCACTGGTTTAACATTCTTTGGCATTGCCTTTCTTTGGGATTGCAATGAAAACTGACCTTTTCTAGTCCTGTGGCCACTGCTGAGATTTTCAAATTTGCTGGCATATGGAGTTAGCTCTTTCACAGCATCATCTTTTAGGATTTGTAATAGCTCAGCTGGAATTCCATCACCTTCACTAGCTTTGTTTGTAGTGATGCTTCCTGAGGCCCACTTGACTTTGCACTCTAGGATGTCTGGCTCTAGGTGAGTGATCACACCCTTGTGTCATTAAGATCTTTTTGTATGGTTCTTCTGTGTATTCTTGCCACCTCTTCTTAATATCTTCTGCATCTGTTGAGTCCATACCATTTATTGTGGCCTTATTTTTGCGTGATATGTTCCCTTGATATCTGTAACTTTCTTGAAGAGATCTCTAGTGTTCCCCATTCTATTTTTTATGTATAGATTATACATAATATGTATTGGATACATATTAGATATGCATATTCTTGTGGTTGCCCAGCATCTGAACCTACTCACTAATATTGTATAACCCCTTTACTTTAGGCATCTTGGTAAGAGAAGGAGCATTTCTCACCAGAGAAGCTGAAAATGCCACTTACTTCTCTAGCTTCCTTTACTACCAGTGTGGGGACACACAACCCAGCCTCTGTTAACCTGGTGGTCATATGCCAAAGACACAGTCATAGCTAGTTACTTTCAAGGCAGTTTACACATTTTCCTGGAGTGTAAGGACCCAGAACAGTAGTGAAAGTTGTATTAATGGTACCATCGTTTGTCTAGAGCTGGCCAACTTGAAAGTGCAAACTTTACTATCTGGAACTGACTTGTGATGGTCGTGTGCTTGTTTTGAATCCTGACTGTGGTGTGCGTGGCCCTGAGCTTGGTTACTGAGCCTTTCTTTCAGTTCTGCTAACACTCAATACTCTCTTAATAAAAACCTTTTCTGTCTCACTCAGCCAGAGTTGGTTTCTGTTTCTTGCTACCAAGAACCCTGACTGAAATCAAAGAGTAACCTACTATCACTATTTCATCCCCTTTCCCTCTGTTCCACCTTTGACTCACTGCCAACCAGATTTCATCTGCACTGAAGTTGGTCTCTTCTAGGGAAAAGTGACCTGACTATTGCCAATAAAAAAAGCTTCATTCCTAATCCTGCAGAGACTCACCATACCACAGCATTGACCTTCCTTTTCTGTGAAACATTATCTTCCTCTCCTGATTCTTTTCCTATCCTTGAAGCCTGCATTTCAGTATTACACTTGGTCTTCTTTCCATGGACTTGAGTTTCAACTGTGGCTATGTTCCCTGATTTGCTTATTTTGTCATATTCCTATAATTTTCCAGGAATAATTTTTCCACCTCTGCAACTTCAGTTTCTCGTTGAAATTTCCACCTCAAACTTGATATGTCCCAAATTGAACCTTCCCACCAAACCTGCTCCAAGTAGGAAATTCTGTTTTAGTTAGTGCCATGTTCTCAGTTACTGAGAGTTGGAAAATATTACTTTTTCATTTCCTTTTTCCCCTTACTTCTCATTAGCAACAAAACTTGTTGCTATCTCTGGAATCTCTTATACCATTCTTTTTTTTTTTGTACATCCCCTTGGCAGAACCTTGGTTTTGCTCTCATTATATTTTAATTGCCTTCTACTCTTTTTGAATCTGTCTTCTTTGAATCTACTTCACATTTTTGGCAGCATTATTGTCCTAAAGTATAGCTGTATGATGTTTCTTTGCTAGTTAGAAAAAAAGTATAGTTTTTACAAAACATTGTCTAAATTATTTGCTATTAAATTTCTAATAATTTTTCTGTTAATGCCTACTGAGGACAATGTCCTAAGTATATTGGTACCATTTACACTCATAAAAATGGACTTTCTAGCCCACATTTTAAAAATTAAGTTGTAGTTAACATTCAGTATTGTATTAGTTTCAGGTGTATAATGTACTGATCCAAATTTTTATACTTTAAGAAATGATCACTGCAAGAAGACCAATTACCATTCATCACCATAGAAACTTGCTACATTATTGACTACATTGCTCTGACTTATTTATTTTATGGCTGAAAACTTGTATCTCTTAATCCCCTTCACCTACTTTGTTCATCCTTCCTAGCTCCGTCAACCACCCTCAGTCCCATCCACAGCCACCTGTTTGCTTTCCATATCTGTATGTCTATTTGTGCTTGTTTTGTCTGGTTTGATATCAGAGTAGCGCTCACCTCATAAAATAAGTTTGGAAATATTTTTTCCTCTTCGCTTTTTTTCAATAATTTGAGAAAGATAAGTTTTAACTCTTCTATAAATGTTTAGTAGAATTCACCATTTGATGAATGCAAAGCCATTTGGACCCTGACTTTTTTTGGGGGGGAAGGTGGCTTGATTACTGATGCAGTTTCACTACTAGTATTCAATACATAATTTTTTTTTTTAATTCCTGATCTGGTCTTAAAAGATTGCATATTTCTGGGAATTTATCTATTTCTTTAAGGTTGTCCAATTTATTGATGTATAATTGCTCACAGTAGTCTTTTATGATTCTTTGTATTCCTGTGGTATCAGTTATAACATCTTCTTTTATTTTTGATTTTATTCATTTGGGCTCTTTCTTTCTGTATTAATGTGTCTGGCTAAAGGCTTATCAATTTTATTTACCTAAAAAAAACTAGCTAATTGTTTCATTGATCTTTTTAATCTCTATTTTGTTTATTTCCACTCCCATCTTTATTCTTCTCTTTCTTCTACTAAATTAGCTTTTCCTTTAAAATTAGCAAAAGAGACACAGATATAAAGAACAGACTTTTGGACTGTCTGGGAGAAGGCAAGGGTGGGATGATTTGAGAGAATAGCATTGAAAATATGTAATTTAAAATATGTATGTAAAATAGCATTTACCATATGTGAAATAGATGACCAGTCCATGTTCAGTGCATGAAACAGGGCACTCAAAGCCAGTGCGCCGAGACAACCCAGAGACACGGGATAAGGAGGGAGGTGTGAGGAGGGTTGGGGATGGGGGACCCATGCACACCCGTGGTTGATTCATGTCAGTGTATGGCCAAAACCACCACAATGTTGTGAAGTAATTAGCTTCCAATTAATTTAATTTAAAAATTTGGCTGATTTTCTAGTTCCTTTAAATGTACATTTAGATTGTTTATTTGGGAATTTTTGTTTGCTTCCTGAGATAGCACTGTGTCACTGTGAACATCCCTCTTAAAACTCCTTTTACTGCATTCAATAGATTTTGGACATTTTTGTTTTGATTTTCATTTGTATCATGGTATTTTTTAAATTTCCTCTTTGATTTTTTTTCTTCATCCATTGATTGCTTAATGAAGAGAAAGTTGCTCAGTCATGTCCAATTCTTTGTGACCCCATGAACAATACAGTCCATGGAATTCTCTAGGCCAGAATACTGAAGTGGGTAGCCTTTCCCTTCTCGGGATGTTCCCAACCCAGGGATTGAACCCAGGTCTCCCACATTGTGGGTGGATTCTTTACCAGCTGAGCCACAAGGGAAACCCAAGAATACTGGAGTGGGTAGCCTATCCCTTCTCCAGTGGATCTTCCTGACCCAGGAATTGAACGGGGGTCTCCTGCATTGCAGGCAGATTCTTTACCAACTGAGCTGTCAGGCAAGCCCAGTAAACTTAGTAGCATGTTTAGTCTCCACATTTTCTTTTTTTCCAGGTATTGTAGTTGATTTCCAGTTGTATAACACTGCTAGAAAAATTCTTGATAAGCAGTTGTATATTTATCTCTTCAGGTTCTTAATTGTAAAATGAAATATTTTAAAATAAATGATTAAGTGTTGAAGTCAGTGTTTTTGAGACTCAGTAGTCAGTGATTACAGTGATTTTCACTAGTATGTATAGGTTAACTATGCTGAGGAAGCTATTAGCACTCAACCCTGTTACACATTTCAGCAGTTCAAAACCCTGCAATAAGCAGCTCAGTTGGTAAAGAATCCACCTGCAATGCAGGAAACCAGGGTTTGATCCCTGGGTCTGGAAGATCCCCTGGAGAAGGAAATGGCAACCCACTCCAGTACTCTTGCCTGGAGAATCCCATGGATGGAGGAGTCTGGTAGGCTACAGTCCATGGGATTGCAAAGAGTTGGACATGACTGTGTGACTAACTTTTTACTAATGAAATTAGTAAAAATGTGATCCAAAAACATCTGTTTACATGGGTGTGGGCAGGTGATTATTTTTGGATGTGCTCTGTCATAGCCAGTGTGGCCAATATTAAAATGTTTCTTACATGTTTAAGATCTCCCCATGGACTTCCCCAAGTATTGATATTTCTACTCACATAGAAGTCAAATACATAAAGTTTGATATTTCAGCACTGCTGAGTTAGAAAACTGGTGAGAGTTTACCTGAGCTCTCCAGCTGGTTCAGTGGTAAAGAATCCACCTGCCAATACAGGTGACACAGAATCCTGGGTCTAGAAGATCCCCTCAAGAAGGAAATGGCAACTCATTCCAATATGCTTGTCTGGGGAATTTCATGGACACAGGAGCCTAGCAGGATTCAGTTCACGGAGTCATAAACAGTCAGATATGACTGAGCGTGCACATGTGCAATAGGGATTTTTTGGATACAATGTTACATGTAACACTACAGAACTTTTTCATGGTCTACTCAAGAATATTAATATAATCCATGAGTGATAGAAGGAAGAAATTGATTTCATGAGAAGATAGGTTCTAAAATTGAATGTCTTAGATTTTTAAACCTATTGTTACCATGTGCTCTGCTGCTCAAGATTTTGTGCCAAGGTCCAGCCTCAGCAAAGTCCAGGGATATCCTCAGGATGGACAACGTTGGCGAATGAAGAAAGATAGAGAAAGAGATAAGGAAAGAATGCCATGGGGTGACCAAGCTTCAGTGAGCAAGGCCCGTTACTTTATTTTCAGAGAGGGCTTTTATACCCTGAGTTGTACATACAGCAAGGTGAAAAATAAAGAGTCGACTCAACATTCCATCAGTATTAACTTTTATTGATACCAGGTTCTTCTCTGCAAGAGTCTTATTTTTTTGTTCATCATCTTCTGGCCCGGAGGCCTGTTAATATTTTATGACCCCTTTTTGATAAAGGTTGGTCAGCCAGAACAATAATTTTCCCTTAAAGTGTTTCTTCTTAAATTCCTAGCCTGCATCACCCTTAAAATACAGAGTTACATTTTTATGGAGCAAAGATTCAGCGGGTTACAGCAAAGAAAGTACTTATTAACTCAAAATCTGATGTTGCTAATACTAAAGCTGCTGCTTATTTTTTCTACATCCTGACTATATGCACTCCCAGGAACACAATGGATAAGGGATGTGAGAACTTGGCAGCAAGCATTGGCTCAACAATGTTACAAGAGTCTGGATAAACCTGCCAAGTAAGCTAGAATGCCAGCAGGGAGTTGAAACACTCTTATCTCGTCCAGGAGACTTATTAACTAAAGCCCTAAGTTAGCTTTTTCCAGAGAAAGGTGGTTGGGGACAGCCCCCTGTTAATGTCAGAAGAGTTGGTGAAAGACATAAAATAGTAAGACAGATTCTGGTTTGGGGGTAGATGCTCGAACAGGTCCAGGGGGTCCATCAAGTCCTGAGGCCTTGCTTTTCAGGACTCTTCCACGTGACCTTGTCACGGGTGGGATGGCCCAGGGAGTCCCTCAAGTCCTGCATGACCTTGTCATGGGTGGGATCTCCCATGCTGGCTCCCGGCAATTTTGTAATGCATCCTTTTTAGTTATTTTCATTACTGCTCACTAGTATGCAAACAATACCTTTAATTTAATATTTGATATAAGAATATTCAAAGATATACCTCCTGTCTCTTTCTGTCTATGTGGATTATGGGAGCCATGGTCACCCACAGTATTTAGACTCTGTTGCTTTCTCACAGTACTTGTTTTCCACTCGGCAGTTATTCACAACATTTCACTTACAATTCTGTAGTCACTTCTCCCTGTTCTTAAGACAGAGCCCCTATTCGTTAAAGGACCACCAAAAGTCCCAGCATTTCTCTTCTCCCTTGTTTCTAGCCCAAGGCGCATGCAGCTTCAGAATGAGTCTATCTATTTTCTAAATTCCCCAAATTTGTTAATTTACTCAAAACAAAAGCATTCATCTAATTAAAGTTAACTGTGTATTCAACATGAAAAAATGGAAAAAAAAAAAAACCCACAAAACTATTCAACTGCAAAACCTAAGGGTCAAAGATTAGATTTGTCTCTTAAAAACATATATTAATATGTTTTTTGTCATAAACGTCTTCTTGAATATAATTATAAATATATTTTACTTGTGACTAGATCTCAAGTCTTAGCACTGAAAAGAATCATTTGGGTTGACCTCAGAGCCCCACAGTTTTCATTAGAGGAAATGAGAGAAGAGAGAGGCACACGCTACACGACAGGCATGGTGGCTGATGCCAGCAGAAGGAAAGTCTGAGTGACTCGGAGTGAGAGATTGTGGGAATACAGAGGGGGAAGACAGAGGCAGAGTTTGGAAGGTCATGATGACCCACCTGACTACACTCTACTAATCCATCTAGGCATTACTGTATTTTTTATTAATAACTGTAAGAAACAAGATATGGGTAAACATATAAACTTGATGAATTGATCATTTGATAAATTGTTGCTTTCAATGAATTTCCCATTTCGTGAAGTGGCTTTCAGTGCATTGAGCCATCTATTTTAAGGCAACTTTCCCCTTCCCCTTATTGTTCTAATCATGCTTTCTATGGGCTCCTCTAGTTGCATTTTCTCTTACTTAGCAGCATTTCTAAACATTTCCTGTTGTCCATAACCCACTCATTATTACTCTTCAGAATAAACTCTGTTTCACTTCTGTTCTCTGGAGAGTCTTCATTAGTTCCTATATTGATCACAGATCCTAGTTCATACAAGAAATGCACTCTAACAAATTTCCACACAAATGGATCTATCAGTGATGCTGGGAGGGATTGGAGGCAGGAGGAGAAGGGGACAAGAGAGGATGAGATGGCTGGATGGCATCACTGACTCGATGGACATGAGTCTGAGTGAACTCCGGGAGTTGGTGATGGTCAGGGAGGCCTGGCGTGCTGCGATTCACGGGGTCGCAAAGAGTCAGACACGACTGAGCGACTGAACTGAACTGAACCCTTGAAAATGAAGAATTGACTTAAGTAGCAGACTGTAGGCTGATCCTTGAAGAATAACACCTGAAACCACACCAAAGAACTGCACTGCCAAAGGATCTGTCTTCTGTCAAGAACAAGCAGCTTCATTATCAGAAAGTTGCCACCAAACCTCCCAGAACCACACAACCTCTATCATGATTCATGTCAGCAAAACATCTGCAGCTGCCCTTGCTCTCTCCAAATGTAAATATGTTTTGATTGACAGGTCAGGAGTCATCCTAGCTTCTGGGGAGACTTGAAAACGGAATTTGAAGCTTTCCATTCACTTCTTGATAAGAAGGCATTCTGAAAGGGCATTGAGAGTCAGTTCAGTGAATTCCTTAAATTTGCCCTCTAGCAACATGTGCTCTTGAGCCCTTGAAATGTGACTGATGTGCCCAAGGAACCAAATTCCGTACTTTATTTAATTTTAATTTATTTAAATTTAAATATAAAAATTGAAGTAATGCAGTATATTTTTCTGTTGAACATAACTTTATTCTAGTTTGGGAAAGATCGTTTCACTTTAACTGTTGCACGGAACAAGATATCAGTGGTTAATCCTAGTGTGCATTCTTTTTTTATTTTTTTAAATTGTTGTTACCAGAAAATTGTAAATTATCTGTGTGCTTTACATTATGCTTCCATTGGATGTTGCTACTCTAACCTCCTACACAGGGCTTGGTCTTACAATTTTTCCACAGAGTACCCCATATTTCCCTAATTTTGACATTCACATTTCTAAAAATAATAATTGCTTCTCTATGTGTCTCATCCCTTGGCTTGTAAAATTAGTGCAAGGAAATACTGTATCTTCTTGTCACCATTATTTTCCCCAGCACAGTACCCATAAAAAGTGGACAATAAAGTTATACCAAATGAATTATATTGAATGGAATAGATGTTAAGAAAAAGAGCTAGGGATCCATGAAGCTTAAGGTAAACTTTATGTTAAAATTTCATTTTTTTTAAATCCCTGAAAGCCATTACTTTAAAATAAGCTGTTGAGATTAATCATTAATTTTGATAGTTGAAAATTAACTTATAAAGCATTAGCTCATAAATTCCAAATGACTAATAATTGAACGTATCTTTTCTTTATACTTTATAATACTTTTTATTAGTTTTCTTTTTTAAAGGGCAGATAGAGGAAAAAAAAAAGAGCTTTCCAGAATTTTTCATTAGAGATGCCACACCAGGACTATAATTTTAAAAATAGATTCTCATATAGATGCAACAATATGACATAACCCAATGCCACCTACAGAGTGTCTCAGGGAGTATAAAATCATATTTTGCTGTTTCAGTATGAGAGGAAATTTATAGTGTTAATTTTAGTACAAATGAGAGATTAAACAATTATTTCAACAATGTTACAAAACATAGAGAATAACATTATTGACTCTAACAAGAAGGCATTTTTGTTTTTAATGAGGAAGGCCTTTGGAAAATAATGTTTCAAAATTCTCATAATTTAATGAAAACAAAGGAGGAGACTATTTTTTAGAACCTTAGAAGAGTAGTAGTAGAGAGAGTGGAGTCTATACTCTCATGTATATTATATAAACAAAAAGTGCATGAGCCACAGGGGATGAAACATGAAGGTGGGAGTGTCAGATGTCACAGGATAAATGTGGTACTAAAAGGAATATCAATATTTTTCAAAATAAATTTTAAAGAAATTGGGGAACAAAAAGTTTTTGAAGAAAAGTCAGATCTGACAGTAATGAGGAGCAAATTTAAATGAATATACTTTAAAAGCTATGTCAGTTCAGAGGAAGTTTTAGTCTAAAGGAACTTTGGGAATTTAAGCAAAAGGGTCTTTATTAGCTGATGTAGCAAAGTACCATTTCTGAATCATTGAATTGTTTTCCACATTTTAAAATTAATTGAAGAAATATTTTAAAATCTGTGTTGTTATTCTAAATTGATTCAATAGTAGTAAACAAAGATTTTACATTCCAGAAAAAAGCACATCAGTGCTCCTAATGGCAGAGTTCATTAAATAATTGGGTCCATACATATCTTTTCCTCCTCAAGTGTATGTTTTTGAAATGTTTACAATAGGTATGATTAATCTCTTTGTTGTTTTATTTAATTTCTATTGTCATTCTTTATGTTTTGTGTCTTTTCTTGGTAA
This sequence comes from Budorcas taxicolor, assembly GCF_023091745.1. Classification (NCBI taxonomy): domain Eukaryota; kingdom Metazoa; phylum Chordata; class Mammalia; order Artiodactyla; family Bovidae; genus Budorcas; species Budorcas taxicolor. The sequence continues at coordinate 34,053,485 of NC_068915.1, read as the reverse complement.
TCTTAAATTTGCAAAAGAAACTATATTTTAAAATTTTATTATATTTAACTAAGGAAGTTCCATATCACTGAACATTTAAATTGTCTATTTCTGCAAGTTTTTTTGAAAGATCATTTGGGTGATGTATTTTTATGAAGCAAAAAAACACATGGAAAATGTCCATAGAGAGTAAAAGTGGATCAGTTAAACAGCAAAAACATCGCATTTAGTGTGAGTCACTTATAAATGATAAATAAATTAAACAAATAGTACAATGCTTTTTAGTAAGTGCACATTGCTGTGACAAACATGGGACAATAACAGAATAATGTGTGATTTGTGTACGTCTTCAAGGAGAATACAGTCCAGAAGCATCTCCCTTTCTATCCAAAGCCATGTCCATCTGTAAATGTTCCCCAAATCTAGGTGGCAAGAATATGTGAACTCAGACTTGGAGGCAGCCCCTACCTTTGGACCTTTTAGGATTCTCATGAACTTGTAATTCAGTAAGCAGAAGCATTAAAAGCTAGAGTGATATCTTAAACATCTTGCTGAAACTATACTTTAATGCTTAAAAATTGATCAGTTATTCAAAAGTTAAGATTTTTATTTTTCAATCAGCATATAATCTTTCATAAATATTTTTATTAGCCTGCCATGAAACAAGTAAAGTGAATGATTTGTATCAATTTGTAGTACAGGCAAGGAATGAACATTTCACAAAATCAAATGACAGTGAAAAAGTAGTATATGTGTAGAATATTAAATTTTATTTAATGATAGATTTATATATTATAGTTACATAGTTTTATTCATATATATGTTTGATATATCTAATTGTTAATAAATTATTAATAAATGAGTAAGTTAAAGTATAGTCAATATAATTGTATTAGTTATCAACCAACTACTACTGTGATAATTGTAAGATCTAGTTTTTAAAAGATTCAGACTTTTAAAAGTATCCAGTTTTCCAAATGGAGTAGGAAAGTATTAATAAGAACAATTTATAAACATTTACTAGAAGTTTTCTATGCATCTGACAATGTGTTAAATACTCTAAGTGGACCAGTCTTAAGGAATATCTACAACAGACCTACATTTCAGCATCCTCGTATGTAATGCTGCTCTCCAAATAACTGTTTCTGTTTGGACATGCCACACATTGTAAAAATTACATTTATCTATGTTTCTAAGGGCTGCTAATCAAATCACTGTATGACAGTGATGTGGCAGTTTGGCTCAAGCCTGCATCTCAATCAAAGCAAAGTGAGAATGGATCTTCCCATTTTTATGCAGAAGTAAACTATAAACTCAGCCTCTATGAATAAATGAAGGAATGATTCCTGTTACCACACTGACATATGTAGGATTCAGGACTCAGTCACAGAACTTACAGCTATTTCAGATGTGGATGAGAGAGATGAATTAAATGAAATACCTGTTGCACATTGAAATACAAGCTGCCATTATCAATGTGAAGGTTTATACAAGTCCTAGACTCAAATTTAAATTCATACATTGCACTCAGGAGGCAAATCTTGCAATATCAGATATGCTTTGAAATATTTTTTATACTGGATAAAATATATCAGTTTTCCCTATTAATTGAACTACTATTGTAAACTCCTGATTGATAATATTACAGAATTATAGATGACATTACCTATGAAATTCTGATGTTCATAGTGTATTGATTAGTGACATATATGTGAGGGTCAGTATTCTTGAATATGGTTGTAAGTGCTATTTTGCAGAAATTTTACTATTTCCTTCCCAAGGGATCTCAATAGATGGAGTATTTTTTTTAAGATAATCAAATTGCACTCTGATTATCATATTGAAGAAAGGCAATGCCAAAAATGCTAAAACTACCACACAATTGCACTCATCTCACATGCTAGGAAAGTAATCCTCAAAATTCTCCAACCAGGCTTCAGCAATATGTGAACCATGAACTTCCAGATGTTCAAGCTGGTTTTAGGAAAGGCAGAGGAACCAGAGATCAAATTAACAACATCTGCTGGATCATGGAAAAAGCAAGAGAGTTCCAGAAAAACATACCAGACCACCTGACCTGCCTCTTGAGAAACCTATACGCAGATCAGGAAGCAACAGTTAGAACTGGACAAGGAACAACAGACTGGTTCAAAATAGGAAAAGGAGTACATCAAGGCTGTATATTGTCACCCTACCTATTTAACTTATATGGAGAGTATATCATGAAAAATGCTGGGCTGGGTGAAGCACAAGCTGGGATCAAGATTTCTGGGAGAAATATCAATAACCTCAGATAGGCAGATGATACCACCCTTATGACAGAAAGTGAAGAAAACTAAAGAGTCTCGATGAAAGTGAAAGGAGAGTGAAAAAGTTGGCTTAAAAGTCAACATTCAGAGAACTAAGATCATGGATTCTGGTACCAATACTTCATGGGAAATAGATGGGGAAACAGTGGAAACAGTGGCTGACTTTATTTGTCTGGGCTCCAAAATCACTGCAGATGGTGACTGCAGCCATGAAATTAAAAGACGCTTACTCCTTGGAAGGAAAGTTATGACCAACCTAGATAGCATATTAAAAAGCAGAGACATTACCTTGTCAACAAAGGTCCATCTAGTCAAGGCTTTGGTTTTTCCACTGGTCATGTATGGATATGAGAGTTGGACTATAAAGAAAGCTGAGTGCAGAATTGATGCTTTTGAACTATGATGTTGGAGAAGACCCTTGAGAGTCCCTTGGACTGCAAGGAGATCCAACCAGTCCATCCTAAAGGAGATCAGTCCTGGGTGTTCATTGGAAGGACTGATGTTGAAGCTGAAATTCCTATATTTTGGCCATCTCATGCAAAGAGTTGACTCATTGGAAAAGACCCTGATGCTGGGAAAGATTGAGGGCAGGAGGAGAAGGGGACGACAGAGGATGAGATGGTTGGATGGCATCACTGACTCAATGGACATAGGTTTGGGTGGACTCCAGGAGTTGGTGATGGACAGGGAGGACTGGCATGCTGCAGTTCATGGGGTCACAAAGAGTTGGACATGACGGAGCGACTGAACTGAACTATCATATTGAAACTATTCAAATATAATGATCAATTAAGTATGATATTATTAACAGGTTATTACAATTTATCAAATTGTGAGTTCAGTTTTTTCCCTTATGACGAGAGCTCATAGGATTTACTCTCTTAACAACTTTCCTATGCCTTACACAGCAATGTTAACTATAGTCCTTATGTTGTAATTACATTCCTAGTAGTTATTTATCTTCACAGTTCTTTTTTTTTAATCGAAAGATAATTTCTTTACAGAATTTTTTGCTTTCTGCCAAGTATCAAGATGAATCAGCCACAGGTATACATATGTCCCCTCCCTCTTGTACAATTCTTCAGTTCAGTTCAGTTGCTCAGACATGTCTGAATCTTTGTGACCCCATGGCCTGCAGCATGCCAGGACTCCCTGTCCATCACCAAATCCTGGATTTTACCCAAACTCATGTCCATTAAGTCAGTGATGCCCTCCAACCATCTCATCCTCTGTCATCTCCTTCTCCTCCCACCTTCAATCTTTCCCAGCATCAGGGTCTTTGCAAATGAGTAGCCTGGCTTGGAGAATTTTGAGCATTACTTTACTAGCGTGTGAGATGAGTGCAATTGTGTGATAGTTTGAACATTCTTTGCCATTGCCTTTCTTTGGGATTGGAATGAAAACTGACCTTTTCCAGTCCTGTGACCACTGCTGAATTTTCCAAATTTGCTGGCATATTGTGTGCAGCCGTTTCACAGCATCATCTTTAGGATTTGACATAGCTCAATTGCAATTCCATCACTTCCACTAGCTTTCTTTATTAGTGATGCTTCCTAAGGCCCACTTGACTTCACGTTCCAGGATGTCTGGCTCTAGGTGAGTGATCACACCATCATGATTATCTGGGTCATGAAGATCTTTTTTGTACAGTCCTTCTGTGTATTCTTGCCATCTCTTCTGAATATCTTCTGCTTCTGTTAGGGTCATACCATTTCAGTCCTTTATTGAGCCCATCTTTGCATGAAATGTTCCCTTGATGTCTCTAATTTTCTTGAAGAGATCTCTAGTCTTGTCCATTCTATTGTTTTCCTCTATTTCTTTTCACTGATCACTGAGGAAGGCTTTCTTATTTCTCTTTGTTATTCTTTGGAACTCTGCTTTCAGATGGGTATATCTTTCCTTTTCTCCTTTGCTTTTCACTTCTCTTCTTTTCACAGCTGTTTGTAGGGCTTCCTCAGACATTAGTTGCTAAAAAAATTACCGTTTAATTGTAAAAATAACATTTTGAATAATAGCATTGGATGGAAAGAATGTAGAAAATCTTTATTTTATAATAATTTAATGTATCGGTACCTCTAGTTGTCAAATTATTGACAAGGATATAATTTTTATAATTATTATTTAATAACTAAAGATTTGAATAGGGAATAATATGGTTGTCAAGAAGAGTTTATTATTACTTAAATTTATAATGTGAGACAATCAATCTAGTGATTTGTCCTTTATAATGCAAAGCCTAAGAATGGTCTCTGTCCTCAAGAAGGAGACTTTAGAAATAAAGGATTGTACAAGGTACAGTGTAAACATAAATAGTGGAGAATCAACAACTTGAAGGAAGTGTGGAAAGACCTTTGAATTGACTTTAAAAAATGTATTTGTTTTTGACTGTTCTGAGTCGTTGTTGTGCTTAGGCTTTCTCTTGTTTCAGCCAGTGGATCTACTCTCTAGTTTTGGTACATGAGCTTCCCATTGTGGTGGGTTCTTGGTTCTCTTGTAGCAGAGCAGAGTCTAGGCCACGTGGTTTTTACTAGCTTCAGTGTGTCAACTTCAGTGGTTGTGGCACGTGGGCTTAATTGCCCTGTGGCATGTGGGATCTTCCTGGACCAGGAACTGAACCTGTGTCCCCTGCCAGATATGAATATCTGCTTTATATGTGGATTTTCTACAAGTAAATTAACTGAAGAAATGCACTATTTTAATGAAACATATCCTCATAAAACTAAAGCATCATGCTTTCTCTGGAATGTAACTTTCTTTCAGCACATGAACATCATAAACACTATGCATTCTCCTAAAATATACCTCATTACATTATTAATTGCTGGAAGTATTTTCTTTAATAAAAATTTAGTTTGAGGTGTTATTTTTGACATATATAAGTGAAGAAAAATTGCACTGGACTTGTACTGTTACTAATATTTTTTGAAAATTATTTATTTTTGAAAATAAAATGAAATATTTTTATGATCTTTAAAATGAAAGCCAGTACATAACATCTCTTCTATACAGACTTAATGTCCTTCCATTGCTAAAGGACATTTTAATCTATTAAGCCTCCCACACAGATAAATCAAAACAATATTCATTATGGTATGTAAAAATATTTTTAAATTGCCTGTGATTTACAAGACCATTTATTTTGAAATTGAATGTGGAGTCCAATATTTAATTATAAAAAAATTGAAGGCAATCTTAAGTTATTGAGATATTCTGAATATACTTGATGATTTAGTAATTAAATTTTCCCTTTAATATTAAATTGAAGTTTTAATCTTTAGCTGACAGCTTTGCTCATTAAAAAGCACTTAGGCTGATTACTGTCTATAGAATATACACGCATTGTTTCAGGAGGAAATACATGACCTCAATTATCATTAATATCACTTTCTTTATTTGATATATTTTAAGACTCTATAGAAACACTTAAAAATATTATCTTTAATTACAGACATTTCATGCCTCTTTAACCTTGGTTCAATAAAAATTAGGTACATTTTATATTAGTGATGTTGAGAACAACTAGCAGCAAGAATTCTCATCATTTCCATGTAAACTGACAGTAGGTAATAGAGGGCAGTTTAGTTTTACTGCTCAATTTTCATTGACATTTTTCCTATACCAGAATCTGTACCTTGATTCATAATTTCTTTTTTGTTCTCTGTCTTTCTCATTCCTTCCCTTTCTCTCTCTCTCACTTTCTTTCAACCAGTTCTTCCAAGATTCTCTTTATTTTTCTATTTTTGTCATTGCTAGCTCTGGAGGTTTAACAAATACTTTTTGCGGGATGATTAAGCATCTCATTCATTTATTCAATGAACATTTATTGAACGCAGCTCTGTACCAGGCACTGTGAAAAGTACTGGGAATGAAGCAAAGACTGTGATGACATGAGCCCTAGCAAAAAAGACAGTCTTTAAATACAAAATAAAAATATAGTAACATGTCATAATGTAAGAAATCCAGAGAACTAAGGGAAAACAGAACAAAGATACCCAGTATAATGTAAGCATCCAAGTAAAGCACCTTGCAGAAGTTATGTTTAAACTAAAATCTGAAGGAATAGTTCAATCAGCAATGTTCTGGGGAGAGCAGCAACGTTTGTGAAAGCATGGGATTACTAGTATTGTCCTTTGAAGAAAACTGAAGAGTTTTGCTATGGTTTTGTAATAGAATTATTCCTGGAAGGCTAAATTTTAAGTTTTTGTACTTGTTCTATCAAAAAAAGAAAACAGTCATAAGTTTTTAACCACATCCACTACCTAATGGGGTCAGTAATCATTCTTATATCTCCCTAAATTGTTCCATGTATTTGAAATGTGCAATTATCCCCTTATGCATGAAAGGTACTTTAAAAGAATAAAGTGTTCTTCAGCCCTGGGTCTATTTCTACTGGCTATCTAATTTTACATATGATAATATGTATATTTCAGTGCTACTCTCTCAATTCATCCCAACCTATCCTTCGCCACTCTGTGTCCGTAAGTCTGTTCTCTATGTCTGCATCTCCATTGCTGCCCTGCATATAGGATCATCAGTACCATCCTTCTAGGTTGTAATATATTTACATTAATATATGATATTTGTTTTTCTCTTTCTGACTTCACTCTGTATAATAGGCTCTAGTTTAATCCACCTCACTAAGACTGACTCAAATGCGTTCCTTTTTTACTGCTGAATAATATTCCATTGTGTGTATGTATCACAACTTCTTTATCCATTCATCTGTCAGTGGAAATTTATTGTGTGATGCAGGGAGCTCAAATCCAGTGTTCTGTGACAATATCTAGAGGGATGGAATGGGGTGACGGGGAGGTTCAAGATGGAGGGGACATATGTATACCTATGGCTGATTCATGTTAACATATGGCAGAAACCAAGACAGTATTGCAAGGTAATTACCTTTCGATTAAAAATAAATATATATTTTTAAAAGACAAAAAAAATCAGCAACCATATTTAAAAAAAAAAAAAAGCTAGGTGTAGCTGTAGAGGCAGACTTCAGTTTGAGGCTAAAACTTACTCCTAGGAGCTCAACTATTATAGGGATATTTGTTTCTCTTGAAAACATATTTCTTGAATACAGCTACAGCAATACAGACAAAGCCATGTTACCTTGGAGGTGAATTTCTGATTGAAAAATAGTGTACTGGAGACAGAGGGGTGACTTTGATGATCCAGTAATGTCCTCTAAAGAAGCTTGTATCCTGTTTAAGTAATAGGGCTACTTCTACAGTCACCCCTTTCTGGTCAGAAGGTAGAGGATTAGCATTCGACAGCAACAACCTATGAGGCAAGAAGCTGGTGAACATGAATGTGAAAGTCACTCAGTCTGTTTGCAGCCCCATGGACTATTCAGTCTATGGCGTTCTCCAGGCCAGAATATTGGAGTGGGATTTCCCTTATCCAGGGGATCTTCCCAACCCAAGAATCGAACCCAGGTCTCCCCCGTTGCAGGCGGAAATAAACGTAGCAATGCAAAAACCGATACCCTGACTCTGTACTATTTGGTTGTTGTTGTTTAGTCACACAGTCCTATCTGACTATTTGCAACTCCATGAACACCAGCATGCCATGCTTCCCTGTCCTACACTATCTCCCAGAGTTTGACAAATTCATGTCCATTGAGTCGGTGATACCATCCAGCCATCTCATCCTCTGTCATGCCTTTCTCCTGCCCTCAATCTTTCCCAACATCAGTCTTTTCCAATGAGTTGGCTCTTTTCATCAGGTGGTCAAAGTACTAGAGCTTCAGCTTTAGCATTAGTCCTTCCAGTGAATATCCAGGGTTGATTTCCTTTAGAATTAACCGGTTTGATCTCCTTGGTGTTCAAGGGACTCTCAAGAGTCTTCTCCAGCACCACAGTTTGAAAGCATCAGTTCTTTGGTACTCAGCCATTTTTTGGTTCAACTCTCACATCCATATATGACTACTGGAAGAACCATAGCTTTGACTACATGGACCTTTATTGGCAATGTGATATCTCTGCTTTTTAATATGCTTTCTATGTATTAATATGTTCTCATAGCTTTTCTTCCAAGGAGCAAGCATCTTTTAATTTCATGGCTACAGTCACCATCTGCAGTGATTTTGGAGCCCAATAAAATAAAGTCTGTCCTATTTCCATTTTTCCCCCATCTATTTGCCATGAAGTGCTGGGACCAGATGCCATGCCCTTAGTTTTTAGAATATTGACTTTTAAGCCAACTTTTTCTTTCTCCTCTTTTACCTTCATCAAGAGGCTTTTTGATTCCTCATCATTTTCTGCCATTAGGGTGGTATCATCTCCATATCTGAAGTTGTTGATATTTCTCCCAGCAGTCTTGATTCCAGCTTGAACTTTATCCACCCTAACATTTCACATGATGTTCGGTAGTGGACATCTAAAGGGCCTCTAGTTTTCTCCACATATACCTTAGGAAATTGTTGAGTCATTTTTTATTTCCTGTGCTTTTTGTGGTTTGTGCCTTCTCTCAGACATTTTTATACTTGCCTCTCAGTTCTAAACAGCTAGATTTGCAGATGTGATATATCCTTCCTTTACTTCTCTCTATCCAGAAAAAAAAAAGATATATGCATGGATTCTTGGCATGAAAGATACAAGATGGTTAAGGGCAAGTACATTCTACATAAAGGAAATGTTTAAAACCATGGAGGCATGAATATTAAAAATATAAATAGACATGTAGTGGGATGGCAGTAGTTGAGACTGTGTTGACTCTAGTGATTAGGGACAAGTGAGATTTTGACAGTTCAAGTATGGTGAAGGGACAAATCGCAGAGGGACTGCAATAAGCAGAAACTGATATTCTGGGAAATGAGTGATATGAATTTTAACTGACACTGTTATTTGATGATAAATACTTAGAGGCTAGAAGTAAAAGGACTGTGTCAGTCAATTTTTGCAAATTTAGTACAGAGACATGAAAGAACATTTCAAATAGTTCAGATAATTGCTTTGCTCAACAAATGTTAATGGTACATTTATTCCATCAAGGGATTCTCTAAACAATAGTGTAAAGGGTAAGCAAGACAGATATATTCCTTTCCTTCACAGAAACTGATTAGCCTTTATTATAAATTTTTGATTATTTTAATTTAGCTTTTATTAAATTCAAATTTTAAAAGTACTGAAAGTACTCACCACAATGGCTACAAGTAAAAAGACTGACAATACCAATGTGGTAATTGAGATATAGATCAACCAGAACCAGAAATTTCATACATTGTTGGTGGAGTGTGGAATGGTGGAGCCTCTTTGGAAAAATGTTTTCTTATTACATAAAACATAAATGTTTTGTGCTGGTTTTAGCATATTGATAAACAATGTTGTGGATGGACCTGCCCTTGTGATTCTTATTATGACTGCAAGTTAGGAAATAGATGTGGAAACAGTGTCAGAGTTTATTTTGGGGGGCTCCAAAATCACTGCAGATGGTGATTGCAACCATGAAATTAAAAGACGCTTACTCCTTGGAAGAAAAGTTATGACCAACCTAGATAGCATATTCAAAAACAGAGACATTACTTTGCTGACTAAGGTCCATCTAGTCAAGGCTATGGTTTTTCCTGTGGTCATGTATGGATGTAAGAGTTGGACTGTGAAGAAGGCTGAGCGCCAAAGAATTGATGCTTTTGATGTTGGAGAAGACTCTTGAGAGTCCCTTGAACTGCAAGGAGATCCAACCAGTCCATTCTGAAGGAGCTCAACCCTGGGATTTCTTTGGAAGGAATGATGCTAAAGCTGAAACTCCAATACTTTGGCCATCTCATGCGAAGAGTTGACTCATTGGAAAAGACTTTGATGCTGGGAGGGATTGGGGGCAGGAGAAGAAGGGGACAACAGAGGATGAGATGGCTGGATGGCATCACAGACTTGATGGACGTGAGTCTGAGTGAACTCCGGGAGATGGTGATGGACAGGGAGGCCTGGCGTGTTGCGATTCATGGGGTCACAAAGAGTCGGACACGACTGAGCGACTGAACTGAACTGAAGCATTAAGGAACTTTGTGGGTAAAATGATTTATTACTTACAAGCCCTGGAAAGCTTATGGCTCTCTTGGTGCTGCACAGTGAGGTCACATGTACAGCGAGTGAAGACAGAGCACAGGTCTGGGGTTTTGCCTTTATTGGCCTTGATGGTGGGACCTAGAGTTTTGAGGGCTCAGTCATTATTGATGAATTTAAAACATAAGAGCAGAAATGTAAAACCTGGAAAGAGAGAAAAAAGGGTGGCCCAAATGGTTTTGAGAACAAAGGAGCCTTAGTTGGGAGAGGCAGCCTGGCTCTTGATTCAGCCCTGTGGCTGGCAATGTGTTTATCAGAGATAGCCAGTATTGAAGGGAGCAATCAAAGCTTGTCAGGCATTTGCATCATAAAAAGAGAAAACCCAAATGTCAGGGCTTATACTCACTATATCTTCCTGATGACTAAGCAAACCTGATTTTAGGTATTTACTTCTTTTTTTTTTCTAAAAAGCTTATATTTCCAAATAAATATGTGTCAGAATGTTTACATTGTTTATTTATAATCACTAAAATCTGGAAGCCAACTAAGTGTCCATCAATGAGAGAATGCAAAGCAAATGATAGCATATTCATATGAAATACTACCAAGTAATACAAAATAATGAAACTTTGATCTGTGAAGCCATATGGATGAATTACAAAACAGTATTCTGAGTGGGATTCTCTGGTGGCTCAGAGGGTAAAGAGTTTGCCTGCAATGTGGGAGACCTGAATTCAATCCCTGGGTCAGGAAGATCCCCTGGTGAAGAAAATGTCAACCCACTCCAGTATTCTTGCCTGGAAAACCCCAGGGACGGAGGAGCCTGGCAATTCCATAGGGTTGCAAAGAGCTGGACACGACTGAGCGACTTCACTCCCACTTTCATTCTGAGTGAGAGAAGCTTTATGTAAGAGATTTCATGCTATATTATTTCATTTATATTATATTTTAGAACAAGTAGAACCAATCTTTTGTGACAAAAAAACATTAGAACAGTAGTTACCTCTGGGGAATAAACATGAGGTGATATTAATTTTCTATTATCTAATATTCTGTGATAGCAGTATGGATTATAAATGCCTATGTACTTCATCATATTTAAATTTAACCTCAAAATAAAAGAAAAGGAACTATGAACAAAAAGCAAAGGAAGTTAAAGTAACGGTGTGAATTTTCTGTACAATGTTTTGGTGAAAGAAATGCTATTGCACTTTATTTGTTTTAGGTCAAATTCGATATCAGCTATTTTGTAAAACAGTATAGTAAGCAGTTCCATCTTAGTTATTTTTGTGAAGTTCTGTCCAATCCTGGAGATTATTTAAGTATTCTAGGAATTTGCATGATACTTATAAAATGAGAGACTATTTTGGTTCCAGCAGCCTATGGTTTAAATATTGGATTGGCTAAAATGTTCATATGGGGTTTTCTGAAATGTCTTATAGAAAAACTAGAAGGAACTTTCTGGCCAACTCAATACTTCATCTGGTTGCTATACTACTGTGAAATTTTGTCCTCCATCTTCTTTTGAGCACTGTTGCCTGGGTAGACTCATAAATGGCAGGTCAAGTGTGAATATAGTGATTAACCTTCAAAATACCCCATTGCATGCCTCCCTGATCCTATTTTCAAGATGGAGAGGGGAAAAATGTATGCCATTTGGTAAAATTTCTACACCATCGTCCTCTTCCTGGTAGTAGCAAAATTTCCTTTCTCCTTCTCAAGACTGGACATGTAAGCCTTCTTCTATAGTGTCAGCTCCTTGTCACTCACCAGCTGTACCTAAGAACTTTTATCTTTAATGTAAAAGAAAAAAAGGCATTAATAACACTTTGAAGCAAGGGCTTACATGCGCATCAAACCAACACCTAGCCAACTTTGTGGTATTGAGGAAGGAAAAATGCCTCTCAATCTTTGATTGATCCCTTGTTTCAAAACAAGAAACTCAAAACACAAACTAGTATGTCAGTAATTGATCTGGCAAAAATAATATAGTTGCAAAGTCATGATACATACACTAAAATAAAAAGCATACACCAAGAAATGACTAAGTTGTTTGTATAGTAGAAATCTTCTAAGCTAAATAATTTTATACTCTTAACATATCACCTAACTGGTATTCTAAGAAGCAGAATGGGGGGAAATTCACTGGTACTCTAAGAAGCTGAATGGGGGAAATTCTAGTAGGACAAGATGAGTTTTATAAAGACTATCAGTACCAAGTTCACACCTTTGGGTCTAAATGATATGAAATATATGAAGGAGTAATGTAAAAAGGCCAGAATATCACCTTTATTAGTTAGTAGAAATAGGTTTCTTAACATTGACCCTTATAATCAGGCAAACCTGTTCACCTAAGAGCTGGAAAATCTTTGTCATGGAACACCTTCCTTCTCCAGGATTATCAACAGACTCCCATAAGAAGCAAAGAGCTGAGCCAAACATGACTTGTTTACTTTTCCCAAATATAGTACCATATAGCACCCATGCAGTCATGATCTCTTGGGAGGAAAGAACAAAGGGAGAAAGGAGGCCAGGAGCTACACTGATGTCTTGTTGTTGTTGTTGTTTAGTGGCTAAGTTGTGTCCGACTCTTTGCAACCCCAAGGACTATAGCCCACCAGGCTCCTCTGTCCATAGGATTCTCCAGGCAAGAATACTGGAGCAGGTTGCCATTTCCTCCTCCAAAAGAGTATCCTGACCCAGAGATTGAACCTGTGTCTCTTGAGTCTCCTGCATTGACAGGTAGATTCTTTACCACAAATACTACTTGGGAAAAGTGTGCTCCTGTAGAGAGAGACATCAGAATTGAATCAAGAGCATTTCCTCATAGCAGTTGTAATGAGAGTTTAGTAAACGCTAACTCATTGTTTGGGCTTTAATTTGATGCTGAAGTGACTATATGAGAGGAGGAAAAAGTCATGCTTAGCCTAAGTATACTATGATTTTTGACATATTTCAATCTTTATGTTTCAGACAAATACTTAAGTATAATGTTTAAATGAAACGGCAAGTTCCTAAACAAAAGACTGGAATAAAAGAAAAGATATTAGAAAGAAAATGAATGAAGACACACATGGAAATGTTTTGGCATTATCTGTTCTAGGACAAATACAGTAGTTGAACTCATTAACTCCATGAGGATGAAAATGAGGTTAGGCTGTCCAAGGATAGACCATGTAGGTGTTTCTGGAATCTGAAGTCTAGTAACTCAGGTCAGCCAAGTAGTCCTGAGCAGATATAGATGTAAAGGCAAAACAAAGAACTATCTGTTATAAATTAATAGAAAAATGAGCCAAAAAAAGAAAAATGAAATGGATAAACATAGGCACAAGACAGGGTTCAAAGATGCAAAGGACAGAGCCAAGGACTGAGTTCCCATCTATCACTTATTTATTTAAATAATATATTGAAGAAGAGCAGATTTTGAACCAAAGCTCTTTTAGGTACTGAAAAAACAAACACTGAATGAAGCAAACAAAATCTTCGGCCTTTTGGAGCTTACATTTCAGTTCAGTGAAACAGATGATAAATAAATTAGTAATGTATAATAGGTATTTAATATAAAAAAGTGAAAAGTGTAATTCAGATAAATCAGGTTAGGCTAATGGAATGTGAGTGTGGGTGGGGTCAGATTGAAACTGAAAGAAATTTTGGGAAATGTGTCCTAGGTACAGAAAATAACAGTTGCAAAAGTCTGAGGCAAAATTCTCCTTGCTGTGTTCAAAGAACAAGTGCTTTGAAGTTAGAGTGAGAAGAAAGATAAGAGACAATGTTGGAAGTTAGATATTGTTTGGGATATGGAGGACTTTGTAGGTCCAAGTAAGAGTATTGTTCTTTATGCAAGTTGTTGTTGGAAGCCCTTTTTCATCCTCTTTTTTGGTTCTTGAACATTTTAGTCCTAAAACCATTAGGTGAGACACAGTGAGGTAGGCACAGGTAGATCAGCACAGGTCAAGAGAATGTCCTCGTAGGATTACTGAATAGCATGGGGCCTTTGAGTCCCACATGTGTGGGGTGAGGTACTGATAATGTGATGAGGAATCCAAAGTAATGAGGGGGAGTTTCCATATGGACCAAGGGCACAGTAGGGGATGTCAGAGCCCAAAAGTGGTACTGAGGGTGAAGGCAGAGTTGTTAAAACTGTGGGACTTGATAAAATAAGTAGAAATATTAAGGATAATTAGAATCAGATTTCTGTTTACTAGAATTAGAGATATAGGTATGATGCATGGTTCTATGTGTGTGTATATGTAGTAGGTAGGTATGTTATATATTTATGTATTTGTGTGTGTTCATAAAAATATCTGTATACATATATTTTCTATTTCTGTCCACTGAGAATACCTGTGAGCAACAGTACCTCAATACCAGTGATCATAGCTAGCACCCAGATATTAGCTTCTAAATACCATTATCCACCAAAAGAAAGTAGGACTCATTGGAGAAATGGTTGGTTCTAGAACTTAGAGAAAACACAAGATAAATCCAAAATAATGTATTGTGCCAGAAAGCAAAGAAATGGTCAAAGAATAATGATGACACTTCAAAATGACACAGAAACATCCTTGAAAGGCCTGCTATTGGCCAACGATGTTGCAATTAAGAGCCAAGTAAATGATATTTATACCCTATAGCTCACAGAATAAATAGGAAGTTGTGAACTCATATAGCTATATATAAAAGGGATAAATAAAAATCTGATGAGAGATGACACATTTAAATAGCTTCAAAGTATCTTCCCATAAAATGCTTAATAAGTGAAAAAAGAGTAAATTTCCTTGAAGTCAATAAAATAATCAAAGTGACATCACTGATAATGGGACAAATTGAAATTGTATGGTATTGGATAGGAAGTAGTAACCACGCGTTGTCACTTCTATACTGCTGCTGCTAAGTCACTTCAGTCGTGTCCGACTCTGTGTGACCCCATAGATGGCAGCCCATCAGGTTCCCCCGTCCCTGGGATTCTCCAGGCAAGAATATTGGAGTGGGTTGCCATGTCCTTCTCCAATGCATGAGAGTGAAAAGTGAAGTCGTTCAGTTGTGTCCAACTCTTAGTGACCCCATGGACTGCAGCTCACCAGGCTCCTCCGTCCGTGGGATTTCCCAGGCAAGAGTACTGGAGTGGGGTGCCATTGCCTTCTCCACACTTCTATACTATCCCTCCCAAATAAGCATACTCTGAAATTAAAGAGAATAATTCATCCCCAGATAAAGGGACATTTATCAAATAACTTCAGTGTTCAAGAGTGTTGAGGACATGAAAGTCAAGAAAAAATTGAGGAGCTACAGTAAACTGAAGGAGATAAGACACATGACAAATGCAATTCATTTTCCTGACCTGAATCTGTGTGCTATAAAATACATTATTTAGACAATTGGTGGCACTTGAATGAGGTCTGTGGATTAGATCGTAGTAATGTCAAGGTCAGTTAAGTTCCTGAAATTGATGATTGTACTTGGGTTACAAGGCCCTTTTCTGTGTGGAAAATACACACTAAATCTTCAGGTGTAATAGAGCAGGCATGAGGTTGGCAACTTATTCCAAAATAGTTTAGGAAAATATTATCTTAGTATTGAGCACTTTATAACAATTTGTTGGGCATCCCATATAAATTTAAGGTTGTTAAGAATTGAGTAGAAAAGGCAAATTGTGATGAGAAACCATTGGTGATTTTGTCTAGGGGGTAGAATGATCATTATGTTTGAAAAGAAGCATCATGACTTCTATGTAGGTGAGATCCTTAGGATGAGGTTGGAGAATGGATAAGTGGCAAAAAGAGAGCCAAATTGAGATGCCTTTGTAATAGTTCAGCGAAGGATGGTGTCAGCTTTATTAGGGATATAAGGGAGGAGGGGTGAGCATCCATTGGATTTGTTATATTTTGTAATGAAAACCTGCACAACTTGCTGGATGTGGAGTATATAGGAAAAACAAAAAGTATAGAGAGGAATAGACAAAGTTCTTTGGCTCAGAGGCTTTGGTTGCTGCAGTTGCCTTTAATCTGTATATTTTCCTATTTCACTACTGCTGTTCCCATACCTTAAAGTTGTGATCATACAGCAACAATATTCTGAAAATAATTTAAGTTTCTGAGAAATAAAACTAGTTAAGAGTTATAGAACTATGCCATTTTCAAAAGCCTCCACAAAGATATTGTTTATATTCCCTCAGCTGCTGGTGCTGCTAAGTCGCTTCAGTCGTGTCCGACACTGTGCAACCCCAGAGACGGCAGCCCACCAAGCTCCTCTGTCCCTGGGATTCTCCAGGCAAGAACACTGGAGTGGGTTGCCATTTCTTTCTCCAATGCATGAAAGTGAAAAGTGAAAGTGAAGTCGCTTAGTCATGTCCGACTCTTAGCAACCCCATGGACTGCAGCCCACCAGTCTCCTCTATCCATGGTATTTTCCAGGCAAGAGTACTGGAATGGGGTGCCATTGCCTTCTCCAATTCCATCAGCAAGAGTGTGCAAAGCAATGAAGCCTAGGGACTGGAATGAGTCCTTTGCCATTAGACAGAAAAGGGTTCAGGTTCTAGCTCAACCAAGTTACTAGAAAGTTGTTTAAACTCTAGAAACTCAGTATCCTCATATGTGTAACAATGAATAATAATATATATTTTATTAAATTATATAAGGACTAACTGATAATGTAACATGGTTGGCATTGTACTAAATATTACTGTTGTAGTCACTAGTATTAGTAGTAGTTGTAGGGGTAGAGTAGCAATGTGTGATATCTGCAAAGACTTAAAAGATTGTGTTTTTAGTTTGAAATATTTATTAGTTTTCTAAGATGTGTGTGGGAAAAAGAGGAAACATAGCAATTGCTATCAAAAATTATCTTCATAATTTGTGACAGTGGTTAATTGCTTTCAAATCTTTTAACTTATGACATTTCCCCTAGTTTATGTATATTCGAAGATTAACAAAAATAAAGATTCAGCAGCACATAAGTCCAGGAATATTGTCTTAAATTGTATCAGTGTTTCTAATATTTTAGGTACACACATTTAGTACAGTATTCACTCCAGACAGGTGACTGTTCTTATTGCTTGGAATAGAATATACTCCCTTCAATGTCTTCCTTCCTAACCCAGTTTTATATTCTGTGTTTACTGTGCCTAACTAATCATTATGCTAAGGCTCGTTAGCATAATGAACAACTGAAAACAGTTGTTCTTAATTGTAAATGTGAACTGAGCCCCATTAAGCTCCTGCCTGGATGCTTTGGAGATCCTTGGTGGTTTGGGATGTGGGGATGCATCCACTTTCTTTTGGTGTCAGTCCTTTTTATCATTTATCTCTATGGCTGTCCCTTCAGCATTTCAGTTGTTAAGTGGTTCTAGCTTATGTCTGATACAATTTTCTAACAACTGATGCATTGTTATCACTGCTTATTATATATCAGCGGGAAATGCCACCTGTGTCTGAGAATTTGGGACCAATGGGATTGTATAGGCAAGACAGCAAATGTAGAATTAAATAGTAAGAAGTGTCTCAGTTCTGTCCATTAATTTCTGATATTTAATTTTGTGTGAATTAAAACCGTGAAAAACAAAAACAATGGAAGGTACCTGAGCTCTATAGTTAACCCACAAAGAGATTTAAAACCTTGTTGACTATTTTTTTTTAATTGCAGTAGTTCGACTTTTTGTATAGATGTTTGTACATTTATTCATTCACTATATTGTGAGAGAGTGCCGAATCCTAACCACTAGACCACCAGGGAGCGTCTATCCATGCACTATACTGTGGATGCCTGCCTTATGCCTTTGGACACTGGGGATAATGTAGACATAGTCTCTCTCTCATAGACCCTAGAGTCTACTTTACCGCCAATAGTGTTGCTTTATTAGGTATCCCAGTTTCAAAGACACAAGTTATTCTAGTGTGATATATTAGAAAAAATTAGTGTTAACATCCATCCATGTTAAAACTGGGCGAAATTCTTGCTACCTATATAACCTTTGTAAATTACTTAACCATTGTGAGTTTCAAGTATGACAAATATAAAATGAAGTATGCTGGTACCCTTTATAAAATGTGCACTGCATTCTAGATATCTATAAGCCTTTTATGAAAAGTCCTGTGAATAAATTTGAGCCAGAAATCAATCTGAACAATAAAGGGAGTGTGAAGCTTGCAAACTGGATTTATACCCAAGTAGGTTCACAGAACTCAATGTATTTGACACCAAAATCATTGCATAATGGAAGCATATCATTTCTCTCATGATGTCAGGAATGTAAGTCTATGAACCTGATTTTGGGCTTTACACTAAATCTATCTGTTGCTGTCAGGTTGGTATATCGCAGCATCCTTGTCCTACCGATCAACCACATGGTTGCAGGTTCTTCCATGGAGAAGCCATGATGCTTTTCCACTCTGTTTGTCAAGTTGTCGCACATAGCAGCCTTCCTATGTCTGTGGAGATGCCAGAGAGCACTTGTCTGCTTGAGTTAGAGACAAAGCCTTTTCACTACTTAGAGGACTAGATCTTGAATGTTGGTTCACTGGGGATCTTTGGGGATAGAAAACAGAACATAAATTTTACTCGTGTATCATTTTCCTCATGCCTGTCAACAATGGAATGCCAGAAGTATCAAAGAATCAGTAACAAGGCAGAAATCAGTGTGTAAATTTCTTTTCATTCCAATTATTCTATCCATCCAAGCAGTATATAAAAAATTGTTGTCTTCAGTTTCCTATTATTCATCTACAAAGAGATAAAAACGCCTACTTAATATCTAATGACATCACAATACTTTTGTGTGGCTTGGTTGTACATTTTGTGTTTTGTTTGTCATTTGAGGTTAAATAAAAACTAAAACACCATCCCGACATCCTATACTTGGGCATTCAGTTAATTTCAGTACCCTTCCCCTATAAAGAGATAATTAGCCAATTTAAGTTGTTCGTGCCCACCTCTATTCCTAACACAGTCTA
Organism: Budorcas taxicolor; assembly: GCF_023091745.1. NCBI lineage: Eukaryota > Metazoa > Chordata > Mammalia > Artiodactyla > Bovidae > Budorcas > Budorcas taxicolor. The sequence continues at coordinate 34,034,243 of NC_068915.1, read as the reverse complement.
TTTTATATCCTCATATGTTCTAAAAACTGCTGAAACTATCTTATTTTTCTACTTAAAAATACTATTCATCTTTCTTTACTAATTTTCTCTAGAGCAGAAGCTATTTGTTGTTCTTATTCATATTGAAACAACTATAGTTAGAATGGTACCTAAAAGACAGCATACTACCTGTTTTATTCAGCATACTAGTTGAATAAAAAAGTCAGTCTCCTTTAAATGAAATGAACTTATATGTTCTAGAAGTGATTAAGACAAAACAAGAAATCATCACCCACCACTTGCTGTAGGAAGAGTTTATTAAAGATGTATCTCACAAAATAATTATTTTATTAATTTTAAAGTAAATTTATGTTTTCATTTTAGTTAAATCCTCTTTTATTTGAGATTTCATTAATCAAGGCATTCAGTTAACTATAATTTCATATGTGTAATATTTTAATTAACAATGAAATTACTGAGAAATCAAAAAATTCTGAAATATTTTCTATAGAAAATTGAAATTTATTTAATAAAATTTTAGAGTATAGAGGATTATTTAAATTTTTCTTCTTTGATTTCAGGTAATACATTTTTATATGACAGACACTGTCCTTTATTAAAGGACACTTAATTAAAGGATAAATGTCCTTTAATTAGAATATTTAATTAATTAGTGGCACAATGGTACATTCATTATGGTACAATATACCATAGAATCTTACATTTGGGAGACTTGATAAAAATTATTGAATTTATAAAATTATTGTTAATTAAATACTAAAAAATAGAACCACTTTAAACTAGATAGTAATGTATTTGAATTTCTCTTAAAAACTTCCATTGACAGCTATAAAGGAAATGTAACTCTAAAGAAAATGCTATATATTAATTAACATACAGTCCATGGAATTCCCCAGGCCAGAATAGCCTTTTCCTTCTCCAGGGGATCTTCCCAACCCAGGGATTGAACCCAGGTCTCCCACAATGCAGGCAGATTCTTTACCAGCTGAGCCACAAGGGAAGCCTAAGAGCACTGAAGTGGGTAGCCATTCCCTTCTCCAGTGGACCTTCCGGTCTCAGGAATCGAACTGGGGTCTCAGGAATCGAACTGGGGTCTCCTGCATTGCAGGCAGATTCTTTACCAACTGAGCTATCAGGGAAGCCTGATATGTTAATTAGCTATGTTAATTCTTCAGAGCCTCATAGAAATTATGAACTTATTAAAATCCTCTGATAAATAAAAATCATAGGGGTTTTATTGTTCTATGGATTTCTGAGATGGCAGAACTCCCCAATAACTTGGAAATTACTTGATTTTTGATCTCTAAACCTATTTGACTTCATCTGCTCTGTTCCTTTTTTTTTCCCTTTTACAACAAAATGGTCTGTATTCTGAATCCTAGTCTCTCTCTCCTTCTAAATAATTTTTTATCTTTAGTTAGCAACCTTTTCTTGATTCCTCAACGAATTCCTTGATTTTACGCCCAAAAATTTCAAATAAGATATGTACACCTGAGTTGCTCAATTGCAGTAAATCTTCAGTCCTACAGCTGGTGAAGAGGGACCTTCCATGCCTTCAGCCTGCAGGCCTGCCTCTGGCTATTGACTCTTCTGTCAGTTTATCCCAGCGTGCACATAAACGTTACACATTTTCTCTGAGTAACATGATGTGATTTAGTTGGGAAACACAAATCTATGCATACTGTCTTGACTTTATGGCGTCCTGTTGTCATTCTTTACATTACATTTTTACATTAGCAGTCCTCCCTATAAATAGGATACATTCTTTCCTATGTTATTTTACCCTATTGCTTTTTCATCGAGCTTTTTTATACATTTTAATGAAGTATTAATGTGTTAGTTTACTCATTTGTCTATTTCACCAGTGAATGAATAAAGCAAATACAATATGCTTGAGTCTCATTTGTTTCATCATCACCTTGTTATCATTCAGAATGCAAATAATATTACTATGAAAGAGAGAAAAATGAGAGAAATAGAGTAATCCAGGATTTAACAGGAGTGACTACAAGTTGATAAGCTTTTTAATATCTTAAAATATGAGGATTTAATGATAGCTTTCACTCTTACAGTTGGAAGGAATTTCAGTGAGTTACTGAGTACATCTGTTGTTTTTGTATATTTAGCATTGTTCATCCTTGTTCTGAAGACAGAGTATTCTCTTTGTTTGGGACACTGCATTTCCCCTCCAGATAAGAAGGTGAATTATGTTGCTTCACCTCTATTACCATAAATCACCAAAGCTGATCCATCAGGTTATCAAATAACTCTGGGAATTATGATTGATCCATAGCTGACAGATACCTCAAGCAGGGCCGATTAGAATCCTCTTCTTGACTGACATAATATCAGTACTAAAATACTGAATATCTTGAAAACCTAAAGCTACTATGACCGTTTTGCCAACTCAAAGAGAAGATCTGATTAAGAACCTAGCAAACGCAGAGGGCAAAGATGTGAAGTGTAGAAGAAGGAAAGAGTTCTCATGATCCCCTTCCAACTCCGGGATCCAGTTAAGTCTAGACTTTTCAGTCTTACAAATAAAGTCTTATTACCCAAAGTAATTTGAGTTGATGTAATACAATAAAAATTTTCTTAAATTTATTCCAGTAATTGCTCAAAGCACGTCTCAAAATCCATTTTCAAAATAATAGTCATCAAAGCCAGTATGCATCCCACCTCACCAATCTCTATATTGGCCAATTATCTTTGGGCAATCAAACATAATGATAAAGGTTTAAACATGGACTTTAAATAATGATATTTATTTATCTAAGCTTTGATAGAAGAAAGAGATAGGGATGATCTGTGAGAATTTCGATCAACTATATCAGCTTAGGGCAAGAGACCTCTGTTAGTAGCATGTTATTTTTATCAGGAGTGCTACTTCTAAAATAGTACAATTTGTTTATGAAACTATTAGAGACTATACATTTTTACCAACCTGAATCTATTAATTTTAACCAGAGGCCTGTGCTTGCCAGCATTAGTACCTGTCGTTCATGTCTCTTATAGGAAGAAGTTCAATTGGTTTAAAAATTCATATGAAAAATGGTTCTCAGACTTTATATTGATCAGTGTTATTTTTATTCATTTATTTTTAAGCCAAAACATGTTTCTTAACATGTAAACATATCTGTAAGTTCATGTATAATTTCTTAATATGGGTATACTCAGTTCTGTCTGACTCTTTGCAACCACATAGACTATAACCTTGCAAGCTTCTCTGTCCACGGGATTTTCCTGGCAATGATACCATTTCCTTCTCTAGGGAATTTCTTCACATAAATTAATATAAATTTTTATTCTAGTGAAGCCTGGAATTGTTCTGAATGAGGTAAGAATGAGAGATTGACATTAGGCCTTCACTTTTGTGTCACTTTGGGGGAAGAATAGGGCCTAATGAAGCTGTTTTAAATCTACTGGGATTTAAAAAGTATGGATCAAAGTAAAAAGATGACATGAGATTAATATTTTACCCGGGTGGTATATGTTTGTCATCATCATGTCATATGTTATATATTGCTTTTTAAGTTTTAGAAATTGAGAACCAAGTTTTGTTCTGTTTTGTTTTTCTAATTGTTGCTTCTGGAAATGTATACTAGTTCCTTGCATGCTGGTCTGTTCACTGAAAAGGTGGCAGTGACCTGACAGATACGACAATAATTTTATTTGCCTGAGCAATCACATAGTTAATGGAACATTAACAAAAATTGATTCTAATGATTAGTTGGTTAACAAGAACAATTATTCAGAAAATACAGTGTGTTAAATGATGGGATACAATGGAAGTTTGAAGGAGTTGCCTTACATGTCCACACAGTAATAATTAAGAAACATCAAGAATAATAGAAGTGGGTTAGAAGGAACTGACATATGGAATTTTTTCTTTGGTAAGTAGTTTACTGGTCAGTAAACAAATTTCCAGTTCCGTCACTACAGCGACTTCTTTCTCTTATGTTTTTGTCCTACTTCACATGACTCCAAAGCAAGTTCCTAAAAAATGTGCTGGAAATAAAAAGACATTGAAGCAATTACAGTTTAGGTAAGACTGTTTGCTGCTGTGAGACTGGATATCTGCTAATGGCCCTGATCAGTGACACAAGTGGTGCTAATCTGCCAGAAGTTTTGTTATCTGACTGACCCCTAGCACCTGATGTACTTTAGATTTATTTCTTCCGCAGCCTACATCTTTCATTTGTTCTCAATGCTTAGCATGTACAGTTATTAAGCACCAGAGTGGTGAGTATCATAAATGCCAGTTAGGGAAGCCTTCACTCTGCAATCATCAGCCAAGTTCCCACAGCAGAATAGGTTGCTTTCTGGGTCCCTGTTCTGTTTCACTGACCGCTCTAACTCTCTCTCCAACAGTACTAGAGTGTTTGAATTGTTATAAAGCAGGTAATGTCAATGAATACAGCTATATGTCAACCTGATAAACCTCAAAACAGCTGCATAATTATTTATACATTGTTACACAGTACAGTAACAATTAAGTAAATTTGTATTTATACATTTATATATTATTTATAAATAAATGCACATATAATTAAAGCAATGGTTCTCAAGGTATACTTCAAAACCCCTAAGGCCATTGAAATAAATTTAGTAGGTCTAAGGTATTAGTAGGTCTGAGAAATTCTTCTTTTCCTAGATATCTGTGTCAGGCCAGATTTTCTCTTTGTATTGCAAATAAAACCACTTATCACAGTAAATTTAATTTAGATGTGGATATGAGAGTCCTGCTTTCTTCTATTTAGACAAACATAAAAATGCTTTCAAAAATGTAAAAAAAAATACTATGCCTAATACTATTTCCTTTTTTTGTAAAATTTAGTCGTTCTTCATAAAAATGGTATTTATAATAATGTGTAATGGCCTTATTTATTTAAAATAAATGAGCAAATATATTTTCTTAGTTTTAACTTCTATATGATAAATAGAAATAACCAACATAAAGTAAAGCTCTTTGAGCTCCATAATAATTTTAAGTAAGTAAATGAGTTATATGGAAAAAATTTTGAGAACTACTTAGTTAAAAATAAAAATGTAGACAGGAAAGAATAATACACACCAGATTTTTGATAATGATCTTTTTAGAGGAAGGAGGGAATTATTCCTACTTGGGAGGAAAATAAAAGTTAAATTCGATTTTATCAATTATGTTCTGTTTCTTTTTGAAAACATGGAAGAGGCAATGACAAATACAAATATTTGCTATTCTAGCTATTTTAGGGGAGAGGGAGAGTGTTTGCTATATTATTAGCTTGACTTGACTGTCAAATTTTTCTTTTCTGTAATTGGTATGAGGAATAGTTCTTTTACTTAACTTGTATGATATATTCTTATGAAGTTTTATTTTGCTCAAACACCTTAAGAAAAAATCCACATGTTTTTAATATACAAATGTCTGGGAAGAGACGGTGTGATCATAACAGTACAGTCAAAGATAAGCAATGATGATCTGTATTCACAAGTCAACATGGACTCTTTCCTTTTTTTCCTTCATTTTAATAATATGCTTTCTTCTTTAGAACTACTGTTTTAAAATGAGAAATTGATAGCAATATTCAATATTGAAACATCATAAAACACTTCTAAAACAAGAGTCACATTTCAGTTTCTGGTGCAGTACTCTGAAAAAATTTGAACAAAGTTGATTTTTGGTAGTCTAGCAATAGTATATCAGTTTTAATTAGACAATTTTTATCTAAGGTATTATGCATATTTCAGGCACAAAAGTAGTATCAGGAATCAAACATATATGTGTGTGTGTTTTCTTTTTTGCTAGTGTCTTTATGAATATGTATATTGCAAAGCTTATGATACTATCTCATTCTGAGATTTTCCAGAAATTTTCATGTAATATCTTTGTTTTGTATCATAGAGAAAATGAGTTCCAGCCAAGAACATGGAGAGAGCCCAGGTTAGGGGTATGAAAACCTGGGTTCTTTTTCCATGTTTGCCAGATCTCTTAAGATGGAAAAATCACAAAACCACTTTAGGTAGCTCATAACAGAAGGGTTTTTAGTAAAGATCTAATAGGATGTCTCAGGGCAAAATACAAACAGAAAATGAGGCAGAGTTCATGTAACCAGGACCTAAAATGGGCGACTTAAAAAATATAAAGCTAGGTATATTGCTCTCTCTAGAGACTGCTCTTTCTTTTGGCCTCTGTATTTCTCTGTGTCTGATGCATCTTTCTCTCTGAGGGCCACCTTCTCTTTCTTATTCAGATCATGAACCTTTTTGTTAATGCATGGCTTTGGTATACATGTCACCCACTGTAGCTTTGACCAGATATTCAATATTTCTTACCCATTTAAGAGTGACCTGAGGTCACTGGCAGGAACTTTCCCTGGTAGCTCAGTTGGTAAAGAATCTGCCTGTGGTGTGGGAGACCTGGGTTCAATCCCTGGGTCAGGAAAATCCCCTCGAGAAGGAAATGGCAAACCACTCCAGTATCCTTACCTGGAAAAATCCCATGGACAGAGGAGCCTGGCGGCCTGCAGTCCGTGGATCGCAAAGAGTTGGGCACAACTGAGCAACTAACACTGGGTCACTGGGATGGTCAGGTGGCTTTTGTTTTTACCATGAATCGTCAGCTTAAAAAACAATCCATCTCTAAAATCATTGCATGCAATGTAGATAAGTATGGAGACAGTCATAGTTCACTCTACACAGCTAAATTTGAACAAAATTCTTTTGTTCACATCTCAGCATGGTACAAATCTTATATTCCTTCATACCTACATACCACATACACACCCATATAATAAAGTTAATATTGACTGTATATTTTTCATCAAACATGTCACCTGAGGGTTGAGATCAAAAGGTTAGTTTTGTTTTAATTAGACATTTACATTCATAGAAAGTATGTGTCTATGTAGTCATTTAATTCCAACTATTGAAGAGTAAATACTTTTGGATGAATTCAGACTATGGATGAATTCTCTTGCTAAAACAGATGCTCAGTCTTTGGTTAATCAGTATATAAGGCATGTTGAAGAAACTGAGTATGTCTGAAAATTAACTGACATAGTCAACACAGATATGTAGCTAAGAAGTAAATTAACATTTCTGAAGGATTAAGCTTACCGCTATGATTACTTAAAATCCCAGAATTCTGTGAGATAAAAATATGTGAAGATATGGAGTGACATGATGTTACATTATATTGTATCTTACATAATCTGTCAAGTTGATGTCAACCTGCTGGTAATTACTTTAACAGTTCTTATTTCTATTTTTAAATATTTTCCCCTTCCTAACACACTTGATTTCTTCCAACATGTCAGTAATCACAGCATGCCAATTCACTTTTATTATGTATAAGAAACAAGCTTCTGCTATTTTAGTATAAATATAAAATTTCCTGAAGTAAATGTTCATGAGTTGCTTTGCTGAAAACAGTCATAGCATTGAGGTGCAAATTCTTTGTTTGACCGAGGATGATCTATAACTGAAAATTTCCTCTATCTCCATTTTAGGATACATAGACAGTATTGATCAAACCACATGTATTTATTGAGCAGACTGATGTACTAAGAGCTCCAAATAAAGTTGTGTCTATTCTCTGAATGCAGTTAATACTTGTATATTATCAATTAAAAATGAACTCCCTAGGCTTGACTTGGTAAATAAATCCAATAATGTGATTGTCAGGTAATGGAATTATAATAACTTAATTTTTTCTTATTAGTATAGTATTCTATTAGGGTCAAATGCCTACAGTTCAAACTAATCTCTAAAGCCATTATTGTCTCTTTATGAAGTATTTCAGTCATGAATTTAAAATTAAGGCTAAAAGACAGTCACATTCCTCACCAAACATTGTGGATACAAAGATGATCAAATCATCTAGTCCTTGGACTCACTGTATGTATGTGATAATGCTAGGAACTGACTATTAGTAAACAGCTAGACTGCACTGTGGTAAGAACATGCTCAGAGAAACACGACGTACTATATAGATCATTATTTATAAGAGCAAATTAGGAATAAAACATACTGCCCAAAGGGGGATTGTCAAATAAATTATAAATTAATTATTATAGTTTACAGTAACTAAATATTCTGGATCCTTTAAATATGATGTCTTCTAATATGTGTACTGTGAAGAAATGTACATGATAAAGCTGTTACAGAGTAAAGCAGGAAAATACATGGATTCTGTATAATCTCAGTTACACAAGCATATATAAAAATGGAGAGAGAGGATGTAGGGGAGGGAAAGCACAGCTGCTATCGTGGGCTGGTTGTTTAGGTCTCAAAAGTGGAGAAGCAAAGGCCGCAGAAAGAAGGCAGTATACGCATGAAGGAGAGCAGAGCAGAGGCGTGTAGCTCCAGAATGAAAGAAACTGTGTGATAGCAGTCCTGGTTCCAAATACCTGGTTCCAGTTCCTCTCAAGTGCAATAGTTATAATTACCACCCATGAGTTTGTTAAAAAAAAAACAAAAACAAAAAAACCTCCTTGAATCTTCAATATGTTCCTATTTTACTCAAACAAGTTAGAGTTACTTTCTGTTACTTGTAGTCAAAAGAATTTCACTAAGTTGAACTTTTCCAATAAATACAACATAAAAGTCACTATGGATCTTATATGTTCCTTGTCTTATACTGTTTGATCTCCAAGAACAGTTTGCAAATGTGTTTGCTTAATAATCTCAAACAACTCTCCTATCATAATATTTATTATGTAAATGTAGGGTGCATGTTTCTAAATTTGACTTGAAAACTCAGTTGCTGCTTTTCAGTCTCTAAGAAGGCTGGCCTTCTAGAGGGGAGTACCTTGAATTGCAAAACACATTCCTTTAGCACTGCTGTCTAACAGAACTTTCTGTGATGATGGAAAGATTCATTTCATGCTGTCCAAAATGGTGCTCACTAGACATAGGTAACAGTCAAGCACTTGAACTGTAAGTAGTGTGATTGGGGAATTGAGTTTTTAAATTTAAAAAAATGTTAATAGGAAAACAACGAAGTACATGTTGCTAGTGGTTGCTGCATCAGACAGCACAGCCCTGTGAAAAGTAGGGACATAATCAATGCTATATTTGTGTTAAAAATCACAACTGTCTCTTATTTTCTCGTGCACATTGGGTGTCCCCTGGTTTATTACTTTTTAGTAGATACATCGCAAACTGAATCTTTAAAGTACTCATATATATAGTCATATTTTCAAAAATATGGAAAACTTAAATTCCAAGTAGGCTTCCTACCTCAAATAATATTAGCTCTACTGAAAAATAAGTAGAAAAATACCAAGAAAGCAGAAAAGAAAAAGCAAAGACATATCAAAAAGTCACTATTAGATAATGAGTTTCTGCTCTTTTCTAGGGAAGTACTATTCATTCAGAAAATCAAATAATACAAAGTTTAAAGACCTGTCTGAAAGTACTTTGTAATTTTAAACCACCATTGTCAGGCACAACTTATAAACATTTTTGGATAATATTCCTGATCTCAAGAGTTGGTAAAGAAAATGGACTTAGAATAAATAAAAAAAATAAACATCATCACATAAGATAGGATAAAATGAATATTTTTTAACTAGTAAGTGCTGTAATAGTTCCAAAGAGGAAAAAAAGCAGTGGCACAGGTGACCTAAAAAAGCATAAATGAAATTTATGAAGGACTTAGAAAACCAGCAAGGTGATAAAGAGAATTTTTGAAAGGGAAAACATAGTAGAGGATGACTAGTGAGACCTAGTAAGATCTGTAAGGCTATACAGGAAACCAGTAGTGGAAAGGTCGGACAAGGAATATTGCAGACACACACTGGATTAATACAAGAGCAATGAGGAGTTTACATTTCATTGCATATATAATGTAAGTCTCTAAGGTTCGAACTGACCAGTGTACCTAGGGTTGCCCATTTAGCAGATACAGATATGACTAGTATCTTTCTGAGCTTAAGAATTCTCTCTGCAACTCAGATTTATTTTGTTTTATAACTAATAATAAAGTTGATCCTTTCAAAATAAAATATTTATTGGGTATGAAAAATTAATACTAAGCTACTTTTTTTATCACTAAAAACTGCTTTCCAAACAATTTTTGTATTTGGAAGGAAGTCAGCAATGCAGATACCTCAGAAGTTGATCCAAGTTTTGTTCCAAGGTTCGTGGTTTGACTGAGCTGTCCTTAAAAATAATTTTTGCACCAAATGTGAGAGTGAGCGTGCATGTATGCTAAGGTGCTTCAGTCGTGTCTGACTCTTTGCAACTATATGGACTAATGTAGCCCCACCAGGCTCCTCTGTCCATGGGATTTCCTAGGCAAGAATACTGGAGTGGATTACCATTTCCTCCTCCATGGGATCTTTCTGACCCAGGGATCAAACCCGTATTGGTGAGTAGGGTGTTTACCACTAGGGCCACCTTGGAAGCCAAAATTTGAGAAAAAAGGCAACAAAAACCTTATCTGGCTTAGAACTGAAATTATCTAAAATATTGTGAGTTAACATTGATTCAAATTCTCTCACATTTATTATATACCATGCTGCTTACATACATTTAACAAAATGGCAGTTTTGTACAAAAGTATGCAGAAGTCCAACAACAAGAGACAAAATAAAATTGAAGTACACTGTAGAAAGCAAAGAGATAAGGTTTATATTTAATATTCATTCTTAAGTAAGTCTGTAACTAAATAGCAAAAGCAAAAAGATTTTCCTATGTTCTTAACCGTGTCCAATATGACTTGGTATGATAGGTGAGGTATTTTGTATCTGCACTGCCCATCGATAGCCACTAGTTATATGTGATTAGTGAATATTTAAAATGTGACTACAGGGACTAACTGAATTTTTGTTGTATTTAATATGAAATGTTAAATTTTAATATTAAATTTAAATACAGTAAGTTATGTAATTTTATCCATGTAGACAGCCAATTCATATCACATTGGTCAAATATCTCAATAGTTAAGAAATCCGAAGGTCAGATGTAAGTCTTGAAATTAGTAGCATCATAATATCTTCTCCTTTAGATGTGTCTCATCTCTGCTAAACTAAACAATAAACTGTTATAATTCCTTCAGACTATGAAAAGAGACTATAAGATGAAAGCTAATTTATTGATAGACTTGATGTTGACTCACAGGGATTAACAATGGAAAATACGTGTAATAGATGATATTAGAAGAGATAACGTCAAAAATCTGCAAAGTCATCCATTGAATTCCTATTTAGATACTAGGATGTATCTGATGTATCTGATACTAGAATGTATTAAACACAAAATTTCTTAATTTTATTTGTAAAAATAATAGTTTTTAGCAGTTCAAATCCCAATAAGTTAGGATTCATGAAATAAAATGGTATTGTGATAGGATTTTATCTTGAAGGAGATGTGTGTTATATACATACACGGCACATTAAAATTCAGGTATTTTCATGATGGATACACACCTAATGTGTGTGATGGATAATTCTTTTCTTTAAGAATTAAAAAGAAAGGTAAAATAAACCCAGATGTCAAAGGATAAATGAAATACTCAGTTTTAAAAATATTTTCTGACATAAATAACATTTTGACTAAATACTGGTTCCAGAACCTCTAATATTAATAGATGACAGAAGATCTATACGCTGTTTCTCTTTGCCATTGACATGTGTGAGTGTTTTGCAATTATAACCTCATGTGAATTAGTTCTGAATATCCTGTGTATTTGTGTGCAGATTTAAAGTCAAAGTTTGGTTTAAACCCTCATCCTGATTCTTTTAATCTGTGTGACGTTGGGTAAATTGCGTTGCATTGTATACTCAGGGGAAATTTTGTAATAAGATTGGAAAGAGCCTGAAATATAGGTCATTCTTTTGGTAGAATCGAAGCATCTAAGCTTCTGAGTTCAGATATGATACTACAAGCTCAGTCATGTCTGATTTTTTGTGACCCCATGGACCATAGCCCACCAAGCTCCTCTTTCCATTCAATTTTTCATGCAAGAAAATTGGAGTGGGTTGCCATTCCCTTCTCCAGGGGATCTTCCCAACTTAAGGATCAAACCTGTGTCTCTTGCATCTCTTGCATGGCAGGTGAATTCTTTGCCACTGCACCACCTGCACAGAGACAGCACAAGGGAAATTATGTAAGGTCTAGATTGGGTAAGTGTGGACAATTTGTAAATTAAAAAACAAATACGGGCAGAACAAAATCCCTAAAGTGAATTAATAAGGAGAGAAAAGGGATAAATAAGACAATGAGAGATAAATTAAAGTAGTGATTAAGAAAAGATGTAAGGCAAAAAATGACTCAGAATGTCACAAAACATATGGAGGATAGGTCTATTGATATTTACTAAGTTTGAATTTCTGATGTGGTGATTTGTATAGCACAGCTAAAGTAAACCCTCGGAATTTGCAAAATAGAAAGAATGAAGAATTTTAAAAGCCTGAAACTGAAAGGAAAGAAAAATATGTGCCAATGATTAAAATTAAACATTATCTTCTTAAATACAAATAGGTCAGCATTCTACATGGCTTGTATTTGAGGTGGATGAATGGATCTAAGTACGTCTGGGCTGGACTACAGAGAGCATGCTCCTTAACAGCATTCTCAATGGTAAACCATTTTATTGTGTAGATTAAGGGAAGGGGGCACTTTGAAGAAAGACTGTGCAAAGATGACTTCAACTTTCCTGTCACATATATGACTTGGAACCAAGTTCAATATATATTTTTTATCCTTCTTTTTCTCGGTGTGGGAGTGTTGCACAGATAAATCTAAGTGCATCTGAACTCCACACTGGAGCTTGCTCTAAAACAAATTGTGTGATCTACTGACTTAGAGCATTATATACTCTAGACCATTTCAGATGGAATATGTTACTTCAACACTTACTAGCCGTGTGAAGTGAAAGCCATTCAGTCATGCCCAACTATTGCTACCCCCTGGACTGTAGCCCACCATGCTCCTTTGTCCATGGGATTCCCCAGACAAGAATACTGGAGCGGGTTGCCATTTCGTTCTCCAGGGGATCTTCCCGACGGAGGAAGTGAACCCAGGTCTCCTGTATTGCAGGCAGATTCTTTACCGACTGAGCTATGAGGAAAGCTCAAATAAAAGCCTTGTGATGTTGAGCAAATAGACCTCATCCACAGTTGTGAGATCTGTTATATAGCCATAAACACATGAATTTGAGGATTAAATGAAATTATTCACATAAAGTTTTTAATAAAGTGCCTGACATATCTAAATACTCCCTATAGCTTTATAACTTATAAGTTACTTCCTGTAGCTTTATAACTTATAGACTGTATGGTTACCGATTATTTTTTCTTTATAAACGTGAATGTCATTGCATAAGGAGCTTTAACCTGTTAATGAACTGTTTCTTACAATTTATTTTTAGTTATCTAAAGCGTATAATACATGAGTGCTAGATTTATATAGTAGTTCACAAATAATTTATATACCTTAAAGGAGTCACAAATAGCTACAATTCAAACAACAGATAATAAGAAAGAAAACCAGCAAATAAAGGAATCGGCAAGTAGAAAATAAAGTGAAAATGACGTAGTGGTTTCTCTTAACTGGAATCTACTTATTAACTCAGAGAAGAACCTGAGAGCAGTTGTTTTAAAGTTTCTCGATTTTAGTAATATTCTGTTGTGTATGTCTGTGGCTTCCCTGGTTTGCTCAGATGGTAAAGAATCTGCCGGCAATCCAGGAGACCCAGCTTTGATCTGTGTATGTGTATGAAGACAATGTTTCTGATCGCAACAAAAGGCATTTCTTAAAATATTTAGTTAAATTACAGTTTCTCAAAATGGTGTCCATGATTTTTTTTTTTTTGTTCTTTGAAAGATACTGTATATTAGTCAATTATGAGAAAAAAAATCAAATTGATTCCAAATCTATTTCAGGTGGTAAAGGGTTATGCATTTTATAAGGAGATCACTGTGAATAAGACAGACTGTATGCAAAAACAAAGGGAATAAAATAAAGAGGATATGTAGATTCATCACTTTTATGAGTTCTGTTTTTAGCATACAGACATCAGCCAGTCAGTATTTACTTCTGGGCAGGCAGTCCTGTGAATTTTTTTGCCATGCCTGTCCACGCTGTAGTTTTTACCATACCAGGTACCAACATACCCTGCCCAGAGAACTTCCAAGCTCCTCCTCCAGTTATTAAAGGAACCCTGGGGAAAGGAACAGAAAATATATTGAAAAGATTAAACACGTGTCATAATTTAAGTAAACTTATATTGGGGAATCCTGTTACTTGGCTTCTTAAAGTAAGATATAATTTAAATATAAGAATTATCCAGTGTTCTTGAAAATTAGCAAACACATTTTTTTTGGTAATGTAAAATGTAAGGGATATATTTTTATTTTTAAACGTGAACACACGTTTCTTCTGTTGTAAAAACATATTGGCAAGATTGTTTACAAAGGAAACATGCAAATACACACACATATATATACTAAAAATTTAAATATTTTCAGCTTCTTACCAACTTTACAGTATATCCACATTAAAATATGCATTAATATGAACTGATTAAGCATAACAATCTGAAAATAAACAAAAGTAATTTTTAAAGAACTAGACTTTAAAATAATACAGTTGAACTTTGAACAATACAGGGATTATTTGCAGCAGTCTTCTGCACAGTGAAAAAATCTGTGTATAACTGAGAGTTAGCCTTCAGTATACATGATCTCTCCTTACTTGTGGTTCATCCGTATCTGTGCTTCTATATCCCTAGATTCAACGAATGGTGAGTTGTGTTATGCTGAAGTTTTTACTGTTGGAAAATATATATATGTGTGTGTGTGTATATTTGTATGGACCCACATAGTTTAAACCTGTGTTGTTCAAAAATCAACTGTATCTCAAAGAGAATTATGTTTCTTTACAAGTTATTTTTGAGCTCCTTTCTACTAAAGTGACATCCCCAATGAAGGTAAAATACATAATCCATTAACTACCAAAATGAATAAAATAATTTTTATATTTATATTATGAAAAGTATATTTATCCTTAGTGATAGAGTTCATTAACTAGCAGCATGGCCTAAAACCTTTCATTGTGTGATTTGTAAACAGAATGGAGATGAAATCTTTCTCTTTTAACTTGTAGTAATACACACACACACACGTATATAAAGCAAAATCCATCTGCATCAATAAACAGAATAAGTGCGGAAGAGCTGAAAAATGCCTTGAAGATCTGTAGGGTTATGAGATCTTTAAAGCTGGTCTCTGGATCCTGGTCTCAGCTAAAACCAGCACAAAACAATTCCTTAAAATTTGTTACAAATCTTGAGCAAGAAAGACTACAATCCTTTATTTGGAACAACAGGAACTAGCTTTGGGAACTTTTTATAACTGATTTGGCAATAAGAAGCTTAGTAGAATAGACTGATGATAAATCATGTGAATCATCGTAGGTGTGGCAAGCAAACCTTCTGCGGTGTGAGCAGCACGTGTTTCCAATTTGGATGAAGGAAAGCAAGGGCTTAAAAGAACCCATTTACACACAAAACTGTGTCTTAGATGAAACTTTAAAATGAAATGAGAACTGCCAGTGGGCAATGTGACCCCTGACTATAACAACTCTATCAAAGAACAAAGCAAAACAAAAACCTGTGAAAGGGAAATCAAATGATGAAACATAAATATATTATTTATACATAGATAGATAGATAGATTACAAGTCCCAGAGTTCCTTAAAAAATAACATAGAACTCTTTGGGGCATTTAGGAAATTTTTCCAGTCATTTGAGGGGACAAAATTTATGTTAGTCTCAAACATCTTCCTAATGACATTCAAATTTAGAATTTAGAGGATTAATTCTTAAAAATTTCTGTAAATTTGGTCCTGTTATTTTACACCCAGCCAAACAGCCATTCAGATATTAAAACAACAGATAAATGTTTAACACTCAAAAATTCAAGGAGATGCTTCCTGTGTGCTAAGAAAATTCTTGAGGATGAACTTTAGCCAACCAAGTGGTGAAGAAAAGAACTAAATTAAATAAATGGAAAAAAGATTGAATTCTTTTAACTATAGACCATAAATTATAGTAAATATTTGATTTCAGAATATGGAAATTAACTGAAACTTTGTGGGAAAAGTGATATCACTTTTAAGGTTTTTAGAGAGGAGAGGATGGTTTTTAGTTATAGTCAAAATAAATATCTGAATAAGCTGTTAAAGTTATAAACATTTTTATAGATATAAGTTAAAAATAGAAAAATCATATGTTCAGCTAAACAAATGGATGAAGAGGTAAAATAAGGTAGAATAATTGGAAATACACTAATCCTTACTAGAAATACCCTAATTGCCTTTTGCAGGAATAAAAAAAATACTTTTTAAGATACAGCAAATTTTATACTTGATGTGTGTGTGTGTGTGTGTGTGTGTGTGTGTTAGTTGCTCAGTTGTGTCCGACTCTTTGCGACCCTATGGACTGTAGTCCGCCAGACTTCTGTCCATGAGATTTTCCAGGCAAGAATGGCAAGTGGATTGCCATTCCCTTCTCCAGATATACTTGATATGTAGCATCTGTTTATTATTGAGGGGGCAAAGAGAAACTACACAAAACAAAGCAAATCAATGCAACACATAGGAGGAAAGAATATAAAATATTTTTTAAATCATTCAAAATAGAAAATATTATTACAAATTAAGTATCAAGCAAATTTCAGCTATACAAATGAATAAAGCAATTGATAAAAGGAAGATGATTCTTACTGGTTCACAAATTAAAACATAAGACACAAAAGGATGAGCAAATGATTACAAATCATGCAAAACGTCATTATTATTCAAAGAAATTCAGATTGGCAGAAGTTGTAAAGAATCGTAATGTATTTTGCTGTTAAGGTGCAGAGGAAGTGATACACTCATTTTCCGGTAAGAATATAAATTATTTTATCCTTTTAGGAAGAATTGTGGTAAAAATCTAATAACAGAGATATCTTTGGAGGACAATTTAATAACATCTTTCAGAATAAAAATTGTACCACATTTCAACTCACCAGTTCCACTTCTAAGGATTTATACTTCAGGTACAGGTTCACACCTGTGAAATAATGTACATACAAGAATATTTAGTGTGGTGTTTATGATAGTAAAGATTTGGAAACAATCTCAGTGTCCATTGACAGGGGAATGTTTCAATAGATCAAGTTAACATCTATGCAGTAGAATGCTCTGCATTCTTGCAACAAGTCAGGCGGATCAAATGTATTGATATGGAATTATCCTTGAGATATAGGAAGTGGAAAATGTGCAGAATAGTGTATAATATGCTATCATTTTGACAGAAATCAAATAAAGTACAAATATGCTTGTATTGATAGTAGTTGGTTACTCTAGGTAAGGGAGTTGTGTGGTTCAAAAAGAGTAGGAAAGAAATCTGTTTCTCATGGTATACATTTTTACAACTATTGAATTTTGTACCATGAATATGTTGTTAATTTATTTAGAACTTAAATGAAATAATTCATTATAAATATATAACTTTATTGCTAAAAATAAAATAGTGCATCTCTACAAAATATTCCAATACTTAAGTGTTTCTCAAAGTTGACCTTTTTATTTTTTATTTTTTTTTTAATTTTAAAATCTTTAATTCTTACATGTGTTCCCAAACAAAGTTGACCTTTTTAAGAAAGAGTTGTTTCAGTAGACTTTTAATATAACTCTTAAAAAGATTGAGGTGGATATGTATTACCTGATAATAGAAAAAATTGAAGATACAGAAGAGTATGCATAATTTTCATTCTTGTAAAAATGTGTACACACACATGGATGTATATGTGTAAAAATTCTAAGAAGGTACTCAAGAAATATGAACAGTAGAAACTTCTGAGGAGTGGAACTCTGAACTACTTCAGATTGAGGGGATTGGAGAGAAACATTTATGGATTAATTTATATCCTGTTCTGTTTGAATTTTAAACATGCTGCATGTCTGTCTATTATAAAATAAGGGAGAAGGAGAGAGGATGGAAGGAAGAAAGGGAAGAAAGAAGAGTAAGGCCAGAATTATTCTATTCCAAAACAATGAGGGAGTACCCTTCTCCAAGAGACTAGACTTTTAAAGTGACTAGTTTGTACTCACTTGGACTGGTTTGTACTCTAAGGTGTCTTTGTTAAAGAAAACATCATTTTATTGTATTAAATATGTGTGTTAGAGATAGCACCTTTGGAAGCTGAAATGAAAGACATAATGAAATAATAATTTGCAGCTAAGTACCTTCACCAAAGGACACTTTGCTGGAATTTTAGGAGAGTCGCTGAACAAGATTTTTATTTACATCATTGAATGGAATGCTTCCTTCAAGTCTCTGAAGCACAAAACTAAATGCCTAATTTAAAGGATAAGTTCATGTAAAATACTGATTAGGTCATTATCAGAATATACCATTAAAATGCTATTAAGGTTTTTCTCTTCGCTAACTTTCCCTTTTTCTAATTTGAAACATGGTGCAATATTGTCCCATAGAAAGGTTTATAATTTGAAGCCCAGGTTTTTACTCAAGTACCGAAATCAAATTCCAGCCTGTAAACTAAACAAAAGAAAACCATAACTAGATCTACTGATCTCAACGGGTGATCCATTTAGTCTATAAATTCAGTTTAATGACCGGATTAAAGCATATTTTAAGGTTTTTTTAACCTTCTTTTGCAGATGTAGCATTTAGTCTCATAATTGAATAAAAATATGTACACTGTCAAAAATTTATAGCATAGTGAAGCTATTACTAATGCATTTAGGATAAACTCTTGTCAGTTACCTACAGTTTGAGGTTTTAATTTTCTTCTATAGGGTATTCAATGAACTTTTCTAGAAATGCAAGTATGTTTTCTTATTTTTTATTCTGATAAAATATTTTCCAACAGTAGACAAATTGTACAAACACCGACGGCACTAAGTAAGAAGACAAAATGAAAACTCAAAAGAAAATGGGGAATACCTTTACTTTTCAATTATGTAAAATCCAGTTGTCAGAAGTGCCTTGAGAGTTTCAACCTAACATTCGTTTTCTAGCCAGATCTCTGTGTTTACTCCAGTCTCATCTTCTCTTTCCATTAACTTTGATAAACAAGAATTATAAACCCTTAAAATTCAATCTTGCCATTCAACATTTACTCTGATTCTAATTTAATTCTTAGAAGACACTCATCAGTTTGCTTTCTTTTTTCTCTTATTCTGCCATTGCTCTAGATGTTTCAATTAAAAATAAATCTTGGGATCTGAGCAGATAGCTCAATTAGAGACGAAGAAACTCCAAAACACTTCACCACACAGTGGAGATTGTAGTGTGACCTAACCACCAGAAATAGCTCTATATTGCAGGATGTAGGGATGTAGGCTATATTCTAATTGGAAAATACAAGCTAAGTTTGATTACTATAAAATAATTTGTAGAATATGAGATTACAAACTTATGCAAGCATAACTTGTACTTTTGGCTATTTGTAAGTCAGATGGAATTTTGAAGTTTATAGGAATAAAATTAAAATATGTATTTTAGTGATACTATATTTTGAGTAAATCTAATCTCTAATCTCTCTTTCAGCACTCTTTCCTTCAAATATGAGAAAACTTTAAACATTTCCCCTCTGGTATCTTCTCTTTTTAAAATCTGGGTGTTCCCATTTCCTCCAATATTCAATTGACATGTTTCTAGACTTTTCACCATTCATTTTTAGAAATCTTTATGTTATCAATGCTCCTATTAATTTATGGCACATGGAATTCAACAATCATCTGTGGTATGATTAGACCACAATATCATGGCATTAGTCTATTCCTCTGAGAGGGAAATAGTCTAGTGGCTAAGAAAGCAGTTTCTGGGGTCAGACCAACAGGCTTTGAATCTTGGTTCTATCATTTTCCAGCTATAGTTTCTTAATCCACAAAATGGAAAAAACAGTACCTTCAACAAGGGTGATGTGAAGATTGAGTCAGTTGACATAAATCAAGCACTTAGAATTATATGCAATATATAACAAGCACTATTTAAGCCCTTATTTTCATCTTAAATATTTTATCCCTAAAGTCTAAGCTAAAAAATTATCATTGTTTGTGCGTGTGTGTGTCCACATTCAATCATATCCGACTTTTGTGGCTTCATAGACTGGGACCATCCAAACCACTCCATGGAATTTTCCAGGCAAGAATACTGGAGTGGGTAGCCATTCCCTTCTCCAGGAAGTATTCCTGACCTAGGGATTGAATCCACCTATCTTGTTTACTTGCTATTGGAAGATAGGTACACATTCAAATTCATATTCACTCAAGGTATCTGAACTTCCTAAGTTGCTCAGTGGTAAAAATCCACCTGACAATGCAGGAGACACTAGAGATGTGAGTTTGATCGTTGGGGTCAGGGAGATCCCCTGGAGGAGAAAATGGCAGTATTCTTGCCTGGAAAATTCCATGAACAGAGGAGCCTGGTGGGCTGCAGTCCACGCAGTCACAGTCGGACGTGACTGAGTACGCACACACTTAGCTTAGCTTATGCCTATAATAACAAAAGTAAAAAGTCCTAGCATATTTTTATATGAGTTACTGTTAAAAGCCATGACTTCTTTTCCTCAAGTGAATTCCTCAAGAATTCTTAGAAATACATTGAAATTGTGTATAATTCTTGGTGTAATCAGAAAGAATAGTAAAACTTCTGATTTGTGTTCATTCAGTCTTAGCAGTGTTTTTTGCTCCAGCCTTGGTTTGATGACTACAATTTTTTTTCAGTATGAAACAGATTGTGTTTCATTTTACTTGATTTTATTTATCTACCACTGTTCTAGCTTTGTGATAGATAGGATTTAAATTGGGGGGAAATCAACATATCTTTTTATAGTTTAAAATAAAAGTTCATGTCCTGTATTTTTCCAAAGTAGGGCAACCTCATTTTTTCTGAATAGGAGACAGGCTTGGTGTAGAAATTGTACTGAGGTTATTAGGGAGTAATCAGGTCAAATATTAAAAGGCATTCTTTTGAATTCTGCACGGACATTTGTTCATTTGTGATTTAATGATATTAACTATAAGATGTAAGTATGTTTTCTAATATATGAAATGTTGGGAGAGAGATTTTTTTCAGGTGCTGCTGTATCAAAATATAATTGCATTTTTAATGGATGAATGTTAATTATTATTCATAGGATGATTACTTTTGTCACCATGACAACAATTCTCTTTAATTGACGTAGGCACATTTCAAAAGACATGCTAAACTGAGAATGAGCTGGATAGTTTTTCCTAAACGAAATGTAGAGATGATGAGAATTGATGCAGGAATTCCCAAAATAATGAACAATCTTTTGTGAATATTCACAAGTAGAATTAGCAAATTTCACCTAATTTCTGCTTTGCCTATGTGGCTTACTCTCATCAATCCCAGCCTTATCCTATATCCAAAAATGAAAGAAACCAAGTAACTTTGCAGGTAAATGTTAGACTATGTCTTTGTGTATAGTTGCTCTCTTTTTACCTTTTGCCAGTTTCACTTTTTTGCTATTACATTTTTTCTTCTCCTATTTTATCATTCCCTGTTTAGCCAAATTTACCTCAGGGAATTTATACATGAAGATAAAAATCTGCTCAAGAGGCAGACTTTTCCATTGTCAAAGCTTTGAATTAGACCATGGCTTAAACATATGGATTGTTCTCAGTAAGAAAGCTAAAGTGATATAATTATCTAAAACAGAAATGTCAGCCTTTGGCATACTAAACTTACTTTAAAAATTGTAGTGTGCATAAAAATCACTTGGAGAGTAGGTTACAGTGTCAACGCAATGGATTCTACCCTGTTTGACTTCAGTTCTAACAATTTGGGAGCTCTGGAGTTAACTCTGGGTTGATGACTGGACAGTTACACAGAATGACAAATAAGGAGATGTTGGGACTGAGAATGCTCGCACAGGGCCTTTTCAGTTCTCTAAACTCCTAATCTGTGCTCAGCTGTTGATTCAGAAACTTGAAACACTGAGGTAACTGTAGTCTTTGAAATTGCTTTATATATTTCATAGGCTATTAGTCTGTTTGTATATAGAAAGTGCTGAGATTATTTTTAATCTAAAATTTAATATTAAATTTGTGCTGTGCTAGGTTGCTTCAGACGTGTCTGACTCTATGCGACCCCATGGACTATAGCTTGCCAGACTCCTCTGTCCATGGGATTCTCCAGACAGGAATACTGGAATGGGTTGCCATTTCCTTCTCCAGGGGGTCTTCTAGACCCAGAACTCAAACCCGTGTCTCGTGTCTCCTGCCTTGGCAAGCAGATACTTTACCACTAGTGCCACCTGGGAATATAACACAAGTCTTTCACCCTTAGTGAGAGGCTTGTTACACAATAGAAAAATAAAGTTTTGAAGAGCATATTCCAATTGATGAGTTTAGTGAAATCCCAAACATTTTCATTAATTGAATTTCATGCATTTCCTGGCATGAAGCCTAACTACCTCTTCAACCATATGAATGATGTACTTCTATGGTTCCCCAAATAGTTGTACTTTTCCCCAAATAGTATAGACTGTATAAAAATGTGCCTTTTAGGAAGCTGACATAAATCACCAGTGATGATGAACCAATAATGAATCTAAAATACTTGTAATTTAGCCTGTGATCAAGTTCTTGCTAAAATACAAAAGGATATAGGGCTTTCATGGAATCCTTTGTTGTGGCATATTATTTCAGTCTGAAGATGCTTTCATCTGAGAATAAAAATCAAGAAGGTATTAGGTCTCTGTTTATCTGAGGTTAAAAGCAAGGCAATTACTAGCATATAAAAACAAAATATGGACCTAAAATTTTATTTGAAATAAAATCCAGAATCCCCCAAATCAGGTAGTCATTGTAAACCAGCAATTATGATACAGAAGGGAACATAGTGGCACATGCTTTATCCAAAAAATTATTTGTCTTCTTGCCAACTTTAAAAACTGATGATCAGACATGCACGATTCAATGTATGAAAGAAAATAGCAACAGGTTTTTGCAAAGGGAAAAAACAGTGCTAATATTTGTGCTTTTATCCTTTGTAGAGTATGAGAGAATATGGAGATTCTTCTATAATACTTAAGGATTTAGAGTAATCTTAGAGTACTCTTAAGAGTAATAAGGAAAATGCCTTAATGGGGTCTCATTGTTCCAGTTCAAATCCTATAATTTGTATGCATTCTCAGAAAATTTTTTTGGTGATTAATTAATGATAACAAAATTTATAGGAGAAATATTATTGCTCTGAAGAACAGAGCACTCATAATCTCTGTAGCAAAATCCTTTCTGTAGAAAAGTCTAAAAGTGTGCTTGGTCATAACTGAATCACAATAAATAAAGAAGGAAAGAATCACAATAAGGAGAAGTAACTGGATAAAGTTGGGTGGAATTAGTCTAGTACATTGTGCTATGAAACCTCATGACTCTATCTCCACTGTAAAAATATTATTACAGGATAAACTAGAATCATCTTGTCAGTTACCTTCAGAGACCTCCCCTGTCAACTATATTCTGAGATTTTCCTTTTTCTGGGTTCCAATCAGACGATTATTGAAATCTTTTTTTTTTTTTCCTTCAGATAATGAATGTATAACTATGTTTTTCCTTTTACCTGGGTTGGGTTTTGATGAGATTAATAATGTGGATCATTCTTTCAGCTGATATTTAAGAGGCAACTCTTTACCAGGAGCCAGGCTTCTCAAATTTCAAATTCAATTCCCTAGGCAAATTGTTTCAGATCTGGATGTTCTGGTGAGACGACCAGAAACAGCATTCTGAGAAATGCTGCCCTAAGGAATTCTGTAGATAATCAAACTCATCCAGAGTGTGTGATTTCACAACTTGAAGTCTGAAATTTGTCAAATCACTCTGAAGGCTGTCTTACTATGACTAAAATTTTAAAAAAAGCATATACTTATAAGAATGGCTTAAATGAAACTAGAACTTCAAAGCTTAAACAATTTACATGGTTACTTTAATCTCTAGACAAGCAAAAATCCCAAGTCAATCAAGTACCTCTTCTCCTGCTCTAAACAGAGGGTGGTATTTAGTCTTCAGCCTGGAACAGTGTTAATGTCATTCAATCAGCTATACAATTTGGAAACTAATGTTATAAAGCATTGAATTCAATGTGTCTTTTATCGGAGATGGATCAGGGCCATACTGACACAGTTATCAGACCTGGTTAGAATCCCAGTCTTGTGGTGTTTAATTTGGTCATTTTTAAACAATAGAACATTAAGGAGCCAGAGGGGCAAATATATAAAATGCCGAACTACTGTCAAAGCCAAATGTACTTTTAAACTCATACAACATCACAGCTTTTGCATTGACCCATTTTCTAAAAAAAATTCCACTTGGACAATATTAAATGTATTTTAAGTCCAACTTTTAGTAAATATAGTCATGGAAACAGTTATAATTTATTTCACTTAAGACAGATTCATACACAAATTGTAACATGATTTAGTGGGAGGTCCATCTAGTCAAGGCTATGGTCTTCCCTGTGGTCATGTATGGATGTGAGAGTTGGACTGTGAAGAAGGTTGAGTGCTGAAGAATTGATGCTTTTGAACTGTGGTGTTGGAGAAGACTCTTGAGAGTCCCTTGGACTGCAAGGAGATCCAACCAGTCCATTCTGAAGGAGATCAGCCCTGGGATTTCTTTGGAAGGACTGATGCTAAAGCTGAAGCTCCAGTACTTTGGCCACCTCATGCGAAGAGTTGACTCACTGGAAAAGACTCTGATGCTGGGAGGGATTGGGGGCAGGAGGAGAAGGAGACGACCGAGGATGAGATGGCTTGATGGCATCACTGACTCAGTGGACATGAGTTTGAGTGAACTCTGGGGGTTGGTGATGGACAGGGAGGCTGGCATGCTGCAATTCATGGGTTCGCAGAGTCGGACATGACTGAGCAACTGAACTGAACTGAAAAGTTGTTAGATATTAGACTGTCATTTGAATTTTACAAAAATAAGTATATTTGATAAGATCCTATCTAAAAATTTGGAGAAGGTAGTTCAAAAGAATTTGTCTGCATGTTCATATATCTATGATGTTTAGTTATTAAAATATTTATTGAAAGTGAAAGTAAAGTTGCTCAATCGTGTCTGACTCTTTGCGACCCCATGGACTGTAGCCTACCAGGCTCCTCCGTCCATGGGATTCTCCAGGCAAGAGTACTGGAGTGGGTTGCAATTTCCTTCTCCAGGGGATCTTCCCAACCCAGGGATCGAACCCAGGTCTCCTGCATTCCAGGCAGACACTTTAACCTCTAAGCCACCAGGAAGTCCAAAATATTTATTAAGTGTTTGCAAACAAATATCCTGCATGCTTTGGAAATAAGTATACTTTGGAAATAAGTATTTAAAAAATTAAATAGTGCTTTTTAAATTGTATTTCTACTTACCACATGATGGCTGCTCAATACAAATGTATTTAATTAGTATATAAGTAAAATTGAGGAATATACTCCCTAGTTTTTAAGAGTTTATTCTATAAATTATAAGGAGATACATAAAGAGGGAAAACACATAGAAATGCATAAACTTTAAAAGTCAGTATATGTCGCTTTTTACTTCAGAAAGATAGATAATAGTTGATACAGAAGTTCAGCTAGGGCTTCTCAGGTGGAGCAGTGGTAAAGAATCTGCCTGCAATGCAGGAGACCCAGGTTTGGTCCCTGTGTTGGGAAAATCCCCTGGAGAAGGGAATGGCAACCCACTCCAGTATTCTTGCCTAGAGAATTCCATGGGCAGAGGAGTCTGGCAGGCTAACAGGGTCGCAAAGAGTTGGACATGACTGAACAACTAACACACACACATAAAGTTCAGAGTCATAAAAGATTTCCAACTTACCAGAAATTAGAAAGGTTTGGGGAAAACGGTGAGTACAGACTAAACTGAATTCAAGTGAGTAATTTAGTAATAGGTTTTAACTTTGCAGTGTCTCCAACAGAAATAAGACTCAGTTTTGTAGGACATTTGAATTCTAGAATAAGGCTTGAATGCTTTCATTTGGACCTAGACAGACTATTGAGTCACATAAAGTTATAACTGAATCATTTTAAATTCAGAATTTTCACATTCTTTGTAAGTTACAAGTCTATCATATTTAACATAAAACTGCTTATCTTTATCACAACAGAATCAATGAATATCATGTCTTTTCTGATTATTTTTTATACTTGTCAATTCTTATATAAAACTCTTTTTATATTTTGATATAAATTAGAGCTTTTTTTCAGGGGTTAAGAAAAGATATGTTGACAGCTATTATAATTAGTGAAGGAAATGTTATTGATTTTTTTCCATTTGATTTCTGAAACTATAATTAGATGCAAAGTCTTGTTTTGGAGGGTCAGGAAAAGGAACTATCATTGATTCACTTGAAATAAATGGACAGAACTGGAAAGACGAGAGAGGAAAGAGAGAGAAGGCAGGGAAGAGAGAAAGAAGAGCAAGAGGGGGTGTTTGGAAAATGCAAAAAGGAATATTAAATAGTTCACTGTGCAGTGTGCAATATGAATGGTCTCTTCCTTCTCTCCCTTGAAATCTTTAGTAAATTCTGCTGTGCTGCTCAGTGCTCGTGTATGAGTAAACTTATTTGGTAACAGTTCAGTCACTCAGTCGTGTCCGACTCTGCGACCCCATGAACCTCAGCACGCCAGTCCTCCCTGTCCGTCACCAACTCCCATATTCCACCCAAATCCATGTCCATTGAGTTGGTGATGCCATCCAACCTAAAAGCATTCAAAAAAGGGCCAAGTTAATTTTGAGTAAGTTGCCATACTATCAAAAATAGATCTTGAGTGTGTATTTTGTGCCAAGCAGTCTCTGGGGATTGAGAGGCAATTGAAATGGGCAAAGTATTTTTCTCACATTATGTAGTAGGCAGGATTCATAGATGACCCCAGTTACCCAAGGCCGTATAACATTCCCTCCTCTTGTGTATGGATGTGACTGTGAATTTGATCGATTGTCACTCCCAGGATTGGAGTACTAATATGTTGACTTTGAGGTAATCAAAAGGAAGATTATTTTGAATGGGCCTGACCCAGTAAGAAGACCCCTTTTAAGGTCCTTCCTACAGGAAGAGATTCAAAGCTTGAGAAGGCCTCTAGAGGAGGCCACATAGCAAGAACCTGCAGGTGGCATCTAGGACCAGAGAGTGGTCCTCAGAACAACAGATAGTAAATACTGGATTGGCCAAAATTTTCATTCAGATTTTTAAGTAAAATGGTATGAACAACCTGAACGAACTTTTTGGCCAACCCAATACACGGAGACCCCAGTTACACAGCTGTAAATAAAGGGATTTTTCCAAAAACCTGAGGAAACTTGGATGTAGATGAATCCAGTTGTCGTCTTACCTTCAGGCTTGTGAGACTGTGAGCAGAGAATCCAGACTCCTGAGCCCTGAAAATTGTGAGATAATTACCTTGTGTTTCTTAAGCTACTACAATTGTTATCAGAGATAGATAATACAAACTCATGCTGCCTTCTCTGAGAATTTTTCTGTTTTCTCTGTGCTGTTATTATTTTAATTTAAAATCATCAAATGAGAGAATCCAATTTTTGCCCAACAGTCATCCAGTCCTGAATATACATTAATAGGCCCCTCGGAAATGGCAACCCACTCCAGTGTTCTTGCCTGGAGAATCCCAGGGATGGGGGAGCCTAGTGGGCTGCTGTCTGTGGGGTTGCACAGAGTCAGACACGACTGAAGCGACGCAGCAGCAGCAGCAGCAGCAGCTAGCCATCCCATTTCAAATTCTGGTTTCCTGGTTAGGTTAACCAGATGGTTAATAGTAACAGCATTTCCTGAATACTGTTCATGTTAGATATTGTTTTAAGCATCTTACGTGTATTGATTCATCTAATCATCACAGACATAATAATTAACCTCCACTCTATGGATGAGATAATGGAGGTACGGAGAAGTTACGTAATATGCCCAAGATCACAAAGGTAATAAGCAGCAAAACTAGGGTTTGAAAATCCAGGCACCCCGGTTTTAGAGTGTTTGAAATTAATCATACTTCATCTCCTTATGCACCTTTAGAGAAAAATACCTGAACAAGTCCTCGCTCATTTGGATATATAATATTGTGAAGTCAGAAGCTTCCTAAGTTCTCCGATAAGTTCCGAGTTTGCCCTGTGAAGAATTCTCTTGCTTCTTAGGCAAGGTTTCTTAAGTGTCACATTGATTAATAATTCTGAGAAGCTGTACCTACACCAACAATGACAGCTCTCAGCAAAGTTCCAGAGATGCAAATGAAAAATCAGTGCTTTTTATGTTCATAAATTAGTATTATTAAAAATAATAAGACCCTAGTTCTGAGTGGTCATTATATATAATGTCACATAGAAAGAAATTCTTTGTTCTAACAAGAAGGAAATTATTAAGAATCCAGATATAGTGGCATTTCACAGGATTTTTAATATTGGGAATTTTTACCATAAGTAAAATCTAATATTAATGCATATGCAAATCATTGTGATCCCTATTTTAGAGCTTTCTAAACTGTCATTATGAGATACTATTATCTGTCTTGCTCTCATGGTTTTCTGTAATAAAACATTTCAGTGACTGCAAATTAATGAGCATAACAAAAAAAATTTCAGGAGAGTCAAGGAACTCATAAAGGGTAATTTTCATTAATATTATCCTCATGAAAACATGTCAGTTAGATTATAGTAAAGCAGCATGGCCTTATCACTAAATTAGAAAATATTTGGGGGATACTCATTTTTTCTCTGTTGGCTAATAGTTAATGCAATGTACCCATTTTAGAATAGTAGAACACTTCAGTCTCTATTAGCAAAATACCTTTTATGTAGTTCTGGCATAGTTATTAACTATACATATTTTCTCATTGACTTTAATCTCCATAATATGCCTCCACATTTTGCTTTTTAAATTTTATTTAAGGTTAATTCTCCTTTTATATTTTAAAATGGGAAGGGAATTAACTCAAATATTATT
Source organism: Budorcas taxicolor (assembly GCF_023091745.1). Classification (NCBI taxonomy): domain Eukaryota; kingdom Metazoa; phylum Chordata; class Mammalia; order Artiodactyla; family Bovidae; genus Budorcas; species Budorcas taxicolor. The sequence continues at coordinate 34,005,274 of NC_068915.1, read as the reverse complement.
TGGAAATGTATTGAATCTCTAGATAGTGCTAGGAAGTGGATATATTATAATAAAAATAGCATTCTCCATATCATCATGGAGATTTTAGCCTAGAATAAAACTCTGTTTATATGTGTATTTCTGTATATATTTTACATACACACAGACACAAACTATGTGTGTGTATGTGTGCATGTAAGTATATGTCTTGGTAAGCAATATAAAGGAAAAATATCAATTTGATGAAAGATATTAATAAAGAAAAAGTGCTTGAGATAGTGTAAAGTTTGGGTAAATCTCTAAGCACAGGTAAAATGTGAGATGGAACAGGCATTTGAAAGGCAAGGAAATATGTTTGAAACAAGAAATGGAATGTATCAAGATTCTGAAGTGAGAAACTCTTGACATTTAGAATGGTGGCTAGTGAGTATGCCAGAGAAAAGCAGGAATTGATTTGGAGAGGTATATGTTATGGAATTTAAAGTTTTCGAGATTTTACTTTCAGCAGAATGGAAGAACAAATACTATTAATAAATTCCAGTCGGTCTACTACCTAATGTTTACCTTTATATGGGTTTTGTTTTTAGAATTCAGTGTTATAGTCTTCTACCCATATCTTACACTTTTAACAAAAAATTAACTTGAAATGGATCATACATCTAAGAGTGACATAAAGAACTTTAAAACTTCTAGCAGAAAATAGATGAGAAAATCTACATGGTTTTAGGTTTCGTGATGAGTTGCTTTTTAAAAAAATTGAGATGTACTTGGCATACAATAGTATATTGCTTTCAGATAAACAACATAGTGAGATGACATGTATACACTGTGAAATTGTCATCACAATAAATCTAGATACCATCTGTCACCTTACAAAGTCAATACAGTGCTGTTCCCTATATTTCCCATGCTATACATTATGTCTCATGACTTATTTTATAACTGAAAGATTGTACTCAGTCCCCTTACCCCTCTTGCCACACCCAAACCCTACTCCCCTCTGGCAACCACCAATCTATTCTCTTATATATTATTTTGAATTTTGCTTTTTTTGTTGTTTTATATATCCCACTTATAAATGAAAAATTTTTTTCTCTGTCTGACTTATTTCACTAAGCATAATACCATCTAGGGTCATCCAAGTTCTCAAAAATGGCAAGATTTCATTCGTTTTATAGATGAGTAATATCCTGTTATGAGTATTACACACACACACACACACACACACACTTTATCCATTCATCAATGACACTTTGGTTCATTACATACCTTTGCTATTGTAAATAATGGTGCAGTGAACGTAGTGACACAAGTATCTTTTTGAATTAGTGATTTCCCTTTCTATGTATAGATACCCAGTAGTAGAATTGCCAGATCATATGGTAGCTCTATTTTTAATTGTTTGAAGAAACTCCATACTGCTTTCCATATTAATTGCACCATCAGTCAGAATAGTTTCCTTTTCTCTATATCCTTGTCAAACTTGTTAGTGAAGTCGTTCAGTCGTGTCCGACTCTTTGTGACCTGACCCCATGGACTGTAGCCTACCAGGCTCCTCTGTCCATGGAATTTTCCAGGCAACAGTACTGGAGTGGGTTGCTATTTCCTTCTCCTTCAAACTTATTATTTCTTGTCTTTTGATAATAGCCATTGTGACAGGTGTGAGATGATACTCAATGTGGTCTTGATTTGTACTTTCATGATGATTAATGATGTTGAGCACCTTTTCACCTGTCCTTTGGCTCTCTGATATCTTTTTTGGAAAAATGTCTGTTCAGGTCCTCTGCCCATTTTTTAAGCTAGTTGTTTTTTGTTGCTGTTGTTTGTTTATTTGTTTTAATGTTGTATTATATGAATTCTTTGTGTATTTGGATATTAACCACTTATCAGATATATCATTTGCAAATATTTTCTCCCATTCAGTAAGCAGCCTTTTTGTTTTGTTGATGGTTTCCCTGCTGTGCAACAGCTTTTTAGTTTAATGTTGTCACATTTGTTTATCATTGCTTTGTTTCCCTTGACTTGGCTGTCAGATCCAAAAAAAAAAAAATTGGTAAGGCCAATTTCAAGGAACTTTCCTTGCTGCATATGTATTCTCTTTAGGAGTTTTTACAGCTTCAGGTCTTATATAGTTTTTTAATCCATTTTGAGTTAAATTTTGGATATGGTATAGGCCAGTGATCCAGTCATTGTATTCTTCAGCTCTGTGACTTCTGCTTGGTACTTTCTTATGTTTTCTCTCTGTTGAAGTTATTACCATTTTCTTTTATCTTTTGTTGTGGGGAGCATTCATTTAGTATTCAGGTCTTTTTCAGAGGGAAATGATCCCTATGTAGCTGTAGATTTGTTCTGTTTATGTGAGGAGGTGAGTTCAGAGTTCCTTAATATTCAACTTGGACTCCTCGTCATGAGTTTTAGAACCAACACATGGTTCATGAAGGGAAAAAAAAAAAAGGACAAGTTGAACTTGATTTAAGATAATGAAAATACAGGTCACAGACTGGTAATAAATATTTGCAAAAACTTAAGTGATAACACATTTGTATCTAAAGTATGCCAAATATCTTAAAACAGTCATAGGAAAACAAACAACCCAGTTGAAAATTTTCTGAAATCCAAACACTTTAAAATAAAACATTTGTTTTAAAAAAGTCATGGTTGTAGTTTTGTAATTTTTTCAAAATTTGAAGGTTTGAATTGGTTGACATAAGCTATTTACATGATTTTAAGTGGCATATGCTTTAAAAGACTACCGCTACTCCTAAGTCGCTTCAGTTGAGTCCCACTCTGCAACTCTATGGACTGTAGTCCACCAGACATCTCTGTCCATGGGATTCTCCAGGCAAGAATATTGGAGAGGGTTGCCATGCCCTCCTTCAGGGGATCTTCACAACCCAGGGATCGAACCCTTGTCTCTTATATCTTCTGTATTGGCAAGTGGGTTTTTCATCACTAGGGCCCTTTAAAAGACTATGGCAGTACTATTATTGTAGCCAAGGAATACATAATGTCTTCTTTTCTTTTATCAATATTTTATGTTTTTCTCACTGAGGCGGGTTGTGGCAGTATATCTACAAAAGGAAATAAGTTCCCATTTTAATCTTAGAAGGTCTCAAATTGCAAAAACTGATGGAACCCCAGAACTCTAAGATTCACTTTCTATGACCATTTCTAGAAGGTTGGCTTTTTTAGACCACTTACCCCTTACTATTATCCTGCTTTCTGTTTCTAAAGGCATACCAGATTTATTTTACCTCATACTTAACGCTGTAGTAATACTGAGCAGATCAGTCTGGATATTCTAGGTTTCATGTTACAGGATTTTGATTAAGTTGTTTCTTCAGTTAGCAGTCTCTTTTTACCTTTCCTCATAAGTCAGTCTTTGTCTTTGCCAGAAAGTCTTTCCTGGGTCATGAAGTTGGACTTCGGCTTTCTCTGTCATTTTGGTGAAAGTCACTCAGTTGTGTCCTACTCTTTGCAACCCCATGGACTATACAGTCCATGGAATTCTAAAGCCAGAATACTGGAGTGGGTAGCCTTTCCTTTCTCCAGGGGATCTTCTGAACCTGGGGATCAAACCCACGTCTCCAGCAGTGCAGGCGGATTCTTTACCAGCTGAGCTGCCAAGGAAGCCCTCCAAATACTCAGTACTAATTAAATAAGCAAATATGTATTGAGCTTCTACTGAGTTATCCGATACTCTATATGCTGAGCATCTGTTCATGGATTTTCAGCTGAAACTATCAGCTCCTTGAGGTATAGAACTTGTCCTGTTCTTTACCCTGAGGACTTGGCAGGGTTTTTAGCATACAGTTTGTATTTTGCAGTCGAGGGTAGGGAAGTTTGTGGTCCTGAGTGAAGAACAGTTCTCTCTCTCAGAATGCAAAATTTTCAAAATCAAAACTTCTTTCATGGATTTAACTCATTTCCATGCCTCCATGACACATAATTTTCTCTCAGGTTATTATTTTTCTGTCATTATCAATGCCTGGTTTCTGCTCTGGAAGTCCTCTGTGATGAAGTGGCCCATTATGATAGGGGGAAAAAAAAGCTTGCCTAAAGCTTTCATATATATCTGAGAATTGATCTCAGATTGCTCCCATCATGTATTCAAATAGCCTGAGGAATAAAAAGGAAATTCTTCCCTCTATTTAACAGGTTGGATTTATGTTTCCAAAAGATAATTTACAACAGATAAAACTGTGTTTGAGCGTATAGAATACTTTTATTTTGTCTGTGTGTGTGTTTGGGTATATGTTCTATATTGCTATATACTCAGCAATTTAGACAAAATTATGAAATAAAATGTAGGAAAAATATTATTAATATTTTATGTTCAATTTTACAGATATTATAATTGTGCATGAGATGAGAATGTTACACTTACTTGAATTCTCAAAAATTCAGAAGTATGTCTTAAGCATTCATTTACCTTTAAAAGCAATTCTCAATATTGTGTAGTCTTGCTTTATAAAAGGTTACTTTTAATATATGATAGTCTAGATACCATGTTATAATTCTTCAAGTAATAACAATAATCCTGTTAAGCAGTGTGTAATATATGGCCCATGTTTGGTATATCATGAAGTAATTACTTAAGTAATTACTCAGTATTGCCTATGCCTATATGTTTGTGGGTTCTCATATAAATATTTAGTAATATTCAAAATTACAGACTAAGTTCTATTATTTAATTCAAGTGTGTTTATACATAAAGATTACTCGATTATATTTATTTAATTTTATTAAAATAATGGAAATATTATACATATAATATGGTCATATATACAATATAATATTCAAACACAATGATCACAATTTCAATTGTAATTTATGAGAGATTTTAATATAATGGTATTGTCACTCATCACTTACTATCAATTCAGGTCTTCCTTCTGATTTGCTTTCCTATTAATAACAACATAATTTTTCAGGTCACCAAGATCTAAACTTCAAAATTATCTTTGACCTCATCATCTTTTCTTTGCCATCAAATCAAGCCAGTCATAGAATCTTATCAGTTCTATCTTCTTCATTTTATATACGTATTCCCTTTCTAATGCCACTTCTAAATTTCAGGTCTTTGTATATACATACAACTCATTTCAACTCTCCTTCCCAGCCTCATATTTTCTTTCCTTCTAGGCACACCTTAGACTTCAGCTTAATATATACCCCATTCCCCAGATATCCCTCATTTCTCAGCATCCTTCCTTTGTTCATGCTAAATGATCCCAGATTCATTTATTCATCAATTTTTACAGAAAATCCTACTCATCTTTCAAAATTTTGCCTAAATTCCATTTTGTAAAATAACCAAACTGGAACTTTGCTTTATAAGAAGAACTCTAGCCCTTCTTCATCTGCTGTTGACCTTTTAGCTAGATAAGCTTTTCTCTAAACAAGTTTAAGGGTGTTCCTCCTTTCATTAAGTTTTCTTCTCTTTCCTGACTATCTTACTTAACAGATGAAGACATCACTTATTTTTACATTAAATATTTTTTATTGTCTTTCTCCTGTCACCAGAATCCAGAATAAAATCCCTGAGCATATAGATTTTTCTTTTTTCCTGTTCACTGCTGAATCCCCATTCTTCTCAAACTGTGCCTGTCAGAGAGTAGCACCAAAAGTGTTTTCAATTACTAAATGTCCAGTCAGGAATAATCTTCTCTCTTATACCTGCTTAAAGTACTTAATATATCCTACATGTATTATTAATATTTTTGCGATTTTGTTAGTATGTTTTAAACTCGCTTAAAAGAGATTTTCATAATTTATTATTCACCTCTTATAGTATATTATTTGTAATAGGTCCACAGTAAGAATTTTTAATATATGTTGCCTAAATGAGCTACTCTTATATAATGGTGGTGATTAATATGTAGATATGTGAATTTAGTTTCACAAAGTCCACATTTTCACTGTAATCCTTTATAAGAGTAGGTGACTACTTTAATATTTCTTTCAAAAACACTATAGGTTACTTTCTTGATTTTCTACATTACTTTTAAAATGTCACTTGTTTCAAAACTATTTTAAAATTTATTTCTCTTTTCTAATAAATTCACTATTCTATTGGAATAGCATATTTTAGGATCTTTAGGATACATGAGTGATACAAAAATGGCATCTTCATTCTTGTTTACCTTGTTACAAAACTGTATTTATCTTTGTGGATTTAAAAAAAAAATCTCAAGGCAGAAATGCCAATACTTACATTAATAAGGCTTTTAGAACATTAATGATCATATTAATAAATGTTCTAGAAGTACTCAGACACATAGAAGTCAAGGCCACAGTTTCCAGAACCAGACTGCTGGGTTTAGTGCCTTCCTCTATCCCTGGCTTTTCTGATTTAGTCATTTGTTAAGAAAAAAAGGAATATAATAAAAATAAAGAATTTCAGTGAACTCCGGGAGTTGGTGATGGACAGGGAGGCCTGGCATGCTGCGATTCATGGAGTCACAAAGAGTCGGACACGACTGAGCGACTGAACTGAACTGAACTGATTATCACCGTAGAATTTGTTAGTCTATGTAAAAAACTTAAACAGTGTCTCACACAACAGACCTACATAAGTGCCTGCTAGTTTGGTTATTATGATTGAGAGAATGTCACAGTTGAGAGTGATTTTTCAGAACTTCAGGCATGTAATCATCATCCTATAGAATGATAAATTCCTTTCTGCACTCCCAGGGCAGATCCGTCACTCACAGGCAGACTCACAAAGAAATAAGTTCATGAGCCTGATGTATGAACTTAAAAGTTATAAATGTGTAAATCACAATTCTGGTTTACCTATGTGCAGTAAGAATGCTTACAATACTAGGGAAGCAGATAAGTTGTTCAACCTCGTCTCCATGTGGGTGAGACAAAGGAAGCCGAAAAGCCAAATGTTAATTGAAATGGCTTAGTGAGCATGTTAATTAAAGAAGAAACTGGTGTTTGATTTTGATATGAAGTGGCATTATGCTAAAAATAATGATGCCAGGCAGCATTCTTGGAACTGAACCTCCTCTCCTGGGGTGGGAGGACACCGTGTCTTCACCCATGCTATGCTTCCTGGCCTAAAAAACTCTGTTCTTGGTGACATAAGTTTTTGTCAGGTATGTTAATTTAGTCAATTGTTATATACTTGTAAATACCTAGAAATATTTTCTGTCACTTCATAGGGAATTTTCAGCATTTCAGACTCTCTCTATGTAGGTAAGAGGGAATTCTTGCTTCACTCTATGTTCTTACCTGGCTAAAGGCATCCTGTTTGGTACCCTTAGTCTTTTTTATATTGTTTTATGTTGTATTTTTTATTTTTAAAATTTTAAGTTACTGTGGTGAAAACACTTAACATGAGATCTACTTCCTAAAATAATTTTAAGTCTACAACACACTATTGTTGACCACAGGTAACCAAAAGAGTTTGGTAGCACCCAAACTATTACCATGTACTATGTATGGAAAATGGAGAAGGCAATGGCACCCCACTCCAGTACTCTTGCCTGGAAAATACCATGGATGGAGGAGCCTGGTAGGCTGCAGTCCATGGGGTTGTGAACAGTCAGACTTGACTGAGTGACTTCACTTTCACTTTTCACTTTCATGCATTGGAGAAGGAAATGGCAACCCACTCCAGTATTCTTGCCTGGAGAATCCCAGGGATGAGGGAGCCTGGTGGTCTGATGTCTGTGGGGTCACACAGAGTCGGACATGACTGAAGTGACTTAGCAACACAGCAGCAGCATGCATGGAAAAAGTGAAGTATACATTATTATTAAGACACACAACAGAAAAGAAGTATTGGTATATACTTTGGAATATTACATTAGAGAAAACAATGAACTTCCTGTTAGCTCTTATTTCCTCTTAGTACATTTTGATGTGTCCTAAAGTAGTCCGCTGATGCAGTGAAGTTAACAGAAGACACAGCCAAATATGTTTCATTTTTTTCAGAATGAAAACTCAGCTCTTCTATCACCAATCTGAGCTCAACATGAAAGATATATTTTAATATTCATGGTTCAACTTGCATGCTCTGTTTTTATTATGAGGATTCAATAATAATACACATTTATACACATATGCATTCACACACACACATACATTTCTGAAAATCTAGAGCCATATCTGAATGTAAAGCAGGCAACTAAACATATTTATTCCAAGTGGTTAAATAGTCTCGAAAAATAAAGCAAAACCCCCAAAAGTCCTAAAACAGTATCTTATAAAGAATAAAAAACTTTCTCTAGACATCTACATAAAACCTTACACCTATGGTCAACAATATTGTGTTGTACACTTAAAATATTTTTAGCAAGTAGATCTCATGTTAAGTGTTTTCACCACAGTAACTTAAAATTTTAAAAAATAAAGAATAAAACATAAAATAATATAAAAATGACTAAGGGCACATAATAAAAATAACATTTTTGTGCTTTAACCTCACAGTGCACTTAATTTAGATGTAGATATTTGTGGGGAAAACGTTCAGTTCTGAATAGAATGGTTCTAATTATTAAATGCCACTGCAGAAAATGCAAATGTTTCATCTACATAAGCTTCATTATGCCAGAAAACTACAAGTAAAATATTTAGTGCTAACTTTAAGATGGGAATATGTCTTCCTTATTGTGCTGTAACTTTACTCTGAGAAATATTTCTGGGAAGAAAAGATTAATTTTACTGTTTGTGCATTTAACTGGAGATTGTTCACGATTGATGATTTTGGCTTAGTAAGGCATCATTTTCAAAAAGAAAAAAAGGAAAGAAACAGGTGAGACTATCCATGGAAAGTGAGACTTGGCACCCACTATTTTAAACTATATAGCTTCAATTATCGCTCTATTTTACACTGAACACATAATAATATTGTTTAATTTTAATACTTTAGGTGTCAGTAATTCAGAATTTGTTATCAAGTGGAGTCAGTTGGTAGAAATGAATTTTCTCACAATGTGAGAGGCAAAGTTAGACCATACACAAAATTCTAATGCAATAAAATCACTTAAAAATAACTCTTTAAAAAACTTTAAATAGCTAAGCTTTATGTGCAGTAAGATATAATAAAATATAATTTAAAACAAACTTTTTCAGCAGTATTTTCAGGCAGTATCTTTGGAGCATAACATCCTCTCACAAGAAGGGCCTCACCTCTTTTGCAATGATATGCTCACTGAGCTAAATACAGTCCCTTCTGCTTGACATGTGAAAATACATTACAGATACATTGAGTTAATATCAATATTTAATAATAACCTGCATTTCTAAAGCACTTGTTTGCATTTATAAAGCACTTCCTTCGTAGCTCAGTGGTAGAGAATCCACCTGCAAGGCAGGAGAACTGCAGAAAATGCAGGTTCAATTCCTGGGTTGGGAAGATACCCTGGAGAAAGAAATGACAACCTGCTGCAGTATACTTGCCTGGAAAAATCCCATGGACAGAGGAGCTAGACAAGCTATAGTCCATGGGATCCCAAGAGAGTTGGACAGGACTTAGTGACTAAACAACAACAATGTGTCATATTACAACATTTGATTGATTGTCTTATCAATTCTGTGATGCAAAGTAGATATTAAAATCCTTCCATTTAAGTTGAGGTTATTGAACCACAAAAAGATTATGATTATTCAAGATCACACAAATAGTTATGCAAGTAAGTGACTTACCTTAAATTTATTCACTGACTACTTATTATATGTCAGGCCTTATGTAATTAGGTAAAAATAAATCCACAGTACTTGTAGACCACCAGGATCCTCTGTCCATGGAATTCTCCAAGAAAGAATACTGACATGGGAAGCTATTCCCTTCTCTAGGGAATCTTCCTGACCTAGGGATCGAACCCAGGTCTCCAGCATTGCAGGCAGATTCTTTACCATCTGAGCCACCAGAGAATCCTTTCCTTATAGAGCACTTGTTGAATACCAGACAATGTTCTAATTGCTTTATAACTATAATTTATGTAATCAATTTACAGGTGGGAAAGTGAGGAAAAAGAGATTAAGTAAGTGATTTGGGGTCACCAATGTATTGAGAGATAGAGCCAGCATAAGAACCCATGTGTCCATAAATGCAATTCTATGATTTTCTATTTCATATGCCCAGGGACCTGAGAGTATTACTGAAAATGATTTTAAATTTTGAAAAATAGGATGCAAATGATATTTAAATTAAACTTGATACAAAAATAATTGTAAGTAAGGAAGAGATTTGGGAAAATGAAGAAAAATTTAGTAAATTAAAAAAATAAAATAGGATAATTGAAAAGTATAACAGCATTATTTAAAAATGTAGATGGAAGCAAGATTCAAAGTCATCATGAGGGAAGTGAAATGTTCTATGTATGTTATCTTAAATGATACCCCCTCAAGGGACTTGGTGAATTCATTGGCATATTCTTTTATTTAAAAACAAAAATACTAGTTTCATGAATTTGTTTTAATTAAATACTTTGTGTTGGATATTTTTTTCTCAAAGCACTGATGTGAGCCAGTTTTCTGACATTCATTTTCTTTATAGTCTTCAAAGAGTATGTGCTAATACAGACATGATCAAGACCTTGGTATTCTTACAAACAAGAGTTTGTTCAACTCAGGAGCATTTGGGAAAGGGAGAAGTTACAAAAATATTAAAAACAAAGAGCAAGCAGAGTTGAGTATTTAAATATGTTTATGCTTTCATATATATTTTTTGTCAGATTCACTTAAGGGTTATTTAGTTCACACAAGATTACCTTCTAGAGTTTCTGTGGATATACAACTGAGTGCTATGACCCCACATCTTATATACTGTTGCTTTTAATCACCTTGGTGAATTTACACTTTCTCTTTTAAAGAGATAATGCAGTGACTAAGAGTGAAGGATGTGAAAACTATGCGATGGAAAGTTGAGGAGAAAATGGGTCAGTCATTATCCAACAGCCTAACATGCTATTTTCTCTATCATCTCTCCTTTGGTATATACATGTACCCCCATTCAAAAGCTCAGGGAAAAGAAAAATACAGTTTTCTACAGTACTTTCCACTTCACTGGAATTAATCATACAAAAAACTACTATTTTATAGATTTTGTGCTAGATCTAACATTAATCCTCTCAACCATCCCATAAGGGGAGACCTGCTAGGATTTCACTGTGTAGATGAAGCTTTAGAGTGATCAGTAGGCAGAAACAAAACTCAACCCTCTGTAATTCCAAATATGTGCTCAAAATTGTTATTCTTAACAAGGAGGTCACTTGTTAAAAAACATTTTTAAAAGTGTTGTCTTTCATGGTCCTACTTCATGGTTCATTGTCCTAAAGACTCTCAAGAGTGATAGGACCTTTTCAAATTTTGTTTAAATATTAAAACCACTTATCTTGGAAGTTTTAAAAAAATTCTCACTCCTAGGTCATCAGTTCAGTTCAGTCACTAGTCGTGTCCGACTCTTCACAACCCCCTAAATTGCAGCACGCCAGGCCTCCCTGACCATCACCAACTCCCGGAGTTCACTCAAACTCATGTCCATCAAGTCGGTGATGCCATTCAGCCATCTCAGCCTCTGTCATCCCCTTCTTCTCCTGCCCCCAACCCCTCCCAGCATCAGAGTCTTTTCCAATCAGTTAACTCTTTGCATCAGTCATAAGGTGGCCAAAGTACTGGAGTTTCAGCTTTAGCATCATTCCTTCCAAAGAACACCAGGACTGATCTCCTTTCAAATGGACTGGTTGGATCTCCTTACAGTCCAAGCAACTCTCAAGAGTCTTCTCCAACACCACAGTTCAAAAGCATCAATTCTTAATTGCTCAGCTTTCTTCACAGTCCAACTCTCACATCCATACATGACCACAGGAAAAACCACAGCCTTGACTGGACGGACCTTTGTTGGCAAAGTAATGTCTCTGCTTTTGAATATGCTATCTAGGTTGGTCATAACTTTGCTTCCAAGGAGTGAGCATCTTTTAGTTTCATGGCTGCAATCACCATCTGCAGTGATTTTGGAGCCCCCCAAAAATAAAGTCCGACACTGTTTCCACTGTTTCCCCATCTATTTCCCATGAAGTGATGGGACCAGATGCCATGATCTTCTTTTTCTGAATGTTGAGCTTTACACCAACTTTTTCACTCTCCACTTTCATTTTCAAGAGGACTTTTAGTTCCTCTTCACTTTCTGCCATAAAGGTGGTGTCATCTGCATATCTGAGGTTATTGATATTTCTCCCAGCAATCCGATTCCAGCTTGTCCTTCTTCCAGCCCAGTGTTTCTCATGATGTATTGTGCATATAAGTTAAATAAGCAGGGTGACAATATACAGCCTTGACATACTCCTTTATTTGGAACCAGTATGTTGTTCCTTGTCCAGTTCTAACTGTTGCTTCCTGACCTGCATGCAGATTTCTCAAGAGGCAGGTCAGGTGGTCTGGTATTCCCATCTCATTCAGAATTTTCCACAGTTTATTGTGATCCACACAGTCAAGGCTTTGGTATAGTCAATAAAGCAGAAATAGATGTTTTTCTGGAACTCTCTTGCTTTTTCGATGATCCAGTGGATGTTGGCAATTTGATCTCTCATTCCTCTGCCTTTTCTAAAACCAGCTTGAACATCAGGAAGTACACGGTTCATGTATTGCTGAAGCCTGGCTTGGAGAATTTTGAGCATTACTTTACTAGGGTGTGAGATGAGTGCAATTGTGTGGTAGTTTGAGCATTCTTTGGCATTGCCTTTCTTTGGGATTGGAATGAAAACTGACCTTTTCCAGTCCTGTGGCCACTGCTGAGTTTTCCAAATTTGCTGGCATACTGAGTGCAGCACTTTCACAGCATCATCTTTCAGGATTTGAAATAGCTCAACTGGAATTCCATCACCTCCACTAGCTTTGTTCATAGTGATGCTTTCTAAGGTTCACTTGACTTCATATTCCAGGATGCCTGGCTCTAGGTGAGTGATCACATCATTGTGATTATCTTGGTTGTGAAGATCTTCTTTATACAGTTCTTCTGTGTATTCTTGCCACCTCTTCTTAATATATTCTGCTTCTGTTAGGTCCAGACCATTTCTGTCCTTTATCGAGCCCATCTTTGCATGAAATGTTCCCTTGGTATCTCTAATTTTCTTGAAGAGATCTCTAGTCTTTCCCATTCTGTTCTTTTCCTCTATTTCTTTGCATTGATCGCTGAAGAAGGCTTTCTTATTTCTCCTTGCTATTCTTTGGAACTCTGCATTCAGATGCTTATATCTTTCCTTTTCTCCTTTGCTTTTCACTTCTCTTCTTTTCACAGCTATTTGTAAGGCCTCCTCAGAGCGCCATTTTTGCTTTTTTGCAATTCTTTTCCATGAAGATGGTCTTGATCCCTGTCTCCTATACAATGTCATGAACTTCCGTCCATAGTTCACCAGGCACTCTATCTATCACATCTAGTCCCTTAAACCTATTTTACACTTCCACTGTATAATCATAAGGGATTTGATTTAGGTCATACCTGAATGGTCTAGTGGTTTGCCCTACTTCCTTCAATTTAAGTCTGAATTTGGCAAATAGGAGTTCCTGATCTGAGCCATAGTCAGCTCCCAGTCTTCTTTTTGCTGACTGTATAGAGCTTCTCCATCTTTGGCTGCAAAGAATATAATCAGTCTGATTTCCATGTTGACCATCTGGTGATGTCCATGTGTAGAGTCCTCTCTTGTGTTGTTGGAAGAGGGTGTTTGCTATGACCAGTGGATTCTCTTGGCAAAACTCTATTAGCCTTTGCCCTGTTTCATTCCATATACCAAGGCCAAATTTGCCCATAATTCCAGGTGTTTCTTAACTTCCTGCTTTTGCATTCCAGTCCCCTATAATGAAAAGGACATCTTTTTTTGGATGTTAGTTCTAAAAGGTCTTGTGGGTCTTCATAGAACCATTCAACTTCAGCTTCTTCAGTGTTACTGGTTGGGACATAGACGTGGATTACTATGATATTGAATGGTTTGGCTTGAAAACGAACAGAGATCATTCTGTCGTTTTTGAGATTGCATCCAAGTACTGCATGTCGGACTCTTTTGTTGACCATGATGGCTACTCCATTTCTTCTGAGGGATTCCTGCCCGCAGTAGTAGATATAATGGTCATCTGAGTCAAATTCACCCATTCCAGTCCATTTTAGTTCGCTGATTCCTAGAATGTTGATGTTCACTCTTGCCTTCTCCTGTTTGACCACTTCCAATTTGCCTTGATTCATGGACCTGACATTCCAGGTTCCTATGCAATACTGCTCTTTACAGCATTGGACCTTGCTTCTATCACCAGTCACATCCACAGCTGGGTATTGTTTTTGCTTTGGCTCCATCCTTTCATTCTTTCTGGAGTTATTTCCTTACTGATCTCCAACAGCATATTGGGCACCTACCGACCTGGGGAATTCCTCTTTCAGTATCCTATCATTTTGCCTTTCATACTGTTCATGGGGTTCTCAAGGCAAGAATACTGAAGTGGTTAGCTATTCCCTTTTCCAGTGGATCACATTCTGTCAGACCTCTCCACCATGACCTGCCCATCTTGGGTGGCCCCACAGGGCATGGCTTAGTTTCATTGAGTTAGACTAGGCTGTGGTCTGTGTGATCAGATTGACTAGTTTTCTGTGATTATGGTTTCAGTGTATCTGCCCTCTGATGCCCTCTCACAACACCTACCATCTTACTTGGGTTTCTCTTACCTTGGATGTGGGGTATCTCTTCACGGCTGCTCCAGCAAAGTGCAGCCGCTGTTCCTTACCTTGAACGAGGGGTATCTCCTCACAACCGCCCCTCCTGACTTTGAACGTGGAGTGGCTCCTAGGTCATACCCCATACCAATTAAATCACGACTGTTGAAAGTGATACCAGAAAAAATATTATTTTGGTAATTTTACAGATCATTCTAGAATATAATTATATTTGAGAGCCATACTTCTAGATAACTTGTTCCCTAGATTTAGTGCTTTTACAGTCTATCACACCAGCATAGTTACCCAGTGTTTACCCAAGTTCAGTTCAGTTGCTCAGTCATGTCCGACTCTTTGCGACCCCATGAATCGCAGCACGCCAGGCCTCCCGGTCCATCACCGTCTCCCGGAGTTCACTCAGACTCACGTCCATCGAGTCTGTGATGACATCCAGCCATCTCATCCTCGATCGTCCTCTTCTCCTCCTGCCCCCAATCCCTCCCAGCATCAGAGTCTTTTCCAATGAGTCAACTCTTCACTTGAGGAAGCCAAAGTACTGGAGTTTCAGCTTTAGCATCATTCCTTCCAAAGAAATCCCAGGGTTGATCTCCTTCAGAATGGACTGGTTGGATCTCCTTGCAGTCCAAGGGACTCTCAAGAGTCTTCTCCAACACCACACTTCAAAAGCATCAATTCTTCAGCGCTCAGCCTTCTTCACAGTCCAACTCTCACATGTATATATGACCACAGGAAAAACCATACCCTTGACTAGACGGGCCTTAGTCAGCAAAGTGATGTCTCTGCTTTGGAATATACTGTCTAGGTTGGTCATAACTTTTCATCTGGCTGCAGTCACCATCTGCAGTGATTTTGGAGCCGAAAAATATAAAGTCTGACACTGTTTCCACTGTTTCCCCATCTATTTCCCATGAAGTGATGGGACCAGATGCCATGATCTTCGTTTTCTGAATGTTGAGCTTTAAGCCAACTTTTTCGCTCTCCTCTTTCACTTTCATCAAGAGGCTTTTTAGCTCCTCTTCACTTTCTGCCATAAGGGTGGTATCATCTGCATATCTGAGGTTATTGATATTTCTCCTGGCAATCTTGATTCCAGCTTGTGTTTCTTCCAGTCCAGCGTTTCTCATGATGTACTCTGCATAGAAGTTAAATAAGCAGGGTGACAATATACAGCCTTGGCGTACTCCTTTTCCTGTTTAAAACCAGTCTGTTGTTCCTTGCCCAGTTCTAACTGTTGCTTCCTGACCTGCATGCAGATTTCTCAAGAGGCAGGTCAGGTGGTCTGGTATTCCCATTTCATTCAGAATTTTCCACAGTTTATTGTGATCCACACAGTCAAAGGCTTTGGCATAGTCAATAAAGCAGAAATAGATGTTTTTCTGGAACTCTCTTGCTTTTTCCATGATCCAGCGGATGTTGGCAAGTTGATCTCTGATTCCTCTGCCGTTTCTAAAACCAGCTTGAATGTCAGGGAGTTCACGGTTCACGTATTGCTGAAGCCTGGCTTGGAGAATTTTTCCTGGTAATAACCTTGACTGTTAAAAAACAGTTGTTAGGTTAGTTCAAATCTATCATTCTCGTTCCATCCCTTGATGTTAGTCCTGTCTCACTGGAATAATGCAATTTTTAGACCTGTTTTGCATGTGGCAATATAGTGGAAGTTGATTTTATCATCCCCTTAATTTTCTCTTCTCCAGGGAAAACCTGGAGAAAAGATAAAAATCTTATTATTATCCTAGTACTTTCTTTTGAATACACTGGTTAGCAGTATGATATCTTGGAGAGAACTTGGGCTTTAGAATCATAATGCCTTTAGTTTACATTCCATATCTGCTACTTACAGTCTTGTGAACTTGAAAAAGTTATTGAATTTCTCAGCTTCCTTTCTGCCACAAATAATGCTACTTCATGCAACTTTTATGAGTATAAAATGAGATAGGTGGAGTAGGAGTAAGGCTTTTAGAAGCTCTGAGCACTGAGAATTTAGTGATTTATCACAGTCCACTTCATCCCCCACATATTTAATTCAAATGAAAACAACACTAAACCAGACAAGAAGAAGAAATGAATCCAGTTAATATCTAGGGATTTTCCCCTTCATCAATACTGTTACTTTAAAATCATTAATAGCAAGTATACAATTCATTAAATACATATACCCATTTCTTTTTACCTTTATTTAGCTGATGCCCCAAAGGTATGTTTAACCTCCTACTGAGTAATATAAGTATTAAAGTGCCCAAATGCAGCTCTGCTTAGTATAATTGAGAAGAGGGCAGACATGTATAATTTTAGACAAGTTGTTTAACCTCTTCCACAGACTTCAGTTTCCTGAATTGTAAAATTAAGACAATAGATGCCCTGAAGAATTATTGTAAAGGTTGTGAGACTCTCAGGGGATTAAAATAAATGATGTATAAAAAGTGCTTATAAGTGATCAAAAACAGTAGGTTAGAACATCAGCTCTGAAGCTTATTTTGAATTCAATTCTTTTCATTTACTGACTCTAAAATCTTGGTCAAATTATATGGTACTGTTTCTCAATTTCCTTCTTGGAAAATGAGGATAAAAATATTTCCACTTAGAGTTTTGTGAGTTTTAAATAATTGATACCCTTAATGCATTTATCACAAAATAAGGTCTCAATATGTGCTTCCTCTTGTCATTATTATTAAAATAACAGTGATTTTTATTAGACGTGAAAATAACCTGGCCCACTTGGTAGGCGTTCAAAGTGTGGTGGCATGCTTTCTTTTCAATTGAGGGACCCATAATTGAATACATTGCTAAAATTTAGAGAGAATCTGTACATTGTAGCTATTCACTGAATAAATGTTGAATGAATGAGTGAATAAATAAGTGAATGTTATCTCACAATGTGTATAACTTTCCTCATTGTAATTATAGGTTCATAGTTCTAATTAGTAGAACCTAAAATACAGGTGTATGTCATTCTCTCCAAATAACCTAAATTCCAGTTAATATTAAACTTTTAAAACTTAGAAAGCTATTTTATTTATAAAATACATCCATTTTTATTTATTTCTATTTACATTTTTATGAGTTTCTAATCACATTTATGGTGTTCTTACTATGTCTGAATAGGATGATACTATAAAAGAAAACTTTCAAAAATGTTTCTAACCTAGCTCAACATTATATAACAGCATGATTGCTAACTTTCATTCCCTGTAATTCTAGCTTGAGGCTCTTATTACATGAAAAAAAAATTACTGAGACATTTAATTTCTCAGTTTAGCTCAGCTTAGCACAACCTGAATCCCTTTACCTTCAAAATCACTTGCTCTAGTATTAGTGACACTTAGGCTTTCTCCAAGTCGTTTATGCTCTCTGGACCTTTGCATCATCATCTGTTAAATGGGGATGATATTGCCTAGCTCATGAGGATATTTTAAGAAACTAATGAAGTGTCATATCTGAAAATATCCTGAGATATGCAATGTACATACATACAACTATGTGTATATGTGTTTTCAGAGAGAGTGACAGATAAACCTGCTGCTTGCTCAAATACTTTTGTGACAAAAGGTACACAAATTAGCTATGCCTAAAGTTTAGATATTTACCTCAGTAAGTTGAGCACTCTAGCAGTGACTGTTTCAGAATGCTTATTTTTCTCCAAATATGACTCATGTGAAAATAAAGTACCTGCATTTTTCTACTTGTAACAGGCCAGAGTAGGTTCATTTTAAGTATGATATTCTGCACTTACATTTTTATAGCCTACTGCCAAATTTTAAAATTCAAGTTTATTCATTTTTCTTTATCTGCCTACAGTAAAATAAAAAAATATTGATTTCCTGAACAGATATCACTTGAAAGTTATATTACACGGTGAGCACATAGACTGCAAAATATTTGAGGACTCTGAATTCTGTAAAATAACTGACCCACATTTCCAGAGCTATTATCCTAGTGCTCATCTCTGATAGAGTCCCTTAGCTAGCTAACTGTGCTTCTACATTTTTCTTTATAAGCCAAGATGTCATTTGGCATATGTCAAAATGGTACTAAATATTAAGCCTTAGAGGAGTCAAAAAGTAATATACATAAAAAGAAAGGAGAAAACCCGAGGTACTTTAGTTTGAAAAGCAAAGTTTGATAGAAAAATGATAGTGATCATTTAAATTAGAGAACCTTTTCAAAGCATATAAATACTGGAAAATTTTCCTGGTTCCATATTAGGAGTTTCTAGAGATGATAGCTACTTTTTCTTTTAAAACCTTAATATGTGTAAGATGGAGACATGATGGGCCCCATGCTCAGTTGCTCAGTCATGGCTGACTCTTTGCAACTCCATGGACTGTTAGCCTGCCAGACTCTTCTGTCCATGGAATTGTCCAGGCAATAACACTGGCATGGGTTGCCATTTCTATAGACATGATATATATATATATATATAAATCCATGCTGATTGTCAAAGTAAAAGGACAACCGGAGCCAATTCAATTCATTTCACAGTAATTTTGCTTATTTTCAATATAGACTATATTTTTATTTTTTTAAGTGTGGAGAAATGAGGGAACCAGGGAAATAATTATACTGCCATGTACTAAAACCATAAATATGCTCCCTGCTGAGTTTTAACAAACCACCAGGATGAAAAACTAATGAAGGGTGAGCAAGAGAGTATCTGGTAATTTTCCTAAAGCACATTTATATTGCATTTGTAGAATGTCTTCCTCAGGAGAGCACAAATTATTTTTTATTAACAAAGAGCTGTAAGGAAAAAGTGCTGCTCTCTTTATTTTTTTGAAAGTTTAAATGTTTCTTACAGTTTTATCACTGTTAATACATAATAGAAAAAGAAGAGTAGCTTGTGCAATAAATAACTTGTGGTTGTAGTTAACACATGCAGGTCATTTATAATCTGAAGGAGAGTTATGACCAACCTAGATAACATATTAAAAGGCAGAGACATTACTTTGCCAACAAAGGTCCACCTAGTCAAGGCTATGGTTTTTCCAGTGGTCATGTATGAATGTGACAGTTGGCCTGTGAAGAAGGCTGATTGCCGAAGAATTGATGTTTTTGAACTGTGGTGTTGGAGAAGACTCTTGAGAGTCCCTTGGACTGCAAGGAGATCCAACCAGTCCATCCTAAAGGAGATCAGTCCTGGATGTTCATTGGAAGGACTGATGCTAAAGCTGAAACTCCAGTACTTTGGCCACCTGATGCGAAGAGCTGACTCATTGAAAAAGACTCTGATGCTGGGAGGGATTGGGGGCAGGAGGAGAAGGGGATGACAGAGGGTGAGATGGCTGGATGGCATCACTGACTCAATGGACATGAGTCTGAGTGAACTCCGGGAGATGGTGATGGACAGGGAGGCCTGGTGTGCTGTGATTCATGGGGTTGCAAAGAGTCGGACATGACTGAGTGACTGAACCGAACTGAACTGAATGATCATTTCTAGTGTTTTAAAAGTATATGGAATTTTCTCAGTAAGAAGTTTTTGTCTTATTGTGTATCTGAAAACATTCTAAAATGGTTTATTATTTAATGAACAGGGTTTTCTGAAATGAATTACCTATTTTTTCACACTCAGTTTCCTTTTTTCTTTGTTTTGAAATTCACAATCCTCCATATTTTCTCAAAGAAAAGTTCTCACACTACAGTTTTGAGACCTATGTTTTTTAAAACACAATAGACTTTTAAAATTCTATATTTTAAAAGAATTGTTAGATTTGGAGAATACTAAAAATATTTCTTAACTAGTTCAATCACTCTTTATATCAGTGACTGCTGAGAGTAAAATCTCATAAATAAGAAGGTAAATCCTTATTACATAGAGAATATAGTATTTATCTGCATGGATATATGTATTTTAATGGGCTTCCCTGGTAGCTTAGCTGGTAAAGAATCCGCCTGTGATGCAGGAGACCCCGGTTCAATTCCTGGGGTGGGAAGATCCCCTGGAGAAAGGATAGGCTATCACTCCAGTATTCTTGCCTGGAGAATCCCAAAGGACAGAGGAGCCTGGCGGGCTATAGTCCATGGTGTCACAAAGAGTTGAACATGACTGAGCAACTAAGCATGCACACATGTATTATAATAGTCTTTTTCTTACATTCATTTTTCTATTGGTTAGCTAAACTGACTTAAGACAAAATTAGCTTTAATAGCATGTAAACTGCTATCTGGATTTTGAATTTACTAAACCATGTCAATTGAAAAAATCATACAATATAAAAATTGAGAATTATATTTTATTCAGGGACCCATAAGAAAAAAATATTAATGTAATTTACTGACATTTCCTTAGAAATGGCAGTAGAATTTTCAGTAGCTACTGACTTCAACTTTTTACCCATGAACGAAATGATAGATTTTCATATTGTTTATGGGGTTCTCAAGGCAAAAATACTGAAGTGATTTTCCATTCCTTTCATTAGTGGACCATGTTTTGTCAGAAGTCTCCACCATGACCCACGTCTTAGCTGGCCCTATATGGCATGGCTCATAGTTTCATTGAGTTAGACAAGGCTGTGGTCCATGTGATCTGTTTGATTAGTTTTCTGTGATTGTGGTTTTCCCTGTGATGGAGGATAAGAGGCATAAGCTTCCTGATGGGAGAGACTGACTGGCAGAGAAACTGGTTCTTCTTCTGATCGGCGGGGCCATGTTCCATAACTCTTTAATCCAATTTCCTGTTGTTGGATGGGGCTGTGTTCTCTCCCTTTGGTTTGACTGGGGCCAAGCTATGGTGATTTGATTTAGGTCATACCTGAATGGTCTAGCAGTTTTCCCTACTTTCTTCAATTTAGGACTTATTTTGGTAATAAAGAGTTCATGATCTGAGCCACAGCCAGCTCCTGGTCTTGTTTTTGTTGACTGTATAGAGCTTCTCCATCTTTGGCTGCAAAGAATATAATCAGTCTGATTTCCATGTTGACCATCTGGTGATGTCCATGTGTAGAGTCTTCTCTTGTGTTGTTGGAAGAGGGTGTTTGCTACGACCAGTGTATTCTCTTGGCAAAACTCTATTAGCCTTTGCCCTGCTTCATTCCGTATTCCAAGGCCAAATTTGCCTGTTACTCCAGCTGTTTCTTGACTTCCTACTTTTGCATTCCAGTCCCCTATAATGAAAAGGACATCTTTCTTGGGTGTTAGCTCTAAAAGGTCTTGTAGGTCTTCATAGAACTGTTCAACTTCAGCTTCTTCAGTGTTACTGGTTGGGGCATAGACTTGGATTACCATGATATTGAATGATTTGCCTTGGAAACAAACAGAGATCATTCTGTCGTTTTTGAGATTGCATCCAAGTACTGCATGTCGGACTCTTTTGTTGACCATGATGGCTACTCCATTTCTTCTGAGGGATTCCTGCCCGCAGTAGTAGATATAATGGTCATCTGAGTCAAATTCACCCATTCCAGTCCATTTTAGTTCGCTGATTCCTAGAATGTTGATGTTCACTCTTGCCTTCTCCTGTTTGACCACTTCCAATTTGCCTTGATTCATGGACCTGACATTCCAGGTTCCTATGCAATACTGCTCTTTACAGCATCAGACCTTGCTTTTATAACCAGTCGCATCCATAACTGGGTATTGTTTTTACTTTGGCTCCATCCCTTCATTCGTTCTGGGGTTATTTCTCCACTGATCTCCAACAGCATATTGGGCACCTACCGACCTGGGGAGTTCCTCTTTCAATATCCTATCATTTTGCCTTTTCATACTGTTCAGGAGACAGGGATCAAGACCATCCCCATGGAAAAGAAATGCAAAAAAGCAAAATGGCTGTCTGGGGAGGCCTTACAAATAGCTGTGAAAAAAAGAGAAGTGAAAAGCAAAAGAGATAAAGATATAAGCATCTGAATGCAGAGTTCCAAAGAATCGCAAGAAGACATAAGAAAGCCTTCTTCAGCGATCAATGCAAAGAAATAGAGGAAAAGAACAGAATGGGAAAGGCTAGAGATCTCTTCAAGAAAATTAGAGCTACCAAGGGAACATTTCATGCAAAGATGGGCTCGATAAAGGACAGAAATGGTCTGGACCTAACAGAAGCAGAAGATATTAGAAGAGGTGGCAAGAATACACAGAAAAACTGTATAAAGAAGATCTTCACGACCACGATAATAACGATGGTGTGATCACTCATCTAGAGCCAGACATCCTGGAATATGAAGTCAAGTGGGCCTTAGAAAGCATTACTACGAACAAAGCTATTGGAGGTGATGACATTCCAGTTGAGCTATTTCAAATCCTGAAAGATGATGCTGTGAAAGTGCTGCACTCAGTATGCCAGCAAATTTGGAAAACTCAGCAGTGGCCACAGGACTGGAAAAGGTCAGTTTTCATTCCAATCCCAAAGAAAGGCAATGCCAAAGAATGCTCAAACTACCACACAATTGCACTCATCTCACACACTAGTAAAGTAATGCTCAAAATTCTCCAAGCCAGGCTTCAGCAATACGTGAACCGTGTACTTCCTGATGTTCAAGCTGGTTTTAGAAAAGGCAGAGGAACCAGAGATCAAATTGCCAACATACACTGGATCATGGAAAAAGCAAGAGAGTTCCAGAAAAACATCAATTTCTGCTTTATTGACTATGCCAAAGCCTTTGACTGTGGGACCACAATAAACTGTGGAAAATTCTGAATGAGATGGGAATACCAGACCACCTGACCTGCCTCTTGAGAAATCTGCATGCAGGTCAGGAAGCAACAGTTAGAACTGGACAAGGAACAACAGACTGGTTTTAAACAGGAAAAGGAGTACGCCAAGGCTGTATATTGTCACCCTGCTTATTTAACTTCTATGCAGAGTACATCATGAGAAACGCTGGACTGGAAGAAACACAAGGTGGAATCAAGATTGCTGGGAGAAATATCAATAACCCCAAATATGCAGAGGACACCACCCTTATGGCAGAAAGTGAAGAGGAACTAAAAAGCCTCTTGATGAAAGTGAAAGAGGAGAGTGAAAAAGTTGGCCTAAAGCTCGACATTCAGAAAATGAAGATCATGGCATCTGGTCCCATCACTTCATGGGAAATAGATGGGGAAACAGTGGAAACTGTCAGAGTTTATTTTGGGGGCTCCAAATCACTGCAGATGGTGACTGCAGCCATGAAATTAAAAGACGCTTACTCCTTGGAAGAGAAGTTATGACCAACCTAGATAGCATATTCCAAAGCAGAGACATCACGTTGCTGACTAAGGTCTGTCTAGTCAAGGGTATGGTTTTTCCAGTGATCACGTATAGATGTGAGAGTTGGACTCTGAAGAAGGCTGAGCGCCAAAGAATTGATGCATTTGAATTGTGGTGTTTGAGAAGACTCTTGAGAGTCTCTTGGACTGCAAGGAGATCCAACCAGTCCATTCTGAAGGAGATCAACCCTGGGATTTCTTTGGAAGGAATGAGGCTGAAGCTGAAGCTCCAGTACTTTGGCTACCTCATGCAAAGAGTTGACTCATTGGAAAAGACTCTGATGCTGGAAGGGATTGGGGGCAGGAGGAGAAGGGAACGACAGAGGCTGAGATGGCTGGATGTCATTACAGACTCGATGGACGTGAGTCTGAGTGAACTCCGGGAGATGGTGATGGACGGGGAGGCCTGGCGTGCTGCGATTCATGGGGTTGCAAAGAGTCGAACACGACTGAGCGACTGAACTGAACTGAACTGAAGCTATGGTGGAGGTAATGAAGATATTGGCGACCTCTCTCCAAAGGTCCCATGGACACACTGTAGCACTCAGTGCCCCTGACCCTGCAGCAGGCCACTGCTGACCCACACCTCTGACGGAGACCCCTGAACACTCACAGGCAATTCTGGGTCAGTCTCTTGTGGGGTCACAGCTCCTTTCTCCTGGGTCATAGTGCAAACAAAGTTTTGTTTGTGTACTCCAAGAGTCTGTTTCCCCAGTCCTGTGTAAGTCCTGTGTAAGTTCTGCTGGCTCTATGGTGGGGTTAATGGTGACCTCCTCCAAGAGGGCTTATGCCATACCCAAGTCTGCTGCACCAAGAGTCCCTGCCCATATGGCAGTCCAGTACTGACCTGTACCTCCACAGGAGACACTCAGAGTCAGGTCTGGCTAATTTCCATGGGGTCTCTTTGTGCACACTAAGTTTTGTTTGAGCCCGCTGAGCATTTCTGATGAGTATGGGGCTTGATTCTAAAATCGATTTTGTCCCTCCTACTGTCTTGCTGGGGTTTCTCCTTTGATCTTGAAGGTCTCAGCTACTACAAGACAAATCTTCACCCCAGGCCCAAAGTAGTAAATGCTTTATTTTGGGGGGGCTCTAAAGTCACTGCAGATGGTGACTGCAGCCATGAAATTAAAGTACATTTGCTCCTTGGAAGAATAACTACAGCCACCCTAGAGAGTATATTAAAAAGCCAGAGACATTACTTTGCCAACCAAGGTCCATCTAGTCAAAGCTATGTTTTTCCCAAGAGTCATGTCCAGATGAGAGAATTGGACTATAAAGAAAGCTGAGCATGGAAGAATTGATTCTTTTTATCTGTGGTATTGGAGAAGACTCTTGAAAGTTCCTTGGACTGCAAAGACATCAAGTCATTTGATCCTAAAGGAAATCAGTCCTGAATATTCATTGGAAGGACTGATACTGAAGCTGAAACTTCAATGTTTAGCCACCTGATGTGAAGAATTGACTCATTGAAAAGACCCTGATGCTAGAAAAGATTGAAGGCAAGAGGAGAAGGGGATGATAGAGGATGAGATGGGTAGATGGCATCACCAACTCGATGGACATGAGTCTGAGTAAGCTCCAGGAGTTGGTGATAGACAGGAAGGCCTGACATGCTACAGTCCATGGGGTCGCAAAGATTCGGATAGGACTGAACAACTGAACTGAACTGAAATGAGAGATTAAGTTTACTTACCAAATACTAAAATCTGATTCTGGTCTTTAAATTACCTCTTGGGAATTCCCTGGTGGTCCTGTAGTTAATATTATGCACTTCCACTGCAGGGAAACAGGTTTCATCCCTAGTCTGGGAACTAAGATTCCACAGGCCTTCAGTTCAGTTCAGTTGCTAAGTCACATCCGACTCTTTCCGACCCCATAGACAGCAGCATGCCAGGCCTTCCATCACCAACTCCTGGAGTTTACTCAAACTCTTGTCCATTGAGTTGGTGATGCCATCCAATAATCTCATCCTCTGTCATCCCCTTCTCCTCCTGCCTTCAATCTTTCCCAGCATCAGGGTCTTTTCCAATGAGTCAGTTCTTTGCATCAGATGGCCACAGTATTGGAATTTCAGCTTCAGCATCAGTCCTTCCAATGAATATTCAGGACTGATTTCCTTTAGGATGGATTGATTGGATCTTCTTGCAGTCTAATGAATCTCAAGAGTCTTCTCCAACACCACAGATCAAAAGCATCAGTTATTTTGACACTCAGCTTTCTTTATAGTCCAACTCTCACATCCATGTATGACTCCTGGAAAAGCCATAGCTTTACTAGATGGACCTTCGTTGGCAAAGTAATGTCCCTGCTTTTTAATATGCTGTCTAGGTTGGTCATAACTTTTCTTCCAAGAAGCAAGCGTCTTTAATTTCATGGCTGCAGCCACCATCTGCCATGATTTTGGAGCCCCCCAAAATAGTCACTGTTTCCACTGTTTCCCATCTGTGCCATGAAATGATGGGACCAGATGCCATAATCTTAGTTTTTTGAATGTTGAGTTTCAAGCCAACATTTTCACTCTCCTCTTTCACTTTCATCAAGAGGCTCTTTAGTTCTTCTTCACTTTTCTGCAATAAGAGTGGTATCATTTGCAAATCTGAGGTTGTTGATATTTCTGCAAGCAATCTTCATTCTAGCTTGTTCTTCATGCAGTCCAGCATTTCTCATGATATACTCTGCATTAAGTCACCTGCCTTCTGGTATGGTCAAAAAACAGAAAGCAATTACTCTCTTGGAATTGTGATTAACTTAGAACGTTTTAAGTAAGAATCATAGGATTAATATATAATTGAATATAGGAACAACTGAACTGAAAATTAAACTACTGAATAAACCATGATTTAGTATATAATGATTAACTTTTGTGTATTTAAATATACAAAAACCTCATTAATGTACTAACACAAGGATCTAGGGGCTTTGAATTAGCAGAATTTTCCAGATAATTGAAGATTATCATGTTTAGTATCAGAAAATTATTTTGATTGCACATGTTCCCATCAGACCTTCTACCTATCTTAGAAAATGATTATTGAAAATAATTCAGCATTCTCATGATCGTTCCAGATCATAGGAGACTGTCACTTGATCTACTCATTGAATTGATTCAAGTGTCACTTTCCCTCTGGAAATCTATCAGGCTGATGCCTGTCTCTCATATTGGCCAGCTCACTTCTTTCCCGTGAATTGTTTGCCCCTAAACCTATGGTTCATGGGGTCTCAGAGTCAGACACAACTGAGTGACTGAACTGAACTGAAACCTATTTTAGTTACAGGTGTCATTTAAATCTCCCAGTCATGTCTGACTCTTTGTGACCCCATGGACTGTAACCACCAGGGTCCCCCGTCCTAGGATTTTCCAGGCAAGAGTACTGGAGTGGGTTGCCATTTCCTTCTCCAATTATTAGATGAACTAGTTAAAATTTAGGTGATCAGATAAAACAGGCAAGTGAAAAGGATGAGCATATGTTGCGTTTTAGAAAGTCTTGAAAATTATAAAATTTAGGGGGGGAAATAAGCAAATTCATAGAAAAAATCAATATTCAGATTGCTTTGTAAAGAACTTAAAGCTCTAAGACCACTCTAAATTAACTTCAACTGAAATTTGGGGAAGCTACATTCCTGTGTGGCTTTGCAAGAAAGAGGGAGGAGAGTGACTTACTAAACATTCTCATTCAAGAGGCCTCAGTCCTATACTAGAACATGGATGAATGAATGACTTTCCTTTTGTTTTAAGTTGAAATGTTTAAAATATGGAAATACATTTTTTGTGATTCTTGGTTTATAGACGTTCTCCAGTAGCTGATGAACTAGTCCTGATTTTCCAACTCAGAAGACATTGATTTAATGTATTTTATTATATGTTGTAGCCTAACAAAAGCTATATTCTTTGGCTGTGAAACAGTGCTATCATACAATCTCTTCCTTACTGTTTAAGCACCATTTTACTTTCAGGTTTACATTTCTCTTATGTTTCTAAATATTCTGCATGTTTGATTACACGTAGTTGAAATGTTACTGTACCTTCAATATACAAACTTAGATAATAGTTCACATTAAGCCAATCAACACATAAAATTTGTAGAATTATCTCCTTTCTTTTTTGCCTCCCATAGTCTACATATTTTTCAATTTTGTATTTAACAATGCGTCTGAACATTAGTTGGGAAAATGGTAAGAAAATATAAAGGAGTTGGTGAATGTAGCTTGTAGCAAACCTGAGTTAAGCTTGGACAATCTCTTAAATGAAATGTTTTCATTACTTTTTTAAATTTTCTTTTCTTTTTCCGTAAAAAGAATAAAGTGTATCATAATTGGTACATCTGTATCAAATGAGAAAATAAGTTTAAAAAGAATGTTTACCTCTATAAAAACAAATTTTTTGATAGGCTGTCCTTAGTATTCATTTATTTTCCCTACTTTTGTAGTGTGAATAGTACTGACATTGAAAAGATTTTAATTTCTATTGATAATAAATGAACACCCTGCCAGAAAGAGGATCTAAAAGAATTAGAGGAATGCATGTCAAGTCTTTCAGGCCCTCATATTAACACACAGTGCATGCTGCTTCTTATTTCTGCAAATGTCAACCTTCTTTTTGATGTGTCTTTTGGGAAACGGTTCGCTCTGTTTCAAAGGCGTATAATAAAAGAAAAGGGCTTAGGGCAATATTTAAGCAATGAAAGAAACACAGGACATTTATGACTAACTGGGAGGAACTGATTGCCTTTGGCTGTGCCTTGGGAAATCCCCAGGAAATACAGTAAGTTGTGATTACTATTATAAGTTAAAATGATATAAAGCATGCAGAGGAATTTGTGTTTTCCTTGTGGGTGAAAGCATTTCATATTCTCAGTGTGCCATTTGAGTTCATACCCACCACTGTGTTTCTTACTGAAGTACTAGCAGGAGATGTATTTTTGAAAATTACAGAAGAGTAACTTTCAAGAGATTCAATTTAAGAAAAGAAAAGAGAATTTAAAACCAAGTTCATGTAAGAAAGTATATTATTTTCACATACCTCAGTTAATGTCTCTCATAATCTAGTAGTAGTGACTTAAAATCAATGATATCAAAATTTATACTGCAAATGTTTGTTAAAATATCTGTTAAATGTATTATAATGTGTATAACTATATAACTATGGCAAATAGAAAGTCTTAGAGGTAGGCAAAAAAGAAAGTCATAAATATAGTTTTCTCAGTGCATTTTCACTGTGGTTATTTCCTTAATAAAAATATAATTGTTTAGATCTCCTATCATTATTTGGATGCTATAAGATGCATTTATAATTTCCTTATGGGTTTTCCTTTCTGAATTTCTACCAGGTTGTTGAGAACATAAAGGGAAGTATCTCACAAATCCCTGTTATTTTGTTGTTGTTGTTTATTTATTTAAAAATCATTTATTTTCCCCCATGGTAGTTAAGAGATCCAACACCAATCCTACAATATTGTCTCAGCTTTATTGCACTACTTTCAGATTTAAGCTGTGAAATTAAATTTCAAATTTAAATTTTAAAGGGTTCTTCTTGAAATGAGGTCTAAAATGCTAATGGTAGATATTCAGTTTGACAATCACTATTTTTAGTTATGTAAAGGAAAACAAACTGGGTCCAAAACTGCACTCTATTTAAAGGCACTCTTACCTTGTGAGTTCTATATACTGCCTTGTTTGATTAATGAACAAGTAACTATCACTATATGTCATCCAAGGTGGGAGATCAAGGGCATGTCTTTGGCTAGTCTATAGTACAAGAAGAATTTTAAAAGGGTAATTTTTTTTTTTTACATTCTTAATATTTTTAATATAAATTTATTTATTTTAATTGGAGGTTAATTACTTTACAATATTGTATTGGTTTTGTCATACATCAACATGAATCTACCACAGGTATACACATGTTCCCCATCCTGAACCCCCCTCCCTCCTCCCTCCCCATACCATCCCTCTGGGTCATCCCAGTGCACCAGCCCCAAGCATCCAGTATCATGCGTTTTAATATGGTCAACTTGTGTGTTTTAATGAAAGGTTAAAATAAATACCTAAATGAGTACAAAACTAGTAGAGTGTTTTCTTATGTAATTTAGGTAGCTAAAATACACACACCTGAATGGTTTTGGATTTTAAGGAATTGCCAAGCATTTTACAATCTACATATTTCATGAAATGTGAACACATCTCTGTTATTTAGTGATTAAATTCTGAAACATTACTCTTATAAGTTTAAAATGGAATTCCCACCAAAAAGCATGAAGGCATGTAGAAATATTTATATGTTTTTCAGAAATATATGTTTTCATTTAAGATCACATTCAGTTCAGTTCAGTTCAGTTCAGTCACTCAGTCGTGTCCAACTCTCTGCGACCCCATGAATCGCATTATTCCACAATATTTAAAATGGTTATGTTAAATAAATCCGGCTGTTTCTACATATATGTACTGTGATGGGACCAAGGTCAAGTTTTCCTTTATCAACTTCATTCTAGAAGTTGAGCATTCTTATAAATGTGGAAGTCATAAACAAGTCTTAAGTATTTTCTTGAACAACTAATTGTTTCTTAAATTATTTCATTACAAAGAAAACTTTAAGAGGACATAAGGTAGAGCCAGAAATTCTGATTTTATAAAAATTGTCATGCTCCCATAGGTTCTAATTATGTAATTTTTAATAGTTTTATAGGTCTTTAATCTTTTATCTGCAATTCTGAGATCCAAAATAACAAACAAGCAAAGGAAAATTCCCTGAGAACTTAAAGTCCTTCTATAATTTATTTGGTAATCAAATCTAGCCTGATCTAAATTGATAAGAGGCTGTTTACAATTTTTAAAAGTCATAGTGAGGTTATATTTTTCCTAGAGAAATATTAATGTCTTTGATTACTTCAGCCTTAGACTTAGCTTGGGGTATTATTTTGCATATTCTGAATAATTCTGAATTCTGAAAAACACTGGACACAAGGCTTTTGGATATAGGGTTATTTAAGAATTTTCTTATTCAGATTTTCATTCCATGTCTTGCTCTGTTTAGCTCTTTGATGTACATGCCTGGGGCTAGTAAGTTCTAAATTTTTATTGAATTATGCTTAAGATATCATTTTAACATTTAGCTCAGGTAAAAATGATATTGACTCTTAGCCTGATCAGATTTTATATTTCTCCTTTTGATCTTGGCGTTCTGAACTAGGACTGTAATCTGTATTTACCAAATATTTCCAGAGGAATAAGAAGGTATTATGGAAGTTCATCACTTTCTGTATGTACATGTGCTTTTTAAAGCATTATTGCATTTTCTTTTATGTATTTCTGGTTTTCAGTTGTTTTCCTTATTCCAAATCTTGTGTTTATTTCAAGTCTTATTATAACTAATATGGTTTATAATGAAAATCACCATATTCACATCATTCACAGAACAGCCTCTAAGTATGTGGCTAGGTCCTCATATCCACTAGATCACAGAAGCTTAGCAAGAGCCAAGTAAGTTCCTGGTTTGAGGGAGCCAAACGGCTCAGTTCCAGGCCTCTCTCTGTCACAGTCTGGCTTTGTAAGATGGGAATTCACTTACTTCCCCTCTCTTGCTTGTGGGAATGGGAAAGACATTATCTTATAAGTATTAATATAATATGTGCTTCAGATACATGTTTGTCATTTCTAATATAACAGTACATATGA
This sequence comes from Budorcas taxicolor, assembly GCF_023091745.1. Classification (NCBI taxonomy): domain Eukaryota; kingdom Metazoa; phylum Chordata; class Mammalia; order Artiodactyla; family Bovidae; genus Budorcas; species Budorcas taxicolor. The sequence goes on along the minus strand of NC_068915.1, from coordinate 33,973,773 downwards.
AGTTAGCATGTTCATGCTAAATTGCTTCAGTGGTATCCAACTGTTTGTGACACTATGGACTGTAGCCCACAAGGCTTCTCTGTCCATGGGATTCTCCAGGCAAGAATACTGAAGTGGATTGCCATGCCATCTTCTAGGGGATCTTCCTGACCCAGGGATCGAACCCATGTCTCTTATGTCTCCTCAGGGGTGTTATTAAGCACTGTGAAAAAATAACAATATTCATGAACTATATTGCCTGTGTGAAAAAAGTCCAGGCATGAAGTATTTCTCTGCTAGATTTTCTAAGCTCCTACAATTAAACAAGCTCCCACCGGCTGGTTCTTTACTGAACCTTAGATGAATAAGGAGAAGGCAATGGCACCCCAGTCCAGTACTCTTGCCTGGAAAATCCCACGGACAGAGGAGCCTAGTAGGCTGCAGTCCATGGGGTTGCGACTTCACTTTCACTTTTCACTTTCATGCATTGGAGAAGGAAATGGCAACCCACTCCAGTGTCCTTGCCTGGAGAATCCCAGGGACAGGGGAGCCTGGTGGGCTGCCGTCTATGGGGTCGCACAGAGTCTGACACGACTGAAGAGACTTAGCAGCAGCAGCAGAGAAGCTTTAGGATAGGGAAACTTATCTGTGTGATACGAAAATGGTAGACATACATCCTAAATGTCCATCTATAAAATGGTAGATGCACAACACAAGAGTGGACCCTAAGGTATATTATGGACTCTGGGTAATAGTGATGTATCAGTGTAGGTTTATCAATTATAGCAAATGTACCCTTATGGTGGGGGATATTGATAGTGGAAGAGGGTATGCATGTCTAGGGGCAGGGCTTATAGGGGGAATCTGTAACTTCGATTCAGTTTTCCTGTGAGCTTAAAATTGCGCTCAAAACTAATCTTTTTTTGTATGATTCTATTGAGCATAAACATATAACTAAGTGACTCTGAAAAGTGTGATGAAAAATACAAATACAAAAGTCACCTGAGCAAAGTGCAATCAAAAGAAACTTAATTGATATAGAAATAGGCAAATTGAGGGGAGAATTGTGATCTGCAGAGACAGAGAATATATGTGTACCACATAACATTAAGTTTGTCACTGAAATTAAAGAAGTATCATACAATCAATTGCTTGAAGTCAGTCAGATAAAGCCAAGGAATTAGTCAGTCAGATAAAGCCAAGGAATTCTCCCTCGGAATTTTATTGAGTTACTCTGCATTTAACCTAACTGTGACCTTTATAGCAAGTTTCTGGAGTACTGTGGTTTCTTCGAAGTGTAGGTTGCAATTTTTTGATCAAATTTACTCAGAAATCTCCATCCAGGACAAAATTTATTTAAATATATCCTAGGCAAATCCTGGTAAAGCACAGGAAAAGGTCATGTGTCTTCCTCAGTAGATCCAGAGATACAAACATATTCATAGACAAAGAAAATTTAAGCAGCAGGTTTGCATGTCTTATTTATCATCCATCAATGCAAGCATGCAGACACTTTATAAGATAGTTTTCTCTTTGGTATACCTTTATACAAACCAAGGTCATAATATTCACATTTGCTATTTTTGTTAGAAGATAAGTTCATGAAATGCCAGCAGCAAGGATTATTTTGTAAATCCTCCATTTTAATTACTCAACTAGATTTTTTTTTTTTTTTTTGGAGCATAGTTGATTAACAATGTATTAGTTTCAGGTGTACAGCAAAGTGATTCAGTTATACATATACATGTATCTATTATTTTTCAAATTCTTTTCCCATTTAGGTAGTTATAGAATATTGAGCAGCATTCCCTGTGCTATATAACAGGTCCTTGTTTGTTAACTATTTTCAGTATAGCAGTGTGACCTTTAAAAACTATAGCTTCTTAACTGCTTCTAAATTAAGTCTAAAAGTAACTTGATTCTACAAAGAGTTTTCTCATCAGAAACAATGGAAATAATAATAAATAAAGGTAACATTTTTAACTGCTTCAAAGACTGTTGTGGAAACTGATATAATGCTTACCATATACTAAACATAAGAACTTCAGAATAAATATTCAATAAATATCAGTTAACCTTTTTCAGATATTCTCATCATCTGTTAATTATATTTATAATGAACTATTGATTTTCACAGAAATCTATTCTTACCTAATATTTTAAAACCTCTCTTTGAGTATATTATTATATCATTTTGTGATAGAGATCAGTGCCAGGAATAAAAATATACAACTTGAATTACAGTATGCGTTTGTACAGAGTTTAGTCAACTAAAGGGATATAGTAAGGTTGTTCTAACTTTGGTGTCTATCATATCCAATTACTATTTTTATTTAATAACTTCTCTCTGTTTGATTATGCTATTTTTCAGTGATTAACTTTTATTAATGCACAGATTAGAGCCATTTTATTTGAAGTCATTATTTTTCTATATAGTTTGAGGTAGAAAAATAGCAGAGGAAATACTAATACAATGGTTAGTTTAAGAATTTGAGAAAATGTTTTCATCAGCTAAGGAATTGGTACAAGGGAACCTACTTTTTAAGGAGGCCACTTCCTAAATATCATGTGTTCTAAATTTCACAAACCTCCCTTTCTGTCAAATTTAATTGTTCCTATCTTTTGCTGTAACATTCATTTTACTTTTTTTTTTAGTGTATTACATATCCTTTCTTAATTTCTTACAAATATTTGTTTTTATCTTTATGTTTACCAAATGGAATAACTCAAAAAACTTATTTGATAAAAGCATCTTAAACTGTCTTTATTTTGAATTTCTTTTCATTTTCTTTATTCATTTCTCCACCATATTCTACTGTTACTAACGATCAGTTGCTCCAAAAAAAAATGTGTTTTATTTACAGGGCACAGCTTATGGAAGTGCTCCTGTACCTTCTCGCAGGCAATTATGTGAGTCTCTTATATTCAGCTCTGTGTTGTACACCTGACAGTCTGTTTCTGTGCTGTAGCATGGCATGCTGATTGAGACCAAATGCCCCAAAGTCAATATGCAATCCCCACTGTTGTATATTACCTACAGTGTGTTTGTAGTAAATGGTTCTCTTTGCCTTTTCCTTACCTGTTTGTCATTATCCAGCCCATTTAAGAAAACTGCAGTGCAATGTGGCCAAGTGTGCTGAAGCTTCAAGAATGGCTCAAAGTCTGGGGCAAGACTAGAAGTGGCTCTTATTTAAGTTTATTTTCACTTAGCAACAATAATAGCACTTTGTTAACCAAATCAGTAAGCTTTCTTAAATCCTAACTTTCTTTACAGACTTGTTCAAAGGACCCTTATATCATACACAGCTGTGTTTTAGTCTTTCCTTGAAAAGGAAAAAAATCCATTAAAAAAATACTCTTTCTAGTGAATTTAAAGCAAGCTTGACTTTCCAGCCACTTTATTTCTTAAGTCATCATATTTAGAAAATTTAAAATGATCTGTAGATTTAGATAGAAAACTTGGATTTTACAAACTGGCTTACCTATATTATAAATATATGCACCTTGCAGAGAGTCAGATATTTGCTCTTCATCTCAGGAGATTTCTGTGACAACTTGTCTGCTTTAACATGAACATTTTGTCAATGAGAGATGTATATGTAAATTTAATATGTAGAATCTCCTGAGTGCCATCAGACTTTGAGAATGAGCTATTTTCATCGCCCATTTCCACCTATGTCTTTCCTCTTTTCCCATGCCAGCATCCATCAGAAAATCATGATTGTTTTACCTCCATTATAGAGTGCTATAGCAATACATCACATGATGCTAATTGTTGTGCCTAGCAATAAATGCCAAGTAGATTCATCTTAATATGGTGTTAAAGATGATTCAAAGGTACAGACCTGTTTATATAGTTTTTTCTTCACTATTTGCAAAAGAAATACATAATTTGGTGACATTCACTGAGAAGGATCTGTGAATCATTTACAAAAAAACACAAAAAAGGAAAAAAAAAAAAGAACTGTGGCACTTTATACCATTAAAGATGGTATAAATAAAAAGCAGAAATATGCACTTTACTATCTCCTTTTCCATGAAAGAATGCTGAAGGTTTAGATTCTTATGAATGAAGCTATAGTAGAAAGAGCTGCTAATGTGAATAAAAGATTGGATTTAGATATATTAAATATTCTTCTAAAATTATATAATCATTAGCTGGTATCCAATTATTCCTTGCTGTTATGTCTTTTTACCTATTTCCCTACCATATGACTTTCTAAAATATACTGAAATTATGGTTTATTTTAGGCTGATGCAGTATTGTTACTAAACCCAACTTGAATCCACTAGTCTCTAATGGTAAAACCAATCTAGTGACACCAGGTTGTGGTGAAGGAAAGTGCAGTGCTTATTGTAAGACACCATACAAGAAGTCCAGGGCAGCTAATGCTCAAAAGACTTGAAGTCCCAGAGAGTGAAATGGGAATCGGAGTTCTTATTCATGGAGCTGAAGAATGAACTTTACGAATGCGCAAACACTCACAGTAGCAAGAAAATAGGATTTATTTTACAGAAACGAAAAGTATAAACTCTCAGCATAGACACTGAGAGGGAGTAAAGAATCCCCCAAAAGGTGGGACTTACAGCAGTTTATATGCTTGCTAGTATTGATCTGTACATTTTTGATTGGCTCCTGTCCTTAAAATATTTCATTTCTAACCAGTCAGTTTACAGGTCGCTGTTTAACTTAATATCTTTATGGATTCTCTTGATCCTCTTGATTAAGTTGCCACCCTTTTTCATGCCCTCTGGCCATTTTACAAGAAATCAGATATATAGGCTAAAGATTAATGAGCACCAGTTGTCTTTCCCTAGGGAATATGGAACAGAAGTTAATTACTTCCCTTTCATGGATCTGAGTGTTGATACTTTATCAGACCAAGGACAAATTCCAGGAATTCTGGAAAGAGGATGTAGTTTTAGGTTAATGGAGTGAGATGTTTATTGAAAACAAGACCAAGGTCTCAGAGTCCTACACTGACCATTTGTTTGTGAGTCCTACACTCACAGTTTCTACCTCAGTAGGTTTCAGGGAAGCATTTTTAAAGCACAGTGAGGAAAGGTAGTCACAGGGTACGTGATCAGCTCTGCACAGTTCTCTGGTTGGTTGATGATGAGGTGACAGGGTGCTATCACTGAAGTTAGCATTATCATTCCTAAGGCTCCCAGACCTAAATGCTCATGGTCATCAGGTAGTTAATTTCTTCCACTTGGTGGGGGTTTTGGTAACTGTAAAACAACTCAGGAGTATGTATTAGACACTGTTCTCTGTGTCCTTCAGGGAGGAACTAAAGATTCTGTGACTGTCATATGACTGCTTTTCTTACTAATTCTCCTGCCTACCTCCATGTTCACAGTCTCACATGCTAATTCTTGAGCCAGACTTGTGTGACTCATGGGACTCCTAGAAAACTATAGCTTTTCTACAAATATGAGACATGGTCAGGATGTGCAGAGAGGGGTATGTTCTAGGAAGGCCTGATAGGGTCCTGCTCAGTTACAGTATTAACTGATAAAAATTGAAAACTATAGCCAGATCACAAACAAGATAAGAAATATGCTGATTTCCTTTAGCCTTTTTTAAAGTAAAAAGTCATTATTATGCATATAAGTTAGATTACCTTAAAGGTAGGAGTGTCTGTTGTGTTGGAGATAGAGAAGATATTCTTATTAGAGACTTCTGGGAATGTAAATTCATTGTATGTGCCCTGAACTCATGAGTAGAAATAGAAAGCTTATGAAAATTCAATGTTTAATTTGGACTAAGCTTATTCTTGCCTGGAAATTACATGGACAGAAGGAGGCTACAGTCCATAGGGTCAGAAAGAGTCAGACATGACTAAGTGACTAACACTTTCACAACAAGCTTATTTCTTGACTTTTACAAACTCAAAGTGTATAATATAAAAATAATACCATATATTTGAGGTTTCAAATAATTGATTCTAGTTAAATGAGAGTAAATCTTAAAGAAAATGAAGAGAAAAATAAAATGATGGGTGGTTTCTCTAAGCCTAGGGCATACATTTGAAATGTTTCCTGTACCTTGATGGATAAGACCATAAAATGGGTATTACTCTCCTAAACATATGGACATGGAAATAGTAAACTTACATGTCATGAATTTGTGATGCTAATTATCACATTTCCTTTTGGTCAAGTAAAAGTCTTCAGATCTCTGAATTACCTGTTAGTAAAGACTCCTGAAGTATTTGTAATGTTGGAGCCTATTAAAGATATGCCAAAAGAGTGAATGTTTATTCTACATAAGAACATCACAATATTCATATTAAATATCTTCAATCCTACCCTATTCCCTAAAATCAATGCCTATATTGATATCTTGCAGCTGATTCTTGATTCTAGTATTTTATACTTTTGACTATGTCAGAAGCAATAACTAATACTTTCTTGAGGTTACAATTAACCAAATTTTTATTCTTTTTTTTTTTAATTCAGTATTAAGAACTTCCTTGTTTTATGGTCATCACTTAATTTCAAAAATATACCAATTTCTAACAGTTCTCTTTGGTCATAACTTGGCACAGAACCAGCAACAAAAGATAAATTAATCAAATGATGAGGTATTGGGAAGGCTGTGATTCTACAATGAGAAGAGTCTTTATCATCCCTCACAATATCTTTGTATTATTTACCATCCTATTGTAGATGCCACTTCTGTTTTGTTTTCTTCTTTCCTTGCTGTGCTTGGAGCAATATAGAAAGAGGCTTCAGTAGTAGAGAGAACTTGAAGAATGTTTCTTATCACTGTCTTTGAAATATACTTTGGAAGACATGTCTGGTGGGGTACTACAAACCTTACATCAATAAAGCAGTGCTTATCTAGTTCTGCATTCTTAGGTAGCAAAGACAAGTATATTGTGTCTATAAATTCACAGTTACATCCACAAATGTACTGGGGATTGAGGAAGTTCTGTTTTTCAGAAAATAAGTTTCAGTCAGAAAGAAGATAACATTTAAATGGCATAATGAAATTATCGATATACCACAAAGAGAAGACAAGCTAATATAAAAGATTGGTAGAAAGTGGGAAAAGTACAAAAGAAAAATGTAATATATGCTATAATCCTATAATTTACGAGGAAAATGTTAAATATTCTCTTTTGAGACCAAAAAAATAATAGTTTTGCATTTAATTGAGCTTACAATTTTGAGCTGCTAAAAAGTAAAAAGCTTGCTCAGTTATGATTTAAAAAACCATTTTCTCTGATTTATAGATATTTATGACTATCATAATAGGCTATTAAATTTGTTTAGGTAATGACTATATATTAAAATTATAGGTAGATATTCTAGTTTCAGCTTGACATGTAGATAGCTGAAAAGAGCATTGTTCCTACCCTTACAATAACAACAAAAATCCTAGGGAAAATATAAATTCAGTATAAGTTCAAGGAAACTTTTCTTGAACCATCAGAGAGCTAAAGTCATAGTGCAAACAATTAACTGAAGATAGAAGTAAAGACAAGTACCTTGTAAGGGGAGACCATGTGTAGCAGACACAATTAGATAACAGTAAGAATTCTGTTCAATTTTGGTCAGCCAACAGGCAAACATAGCCTAAGAGTATAAATAGAATGAGAATTGGACTCACTGGTAGGATCTTCTTGTAGGCCTCGCTAGATTCACACATTAAAATATTGGCAAGATTCCTGTGAAAGTCTCTCTTTAGCTGAAGGTCTAAAGAAGGGCTCTGTAGCTACTATAGGAAAGGCACAAAATTTCACCCAGATGCTTCTTTCCTATTGTCCGTATAGAACAAAAGCCTGCAATATAGGGGGAAAGCAAAACCACACCAGTGAAAACCGATTGCAGCTGGGAGAAAAGGATCCTTTATTCCTGGGACAGGGACAAGAATACATGATGAACACAGAACTACAGCTGGAAGAGAAGACACACACTGAGAAGGCCACATCTGTGAGACTCTGGAACACACTGCCTTCTTAAAAGTTAGGCTCAATCAGAGGAGCAGAGAATGATTCACTTTCTGTTCCATAGACTAACAAGCAGCGAGTTATAAGTAATTAGAGATAATATGGCTGGGAATGTTACAAGAATGTGGAAGAAAACCCTCTCTAAGAGCATATGTGCAAGGGAGAGACTAAAGCTGAGGTGGACCGAAAGTTTAGAAAAGCCCCTGGCAAATCATTTTGTGCCCTAAATCCCAGATATCATTAGAGAAAATGGGCAGTTGTAGGTAACCATAGCATCACTGGGCACTTCCCTGGTGGCTCAGACGGTAAAGCGTCTGCCTACAATGCGGGAGACCCAGGTTCAATCCCTGGGTTGGGAAGATCTCCTGGAGAAGGCAATGGCAACCCACTCCAGTACTCTTGCCTGGAAAATCCCATGGACGGAGGAACCTGGTAGGTTACAGTAATGGGGTCGCAAAGAGTCGGACACGACTGAGCGACTTCACTATAGCATCACTAGAAAACTCAGTTCAGCTCTATGTTGACCCAAATGTCCATCCTAAAGTCTTAGCAGAGGAATAGCATTCCAATTTCCAGACATAAAATTTATTTACCTAAGTCTCTAGGGTCCTACACAACATGTCTGGCTTTCCACAAAAATTTGAAGGCATAAAGAAAAGCAGGAAGGAACAACACACTCCCTAGGGACAAACAGAATCAGATTCAGATATTATGCAGATGTTGGAAATATCAGAAATGGAATTAAAATAATAATATGTTAAATATGCCAATGGAAAAGTTTGACAACATGCAAGAATAGATGTGTGATTTCAGCAAAGAGAATTATAAGGGTGAGTCAAATAGAAATTGTATTTATTAAAAGATTGGCAACAGATGAAGAATGCCTGTGATGGTCCTATGTATAGACTCAACATAGCCAAGGAAAACATCAATGAACTTAAAGATAGGTTAATATAAATTATCCAAACTGAAACACAATAGGGGGGAAAAAAGTGACAGGAAGCCCAGAAAAGAACATTCAAGAGCTGTAGAACAATGTCAAGTGGTCTAACGTGTAATTGAAATCTCACTGGGGAAAAGAGAGAGAATACTGATGAAGAAAAATGGCCACACATTTTTCTAAAAATATCTGCATTTAGCAAATTACAGATCCAAGAAGCTTAAAGACCACCAAACAGGTAAAGAAAAATGAAAAACACACCCAGGCATATCATATTCAAACTGCTGAAAATCAAAGATAAAGTCTGAGGTAGCTAGCTATAGGAAGGAAAAAATACATTACATACAGAGAAACAAAGATGAAAATTATAATAGACTTCTCATCAAGAACTTCATCAGCTAGGAAGGGAGAAACAAACTGGAAATACAGAATTCTATAGTTCAGTGAATGTGTTCATTTACTCAGTAGTGTCCAACTCATTTGCAACTCAATGGCCTGTAGTCTGACAGGCTCCTCTGTCCATGGGATTTTTTTCAGACAAGAATTCTGGAGTGGGTTGCCATTTCCTACTCCAGGGGATATTCCCGACTCAGGTATCAAACCCAAGTCTCCTACATTGGCAGGTGATTCTTTATCAGTGCACCGCCAGGGAAGCCCAGTTCAGTGAATGTATCTTACAAAAATGAAAATAAAGAATTTTTAAGAAAAATACTGAGAAAATTCATTACCAGCATATATCAACTTTAAGAAATGTTAAAGGAAGAAAATAATAGCACTGAAAATGGAATAAATGGAACTGATAATAGACTTATTTGATCTATACTCCTATATGATGTATGACATGTTGTGACTTAATTTGTTAACCTTTAATTAGATTAAGTAGATTTAATTATACTTACTGCTGATGCTGGTTACCAGGTGGCAAAGTGATAGAGAATTCATGTGTTAGTGCAGTAGCCACAGGAAACACAGGTTTGATCCCTGGGTCAGGAAGATCCCCTAGGGTAGGAAATGGCAACCCACTCCAGTATTCTTGCCTGAAAAAATCCCATGGACAGAGGAGCATGACAGGTTACAGTCCATAGGGTCATGGGTCACAAGAGTCAGACACAACTGAGTACACACACATACGTACTTACTGCTAAGGTATTATCAAAAATAATTATCACCCCTTAATCTTTTCCACCTGCTATAACAGAAATGCCATAGATCGGATGGCTTAACCAAACATTTATTTCTCATAGTTCTGAAGGCTGGCTAGTCCAAGATTAAGGAGCTGGAAAATTTGATGTCTTATGAGATCTCAGTTCCTGGTTCATGCTGGCTTTTAACTTCTCACATGGCAGACGGGGTGAGGGAACTTTCTGATGTTTGTTTTATGAGGGCACTAATCCTATTCATGAGGGTGCTGCCTCTCTTAAGACCTCACTTCACAGTATCATCTCCTTTAAGAAGAGATTCAATTTATGAGTTTTGAGGGGATACAAATATTCAGTCTACAGTAATCATAATTTCAGTATTTTTGTAGGTTATCTTAATCTCTCTAATAGTTAATTTATATGTCTTTATTCTCGTGTATATATGTATACATTTATATGTCAATACAGTTTTATAATGGATATTTAAAGTTAATGATGAAGCAGAAAGTGGGCATGCAATAAGATACAAAGTAGAGGCAGGAACAATACTATTAAAATCTGAATGACCCAGTAATTCATTTGTTATTTCATAATTCTAAACCTCAATGACTGTAATATGTATTGTCATGTTGTCACAGTCTACTTTGACCAAAATCAGCATATTTTTATTGTAGTTAAAACACTAGAAATTATTCTAAAACATAATGACAACACTGAAGGATTAGAAATGGAAATTCTAAATTTAATTGGCAAGGAATATTGTAGGCTAGTACAGTAATAAGAATAAAACAAGTATAATCCTGCTTTCACATTTTTCTTTTAAATAAATAATGAGGTAGGTAAATGAATTGTTACTATCTTTAAGAATTAGGGGGCTTCCCTGGTGGCTCAGAGGTTAAAGCGTCTGCCTCCAATGCAGGAGACCCGGGTTCGATCCCTGGGTTGGGAAGATCCCCTGGAGAAGGAAATGGCAATCCACTCCAGTATTCTTGCCTGGAGAATCCCATGGACGGAGAAGCCTAGTAGGTTACAGTCCACGGGGTCACAAAGAGTCGGACATGACTGAGCAACTTCACCTCACCTCTTAAGAATTAGGACTAATCAGAATAGTCTCTTAGAACTTTGAAAGTTTTTGAGCAGTAACCAACATCTAATTATTAAAGTAAATTTTTCCTTGCACATTGTCTTATGTTATTTTATAATTCCTTACCTTCTACATATTCAAAATATGTCAGCACTCACAAGGTGCCACATCCTACTAAAGTTTACAGAAAATGATTATATCACTAATGACATAGAAATGAAAGTCTAGATTAAGGCAACGCATTAAACAAATATGTTAGTACCAATAATTTAGTAGTTGTAGCCAGTTGATAAATAGTTTGAGGGTATATTTAACTTAAGCCATTATGACTTTTCTTGGAGATGCAGATAGGTTAAAAGTTTCCAAGTAGGGGTAAAATATAAGAAATTATCATAGACTAATAATATGTAATTATAAATGATCCTAGAGATTATTCCAACCCATCCATATCACAAATAAATCCTTGAAAGATTAAATGATTTACCAAAATCCAAGTCTTATTGACAAAGTTGGGCTTCTAACCCACTTTTCCTGTATCTTTTTTTAAGATTCTTCTTCTTAAAATTTCTATCAGGTTATCATCGTTTTTCTGCTAAATTTTATGGACTGTTTTCCTCTTTCTATAAAACTAAGAGATGATACCAATTAACTCAAGGAGGATGAACAGAATTTATCAGGTACAGTAAAGATGTGAGCAATAACAAGTCCAAGGAGATGGAGCAGCATGTGGAGAGGATGGCAGGAGCCAGGCTACAGCTTCTTTGAGCCTCTGTGCATGGCTCAAAAGGCTGAAGGGTTGAGTCCTTGAAGTATTTCTTTGCAGTGTTGGAAAGGGCCAGTTTCTCTGCTAGAGGTCAAACTGAACTCATAGAAGCAAGTATTGCTATTTTTTATTGAAATGTATTTAATTTACAGTATTGCATCAGTTTTAGATTTACAGCAAAATGATTCAGATTATTTATTTTTCAGATTATTTTCCATTATAAGGATATTAAAATATATTGAATATTGTTACCAGTGCTACACAGTAAATCATTGTCACTTATCGACCTTATATATAGAAATGTGTATCTGTTAATCCTGCACTGCTTATTTATCCTTCTCTCTGCTCTCTTTGGTAACTATCTATAAGTTTGTTTTCTAAGTCTGTAGTCTGCTTCTGTTTTGTAAATAGATTCATTTGTATTATATTTTAAGATTCCACGTGTAAGTGATATCATATAACATGTCTTTCTCATCTGACTTACTTCACTTAATATGATATTAAGTATGATATTCTGTAAGGCCAGCCATGTTGCTGCAAATGGCAATAATTCATTTTTTTGATGGCTGAGTACTATTCCATTGTATAAATACAACACAACTTCTATTGATGGACGCTTTGGTTGTTTCTATGTTTTGGCTATTGTATATTGTGCTGCTATGAACATGGGGGTGCATATATCTTTTCAATTTAGTGTTTTTGTTTTTCCTTCATATATATATAACCAGGATTGAAATTGCTAGATTATATGTTCTATTTTTAGTTTTTTGAGGAACCTCCATACTGTTTTCCATAGTGGCTGCATCAATTTACATTCCTTACCAACAGTGTAGAAGGGTTCCTTTTTCTCCACAACCTCTCCGCCACTTATTGTTTGTAGATAGTTTGATTATAGCCTTTCTGACTGATGTGAGGTGATACTTCATTGCAGTTTTGATTTGTATTTCTCTAATAATTAGAAAAGTTGAACTTTTCATGTGTCTGTTGACCACCTGTATGTCTTCATTGGAGAAATGTATATTTAGGTCTTCTGCTCAATGTTGATTGGTGTTCGTTTGTTTTTTGTTTGTTTTAAGGATAATTGCTTTACAATATTATGTTAGTTTCTGCTGTACAACATGAATCAGCTATAAGTATGCTCATATCCTCTCCCTCTTGAGTCTCCCTCCCACCGCCCATCCCATTATTAATGCATATATATGAAATCTAGAAAAATGGACTGATAAACCTATTTGCAGGGCAAAATAGAGATACAAATATGGATAATGGACTTGTGGACACAGTGGGGCAAGGAGAAAGTGGGACAAATTGAGAGAGTAGCATTGACATATATACAGTCCCATGTACAAAATAAATAGCTAATGGGAAGCTGCTGTATAACACAGAAAGCTCAGTTTGGTGCTGTTTTTGTTTTGATATTGAGTTGTGTGAGTTGTTTGCACGTTTTGGAAATTAATCCCTTGTTGGGTACATCATTAGCAAATATTTTCTCCTGTTTCATAGATTGTCTTCATTTTGTTGGTGGTCTTTGCTAAGTAAAAGCTTATGAGTTTGATTAGGTCATATTTGTACATTTTTGTTTCTACACGTTTTGGCTTGGAGGACTTATCTAAGAAAATATTGCTGTGATTTATGTCAGAGAATGTTTTACCTATGTTCTCTTCTAGAAGTTTTATAGCGTCCTATTTTATTTTTATGTCTTTAATTTTGAATTTTTTTATATGTGATGTGAGGGAGTGTTCTAATTTCATTGATTTCTTTGAGGCTGTTCAACTATGTTTTTTTTAAATTAAGTTTTATGTTACTGACAAAAGGCACTGATTTTTTGTTAAAATTTAGGATTTTTTTTGTATTTGTACAAGGTTATGTTCAAATAAGCACTGTTAGATTACTCACATAATCTTTAAGATATTTTAAGTCTGTTTTTCAGTTTGTTGTGAAATGAGAGTACTAATAATCTAATATTCATGTCAAAAATTGGGTATTATTGGACATGAGTATAGATACAAAAATGTTTCTTTTTCTTCTTAAAAATTAGGCCAGGATATTCACCTCCTTTACCACAGGTCAAGAAATATAAATATTAAGTCTTCCTTTGACTGCTAAATGTGCTACGTAGACCCTTAGGGAGAAGAAAACGTCTCATTGTCACTAATCACAATATTACATGAAAATATTAGTAAGTATGACAAGTTTTGATAATTTGAAGTATTAGTTAAATAAAATGAGTTCATTTTGTTGTCAAACAAATCTCACTATTTGGTATTTTTAGTCCACTAAGAATCTTAATGTACAAACACTATATTTGTACACAAATGGCTCCATGTTGGCCTAAAACAATGTGTCAAGTGTATTCTTTAACGTGTTCACTTGGAAACATGTGATTGATACCATGTTGACTTGGCATATTGCCTAGCCTTTAAAAATAAAAATATACAGCCTATATAATAATGCATTCTCTAAGACACATAAAAATTTGCAATTATGATTGGCCTCAGAACTAAAATCAATATGTAATATATTCAAGTCTTCACAAGCAAATTCCCCTAAACTGGAAAAATCTGACATGACTCTTCAAATGTGGCTATATTAGACCTCAATATATTATGATATCTAAGGAATATGTACATCATCAATTGAAGTAGTCATTGAATCAACCAAAGGGGAAAAATAAAGTGAGAAATAATCAAAAACTCAACCATTCAAGTACTCCTTCGTGTACAATCTGGGAAACACTTGACTTGTTGATCCCTATGGTAGATATAGTTTATTGTGGAAATGGGCATAGTTATGAACTTAGCTCAGTGTTCAAGCATTTTCTTGTCTGCTCCATAGACACCCTTCTCCTTACGATTTGTGATCTGCTTTCCAGTGTGATTTCTGTTAAGAGAATATGAAGCTGGAGCCTGGGGGCCCTAAGTATCTGGTTTTCTTAACAGTGCCAATTCAAATTGGAAATCAATAAATTCACAGTGAATTCTATACAACTTTCACATAAACCTTGTTCAGTTGAGTCTTTCCCTGGGAAAAAATAAACTCATTCTCAGGCTGTTATGAAAGGTACAGTTTGGAAGAGGTACATTTGTAAGGTACATTTGTAAATGGGAAGAGAAAAGGCTTCCTGGGAGGTGCCCACAGAACATTCCCTAAGTAGCCCTTCTTACTAGCACCCACCTCCTCACATCCCTGGCTGTACTACTGTTTCATTGAGAACAATGTTGTGAACTTCTATAAATTGAACCTTTATTTTCTTAGCATCCACTTTTGTGGGATATATTGAATTTGGAAAATTGGTAGCCATAATAAACATATGGAACTCACCTGAATGAAAAATCTTTATTATTACTCTCTAGAACAGATTGAAGTACACCCTTGTATTGTCAAGAGTCTTTCCCTAAAGTATCATTTTTATGTATAAAATGTCAATTAGTATTTAAAATTAATGATGTAATTTTAATTGATTTGGGGGTGTTGCTTTTTTTTCAATTTACATGAGGAGGACAAAAATCATTGCTTATAAATAAATGTGCATTGAACATTGAGATTCTTTTATAAAAACTTACTGATCAGAATCCATTCAAAATATGGTTATAGCCTCTGCATTTTTAAAAGTTTGGTTGCTGCAAGATGCTATTTAAATTAGAGAAGATGATATATAGTCAGCCTTTATTTTTTTCTGGTCAAAATTTTATTTACAATTAATGAGTATTGAAGGAGAGCCAAAAGTGACAAAACATTAGCAATAATAAAAAAGATAAGGTGGGATCAGGCTGTTAAGATTAAAAGCTTTTAAAATTTACATGATTTTTTTTTCACTCTCTAAATATGTAAGAGTACAATTATTATTCAAGTTCTGAGCTACAAAAGATCTTCTGTGACCCTTTGGGATTTAAGAGTTTAGAATCCTTTCTCTTATATTTTCATTTATTCATTTCAATGATAAAAGAATCAAGAGGGCAGATGTTCAGGGAATTAGATGAAAATTGTCTGACTTTCTGATATTATAGAAGATTCGAAAGTGCTGTGTAATTCTTTAATAACTAATATTCACTGCACTTAGTTAAATGCTGTCATCATGGTGGTTTCCAAATCATCACTAATACAGAAAATATACATGAAAACTGCCTTTTAATGGATTGCAGTTTATGTAAATATATACAAATTATGCTCTTTGCTAAGACAAACATGTTTTAGATATGTTCCTTTGGGAAATCCTATTACTGAGGGCTCCTAAATCATTGTCAAGAAGGGAACCAATGTGTTTGAGCACTGCTGGATATCAGATAGCATGTTAAATGGTTTAAATTACCTTGTTTAATTTTCTGAACAGATCTGAAAGTGGGCCTTAGCCCCATTTTGAAATGAGAACTCTCTCTTAGAGGCTATAGTCCCATATTAGTTTCCTAGGATTGCCCTAAACAGAATTATCACAAACTTGGTGTCTTAAAACAACAGGAATATATTCTCTTTCAGTTCTGGAGGTCAGAAGTCTGAAATCAAGATGTCAGTAGGATTCCTTCTTGAGGCTCAGTGAAGAATCCATTACAAGCCCACTACATCACTGCTTGTGGCCACAGAAAATTCTTGGTATTTCGTGGCTTAGGCTTCTTTATTCCAGTCTCTGCTTCCACTTTCTTATAGCCTTCCCACTGTGTGCCCCTCGGTTTTCTCCTTTTCTACCTCTTATAAAGACCTTGGATTTAGGACCACTCTAAATCCAAGATGATGTCATCCCATCTCAAGCTGCTTCTGCTGCTAAGTAGCTTCAGTCTTGTCTGACTCTGTGCAACCATTAGCTTAATTAAATCTGTAAATCCCTATTTTCAAATCAGGTTGCATAATGAACTGTGGGTTATGACTTGGAAATATATTTTTGGGGTGACTGTTCAGCATACTACAGTGTGCAATGGCAGAGTCGGGTTTTAAATTCTGTTTTGTGTCTTTGGAGTACAAATACATCTCACTGTTCTACACCAACTCAATATCTGTGGCTCAACTTCCATATTAGGCACAAGATGACTCTCTCAAAAGATGACAAATATACAGTCCCTGCCTTTGAGATTTTTACACACTAATTTCAAAAAAGAAAAAAACTTACATTGTCATTTCAGTATAATTACAGAGACAAAATACATTTCTAATGAAATGTATTATCATACACTACTCCTTTGGTTAACTATATTTTCTGTATTGCTTATCACTTAGAAATCAGCAAAATGACAAAATTCAATTGGTACAGTCGAAGTTAAATGTTACAAGAACATATAAATAAGTTTTAAATTTCTAATATCAGAAAGCTGCACAAAATTTAGAGAAAATTAACTTTTAAAGAAAATTAAGGTTTTAAAAGGAAAAATACAATATTAGCTATTAGTAAACTCCGAAATACTTTGGCCACCTTATACAAAGAGCTGACTCATTTGAAACGACCCTGATGCTGGGAAAGAGGCAGGAGAAGGGGACAGCAGAGGATGAAATGGTTGGATGGCATCACCGACTCAGGGACATGAGTTTGGGTAAACTCCAGGAGTGGTGATGGACAGGGAGGCCTGGTGTGCTATAGTCCATGGGGTCGCAAAGAGTCGGACATGACTAAGCGACTGAACTGAACTGAAACTCTAAAAATACTATAAAGATTTTGAGTACAAAATCTTATTAGAGGGAAAGATATTCTATGATCTAAAAGGTTATATGGTGTTTTGTTTCTGAAGGACAAATTTCATATTTAATTATTGAAATCTGAAAAATTAAATATTTTATAATATTAGAATACCATTTATTTTATGAAGATCACTAACAGTTATAAAAAGTTTTCCCATAGTTAATGAAAATATATTTATATTCATAAATATTATATACAATGAGAAATCTCTAGGTTTCTGTTGTTTTTGCTTACAGTGATGAAGTTTTTTCATTATTTAGGGATGAGTAGCTTTTAAGTGTTAGAGCATCACAGTTATCCTTTTCTTTTTTATTAAATTTCATAGTATGAATCGACCAGCATGTGTTTTTACATAATGTCACAGTAATTGGATAAAATAGCCATTGAGTTTCATATTAATATATTTGAAACCATGTTTCATATTAAGATATTCTACAAGAAAAAAAACTAAATTAAAAAACTTCAACCTAGTGCGTTTATAGTAACTAAATGAAGATTTATGTCTGTAAGTACAACACACTCTCAAAGTATTTGCAAGACAATGTGGCTTTTAAAAACGAAATACTTAAGTACTAAAGTAGCTCCTCAAAACTTTCATTTGAAAGCAGGTTTGCTTTCCTGGTGGCTCAGATGGTAAAAAATCTGCCTGCAATGCGGGAGACCCAGGCTCTATCCCTGGGTGGAGAAGATCTGCTGAAGAAGAGAATCACTACCCACTCCAGTATTCTTGCCTGAAGAATTCCATGGACAGAGGAGACTGGCAGGTTACCATCCATGGGGTTGTAGTCACAAGGAATCAGACAAGACTGAGTGACTAATACTTTTACTTTCACTTGAAGTTACTGAAATTCCCACAAACTTCAGAGTTGGGAGAGTGACTAATTCTGAAAATAGCTTGCTTATAGATTTTGAAGAAGAGGAATGGGGGTAGCAGTGGAGAATGAGGTTTACAGAATAAGGAAGAAAGCAGGTAGAGAAAAGTGGGAGTCAAAATCTGTAACTTTTTCCTTATATTTTACTCCAAAGATAAAATGATCCCACTTTTCATTTTCTTTCCACATTTCTGTTAATCTCCCTTCCTTTATATTCCCGCCCTTTCACAGCCTCTACACCCTTTCTCCACATGGCATTATGATTCTATGTTTAGATTTGGAAAGCAATATGCATTAAATCACAGGCTTTTCTAGAATTAATTCTTAGGATTTTTCAATGGTTTCTTTTTATAAATTTAAAGCAAATCTATCTAGCCAAGCGGCTAATAGATAATATAGAGAATGAACAGATACAAGAATGAAAAATAAAGGATAACTGAATTTTTGAAAATCATTATCTGATGGGGATACAGAAATAGCTATTTTCTTCCTATTTTCTTCCTATTTTTCTTCAGCAAGTAGAATCTGTGTTGATCAAATTTACTGTCATTATCTCATTTGTTTGGTTATGAGTCATTTGTCACTGCACCTGCGAAATCACCTGGCCCAGTGAGGCTGTGAGATAAGTAAATTAGAATTACTGTCCTGCATATTCAAGCTACAAAATAAACTGAAATGCATAAATGGATGGAGATCACATAAGTGGACTGAGATCGCAGTCAAATGGAGGGTCAGCTCACATGTCTTGGACATTTGAGTACCCTTTAAAAGGGAGTGGTACTTGAGGTGCTTGAAAAATGATAAAAATGACTCTTTTATCATTCACAAGTTGTGTTATTTCCACACAATACATTTATAAAAGAGAATGCAATTCTCTTTGTTTATAATTCTACCTTTGATTCATTTATTCAGCATTTAAAAATTTATAACTCAGAATATAATTAGCACTTTAAGATAAGCCACTAAGATTTGATTTTTTAATTTGATACATTGAAGAATTAACAGGGAAATTTTGAATAGAATATATTAAGGGAATATAGAAATAGTAAATAAGGGATCTATGTATTGATTTCTGCTTTCACAGTTCTTACACAGTAAATCTTTAATATATTCTGTCACTGAAATATAAATTTACTCTGCGACTAAAATGCCTGGACTTTAACATAAGATTTAAAACTATTACTGAATTATATATACTTTATTTTAATTTTGTCATTATTGGCTACCTGGTTGTGTTAAGTTGCTTCAATTGTGTTGACTCTTTGTGACCCTAAGGACCACAGCCTGCCACACTCCTCTGTCCATGGGATTCTCCAGGCAAGAATACTGGAGTAGGTTGCCATGCCCTCCTCCAGGGGATCTTCCCAACCTAAGGATTGAACCTGCATTTCTTAAGTCTGCTGCATTAGCAGGCATGTTCTTTACCACTAATGACATCTGTAACTCAATCAATTTATTGTAATTATCTGTAGACTTAATTTCTAAATAAGGAACCACACTAAAGAAATCACATTCCAAAACTGGAATTGAGGCATGTTATTTTGACCACTAAGCTATCCCTAGATAGTCCAAATTAAAATTGAGTTCTGTTAGATATCACTATAGGTGATAAACTTGAATAAGTTTTGCTTCTGATTCTCCATGTTTGGTTGATCTGATTCAGTTCAATTCTATTTTTTACTTTGATGTAGCAAAAAATAAGTTATAGAATATGCAGAAAGTAATTCAGTTCTACCAAATTATATATTTGAAAATAATTTTATACTAAAATATATATTATTACATTTATTTATATAGTATATAATTATATTTTAGTAAGTTATAGGTGTAATTAATGTTGTATTAATTATAAATTATATATAATATATTAAAGTATATAATAATATATAATTACTAAAATATATAGACCGCCAGATAGTTCTTCAACAGCATTGGGTTTTTTGGGGATCAACAGAAAATTGCATTTTGAGGTCCAAACTCCTAGCAAGCTGCATGCAAATCCCCACAGAACAAGGAAAGGGGCACACATTTTTAGAGAAGAAAAGGAGGTTGGAAGAGCTGTGGAAAACAAGATTGGCTGTCTTTTCCAGGAAAGAAGAGGAGTCTGTCTTCTTCCTATGGAGTTCTGTGTTTGGTATATGGCATGAATAGTCTCTACCTGGTCTCCGAACAATATTTAGTTGAAGTATCTTTATATAAATTTTTATATTAAATAAATACACACAATTATATTTATAAGGATAGATAGGAATTTCTACTTCTGAAAAGGATAAGACTAGGTTTGTATAATTCCCAGTAAAATCCCCATATTTACATATGAGGAAATTGAACTACAGAGAGGTTAAGTAACTTACCTAAGGTCATGTAGTCAATTATTCATTGAGCTAATATTTGATCCCATTCTGTGTGTCTCAAAGCAAGTATATAATACCCCTCTAAAATGATACACTATGCAGGTCAGGAAGCAACAGTTAGAACTGGACATGGAACAACAGACTGGTTCCAGAGAGGAAAAGGAGTGTGTCAAGGCTATATATTGTCACCCTACTTATTTAACTTACATGCAGAGTACATCATGAGAAACACTGGGCTGGATGAATCACAAGCTGGAATCAAGATTGCCAGGAGCAATATCAAGAACCTCAGATATGCAGATGACACCACCGTTATGGCAGAAAGTGAAGAGGAACTAAATAGCCTCTTGATGAAAGTGAAAGAGGAGAGTGAAAAAGTTGGCTTGAAGCTCAACATTCAGAAAATGAAGATCATGGCATCTGGTCCCATCACTTCATGGGAAATAGATGGGGAAACAGTGGAAACAGTGTCAGACTTTATTTTGGGGGGCTCCAAAATCACTGCAGATGGTGACTGCAGCCATGAAATTAAAAGACGCTTACTCCTTGGAAGGAAAGTTATGACCAACCTAGACAGCATATTAAAAAGCAGAGACATTACTTTGCCAACAAAGGTCCATCTAGTCAAGGCTCTGGTTTTTCCAGTAGTCATGTATGGATGTAAGAGTTGGACTATAAAGAAGGCTGAGCACTGAAGAATGGATGCTTTGGAACTGTTGTGTTGGAGAAGACTCTTTTTTTAATTTTTTTTTTTTAACTTTACAATACTGTATTGGTTTTGCCATACATTGACATGAATCTTGAGAGTTCCTTGGACTGCAAGGAGATCCAACCAGTCCATCCTAAAGGAGATCAGTCCTGGGTGTTCATTGGAAGGACTGATGTTGAAGCTGAAACTCCAATACTTTGGCCACCTGATGCGAAGAGCTGACTCATTTGAAAAGACCCTGATGCTGGGAAAGATTGAGGGCAGGAGGAGAAGAGGGATGACAGAGGATGAGATGGTTAGATGGCATCACTGACTCAATAGAGATAAGTCTGAGTAAACTCCAGGAGTTGGTGATGGACAGGGAGGCATGGTGTTCTGTGGTCCATGGGGTTGCGAAGAGTTGGACACTACTGAGTAACTGAACTGAACTGAATAAGTCAAAAGTATGGAAAGTTTAGGTATAGGTTTTTGTATAAATTATATTTGTTTCGGGTGTGCAAAATAATGATTCAATATCTGTATACAAACATTGCAAAATGATTGCCCCAATAAGTCAACATCCATCACCACATATAGTTACACAATTTTTTTTTCTTGTGATGAGACTTTTAATATGCAAGCCAGTGTTATTAACCATAGTCACCATGCTATACATCTTTATGATTTATTTATTTTATAACTGGAGTTTGTCTCTTGCTGTTGAGTTATGTGAGTTCATTATATATTTTGGATATCAATCATTTATCAGATATAAAATTTGCAAATATTTTCTGCCACTACATATATTGCTTTTTCATTTTGTTAATGGTTCCATTTTCTGTGCAAAAACTTTTAAATTTGAGGTAATTTCATGCAGTTTTTTAAAAATTTATCTATTTTTCCTTTGTGCAGTTTGTAATGGGAGATTTTTATCTTGTTTCTTATTCTAGTGATAGTGAATATTGTGTCTGTATTTTTACATTATAAATCAAAATATTGTTAAGATTCAGGGTCAGAAAAGGCCACAAGACAGGTTATTTTCTGTGGGCCTTAAAGAGGACAGAGGTTTTCTCTCAAGGTGAGGATACCCAGACAGAAGGTGAAATTAAGGATGGAAATGGAGTGTTCAGTGAAGATGAGGCTTGGAGGATAAGTCTGATTTACACTGTTAAAAGTCCTGGCTCTTGAGTGTGTGTTTATCCTCTGAGAAATTTCCTGAGGTTTATTTTACGTTTTTCTTCTCATCTCTTTCAAAGAGCATGTGTTATATTTAGGATAAAGACAAGTACATTTTAAAACTGGGCCTGTGGAGAAAGCAGGAGCAGAACAGCAGGAATTGAAGTTGTATTTTTCTTCCTCAAAAACAAAAGTAAAAAGGTCAAAAGTGTTCAGACGACTTTGGAAGAATGGGGGGTAGTATGCTTGTATTCTGTGTGTTATGTGTGTGTACCTGTTGTGTGTGTGTATATGAGAGAGATCAGTGTACATGGTGTTTGGGGAGTGAGTTTTCAGGTGTGGGTGACGAGAAAGAGAAAATCTTTTAGTGTGTTTCTTTGGGTTGAGATAATTGGATATGAAATAAGAGATTTGAGATTTGGATTTCTGAGTTTAACATTTTGGAGAAAAAGCAATTCCAGAAAATGGCAAGAGAAGAAGGGGGTGACAGAGGATGAGATGGTTGAATGATATCACTGACTCAGTGGACAGGAATTTGAGCAAACTCTGGGAGATAGTGAAGGACAGGGAAGCCCAGTGTGCTGTGGTTCATGGGGTTGCAAAGAGTTGGATATGACTTAGCGACTGAACAACAACAAGGCAATGGTAGGATCTAGGTTGCACACATACGCTTGGAAAACTGAAGGAAGATCAAAAGACTTTGAAAGGAGGAGACTAAGGTTAGAATGAAGGATAGGATGATGAAGGCAAAATCATCTGGGGTGAGAACAGTAGTTGCCAAGGATCTGAAAACTTTTGATCACATGATAAATTTCTCAGTAGAAGTAAGTGTGTCAGCAGAGAGCAGACTGATCAACATATGTAAATACAGGGGAAAAAAATACTTGTATAGTAGACTTTCAAGGAGACTGGGGTGTTTGAGAGATGGTGATAAAAATGTTTTAGAATAAGTTTGTAAGACCAAGGATGTTTAATCTGGAACCTAACTCTTGAGAAATCTGCATGTGAGTTGCAGATGAGAAAAAAAGTGAATCAAAATTCTGTGGACATATTTAGGAAATTAAAAAATTACAGAAGGCCTCATGGATGTTGTTAAGGGAGAAATCCAACATAGAAAAGCATAATTAGGGAATCAAATTTGAATGAAAATGGCACAGATGACAGCTCATAAGGAGTTACACCATTACCCGTGAGTATGAGATACAGGGAAGACGGGTAGGAAGTAGAAAGAAGTGTTAGAAGAATGTTATCAATCAGATCTCAATACAGACACCAAAGACTATTTAAAATAGGGAATTACAGATAGTTGGATGGTGACTGAATCAGAAATCAGCAGTCATCTCTCATTTTCTAGTCAGGTCGGTGTGACTGAGATGCAGCTGTCAGGAAGCTGCAGGAAGCTGCTGCCGCTAATCACAGCTGCCCAGTCTCTAAGTGACCACACTGGAGAACATAACTTTGTGTCTTGGAGCTTCTGTGTCAGCCACCATCCCTGTCAGAGAAGTGGCTACTTCCAAATTTCTTATTCAGGCATTTCACTGGCAGAGCCAAGAACAAATCCAGAATGGTGGAAGCAATGAGAGATGGGAAATGTAGTTTCCAGGACTCAGGCCCCTTAGATAAAGGGAAGAACACAGAAAGTATAGGAATGGAGGCTAGTGTTCTTGCCTGGAGAATCCCAGGGACAGCGGAGCCTGGTGTGCTGCTGTCTATGGGGTTGCATGGAGTTGGACACGACTGAAGCTACTTAGCAGCAGCAGCAACAGCAGAAAAGATTATTTATGAAAATCAGAGGTAAAAATCATAGAAATAACCAGCATTGCAGTCTTGGATAAAACTTTGCTCTTTTCCTGACCATGCAAGTGGCCCAGATGACTGTGGTAGTTCCCAAACATCGAATGGAATGAATGGCAAGAATTTAGACAAGCTTAGTTCTCTCAGATATTACCTGCTTCTCCCAAGTCCTTGGTGAGTGCCAGTTGCAGTGCAGTTCAGGGCTTGTAGCACTGATTCTCCTGGGCCTGAAACCCAGATGGGAAATTCAGACACACCTTTTAGAGCAGTGGTTGTCCAAGTGTGGTGCCCACACCAGCAACAGGAACAGTATTTGAGAACTTGTTAGAGTCGTTATTAATAAATCAGAGACTCTGGAGGTGGGTCCCATGATCCTGTGTTCTGACAAGCCCTCTAGGTAATTCTGATCCCTGCTAAGGTTTGAGAACTACAGTTTTAGGTAAAAGAACTGTGGTTATAGGCTTATATTTAAATGTTGAAACTCCATTATGCTCTTAAAAGTAAGGTATGCACCTCATTTGGTGAGATTACACTGAATTAAAACATGATTTTTTCATAATATATTGCATTTTATGAATATATACAAAGGTCATATTTGTGAGTTTTCTGATTAAATTGTGTTCTAAGGAGCACAAACAATATCACTGAAAAAAATATTTAACTTCATTTGAGAAAGATCTAAGTATACCTTTTGATATTCAAAATAATGAGTTGATCCTAAATAGCACTTAGTATGGGCCAAGCATGGCTCTGATCATCATACTTATATTAACTTAATAGTCACCTACAGGATAACTGTCATTATTAGCACCGATTAAGGGATGAGAAAATGGAGAGGTGGGCAGAGTAGAGATCTCATATCTATCTAGACTCCAGAGTCTTCTATTTGGTACAAGCTATTGAAAAGCAGAGACATTACTTTGCCAACAAAGGTCCGTCTACTCAAGGCTGTGGTTTTTCCAGTAGTCCTGTATGGATGTGAGAGTTGGACTGTGAAGAAAGCTGAGCACCGAAGAACTGATGCTTTTGAACTGTGGAGTTGGAGAAGACTCTTGAGAATCCCTTGAACTGCAAGGAGATCCAACCAGTTGTCCACCCTAAAGGAGATCAGCCCTGGGATTTCTTTGGAAGGAATGATGCTAAAGCTGAAACTCCAATACTTTGGCCACCTCATGTGAAGAGTTGACTCATTGGAAAAGACTCTGATGCTGGGAGGGATTGGGGGCAGGAGGAGAAGGGGCTGACAGAGGATGAGATGGCTGGATGGCATCACCGATTCGATGGACATGAGTTTGGGTGAACTCAGGGAGTTGGTGATGGACAGGGAGGCCTGGCGTGCTGCAATTCATGGGGTCGCAAAGAGTCGTACAGGACTGAATAACTGAACTGAACTAATACTGGATTAGTCAGAGAACAGTACAAGGTGATTTTCATACTTTCCTTTTTTAAAAGTAAATTGATTTACTTGCTTTAAATGAACTGCTTGCTGTTGTGATATCTAGTCTCTAACTGAAGATATCAGGACAAGTAAAAGTAAAAGAGAAGAACAAAGGCAACAAAACAAGTCATTGCCAAGTTAGGAGCTTAATACCAATGGTTTTCCTTAGCCTAGATTTTTACTTTCTCTTAAAGTAATGGGCCATTTTGTTGCCTTGACTTTGGAATAAAGTATCAAGACTCAAGAAGTCGGCAATCCTTTTGAAAGAATTAATAAATGTTTCAGTATAACTAATTCTAGTAATAATGGTGAGACCTTTTATAAATTTATTTCAAACAATATATGATTACATATATGAACTAACTACGTCAATATTATTTTTCTGTTATCTGGTGTGTGAACAGATTTTAGATAATGACAATTTCATAAAAATGTTTATTAAAAAGTCTAGATTTGGTATCTACTCATTATTTTAGATAAATTGCCACTCTGAGTAGGACTTGAAGGCACCATTTTTTAGTGGCAAGGAAATAAAGTAATGTATGTACATGGCAGTGAAAATTAAGCCACCATCAGTTCTGTTAGGAAATAAAGTATAAAATCATTCATTGCTTTCAGAGACTGAGACATCTGTGCCTCAGGTAGATACTAATTTAATAGTGTTGCTTAAAGTATAGTTAATTATTCAAACACATAAAATAAATTACTCAAATATCTTTATAACAATGCTTTACCCCAGCCCATGTTTAGAAGCATACTAAAATATTTAGTACAGACAAACAAAAAATATTTGATTTTGTTGCTGAAAATAGTGAGTTTTTCAGGGTATTTCCAAAAGATTTTACCTAAATACTAGTGATAACTGAAAAGAAGGGAAAGATATAAATGTTAAGTAGTAAAGGTTATTATTATCATAATGAGTGTTTATCACTAAGAAATCTTCAAAATTATACATCATCAGTGATACACAATAGATCTGATGAACTAGGTTAGCATAAAGGCTCTTTGATTCACACCATGCCCTAGCCAGTATTTAGGATATATTCCAGAGTTTTATTTTTATCTTTACTTGTATAGGTAATTTTTTTTAGAGTTGAGTTTTCAGGATTGTATTAAGAAGCATGTAATTGATTGCTGCTCTAGCCTTATCTATTAATGTATCAATCAAAATAAATCTTAAAGAATTGGCTCATGAAATTATGAAGGCTGAAAAGTCTAATGATCTGAAGGCAGCAAGATGGAGACACAGGAAAGGTGATGGTCTAATTCTAGTTGAAGTCCAAGTCTGAAGACAGTCAGGCAGAGAGAGCAAATTTTCTCTTACTGAGACTTTTGTTCTATTTTTAGGCCTTCACAAGATTGTATGAGACCCACCAACACTGGGGAGAAAATCTGCTTTATTCAGTTTACAGATTCAAATGATAATCTCCTCTGGAAACACTCTAACAGACACAACCAAAATCATATATAACTGAATATCTGGGCATCCCATGCCCAGTCAAGTTGATATATAAAATTAACCATGACAGAGACTGTCTGGAAGTTGTGAAATAAAGTAAAATTGAAAATTTCATAGAAAGCTAGACTTTTATAGCAAAGCTAATGGATAAGAATTTCAGCACAAGGCATGTTAGCATTAATGTATTATATTACCTTCAATTTTTTTTTCAAAATTTGTCCAAAATATCATTTTTTAAAAAGTGAAATAAAATTAAATATTTAAACAGAAATGATACAAGAATAGAACAAGAATTCATTCTCTTATATTTTAATTTTTGTGGAAGAATTTTCTAAAATAGGCTTTCCTGAAAGGTATTCCTAAAATGTACAGGGTTTCTTTTTTTATTTTGTTTTGTCTTGGGATTTTAAAATAGTTAATAAGATACGGTTAGTTTAAAAAAGAGAATAGCTACAAAAATAATTCATAATTTTAGTCTTGAGATTACTTACATTTAGAGGAAAGATTTAACTGGGTTAACATTTTGTTGAATAGGAATGCCAGGCATTGCCTTTGTCTTCCCGATTAATGCTTTTTGATACATTAGCTGACTTAACTTTCTCAGGCTAACCTGACCTAGCCGGCATAATATGCATATCTACACTCTGTGAGCCATATCATCATTTCATATACCCCAGATCATCAAAAACCTCTTACCTTAGCAACCCAATAGTGGTTCAAGGACTTAGTAATCTAGTTTAATTTGCACATTTTCACACACCACATACTTCCCTTTTCTGTAATGGAGGGCAGCCAGAATTTAATTAGATCATGGCGTTCACACCACAGGATATACAGTCTTTTAATTAGTAGCATATATTGTTTCAGATGTTCACATAGACACACTATTAACACTATGAACAAATCACCCAGAAGCTCAGAATGTTACTGGAAGCATGTTTATTTATTATTTATTATTTTCATTTTTTAAAGTGTACTTGCCTTCTAAATTATGAGGAAGTTATAAAAGGAATGTTATTTAAATTAAATGTTATCTAACACTAATACAGAAGTAGAAACCACAATTACATGGTGAAATACATGTGCTTCTTAAGACTTATTTCTCAACTGTAGAAAGCAAGACAAACTTCTGTCATTGTCTTAGTTCTAAGGGAGATTATTTTTCTTTGTTTCACTGAGCCATTGTGTGTGATTAATGCCTCTTAACACTATAAAATATCTGAAACCTCACACACACAGGAATAACTTGGGTCTTTTCCCTCTCTTTTCAAAAAATAAACAGAAAGATAGTTTTGGTTCAGTAACATTCACACAGTTATTACCTCAATGAATGTCTTATTTCCCTATGATCTTTCTTCTGTTAATTTATTAGATTGTAGAATCATTCAAGCATTTGTTTTCACAAATGTTTTCATAGGGTTATTTACAAATGTTTTCATGATTTTTGTGGAGCAAGACTATTACATTTAAACATTTCATTCATTTTATAAGAAGCAAAAAAAAAAAAAAAAAAAAATGCGTTGGAGTCCCTAAACCTTCTACAACTAAAATAAAATGAATATAATAGTAAATGGAATCCGTTTGAGATGTGACATATTTGTGGAAAAGCTCAAAAGGCACAATCTGCAGTTATAAGATAGACATTTTTCTTTAACAAAATTTTCTTACGTTTTAACCTAGAATTAATTGCGAAGCATTAAAATATAAGTGATTTGAGAACAGTATTACAGAGAAGACTACACCAATGTAATCAGTATTGAGGGCATTATGTAAAATGTTTCCCACTCTGTGCAGGTTTGTTTTTGTATTTTATAAATTTTTGGTCTACTATTTATTAGTATTTTAAAAGTGGATCAGTTAAATTATTATTTAAAGGAGGAGGTAGAAAAATGTTTATAAAAAACAAAACAGCAATAAAAAATAAAACTTTTATAGAAGTATCACTGTCAGTCTTTCATATGTAATTAATATGATTACTTTTCCTTTTCTTATAGACAAATTTTTGAGAGCTATCAGTTCAAGTTATTTTCAGAGTAAGTAGGAAAAAGATGAAAACAAAGGAAAAGGGAAAGTATTGCAACAAAAAGAATTCATATTTTTATTTATTTCAACTGCTTGGGTCATATTTGAAGAGTAAAACTAGTTTATATTTTTGTTTTGAATTGATTTGGTTTACTCAAAAGTGGAGGTTTTTTTTTTTTTTAATGGAAAAAAGTTACCGTATGCTGCTTGTTTTTAAGTGTTGCTTTCATTTAATTTAGCTTGTTTTTGAAAGCACAAGGAAGCGTAATAGCAAATTTATTTTTCAGTGATTCCTATAAGCCTTTCCCATATCCTAAAGGCATAATGCCTCAAATCTGTCAGCTTTCCTATTACTAGCAGATACCATTAATAAAAACTTCAAGTTGAAAGTAGCCTTTACCTCATATTTACACATAAATATATCCCTTCTATAACCTTCACTGTATTCTTTAAGGAAACCTACAACTTGGTTCATTCAAACCTTGGGGGAAGAGAAATAAACTGAACTAAAATGCTTGTCCAACTCCAAAATCTTTGTCAATTTTTCACTGCATTTCAAAGCTTTAAAAACAAATTATTATGGCATTATTCTCACAGTGAATGATACATTTGCCATTTTGCAAGTAGCAAAGACAATATTCTTGAAACTTTTAATTTAGGTTGGCTGTTGAGTCAAATCTTACAGAACTTTCAGTTAAACTGCTTTTTGTTTTTATTTTTTTCCCTTTCTTTTGTAATATAAGGAAGATGTCAGACTTTACTAACGGTAAATATTGAGTGAAACGCCAATGTTGTCTATAAAATAATCTAATCAATTTGTTATAGTAATTAGAAGAGACAGCCTTATTCTTGGTTGAAATATTTTAGTACTGAAGATTTTTCATCAGGTATAATCTATCCAAATTTCATTCCTAAATAAGCATAACAACAATCTATGAATTTTCAAATGAGTATATTAGAAACTTAATGATTTATGAAAGAATATGCTGTTTTATCCATTGTGTATCATCTTCTATTTTATTCATTTTATTTTATTCCAACTTTATTAAAGTAGATTGTCAAGTAAAATTGTATACACTTAGATTGTACAATATGATTTTTAAAAGGTATGCTGTGTAATTATTTAATATGCATATTCATTTTAAAATGCAATCAAGTTAACATTAATTACCTCACATAGCTACCTTTTAAGCTGCTCTTTGAGGTTTGGTGAGAATATCTAAAATCTACGCTCTTAGCAAATTTGAAGTTATATCAACTCTTTCTGGGTGCTCCTAGAGCATATCATCATATGATCTCTCTGTGTAGTAGTTTAATGAAGAAAAATTAGAAACAATATAAGGAGGGAATCTGAACAGATCCCGTAGATAGTTGTCTTTGCAACCCTATCTGGTTTCACTTCCTCTTCCTACTTTCTTTCCTTTAGAATAGAGTTTCTGTAATGCCCTTTAAGTGGTGTGTTCCAGCCCCTGCCAAATCTTACGTGGATATTTTTTACCAATAATTGTTATGCTATTAAATTGTAAGTTGTGTTAGTTGCTCATAAATGTCTGACTCTTTGGGACCCCATGGACTGTAGCCCTCCAGACTCCTCTGTCCATGGAATTCTCCAGGCAAGATGACTGGAGTGGGTAGCCATTCCCTTCTCCAGGGGTTCTTCACAACCCAGGCATGGAACTCCAGTCTCCTTCACTGCAGACAGATTCTTTACCATCTGAGCCACTGGGGAAGCATGTTGTTAAATTTATTTTTACTGCAACTGTGTATGCATATACCATTCAGTTCCTGCTGAAGGGTAGCTGAGAGAATAGTTGAGTATTTAGATAGAAACCACATAAAAGTGTTTTGAGTAATAGTGTTTGCCTTGTAATCATTGCTACTTTGTACAGTATTGTTTGAACCTTTAAATTCATCAAAAGAACTACACAAAACATGGATCCTTTATTTCTCTTTTAATGGGGCCCATGCCACATGGGGCCACTGACATGTTGCAATAGACACTCTGTCTTTTAAATAGCCCTTTAGAGTACTGCTGCTGCTGCTAAGTTGCTTCAGTCGTGTCCAACTCTGTGCTACCACATAGATGGCAGCCCACCAGGCTCCTCCATCCATGGGATTTTCCAGGCAAGAGTACTGGAGTGGGGTGCCATCGCCTTCTCCGTTAAAGTACAGTGTAATCCTATATTTCCCTCAGGATCTGAGGGTTATGAAATGCTTTTAGCAAACAAAAGTCAGTGCTTCTGACTGCTGAACATTCTTCATTTGTAGATATTAACTCCCCACCCACTGCTAAACTCTTGGGTTTGAGTAATGATCATCTCTGTCCTAATCTGAGTTTAGGGCACTCCCATTTCTGAAAACATATCCTGTTTGGGTGGGGATACACACACTTGAAAGTGTGAATGAAGACAAAGAGTTTTTTTAATACCATTTCTCTAAAGTTGTTTTTCAGTTGTTTATTGGGCTGTGGCCCCCTTGTTTATACGTTGGTGAACCATTTTACCTCATAATGATTGACAAACTGTATACCAGTGAAAGTGCTTACCATGTGCTAAAGGCATAAATGGAAATGGTATTATTCTGGCTATTAAATGTTTTGGGGTACCTGAAAGTACTTTGAAGGAATGTTCCAGAAAGTAGAAAGAAGAGCCGTACAATTAGGAATCACTAAAAGTATTTGCCATTATAAAGGATATCAAAGATACAACCATAGATTGGAGAGATTTGCAAACATTTTTGTGTACATTATCTGTAAGCATTGTGGCTGAGGCCTGCTATGAACTCAGGGGATTAGCAGAAAGCCAGAGTATTTGATAGTGTACTATGTCTGGTATGCTATGCATTTTTGTAGTGGCTGTGCTTTAATGACTTGTTTGTTCAGACATTCCAAGTTCCAGACAATGTACCTCTGCTGTTGCATGAGCCTGCATGTATTTGAAAGTGTGCATGAACAAAGGACTTGAGAATTACTAGCCTAGGGCATTCAGATTATCATTAACCTATTTTACAAGGAATGTTAATCAAACATTGAGTGGAATGGGATAAGGATAATTAGCCAACAGTAAAGTATAGCTAGGTTCATGGCATTAATAATCCAAGAAAATATTTTGAAAGCCTGCAGTTGTTTGTAAGATATAATCAAGCAAACAAATGCATAAAACATAATTTAGCAAAATATTTTTTTTCTTTAGTCTAGAAATAGATTATTGAGAGCTTACTTTTTTTTGTTGTTGTTGTTTTTTGTTTTTTTTTTATTTTTATTTACTTTGTGCCTTCTGGCTTTTATTTTATTTATTTTAATTTTAAAATCTTTAATTCTTACTTTTTGATAAAATGGAAAAATACTCATGGAAAATAATAGATCAAATAGATCACTTGATCCCTGTTAGAAAATGGTAATTTCTCTGGATGCTGTCTCAAAACCTATGGAAAGGTAAGCAGCCCACGTTTTTTTAGGACACTTAATTTGTTTTTATCTCAGGCTGAGTTTTTCTCAGATTTTACTCTATAAAATTTTACTCAGCCTGTTCTCCTTGTTTTTGTTTTGTTTTGTTTTAAATAGCAATATGTTTCTTAAATATGGCAAGTGAAAACATTCTTGCTTCCTCCATCATTTTGAGCTGACTATTCTGTTCTATTTCTTCAACTATCTTGGAGTGCACATATGGATCTGGTTGGCTTGGTACTTCTTTCTAATGGCAAGGCTGATACCAGTAAATATATCTACTTAAAATAAGACAAGCAGCAAAGCCAGAAGGTTACTGGTGATTCTGTAGAAAACTGTGTGTATGTGGGTGTGTATGTGTGTGTTCAAGTGGACTCCTAGACAGATTGGATTAAACAGAGAACAAAACCCATGCAATACATATCTGTTTGGTAGTATATTGATGTTTGCAGAAAATCCTTATCAAAATTTAATGACCCCAAAGGTGGATATTGATTTTCCTTTCTCCTCAGACAATATTTCATTTGTGATATTGACTTGCCAGAAATGAATGTTTGCTTAAAATATAATGTTACATGTAATAGAGCAATCCTGCACAAAAGGCTTGCAACCCCTTCTACTCTGCAAGGAACAAAGCAACTGTAGCTAACAATGGAATGTAAGACCAGAGCCATTCCCTCTTCCTCTCTTTCATTTTTTTTATATTTAAATTGGACCTTGGTTTTTTAATTTTTCATTTATTCTTGATATATGGGCAAGAGCTCTGAAATGTCTTGTCAGTGTGAATTTGAATTTGAAACAGGAATAGGTAAGAGTGCATTAGTTTCCTAGGACTGTTATATAAAGTACCACAAACTGAGTAGCTTCACCAGCGGATATATAATTTCATCATTCATTGTTGTTGTTTTTCAGTTGTTCAGTCAAGTCTGACTTTTTGCAACCCAATAGACTGCAGCAAGCCAGGCTTCCCCGTCCTTCACTATCTCCTAGAGTTTGCTCAAACTCATGTCCATTGAGTCGATGATGCCATCCAACCGTCTCATCTACTATAATTCCCTTCTCCTCCTGCTTTTAATCTTTCCCAGCATCAGGGTCTTTTCCAGTGAGCTGGCTCTACTCATCAGGTGGCCAAAATATTGGAGCTTCAGCTTCAGCATCAGTCCTTCCAATGAATATTCAGGGTTGATTTCCTTTAAGCTTGACTGGTTGATCTCATTGCTGTCCAAGGGACTCTCAGGAGTCTTCTCCAGCACCACAGTTTGAATGCATCAGTTCTTCTGAGCTCAGCCTCCTTTAGGATCAAACTCTCATATTCATACAAGACTATTGGAAAAACCATAGTTTGACTAGCTTTCACCATTCTGGGGGCTAGCAGTTTGGGATCATGATATAGGAAGGTCCATGTTTCCTCTGAAGGCTCCAGGGAAGGATGTGTCACAGACCTTTCTCTTGACTTCTGATGGTTCCTTAGCTTCTGGCAGCAGAAGTCTAATCCTTGCATGGTGCTTTCCTGTGTGCATGTCTCTCTCCAGACTTCCATTTTTCATAGACACTGTTCACATTGGAGTAGCAGCCCTAATTTACCCTACCCAGCATGACCTTATTAACTTAGCTAATTATATCTGCATCAACCCTATTTCTAGATAAGGTCACATTCAGAAGTACCAAGGATAGGGGGGTAAAAACTTTAACATATAGTTTTGGGGGAGAACAATTCAACCCATAACAGTTTAACACATATTTTCAACATTCAATACTTTTTTTATTTTATTGCATTGGTTCTTCTTTCAAACTTAATTCAACAGAGGTAAGGTTTTCTTTTTTCTTTTTTGGTTTAGGTTGGGTTTTTTTGTCATTGTTTTGTCCTTTTTTTTTTTTTTTAGCATGTCTCATTAGACAAGGAGGTGTTACTAAAATAAAGACAGTCTCTGGTTTTTACTCTGTATAATCTAGTAGAAGATACACTTATCTTGAGAATGTCATTATGAAAAAAAAAAAATCAGAGGCAGTACAAAGCAGAATGACAACATGGAGACCTAATAAAATCATTGACTGAGGCAGAAATTACCAACTTTGTTAAGAGTGTTAGGTGTAACTTTGAAAAAGTAGACATTTCATATTCCCAAAGAAACTTAGATTACTTCTTAGTTATAAGGAAGAAAATGCAACTGTGTAATGAAATGATTATTACCCTAAACCAAGGTCATTCTTATTATCACTAAGCATAGGCCAACCAGAAATTATGTATCTCCCCATATGATACACTATGAAATATGTAACATCACTTCAGGTTTGGTTATAAAATAATGAATTTCAGTCATCAAAACTTTAAAACTATCAGTTTGTAAGAAATACAGGGAATAGGGAAAAAAACTAATCCACACTATGAAGACTCAACCCAAATTTAGAAGGTACAGTATTCCATAGAACAACTGGCCAATCTATTTGTAAATCTTGTCATGAAAGAGGTATGCAATGCTAGACTAGAAGACACATGAGAGATACAACCATCAGATAATTTCATGGTCCTGGATTATATTGTTTGGATAGCTGCAAAGAACATCTCTGTGGCAATTAAGGAAAATTTGAATATCAACTGATTATTAGATAAAATAAAAGCTTATTTTACTTCTAGTTTTATTGAGATATAATTGATATACAGTACTGTATAAATTTAGGGTGTATGGAATAGTAATTAAACCTACATACATCACAAAATGATTTCTGCAATAAGTTTAGTGAACATCTTCATCTTATATAGACACAAAATAAAAGAAAAAGGAAAAAGATTTCCTAGTGATGAGAACTCTTGGGAGTTACTCTTAACAAGATTCATATATAACAGACGGTACTGTTAATTATATTTATCATGTTGTAAATTATATCCCTACTACTTATTTGTCTTGTAAATGGAAGTTCTTATCTTTTGGCCACTTTCATCCAATTCTCTCTCCTCCCACTTCCTACCTCTGGTAACCACAAATCTAATTTCTTTTTCTTTCTATGAGTTTGTTTGTTGAAGTATAATTGACCTACAACACTGTTAGTTCCTGGTGCATAACAGTAGTGATTTGGTTTTTCTATACATTACAAGATGATCACCATGATAAGTCTAGTTACCATCTATGTGTGTGCTGAGTTGTGTCCAACTCCTTGCAGCTCCTCTGCCCATGGGATTTTCTAGTCATGAATACTGTAGTGGGTTACTACTTCCCCCTCCACAGTGTCTTCCTCAAGGAAGATACCCACATCTCCTGTATTGGTAGGTGGATTCTTTACCACTGAGCCACCTAGGAAGCCCCAGTTACCATCTGTCACCATACAAATTCATTGCATTGTAGCTGACTGTATTCTCCATGCTGTACATTTCATCTCCATGAATTGTTTCTTTTGCAACTGAAGTTTGTACTCCTTTATCTCATTGAACAGTTTCACTCATCCCCTCCACCCCTCCCATCTGGCAATATAAAAACTTTTTGATATGGAAAAGTTACATTTATAATTGAAAAAAATCAGGTCATATAAAATAATGTACAATAGGGTCTGACTTTGGTGAAAAATATAAATTTTATATATGCAGAAAGTTACCTGGAAAGATATATGCTAAGGTGTAAGTAATTAAAGTTTTTGGATAATAAGAAAATTGTGTTTTTGTTTTTGTATTTTCATTTGCCTGTGTTTTTTAAGTATCTGTAATGACATTTTAACTTTGAAGTGTTACTTTAACCAAAAAAAAATACAAAAATCACAACAAGAACAAATTGGGGTGAGTATAAACAGAAGTGTAAAGCTGTTTAAAGGGTCAATTTTATTGCTGTCATAACCTTTTAGTCTCCCAAACTTTGCATCCCTTCCTTTTATTCACTCCCTTTCACTTCCTTTTTTTCACTTCCTTTTATTCACATGATTTGTAACTATAAGCCTAGCTCTATCCTAGACTCTGGACTAGTTCCATCTTTAGTTGAGATAAGTCAGTAACTTGATGTTAATTATACTAATAACATTATTATCAAATCACACTTTCTGTTTATTTTACTCTGAATTTGGAATCTCCTTCTACTTGGGACAGACTAAATTAGTGCCTTTTAGATTTCTTCCATTAGTCTTTGATTTCATAATTTTATCAGGCTTAAATATAGAACTCTACTAAATTGTTTCTTTCGGAAGTGGGGGAGAATTTCATAACACACTTGTGTCCCACTCTGCAATGTAATTTTAACCGTTACTACCTGGAGGTAAGTTGCTTTTCATAGATTAAGGGTGCAGTCCTTCAAAGCAGTACCCTCTCTTTAGACACCAGCTTCAAGCTCAGAGCTTCTGAGGATACCTACACTTCTGATGAACTGACTGCAAATTAGGGGTTTCTACTGACCTTCAGATTTGATAATTTGATAGAACAACTTGCAAAATCCAGGAAGGTGCTGTATTTACAATTTCAGTTTTATTATAAAGAATAAATCAGAACTAACCAAAATAAAAAAAAAAAAAACTCATAAAGTAATATAGGAGAGGGTGCTAAGTAAAGAGCTTCTATGTCTACCTTGTAGAGTTAGGGCATTTCCCCTTCCTGATAACAGTGTGTATAACTAGCTAGGACTTCATGTGACCTCTGAGTCCATGACAATTGGATTTCATTACATTGGTATGATTGATTTAATCATTAACCATGTGATTACATTTCAGTCTCTAACTTGCCTTCCTCTCCTAGGAGGTTGGGCTTATTTACAATCTCAAATTCCCAGCCCTCTAGTCACATGGTTGATCTTTCCAGCATGGCTATCCCCCATCCTAAAACTATAGCAGGGCCTGGCAGGAATCACCTCACTAGCATAAACTCAGGTGTGACCCAAGGGACCAACCCATCATGAATAATGGAGACATCTTTTGGGAAATTCCAAGAGTTTAGAAGTTGCCCCACAGGAACCAGGGATAAAGACGAACCAAATCCTTTATTCTACAACACAGTCTAAGAGTAAAGAACTATCATTTTTAACTATCCCTATTCAACATCTAGTTAAAAATGACAGTTCTTAACTCTTAGGCTGTGTTGTATAATAAAGAATTTTGTGGGTCTTTATACCTGGGCTTCCCAGGTGGCTCAGTGGGAAAGAATATCTGCCTGCCAGTGCAGAAGATGCAGGAGACGCAGGTCTGGTCCTGGGTTGGGAAGATCCCCTGGAATAGGAAATGGCAACACACTCCAGTATTCTTACCTGGGAAATTCTGTGGAGACAGGTGCCTGGTTAGGCTATAGTCCACGGGGTCACAAAGAGTCAGACACAACTGAAAGGCTGAGCACACACTCTACATTTGGTGTTCTACTAGTCCTATCTAAGCCATTTCAACTGCAACATTGTCTTATTTGCAGCCATTTATTATCATTGTCTCAACCACTATGCCTAATCTATCCTCTGGGCTTTTTCTCATTTCTTCCAGCAAGGTCTTCTTCGTGAAGGGAGTGACCATCTTAAATTCTCTCATTTCTTGCTGTGGTCCATCTCACCTCCCTCTGTATTCTAATCCTCAATTCTGGTATTAAGTTTAGAGAGCATTGTTTTTTTTGTTGTTGTTGTGTTCTCCATCAAAATGGAGTTCAGTTTGCTAAGTGCTCATGGTCTTTTGACTCAGTGGACTTATGTTGTTTTTTGGTTGCTTGTCCTACTCTTTAATGACCCCGTGGACTATAGCCTGCTAGGCTCCTCTGTCCATGAGATTTCCCAGGCAGAAATGAGTTGCCTGGAGTGTGTTTCCATTCCCTTCTCCAGGAGATCTTCCCAACCCAGGGCCTGAACCTGTGTTTCTTGCATTGCTGGCAGATTCTTTAGCACTGAGCCACCTGGGAAGCCCCAGTGAAGTCATAGACACTGTCTTTTTCTTTTTTTTTTAATTCAGGTAGCTGTCACAAGGTGATAGTATTGTCCTGGAATAAAATGCTGATCTGTTACCATCTAGAAATGATAACTTTTGAAACAGATCTGTTTCTAAATAACAATTTCTGACAGATAAAACTATAACATAACTACTGTGTTCCTTACTATAACTGCAATTTTCACATAGCTATTACATAATTTTTAAAAATCATGAAGTATTTACAGAAGACTAGATTCAATCTGACCCTTGATAAAATCTTGTCTTAAACATGTACTCAGATGTAGCTTTGGTTATTCTCCAGTCTCTAGCTTTCAGGACTTTAAGTATTTACTAAAAGCCATCCATAACGTCTACTTCATTCAGGAAAGTGGTCTGAAAACTTAAGCATCACCTGAAGCTATATGAAGTAGTAGTCTACTGCTATTAAAAAGGGCTATCAGAATTATAGTATTTTTCTCCTGCCAGAAAAGTACTAGAAAATTTGTTGTTGTTGCTAAATGAAGATACTTTAAAATAGATGTTTTCCTAACAGTAAACAACCTTAGGAGAGGATTTACCACAACAGCAGCAACAACATCAACAAAATATCAGTCTACTTATCATTCTTTCATTAAGCATGTCTTTATAAGAATTATGTGATTATTATCTGAATTGTGCGGTGGAAGCAAATACAGTGTTGATATCTTTACTTCTGAGTTCATTCCTTATACGAAAAGTAACCATTTAAATTCCTGGAGTGTTTCCATTCCCTTCTCCAGGAGATCTTCCCAACCCAGGGCCTGAACCTGTGTTTCTTGCATTGCTGGCAGATTCTTTAGCACTGAGCCACCTGGGAAGCCCCAGTGAACTCATAGACACTGTCTTTTTTTTTTTTTTTTTTTTTTAATTCAGGTAGCTGTAAATATCATTAAAATTTTATCTCTAAAACCATGAACTCACTTCCAAAAAGTGAGACTGACTTGTGTATGGGTGTTAAGTCAGTGCCACGTGTTCATGTAGTAATTAGGATACGTATTAGTGACACTTTATGAAAAGAAATACTGGTTACTGTTTGATAAAATTAATGCAGAAATACAGATGGACAATCTCAAAAATGACAAAATGATTTGTTTGTTTCCAAAGAAAACCATGCAATATCACATTAATCCAAGTCTATGCCCCGAGAGTAAGCTGAAGAAGCTGAAGTTGAATGACCTACAAGACCTTCTAGAACTAACACCCCCAAAAGATGTCCTTTTCATTATAGGGGACTGGAATGCAAAAGTAAGAAGTCAAGAAACACCTGGAATAACATGCAAATTTGGCCTTGGAGTACAGAATGAAGTAGGACAAAGGCTAATAGAGTTTTGTAAAGAAAACACACTGGTCATAGCTAACACCCTCTTCCAACAGCATGTCTACACATGGACATCACTAGATAGTCAATACCAAAATCAACCTGATTATATTCTTTACAGCCAAAGATGGAGAAGCTCTATAGAGTCAGCAAAAACAAGACCAGGAGCTGACTGTGGCTCAGATCATGAACTCCTTATTGCCAAATTCAGACTTAAATTGAAGAAAGTGGGGAAAACCACTAGACCATTCAGGTATGACCTAAATCAAATCCCTTATGATTATACAGTGGAAGTGAAAATAGATTTAAGGGATTAGATCTGAGAGACAGAGTGCCTGATGAACTGTGGATGGAGGTTTGTGCATTGTACAGGAGACAGGGAGCAATAGCATCTGCAAGAAAAAGAACTGCAAAAAAGCAAAATGGCTGTCTGAGGAGACCTTACAAATACCTGTGATGAGAAGAGAAGTGAAAAGCAAAGGAAAAAAGGAAAGATATACCCATTTGAATTGCAGAGTTCCAAAGAATAGCAAGGAGAGATAACAAAGCCTTCCTCAGTGACCAGTGCAAAGAAATAGGGGAAAGCAATAGAATGGGAAAGACTAGAGATTTCTTCAAGAAAATTAGAGACACCAAGGGAACATTTCATGCAAAGATGGGCACAATAAAGGAGAGAAATAATATGGAAGTAAGAGAAGCAGAAGATATTAAGAAGAGGTGGCAAGAATACACAGAAGAACTATACAGAAAAGTTTGTCATGACCCAGATAATCACGATGGTGTGATCACTCACCTAGAGCCAGACATACTGAAATGTGAACTCAAGTGGGCCTTAGGAAACATTACTAGGAACAAAGCTAGTGGAGGCGATGAAATTCCAGTTGAGCTACTTCAAATCCTGAAAGATGATGCTGTGGAAGTGCTGCACTCAGTATGCCAGCAAATTTGGAAAACTCAGCAGTGGCTACAGGATTAGAAAATGTCAGTGTCAGTTTTCATTCCAGTCTCAAAGAAAGGCAATGCCAAAGAATGCTCAAACTACCACACAGTTGCACTCATCTCACATGCTAGTGAAGTAATGCTCAAAATTTTCCAAGCTGGGCTTCAACAGTACATGAATCATGAACTTCCAGATGTTCAAGCTGGGTTTACAAAAGGCAGAGGAATCAGAGATCAAATTGCCAACATCAGTTGGATCATCGAAAAAGCAAGAGAGTTCCAGAAAAACATCTATTACTGCATTATTGACTGTGCAAAGCTTTTGACTTTGTGGATCACAATAAACTATGGAAAATTCTAAAAGAGATGGGAATACCAGGCCAGCTGGCCTGCCTCTTAAGAAATCTGTATGCAGGTCAGGAAGCAACAGTTTGAATTGGACATGGAACAGACTGGTTCTAAATTGGGAAAGGAGTACATCAAGGCTGTATATTGTCACCTTGCTTATTTAACTTATATGCAGAGGTCATCAAGAAAAATGCTTGCCTGGATGAAGCACAAGCTAGAATCAAGATTGCCAGGAGAAATTTCAATAACCTCAGATATGCAGATACGACACCCTTATGGCAGAAAGCAAAGAAGAACTAAAGAGCCTCTTGATGAAAGTGAAAGAGGAAAGTGAAAAAGTTGCCTTAAAACTCAAGATTCAGAAAACTAAAATCATGGTATCTGGTCTCATCACTTCAAGCAAATAGATGGGGAAACAATGGAAACAGTGAAAGACTTTACTTTTGGGGGCTCCCAAATCACTGCAGATGGTGACTGCAGTCGTGAAATTAAAAGACGCTTGAAAGGCAATGCCAAAGAATGCTCAAACTACCGCACTCATCTCACATGCTAGTAAAGTAATGCTCAAAATTCTCAAGCCAGGCTTCAGCAATACATGAACTGTGAACTTCCAGATGTTCAAGCTAGTTTTAGAAAAGGCAGACGAACCAGAGATCAAATTGCCAACATCTGCTGGATCATCGAAAAAGCAAGAGAATTCCAGAAAAACATCTATTTCTGCTTTATTGACTATGCCAAAGCCTTTGACTGCGTGGATCACAATAAACTGTGGAAAATTCTGAAAGAGATGGGAATACCAGACCACCTGACCTGCCTCTTGAGAAACCTGTATGCAGGTCAGGAAGCAACAGTTAGAACTGGACATGGAACAACAGACTGGTTCCAAATAGGAAAAGGAGTATATCAAGGCTGTATATTGTCACCCTGCTTATTTAACTTCTATGCAGAGTACATCATGAGAAACGCTAGGCTAGAGGAAGCACAAGCTGGAATGAAGATTGCTGGGAGAAATATCAATAACCTCAGATATGCAGATAACACCACCCTTATGGCAGAAAGTGAAGAGGAACTCAAAAGCCTCTTCATGAAAGTGAAAGAAGAGAGTGAAAAAGTTGGCTTAAAGCTCAACATTCAGAAAACTAAGATCATGGCATCTGGTCCCATCACCTCATGGCAAATAGAAGAAACAGTGGAAACAGTGTCAGACTTTCTTTTTCTGGGCTCCAAAATCACTGCAGATGGTGAATGTAGCCATGAAATTAAAAGATGCTTACTCCTTGAAAGTTATGACCAACCTAAACAGCATATTAAAAAGCTGATACATTACTTTGCCAACAAAGGTCTGTCTAGTCAAGGCTATGGTTTCTCCAGTGGTCTTGTATGGATGTGAGAGTTGGACTATAAAGAAAGCTGAGCACCGAAGAATTGATGCTTTTGAACTATGGTGTTGGGGAAGACTCTTGAGAGTCCCTTGGACTGCAAGGAGATCCAACCAGTCCATCCTGAAGGAGATCAGTCCTGCATGTTCATTGGAAGGACTGATGTTGAAGCTGAAACTCCAATATTTTGGCCACCTGATGCGAAGAGCTGACTCATTGGAAAAGACCCTGATGCTGGGAAAGATTGAGGGCAGTAGGTGAAGGGGACTGCAGAGGATGAGATGGTTGGATGGCATTATCAATGCGATGGACATGGGTTTGGGTGTACTCTGGGTGTTGGTGATAAACAGGGAGGTCTGGCGTGCTGCGATTCACGGGGTTGCAAAGAGTTGGACACGACTGAGTGACTGAACTGAACTGAACCAGCATTCTGCGTATATTAATTTTTCAAAGTTACATTGTACAACATTTTCTAGGTGTACAGCTTCATCTCTAAGAATGGTAATAGTAATAAAAGGCTAAACATTTAGTGTTAGTAAAATGATAACTATATTACAAGAGTCATAAAATATAGGATGGTACTAATTGCCACTGGCAGCACTGATTTGTTTAGCAGGATTTGTAGGTATAGAAGGACATCAAGGAGGAAGAGGCAGAGATTTAACATGTGTTGAGCATGATGGGAGAAATGTTATTTTGCTTGGAGGTTAGCTAAGTGAATAATTTAATACAGCCATAGCAAGCTCCGGGATAATGTGAAGGACAGTGAATCCTGGCATGCTGCAGTCCATGGCATCGCAAAGAGTTGGACACAACTAAGCAATTGAACAACAATACATATCCTCAACTGTGAGAGTCTAGATGCTGCCCAAGTTGTGGAGAATACTGATTCAAAAAAAATAAGCCCCATCCCTCGTTCCATGAAACACACAAATTACTGGGAAAGACTAATGTTAATTCAAGTACATAAAAAGGAATTCATAAGTACAAACTGAAATAAGTGCTCTTAAAAAAGTACTCTTAAGAGCATAAAACATTCAATACAAACCAGTGGGCTCCAAATTTCTATAACTCCAAATAGAATTTTAAAAAAATTACATACCTTCTCACACATGTTTAACTTCGCACTTTAATTTATTTGTCTTAAATTTTACATAGTTGCAAAAGTTATTTCCCACTTATGGGAAACCTTAGCTAATAAAATACAGTATCACTCTATTAAGCATGTTTAATGGAATTCAAAAATGATAATAACCTGAACACTTTTCCGATAATTCAAACCAGTTCTTCCTTAACACTTTCAAGATGTATTCCTTTTCTGTTACTGTTTGAATTGATATTTCCATTCCATGACATTTAAATATTTTTATCAAATATAACACATTTTTTGCTTATCATATTTATCTGTGCATACATATGAAAACTTTAGAATCTGTTTTCCCATACTCACAAGATGCTCAGTACTTTAAAATATTTTCTATGCTGATTTATCAATTCAATTAGTTTTTATACAATTATATCATAAATTTAGAGAAATAATTGCAAATTGAAAGTTTATCTGAAATACATCTCATGAAATTGAACATGATCATATTTTCCCATACATTTAATGAAAGGAAAAATATGTAAAGCTACAAATGAATTGATCATGTAACTAGAAAATTATTATTAGAGAAAAAATGTATTGAGTATTTTTATAAATAAACAGTATAAATAGGAACTCAGAATATTTTATGGTTGGTTTGTGTATAACTGAAAAATAATTCTTTGTATAAGCAGTCCTAAATCTGAAAAATAAAAGAAAAAAACATAAAACTTTTGTTGGTGGACTTTACCTGATAATCTTGATGAATATTCTAATTCTAAAAAACTTCTGGCAATATTTAAAAGATTTCATATTATTAATCTACGCTTCTGGCTTTTCTCTGATAATCTTC
Source organism: Budorcas taxicolor (assembly GCF_023091745.1). Taxonomy (NCBI): domain Eukaryota; kingdom Metazoa; phylum Chordata; class Mammalia; order Artiodactyla; family Bovidae; genus Budorcas; species Budorcas taxicolor. The sequence goes on along the minus strand of NC_068915.1, from coordinate 33,929,190 downwards.
CCACTGTACCCATTTCATGACAAACTCTAGAGATGAGTATTGAGGATTGCTGCAATGTTTTATCTTTTATTTTAATTATATGAAAAAAATGTGTTCAATACTGCTTACTTAATTTGTTTTTTTACTTGTTCAATAATTCTGGTCTCTTGGCTTTGCACTCTGTTGTGCTTCTCTGTCAAGGACAATGCATTTTTGGATAGTGTGGGAGAGTGAGAAGGAAGAGCTGTTTGGCACGGTTCATACCACCAATTCTTTATATCTGCATTTCTAATATAAGAACAGTACAGAAAGTCAATAGTTCCAGTGTCTGATTTTACCCTCAACAGAAATATCTTTAAGAAAAAAGTGTAAGAAGTTCAAAAGTTTCTTTATCTGTTAGAGAAACTCTCCCCTTTTTTTTAGGGCCCAGGAGGTTTCCGGGCTTCCCTGGTGGCTCAGTTAGTTAAGAATCTGCCTGCCATGCAGAAGACCTGGGTTCAGTCCCTGGGTTGGCAAGATCTCTGGGAGGAGGGCATGGCAGCCCACTCCAGTATTCTTGACTGGAGAATCCTCACAGACAGAGGAGCCTGGTGGGCTGCAGTCCATAGGGTCACAGAGTCACACAACTGAACAAATAAGCACAACACACAGCGCAGAAGGTTTTCAGTCCCAGCACAGAGCAGCATAAGAAGAGCTGAGGGGTCCATGTATGTCCGTGCAAACAGACACACAGGTGCCCGTGCATTCACACGCGTGGGTGGGTAGAGAGAGGTAGGGATTCAGTTTTGGTATGTTGAATGAATTTAGGTACTCAAATGGTTTCTTATTACTCTCCTAACATAGGAAATAGATGGAGAAACAGTGGAAACAGTGTCAAACTTTATTTTTTTGGGCTCCAAAATCACTGCAGATGGTGATTGCAGCCATGAAATTAAAAGACGCTTACTCCTTGGAAGAAAAGTTATGACCAACCTAGATAGCATATTCAAAAGCAGAGACATTACTTTGCCGACTAAGGTCCATCTGGAAAAACCAGTAGTCATGTATGAACTGAACTGAACTGAACATAGTTTACTTATGAATTTGAAGCTCCACAAATGGATATCCCTAAAAGGATCTATGTTCGAACTGTCTTCTGGAAAGTAATCAAGTCTAAAGGTCACTGACCTAGGCAGAAAGTGATACCAGACCTGAGGTCTGAACAGTGGTATAAAATTATCCAAAATTAAAATAATTTGTTAATCTTTCCTATGTTATTTCAGTTCAGTTCAGTTCAATCACTCAGTCTTGTCTGACTCTTTGCGACCCCATGAATCTCAGCACACCAGGCCTCCCTGTCCATCACCAGTTCCCTGAGTTCACTCAGACTTGCATCCATCGAGTCCACGATGCCATCCAGCCATCTCATCCTCGGTCATCCCCTTCTTCTCCTGCCCCCAATCCCTCCCAGCATCAAAGTCTTTTCCAATGAGTCAACTCTTCACATGAGGTGGCCAGATTACTAGAGTTTCAGCTTTAGCATCATTCCTTCCAAAGCAATCCTATGTTATTACATCATCTAAAAGACTGATTTGGTATAAATGTTTATATAATGATCATGTGCTCATTATAGTGGGCTTTTTAAATTACTTGTTATCAGTCAACATTTGATTATGTCATTTAACTTTGAAATGATACATCAAGGTTAATTTTTTAAACCCTCTTCAAATTACAGAATCCATTCTGACATTGTCATTCAGAACACTAGAGTTAAACTTGGGATATTCCTTTTGCCATAAATCATTATATGTAGTAGTATCTGAAAGCTACCAGGAACAGAACATATTGTCCAGGGTTTGGAAATGGGCAAAAAAGATTACTGGATGTTCTTTTCAGGGCTCAGCATTTCTACAGGACTCTTCTGGGTTTACATGGTGAGAGAGGGGTGGGAAGGGAGTGGTATCTCTCATTGTCTTTCTAGGGAGTAGGCTATTTTGCAACTTTATACAGATAGAAGCCAGTTTGTGGAAAATTTATAATAATGCAGTGATTCCTGTTCATAGTAATACAAGTAAATCATCTGCAGTAGAGATACATTTGTTTCTGCCTGATTAAAAAAAAAGTTCACCTCAACACAAAGTTTATTTACTTCATAGAAAGTATCTGATTCTTTCCTATTAACAATTTCATTTCCATATTCCTGATGGCCCATGTATACAAATTCTTTGAACTGGTCCTAACGTTTGTTTCAGTTGACTTGGGCTGCCATACCAAATAACATAGAGTGGGTGACTTAAACCACAAACATTTATTTCTTATGGTTCTAGAAGCTAAAAATCCAAGATCAGGATACCAATAGGATTGTGTTCTTGGTGAGGGCTCTCTTTCTGATTATGTTTTCATATGGCCTTTTCTTAGTGTATTCAAGGAAAGAGAGCGGATATCTCATCTCTCTCTCTCTCTCCCTCTCTCTCTTTTTTTTAAGGATGTGTGCTTCCATGCAAAGTCGCTTCAGTCATGCCAATTCTGTGTGACCCTATGGACTGTAGCCCACCAGGCTCCTCTGTCCATGGGATTCTCCAGGCAAGAATACTGGAGTGGGTTGCCATGCCCCCCTCCAGTGGATCTTCTGGACCCAGGGATCAAACCTACATTTCTATATCTCGTGCATTGGCAGTGGATTCTTTTTCTGGGATGCCCCCTTTTTTTAAGAATATTAATCCCATAACGGGTGTGCTACCCTTCCAATCTCATCTAAACCTAATTTCCTCCCAAAGGTCCCACCTCCAATACTGTTACATTGGGATTAAGGCCCTGACAAAAACAGGGCAAAAACATTTAGTTCATTTTATTGGTCACTTCATTATTTGGTTACTTATTGGTTACTTCAGTACAAAATCTTATTGGTTACACCATTAATTAATGTGTCAATGAAATATTTGATAATTTTGACATTTTAAGTTCGCTTTAGAGTAATTTTTTGGTTTTGTTTTTAATGTCCTTATTTATTTTTGGCTGTGCTACATCTTTGTTGCTCTTCATGGGCTTTCTCTGATTGTGGTGACCAGGTGACATTTTTCATTGCAGAGCATGGGCTTCTCATTGTGGTGGCTTCTCTTGTTGAGGAGCACAGGTTCTGGGGTGTGCAGGCTTCAGTAGTTGTGGTACACAGGCTTAGCTGCTCATCGGCATGTAGAATCCTCCTGGACCAGGGATCAAACCCTTCTCCCTTGCATTGACAGGCAGATTCTTATCCTCTGCACCACCAGGGAAGTTCCCATTTTTTAGTATTTTAAGAATTTGACACAACAGAATATTAAGGAACATGTGCTGATTATTATGCTGTGGAATTGTGTATCAAAATAGTAATGATGAGGTCTTAGAATGTATTAATCATGGACTACTATTCTTAACAAAAGCAATTACAGCCAACTTACTAAGTAGCCTCAGTGTTACATATATTCTTTCATTACCCTCCCTTGCTGGATTTCCCATGTACAGTCCTATATCCTTTTTTTCTTTTATAAACTAACTAGATAAAATGACAAATAGATATTCACATCCAATTATTTCTCAAGCCACCACAATCAGGTTTCTGTCTCTACCCACCACTGCATCACTGTAACCACTTTGGCAAGACACTAATGACTTTCCAGTTGCCAAATCTGAGTAATTTTTGGTTTTAGTATTGCTGACTACCTCAGAGTTTTTTGATGCTTTTAAGTACTCCGTTATTCTTGAGAAAACTTTCTTCCTGGCTTCCTTGGACTCTTTTCTCTTTTTTGCATTCGTTCCTTAACTTTTCCTTGGATCTTTTACTTGGCTCCTGATGCCCTGCTCACTTGGCTTCAGTTCCTACTTACAAGGCTGGTACATCCAAGATTTCAAAACCACTTTGGACTTGTGTGTTATAATAATGGCACTTGCTGAATCACACCTTTCTCTGATGCTCCTTTGCAATGTAACCTTGTTGCTTCATCACCCCCTTGAGCTTTGTTGGCCTTGTGATTTGCTTAGACAAGTAAAATGTGGCAGGTGTGATATTGCACAGAATCTTAGGAGACATTGCAGCTTCCACTCTTGTCTCTTGGCATGTAAGGAAGCTGATGTGAAGGATGCAAAGCCACATGGAAGTGATAAAACAGTCCAAGTTCCCAGATCTCTGACCAAGGCCACTTTGTTGCTTCCACTTCAGCCAGACTGCCAGTGGGCAGCTACATGCAGCTACTTGAGTGAGTCCAGCTGAGACAGGGGAAAAACTGCTTAGCCAACCTACAGAACTGTGAGAAATCATACGTCATTTTTGTTATAAGCCACTGCCTTTGAAGTAGTTACGTGGCAGTAGATATTTGGTACAGTTATATTATGAAATCCCCAAATCTTTCTCTTTTCTCCACATACAGTTATCTTCTGGAAAATTCCCAGATGTTCTAGAAATATTTCAATAACATCTTCAAAACTGAATTAATTATCTTGTAGCTTTTCCTTTCCACTTCCTAAATTAATGCCTATTCCCCCTGTGATTTCTTCTGTTTGTGAAAGACACTTCCACTCACCCAGGTATCAGAGAAAGCAATAGAGAGAATTTCTACATTCTTTTCACCTACCATGTTCTAGTTTCTTACCAGTTGACTAGGTCAATTGATTCTTAATCAACTGATTCTTAATCAATTGATTCTTAGTCAGCTTCTCCTTAATCTCTATTCTCTTCTCCACTTTCATTTCTTTGATTTAGTTCCTGCTTCACGTCTTCCTTTAGACTTTGCAGTGCTCTTCTGATGGTCTTTCTTGCTGTTATCTGTGAAAGCATAATTATTTGTACTGTTGCAAGATTAACATTTCTAAAATGCAAAGTACATATGGTCACTTAATTGACTAAAACATCAAAGTTTGACTTAATGACTCACCATTGCCTACAAAATTAAGTCTAACCTCTTCATCAAGACAAAGAAGGCTGTCTCTGATCTATCCCAGACTAACTCTCTCACTTCCTGCCTCCACCTTATACTCTACTGAAGCTATACTGAACTTCCCAATGTACTGATAACAGACTTTCTCACTATATCTACTCAAGTTCTTTGCTTTTCCTAAAGTATTCTCTCCTCTCTTCACTGCCTTCAAAAATTCTCAGGATAAATTGGCATTTCTTTTTTTTATTTCTATGTTTTTTAATTAGCATTGTACCCAATATCAATGTTTATTGTAGGATTAATTGTCTTCCCTGGTTTTCAAATGTCTATACGTTCCTATTTCCCTGTATTTTAGTTAAAATTCCCCTAGGAGCAGAGATCCCTGAAGACAGTGATTCAAATGCGATTAAGTGGTTTGGCTGATAAACCCAGGATACTGTTGTAGAGGAGGGGGAGAGTGAGACAGTGAATAACAGCCAGTAAAAAATGAATATTAAGCCAGATACCACTGTGGGCAACTGGAGCTTAATCTTATAGGAAAATTCTGAAAAATAGTAGAACACAAGCCGCAGAATTTCATCGCCTACGAAGTCAGGAAACTATGGTATTTATTCACAACCTTGAGTCCTTAAATATGGTTTACTGTTAGCTGGGACTGTGTGTGTGTGTATGTATGTATGTGTCTGTGTGAGTCTCTGTGTGTATGTATGTACTCATTCCTCTGGTCTGTTCTGAGGCAGAGGCAGAGGAATCTTTTAAGACTGTTGTTATGGCCCTCAGGAAAAGGGATGCCGATGAAAGGTAGCCCATACGTTGAAATGATGTGGCCTCAGAGATAATAGAGAATGCTATACACTATTATAAACTCCTTTCAGGCAGAAATAATGCCACATTAGACATTTTACTTTCAGTGCCAAACCTAGTCATTTACTGGCAGTATATTGGGACCAAATACACTTTGTGAATGAGTAAGTTATAAAGTAAAAAATCTGTGTGGTGTTGCAGCAGCTTACAGTGGCACTTACTGAGTATTTTTCATATGCCAGGAACTGCTCTATGTTTTTTCCTTAGCTCGATGTTGTTTATCAATGCATTGAACTGAATTGAAGCAATAATAAACAATTTGGATTCTTTTTGTTTGTGGAAACCTGAAGAAAAAACAGTACAGCAATGAACCAATCAACTTGATCAGTAATAATTAATTTTCAAAGAATAGAGCTCAATCAACATTTCATTGAGCAGTACAGTAAGCCCAGGCACTTTCAGTTGATGCACCCTATGAGTGCTGTAGCATAGAAGTTTAGAGAGTGGACTCAGTGCCAGACTGTCTTAATACAGTTGTTGGGTTTTCCACTTATCAGCTGTGTGACCTTGACCAAATTATCTTACATCCTGTTCTTTGAAAAAAGCATAATAGTAGTTCTTAAATCACAAGGTTCTTAATGTCTTATAAATTAACAAATCAAAGAAAATAAAACAATTCCTGGTACGTTGAAAGGACACTGTAAGTGTTGTTACTCTCATTGTTTCTTACAGGAGAGTGAATTCACTGTCAAAGACTCTAAGATTATCATTCTGTGTATATAACAACAGGCAAGAACTGTTTTATGTCTTCCTAGGTATGCATACTCAACTTTTAAGATCAACAGCACAAGATATCATATATAATGAAAATAACAGGGTAATTCCTGTGGGGTTTCCTCTAAACAGCTGTACACCAAAAGACAGTCTTCATATTAGCAAAAAGACCTTAGGCTGTGTTATATTTTTCTGCTATAATTAAGCACAAGCATATCTAATTAAAGCAGTGGCCCTGGGCTATGTACTTCTCAGTGTTCCACACCTGCAGTTCTGAGTGGGAAGTTAGAGTAAAAGGGAAGTAGCTGGCACGTGGGTAAACAAATGATCTTCTAGCAGGCAGTGCTAGATAAACCTGAGAAACACAAAGCAAGACCTGAAAACTAAGTGGGAGGAGGAGAATCAAGGATTGGGCCTCATAGATCAGTGTTTCTTATTGCTCCTTTATGACATTTCTTCTTTACTCCCTTTTCCACAAGGAATACTACATTTTTATATTTTAGCCCGTTTCATTTCTATGAAAACATTCCATGAGAGAATGTCAAAGATAGTTCACTGTGTAGTCCTAGCTAGACTATCACATACAATTTAAAGTGCTATCTTTGTTTGGAAAACAACAGCATATGTGAATTGGTAATAGGCTCTTAATGAATACAGAGGTTTCCTTTCAAAAATTTTTCTTCCACTTCTAGAAGACAGGCTCATTATTCTCTCAAGAATATAGCTAAATCAGTCTGAGAATAATGATAAAAGCAGGGTTCATTTTGTGTTTAGCTTACTCTGCCTCCAAAGTAGTATTCTATTCTGTGTAGCATTCTTCACAGAAATGTTATGCATTATCTGATTTTATTTTTTCCACTTTAAAAAAATTTATTCAGCAGCCCGTCTCCTCTGTTGTCATGTTTTATAGTAAAAACAATTTCAGGAGATGATTGAACGTGTGACTGGTGGGATCCTACAGTCATCTTCCTAGAAGCCATGGAATTTCTGAAAAGCATCTGCTACCTGCATAGCATATTCCCTCTGGCCAAGACCATGCGTGACATCTCCTTATCTTTCTCTGTCTGTGAAATTTTTTAATTGAAAATAAAGAACTTCAGGGGCAACATGCACAATGACAAGGTTGAGAAAGCAGAGATTTCAAATCTAGAGCAGAGCCTGAAACATAATAAGGAGTCAAGGACTTAATAAATGATAGAAGAATACCACTAATAATGTTTGAAGTCGTGGAAATAGACATCATTCACAAAATTATGCCATGGAGAACAACAAAGATCATCAATCTCAGTTATTCTGTTTCTTCTCTAAAGAAGTGACACACAATTCTAAGAAATCTAATTGCTGAGTTCCTGGGAAATACTGGAACCTTCACTGAAGTTCCCATTTGATCCTCGCAACAATCTTATTTGGTTAGTATTACGTGCATATTAAGGGCTTCCCTGATAGCTCAGTTGGTAAAGAATCCACCTGCCATGCAGGAGACCCTGGTTTGATTCTTGGGTCAGCAAGATCCACTGGAGAATAGATAGGCTACCCACTCCAATATTCTTGGGCCTCCCTTGTGGCTCAGCTGGTAAAGATGAGGCTGTGTTATATTATATATATATATTTATATAACTATATTATAAATATATTAAATATACATTTATATGTTTATATTTATATATTTTCTATATATTATATATATTTTATATATTTATATATAGAGAGAGATGAGGATGTGTTGTTATAACCTGCAATGTGGGAAGCCTGCGTTCAATCCCTGGGTTCAATCCCTGGAAGATCCCCTGGAGAAGGGAAAGGCTACCCACTCCAGTATTCTGGCCTGGAGAATTCCATGGGCTTACAGTCCATGGGGTCACAAAGAGTCAGACATGAGTGAGCGACTTTCACTATCACCTGAATTTTACTCATAATTGAGTATGAAGAATCTTTCTCTTTTCCCTGGTCATACTATTAGTAACTGCATAAACACCATTTTAAACTGAGAAATTGCCCGCAAACTAATAGTTTCCCAATATCTTGTTATCTCTTCTGATTCAGCAAGTAATTAAAAATTTTATGACAGTCTTCCAAATAATTTTTAATGGAAAATATTATAAAACAATTAAACTTTGCAGTTTTACAAATTATTCTGTTTTATCATGAAGTTAGAATGTGAAGTGTAAATATCCTCAGCTAGTGTGAGGACAAAACAATTCCCTACTGAGGTATCAGGGATTCTTTCTTTGTTTCTTTAATGTATTGAAGCTATGGTGGTGCTTTTGATACCTCCAGCAAGGCCCTGTGGTGCTCCTGGACCCACAGTTTTGTTTCAGTTTGTTTGGCATCACTGTGTGTCAGGCACATGAGCTTGTGCTAACACTGTCACAACAGATTTCAAGGATCTTCCTACAGAACGCCCTATAAATACCCCTGACCTCAAAAAAGCAACCTTGAGCAGTGGCATGAAGCAAGATCTTAATTCCCTGCCCATTAATTAAACCTGGGTAGCCTGGATGAAAACTAGGAATCCTAGCCACCAAACCAGCAAGGGCTAGAGGTTAGAAGCTGTTTTTCCCTGGATCCCTGCCCCCAGTGAAAAATGCATTTGTCATGGAGGCAGAAACTAGAAATGCAGACACAGTTTATTATTAGAGACATAGCATAACAACAGGCGGTATAGCACATAGAGAAACAGATTGTTTAGTTGAGACAGAAGCAAGGCAGAGATACACACCCAGAGAGCAAGGCTGTTGGTGTCCCCCTAGTGAGGAGCAGCACAGTAAAGAAGCATTTCAGTCATTTATCTATATAGGTCAGTTCTTCCGGGTCTTTGTCTTCCTTCGGGCCGATTATCTGGTTTCTTTCCCCACACCTGACCTGCCCTGGGGACCTCCCCTGGGGTGTGCCCTCAGCCAAGATGGATCTTCAAGGGAGAAGCAGGACTCATTATGGCCTGCCGGTATCCTTTGACTTTTGACCCACAAGGAGCCCTTCTGAATATATGTAGTCTCTCCCTTGTCCCAAAAGAGGGAGGATAGAGATCCCTTAATCCTTTACTCAAAAAGGTTTTTCCCCTTGCCATGACTGTTATCTTAAGGTACATAAAAGAGACCAACACTAGCTACTTACCCGGTTTCTCTTGTTGCTTCCATTTCGGAGGGCAAACAGGAGGCTGTCTGTAAATGTCTAACCTGGAGCCCAGCTGTTTCTTACATCACCCCCAGGGAGTGGGCCACATGGGATGACCAGTGGCCCAGCAGTGGTGGACTTTGAAGGTATCAGTAGGACAGCTGTATGTTTAACTTTCTGTCTATAAAAATTCTGCTCCTTTAAAAATACTGTCAAACTTTCTCCTATGGAATGAGGAGCATTTCATTTAGTTTCAAAACATCTGCCCATAGTCCAAATGGAGCAAAACCCTTCAGGTGCTTTGATTTCACCCAAGATTTCACTAGCCACTGCCATTCTGCATCCAATTATTTCACTGGTATGACTCCTTCTCAAGTCTCTGAATAAAATATGCTGCTGATCTTTTTAGGCCACCACTCTGCAAAAAAACATCTGCTTCTTAGTGATCTCAGTGGTTCTAACTATTACTCTGGCCCTGTTTTGAAGATGGCTGGGGTTCCTTCCAATGGTTGCAAGCTACCAAGACCAACATTTACTCAAAAGTTCTTGTACAAGTTTTTTTTTTTTTCCCTCCTTACAAAACTTGCTTTCTATTTGAACTTTAGTTAGTGCTCAGATTTGATATGTACACACCTTCTGCTTTACAATTTGGAGGGGGTAATTAGTTTAATTTTGGATATATTAATTCTGAGATATTGATTATTAATGGAAGTAATTAGCCATTCTGGTCAAATGGGCAGTTGAATGTGTTGACTAAAAACATATTCAAACCAAGAACGTGAGAGTTATGTTTTATTTGGTGCAAATTTTTGGGACCTTGGGCCTGGAAAGCAGCATCTCAAGTAATCCTGATTGAACCACTTGGAGTAAGTGATGTGGGAGCTAGAATATATAGAAGTTTTGCGGCAAAGAGCAGGTAGAAGAAACAGAATATTGCAGAGAAGCCAATTCTGATTCCGTAATGGGAACTGTTTCTTTGACTGCTCTTTGTTCCTTTTGTTTATAATCATAAATAATGACCTGCCTCAAAGGACCCTGCCCCTCTGCTTGACTGGAAACTGAAGTGCCTTTATTCAGCTTGTAGAGAGATGATCTGACTCTGCCCACCTGTGAACAGAAAAGATAAACTACCCCTTCCAAAGGCTGTCCCTTCCTGGAGATGTTTTCCAAGACTGGAGATCCTTTTTACTTACTCACTGCCTCTCCCTTTCTGTTCTGCCTTTTGACTGTAGTTCCTCATTGCCTCTCTCTCTCTCCCTGTCTCTCTCTGACTCTATAAAATAACCTGGCATCCAGAATCCAACAAGATGGTTACTTCTGAGACATTAGTCTGCCATCTTCTCAGTCAGCCGGCTTTCCAAATAAAGTCATATTCTTTGCCTCAACACCTCATCTCTCAGATTCATTACCTTGTTGTGCAGCAGGCAGAGCTAGTTTGGACTTGGTAACAAAAAGATTACTGTTAATCAAGGAAAGCTTAGCTATCTCAAGTTAAGGAATTTAGTACTTTTCCATGCATAGGAAGAAGCAAGAGCCTGGGATCACTGAAATCATCCTTGTAATATACGCCTCAGTTGTATGGGGTCAGTATCCTCTGTTTTCACATCATGAGTTTCCCTAGGGCTCACCTTAGGGGAGTGGCTGCAGTCTGATGACTGCTAGATGGTAGATACTCTTTTCCTTCCTGAGTTCCCTCGGGGCTCACCAGCTTCTCTTGGTGGTGGCTACAAACACTGATGACTGTAACCCTCTTTGTTTGCTGATATGGCAGACAATATTGCATTTGTCAAATATACATAAAAGTCTGGAATCAGGATAGAACTCTGGCCTGAAGATCTATGTTTGGGACATATCACTAGACTGATAATACTGAAAGCCAACTTTTCTCTCTGCTTGGCTATTTCCCCCTTACCATTTATAACTATTAAAATATAACATACTATCTTTATAAAAGTAGCTAAATTACATTTTATTCTACATTTTCCTTTTGCATTTTGTCTCTTTCTGCCAGAATAGACTAACCATGCAGTGATTTTTGTTTGTTTTATTCTCTGCTAAATCCTCATCTTCTAGGGGAGTGTATCACATATAGTTGCTGCCAATAAATGTTGTTTCTAGTCATAGCAAACCCCTTAAATTTCTCAAACTGAAATTCTTAAGAAGTTTTCCACATGTTTGTCCTTATACTTACAGTCTCTGGGACCCTGATCCAGAGCTATTTTCATCTGGGTCTTCTCTGACCTCATTTCCTGGGGTTCAGATGCAGGATGATTCCTTGGAATCAACATTTTCCTTCTAGTTCCATTTTCTACCATACACCCTGTGAATTTAAAATGCAATCATTTGTGCTCTTCTGGGTATGTTTTGGAGTTACAGATTTAGTCTTTTGGAAAGCCTTAGGAAAAATATATTTCTACACACAGTTATTATCGATTATCTAGACTTATTTAAATTATCTAAAATTAAGTGCCACATTACGAAGACAGAGAAATAAAATGTTCTGGAATACTGTCTCTTATTTTTACACAGCTTGCGAAGAAGCCTGTTCATCTCTGGCTCACTAGAGTGCAGTATTTGTTTAAATGAATTGTAAATGCACACTTTCTTTATACCAGCTGACAAGCAAAGACTTGTGAAAATGAAGGAGTTTCCACATTTGGAATTGAAGTACTTGTTTTCTTAAAACCAAGAAAGCACAGTTCTCCATTCTTACCTTTAGCCCACCTTTCCTGTACAGTTGATCTCTATCGCTTAGTAAATTTGCCTTCTAGTTAAGCTCAGTCTATACTAAAAGCTTCCATTGTAGCTCAGTTGGTGAAGAATATGCCTGCAATGTAGGAGACCTGGGTTTGATTCCTGGAGAAGGAAATCGCAACCCACTCCAGGATTCGTGCCTGGAGAATCAAATGGACAGAGGAACCTGGCAGGCTATTGTCCATGGGGTTGCAGGAGTCGGACAGGGCTTAGCAGACTAAACCACCAGGATACTAAAATCAAGGTCAGTTTTCCACTGTTAATTCTCATGAAAGTGAAAGATTAAATTGTTGTGTAGTCATGGTTTTTAGAGACTTGACAGACCGAAAACAAAACAAATAAATTGAGTCAGAAAATTCAAAGCAAGCTTTGGAACCATAATTTTCTTACCTTGTCTTATATTTTAGAATTAGTTTCATTCTTAACCTCTTCCTTTGTTATTTTTATAGGTCAGTCCCTGAAAAGTAAATTAATTCAATCTGGGACACTGAACTAGTTAGTAGCAGTGGCTGCACTTGATTTCTGTTCCATAAATATTTCCACTCTAAATGGGCTTTTTCACTCTAGGTCCAAAAAGGAAAATATTACAACAACAGCTTAGAATTTTTTCTTGGTAATTTTATTTTGATTTCTGTTTTGGTGAATTATGTCATTATTAATATTAATTATGAATTAGAGAAGGTCTACAATTTGACATGATTTGAGAACTTATAGCTTTAGTGATCAAATTTTAGTTCATGACCTGCATTTTACAAAAGAAATTGCTTTTACAGGCTCAATGCCCCTACTATGTGGGAGGTAGAAATTACAAGAAAGGTGATGATTACAATTTGACCTAAAGAATCAGGGATTTCTTAAAAAGCAAGTGTACTCAATAGCAGTGGTTTTGCTTCATTATTTGTAGTTGTTCTATTTCAAGTCAGTTTAACTTATTTCCTATATTCATGAAATACTTGCCATTTTAAATCTTCATTTTTATTGGGAAATAAATCCAGTTAGCTTTCAGCTGTAGTTTGGTTTTTCTTTTTATGTGTGTGTGTATATATATATATAAAGATTTTTATTTATTTATTTGGCTTTTCCAGGCCTTAGTTGAGACATGTGGGATCTTAGTTTTCTCACCAGGGATCTAACCTGGGCCCCCTGCATTGGAAGCTCAGAGTCTTAGCCACTGGATCACCAGGGAAGTCCCTCTTTTTTTCTATATTTTTAAATAAAATCATGAGTGTACTTATTTATCAAGCATGCTATCTTCCCTCCTAGAGTAGATGGAACCTCAGAGCATAAATGCTCTCCCAGCTGACTTATCTTACAGACTTCAGATCTCAACATGTTTATCACTTCCTCTGAGAAGCCTTCCACAATCTCCCTGACCAGTCCAGTTCTCATTTAACTCTATTTATCACATGATATGTTTCAATAGGAATTAATTTAGTACAACATTTTTCTTATTTGATTAATATGTTGGTCTCCCTTTCTAAAATGAAATTTCCCTAAGGACAGGAAGCATGAACTTTTACTCACTATTTTATCTTTAGTATTATGGGATAAATCAAGGAGGATTCAAAATAGGTGCTGAATGAATATTGGATGAATGAATGAATTATTCAAAATGCTGCTGAATACAGAATCATTTATGGCAAAAACAATGTTTTCCCAAAGTTGTTTTGCCTTTAGCAGGGTTACAAATCTACTGAACTATATTGATATTAGCTAAGAAAAATGTATCTTTTATTTTTATTTTTCTTATAAATAATCTGATATTCTTCACGAATTTCTCATCTGACAGATTTACCCCTGGGTTGACATGGGTGGCTCAATTCAATTCTTTTTTATAAACTCACTCCAATTCAGTAACTTTAGATATCCGAGTTTGTGTGGATTGCAGCCCTTTCCCATCTCCTCCATAAGTTGGAGTTCAAGTGTTTGTTATAAGTTAATATGAGTTCAAAAAGAACATGTGACATTTTGTGAAGAATTTATTAATAAGATTATTACTTCCAAAGCAATTCCTATATAAATTTACTCTAAATTCCTAAAGGTTAGGGAGGGCATTTCTTATTCTTATTTTCGTTTCTCTATAATCTATCACAGTGGCTAGCTCATATATGCTCAATAAAAATTTCATTATATGAATGCATGCATGCATGCTCAGTGGCTTCAGTCGTGTCCAACTCTTTGTGACGCTATGCACTGTAGCCCGCCAAGCTGCTCTGTCCAAGGGATTCTCCAGGCAATAAGACTGAAGTGGGTTACCATGCCCTCCTTCAAGGGATCTTTCTGACCCAGGGATCAAACCTGCGTCTCCTTCAGCTACTGCACTGCAGGTCTGTTCTTTACCACTGAGCCACAGGGGAAGCCCCTTTATATGAATGATTCAAAACATATTAATCCAAAGACATGAATATTTGTCTAAGTTTGTGCAGAAAATTATATGTATAGCCATTATTCAGAGTATGTTTTCTGTGTATGTGTCTGCTTTGATTTAATAAACAGTTCTCAAAACATTTCTGATAGCTTGAGTAAATATGGAGCCTAGTAAACATGCCAAATGAATTTTTAAAAACTCAAGGTAGTAGCTCAGATAACTAATCTCATTTCATTTTACAAGAAACAAGGAGCTCCTTGATCAATTACACTGCAAAGATAGAAATGGAAGTAGGGATTGTTAAGTTAAATTTAAAACAGGCTCTTAGCATGTTACCAGAAAAAAAAAGAAAAAAAGAATGGCAATGAAATGTTTCTCTTTTCTCTTTTAACACATATAGATATCAAGATAGAGAGCAAAGATTAGATTTTTATTGAGAAAACTGGGGTTAGTACCAGTAGTGAATGGCCAGATCTGTAAAAGATGAATACCCATTGGACTTGATAGGTACTGGAGGGCTGGACCCACCTGTAATCAACAGGAAAAAAATCCAACCAGGCTAGAAGGGCAAGGTAGCTGGCCACCATGAGAACAGGTGTTTGGTGACAGTCCAGATTGCCTTTTCAATGTAGATAAGCAGATGGTCTCTGTTATGAATAAGTGAAGAGCAGTGGTTCTTAAGCTTTAGTGTGTGCCACCCAAAAAACATTAAAATGTGGATTCGCAGGTCTTGTCCTTAGAGATTATGATCCTGTAGGTTTATGTCATACCAAGGACTCTATTTTTAGCTAGCACCGAAGGAAATTCTGATGCCGCAACCACTTTTTCCAAAACAATTATGGTTTAAGAAACATGAATCTTTTTTTCCCACATATATTAAATGTTTACTGATGTTTTATACACATAATGACATTGTTGGGGAGGAGGGAATTTCCCTCCTCTACAACTCAGGAGTTCTTGTGGCAGGACTAATAATAAAATTGACAGAAGACAGATTAACAAGGGGAAAAGGAACGCATGTTATTTCTCGCGCATGCAGATCTCATAGAAACAAGACTTAAGAAGTGTCCAAAGCAAGCAGCTTTTATACTTTTTACACCAACAATACATTTATGAGAAATTAACAGGATAAAAAATGTTTTGGGTACACAATTAGTAAAACATCTAAACAGAGTTTGGGCATGGGAGAGAATTAAATAAGTCTTGTTTATATCGTGTCATGTGGAAAAAGTACACAACATCAGAGTTGTCAGTGAAATTTTATTTGGGGAAAAATGGGAACAATAGTCTGAGAGAGAGTATCTCAGATACCTCTGAGAAACTGCTCCAAAGAAGTCAGGAGGAAGGTCAGGATTATATATGATTTTAGTGAAGGGGGATACATGCAGCAAGTACACATTTTGCCAGAATTTTGCTGCTAACTACAAGGAGCAGATGAAACTATTAATGAATTTAGTACTTTTCTAGACATGAGAAGGTATAGTAAATTGGACTCATAAGATGTATTTCTGAGAATATCTAACTATCTGAATGCCTGTTCTGCCAGTTTTACCTAGAGCACAGAGTACTTACTTTCTGATCTCCACCCTGAACTCCTTTCAGGGTGTATTGAAACTCAGTGACTGTATTCGATAGGGACCTAATTCTCCTAGAGGCCAATGGCAGGTATTGGTTTAGTTGACAATAGGCTTAGCCATGAATTCTCTATCTCTAGAGGTAAGTGCATCCTTGTACCTTCAGATGCAGGGAGTGTTCCTTTCACATGAGAGATTTATTTCCTGCTTTCAAGGAGACAGAGGGGAGGGTCAGAGTGACCTCCCCTCTTGTGTTGCCCAAATCTTAACTTAAATACAAAATAATCAGTATACCATTAAGATACTTTGTGGGGTGCCCTACCCTGGGCTCCCAAACAGAATTCATCCAGATTAAGAATATTAAAAAAAAAAAAAAAAAACCAGCCATTTAGTAAATTTAACTGAGATAAACTTCAAACTATTTTCCTTTTACAAACAAAAAGCAGATTCTCCTTCTTTTAAAATTCCAAGAACCTAAAAAGTCTGATTTGAAGATTTAAGACCTCCATTCTAGTCAATCTGACATGAATTTTCTGCTGAACATAATAAGAAAAACCTTGATGGTGCAGTGGCATATGGGTCATTCCTCACATAGAATTATTTTCCTCAGACTAGAACTCCTTGTCTTGTGCTCTGATATTTTGTCTCAGAGGCAGGGGGGACTTTCCTTCTGTTTCTGCACCTCTGAGGTCTGACTTGCATGAGACAGTCTGAATTATGTACAGTTTACCTCCAGGAGTTGATGATGGACAGGGGAGGCTGGCATGCTCCAGTCCATGGGGTCACAGAGAGTCGGACATGACTGAGTCACTGAACTGAACTGAACTTGTGTCCAGCATTCTTCAGTATGCAGTGGACACTTGGTAAATACATACTAAAGATATGAATGGATTTCTATATACAGCAACATCAAAATTTTGAATATGATCATTTCTACTTCTTATATATTTTTGTTAAAACTGGACATAATCTAAAAATACTTTAATCATATCCTTTAACTTTATAATGGAAATAACTAGGGCAACTATGCCTAAGTAATTCAGTGTCTAAATGCTGACTTCGTACATAGGATGTTTTATTTTACATTTATCTGTTCTATATCCCCAATTCTATAATTTTTTCTTATGATATTTAGTAATTTTGCATTTTTCATCATTTGGAGAGTACTGGTCTATAGGATCTGTCTCATGATAGTTTGCTATTAGAATCTCAAAAGGGCTTAATTGCTTGTTGTATTCAGCAAAGTCTAGAAGGGAATTCGCAGATGTTGTCTACAGGCATATACTTGTGCATGTGTGCAAAATGCTGGGATAAGTTTTAAAAACAAGTTTGATCTTTTAAATTTATATTTCTAATGAAATTAATTTTTTAATTTAAAGAAAAGTATTACATAAGGTAATATATTTTTCTAAGGGATATAATAGTCTACGTTTTGAAAACATATTTGGGCT
Organism: Budorcas taxicolor; assembly: GCF_023091745.1. Classification (NCBI taxonomy): domain Eukaryota; kingdom Metazoa; phylum Chordata; class Mammalia; order Artiodactyla; family Bovidae; genus Budorcas; species Budorcas taxicolor. The sequence goes on along the minus strand of NC_068915.1, from coordinate 33,911,483 downwards.
TCTCTGGTGATTCTAAATACGAACTGTAAAACTCATATCAGTGATATATTTAGTTGTGAATAATGGACAAACAAAAACTATACTATAGTCATTTAAATAAATCTGGAATACATTTGTTTTAAGCACAGGCAATGTAGGAGTAGCAATATAGGTCTGACACAGTGCTTCAGTGAAATCAGTAGGATCTGGACTTTTTTGTAGGACTACCATGTGGTACTGAGCTTGTTAAGTTCAACAAAAGGTCATCTACCAATGAGAAAAGGGGACGGAATGGCTGCCTTTTGTCCAGAAGAAATACTTTATTTCTAATTTCCAAGGTGTCAGAGAGGTCAGCACTAGTACTCCCTTTTTATCTTCTTATTTCCCTAACACAGTAGGTGACTTTTTAAATCATGGTCATCAGTTCAGTTCAGTTGCTCAGTGATATCTGACTCTTTGAGACCCCCATGCACTGCAGCATGCCAGGTTTCCCTGTCCATCACCAACACCTGAAGCTTGCTCAAACTCATGTCCATTGAGTCAGCGATCCCATCCAATCATATCATCCTCTGTCGTCCCTTTCTCCTCCCTCCTTCAGTCTTTCCCAGCATCAGGGTCTTTTTCAGTGAGTCAGTTCTTTGCATCAGGCGGCCAAAGTATTGGACCTTCAGCTTCAGCATCAGTCCTTCCAATGAATATTCACAACTGATTTCCCTTAGGATGGGCTTGTTGGATCTCCTTGTAGTCCAAGGAGCTCTCAAACGTCTTCTCCAACACAACAGTTCAAAAGCACCAATTCTTCAGCACACTCAGCTTTCTTTATGGGTCAACACTCAAATCCACACATGACTACTGGAAAAACCATAGCTTTGACTAGATGGACATTTGTTGGCAAATTAACGTCTCTGCTTTTTAATATACTGTCTAGGTTGGTCATAGATTTTCTTCTAAGGAGCAGGCATCTTTTAATTTCATGGCTGCAGTCTAGTGAATTCAGTAGAGTGATACACTAGTCATGGTCTTAAGGCTATTGTACATCCAAGACTTTGCATGCAGGTTTGAGACAGGAAGAACAAAAGGTTCCAAGTTTTATTTCCCAGAAAAAAATTTACCTAGAAAATGAAGTCTTTTATACAAACTGTTGCCACTAGCTTACTGTCTAGAATTGTGTCATGTCCCATCTCTAAATGCAAGTGAGCTGGAAAGAGCAAGTTTATTTAGATGGTACATCATGACCTTGGTAAAGGGGAAGTCAAGATTCTCTCTGTAAGCAAGACAGAGGAGAGGGTATCAGATAAGAAGCTAGAAGTGGTTGTCAGAGAGAATAATTAAATGAAGAAAGAAAAAGACCAAATAAACATGAGCCTCAGGTCAAGGTTAATAGCGCTACAGATTTTCAGCATGAAGATCAAATCTTAGCAACAAAATTTTGCTTTAATAAGTTTTTTCCTTCATCCACTTTTATTTGTAATACTATACAAAGCTTCCCAGACTTTGCTGCCTTCCATAGGACTAATATGTGAGTCAGTTCATTCCTCTTTACTTTTATACTCCTTCAGTTCTGGTAACAATATATAGGGCAACAGTCTTCATAACAAGGAAATAGAATTTTAGAAAATGTAACACAGTATTTTTAGCCTACAATAGTATTTCCACAAAATAAAATATTTATTGGTTTTAGTTTGAGAAATGAAAATGTTTACTCATTCACTAATATAAAATCTATAAATTATTTTAGAAATTAATGCTTTCAAAATTTATAGATTTTTCTTTCAGTGGTTTTTTTTTTTTTTTAACAATGTTAAGTTTGCTTTTCTGAGTTTTGAATTCCAGAATTTCTGAGTTTAGAGTACATGATAATTATGTGCATTTAAAATATTTTTACAATAACCTTGCTCAGTAAAGAAGGTCTAGATTGATTAGATTAAGGTATGCGAAGAAAATAGAAATGTATAATCAGAGAAAACATTTTCTAAATCATTTGGATTTTTAGATTTTAGTAAAACATAGAGGAATGATTTCTATGGGTTAGGTAAAAACTGAAATCTAGTTCAGTTCAGTCGTTCAGTCATGTCCAACTCTTTGCGACTCCATGAATTGGAACACTCCAGGCCTCCCTGTCCATCACAAACTCCCGGAGTTCACCCAAACTCATGTCCATCAAGTCAATGATGCCATCCAGCCATCTTATCCTCTATCGTCCCCTTCTCCTCCTACCCCTAATCCCTCCCAGCATCAGAGTCTTTTCCAATGAGTCAACTCTTCGCATGAGGTGACCAAAGTACTGGAGTTTCAGCTTTAGCATCAGTCCTTCCAAAGAACACCCAGGAAAGATCTCCTTTAGAATGGACTGGTTGGATCTCCATGCAGTCCAAGGGACTCTCAAGAGTCTTCTCCAACACCACAGTTCAAATGCATCAATTCTTTGGCACTCAGCCTTCTTCACAGTCCAATTCTCACATCCATACATGACCACTGGAAAAACCATAGCCTTGACTAGACGGACCTTAGTCGGCAAAGTAATGTCTCTGCTTTTGAATATGCTGTCTAGGTTGGTCATAACTTTTCTTCCAAGGAGTAAGCATCTTTTAATTTCATGGCTACAGTCACCATCTGCAGTGATTTTGGAGCCCCCCAAAATAAAGTCTGACACTGTTTCCACTGTTTCCCCATCTATTTCCCATGAAGTGATGGGACCGGATGCCATGATCTTAGTTTTCTGAGTGTTGAGCTTTAAGCCAACATTTTCACTCTCCTCTTTCACTTTCATCAAGAGGCTTTTTAGTTCCTCTTCACTTTGTGCCATAAGGGTGGTGTCATCTGCATACCTGAGGTTATTGATATCTCTTCTGGCAATCTTCATTCCAGTTTGTGCTTCCTCCAGCCCAGCATTTCTCATGATGTACTCTGCATATAAGTTAAATAAGCAGGGTGACAATATACAGCCTTGATGTACTCTTTTTCCTATTTGGAACCAGTCTGTTGTTCCGAAGTCTAGTTAGATACATGTAATGAAGGGATCCTATAAAAAGTTACCAAAACATTTTGGCCACTGGATATATAGGCTGCTGCTGTTAAGTCACTTCAGTCGTGTCCGACTCTGTGCGACCCCATAGACAGCAGCCCACCAGGCTCCCCTGTCCCTGTCTCCAGGCAAGAACACTGGAGTGGGTTGCCATTTCCTTCTGCAGTACATGAAAGTGAAAGGTGAAAGTGAAGTCACTCAGTCGTGTCTGACCCTCAGCGACCCCATGGAATGCAGCCTTCCAGGCTCCTCGGTCCATGGGATATTCCAGGCAAGAGTACTGGAGTGGGGTGCCATTGCCTTCTCCGGGATATATAGGCACAAATCATATTTTATTTAGCTTTTTATGATTAGTAAACACTGACAGATTTTATTTTCTTGGTCTCTAATTTCATGACTGAAGCCATGAAATTAAAAGATGCCTGCTCCTTGGAAGGAAAGTTATGACAAACCTAGACAGTGTATTAAAAAGCAGAGACATCACTTTGCTGACAAATGTCCCTAAAGTCCAAGCTCTGGTTTTTCCAGTAGTCATGTACAAATGTGAGAGTTGGACCATAAAGAAGGCTGAGTACCAAAGAACTGATGTTTCAAATTGTGGTGCTGGAGAAGACTCTTGAGAGTCCCCTGTACTGCAAGGAGATCAAACCAGTCAGTTTTAAGGGAAATTAATCCTGAATATTCATTGGGAGGACAGTTGCTGTAGCTTAAGTTCCAATATTTTGGCCACCTCGTGTGAAGAGCTGACTCATTGGAAAAGACTCTGATTCTGGAAAGGATTAAAGGAAAAGGAGAATGGGGAAGCAAAGGATGAGAGTTTGAGCTGCTCTGGGAGTTGGTGATGGCAGATGTGGAGTGAGAAAAGAGTCAAGAAATGACTCTTAAAGATTCTTGGGAAATTTTCTATTGTCTGTTTGTTTGTTTTTGATTTACAGAAAGCTATCTTTGTTCTCCTACACTATTAAAATAGCCATTTGATGAGCTCTAAGAGATTGTCTTTCCCATGGGGAAACCATGTCAATTCGATAAAAAGACTGATTTAATTCTCTGGAAACAAATAAAAATTCTTTGTTATCTTTCCATTTTTCTGGTTTAAAATAGCTCTGTTGCACTGGGATCAACTATCCATTTGCCCTAGAGAGATGTCTGCCTCAACTTATAGCCTCTTTTTCTGTAACCAATATCTCATCCATTAAGGACAATTTCATGTTCTTATTACCCAGTTCACATAATGTTAGAAATGGAAGAGATTTTTAAGTCACCTAATCCACCCCTCTTGTTTTACATTTGAGGGAAATGACACCCAGAGAAATTGAATGATTTAATTTTCTATTGCTATTTCTTCAGTAGTCCTATTTTCTGCTATTCTTACATTCTACTATGGACACTATCTTTTTTTCAGAACTCAGTCCTTTGGCATTTTCTTAGGAAATCTTCCGTTAACTTGTCAACCAACCTTTATAAATTTGAATTAAAATAATGGAAACAGAATTTTCATAGGTTTTCTTTATTTTAGTGTGAATGTTAATTTTCCTACTTAAAAAAAACAGTGACTGACAAAAAGAGTGCTCCACCCAGTAGGCTATAAGCTCTATCAGCCTTGCACTTAATATAACATCTGACATATGATATTTGTTGACTATGTGTTGTCAGCTTAGATTTGAAACCCAGATACAAGTTCTGTATTTTTCAAATGTACCAGTCTGTGTCATCAATAGAAACTCTTTGCAGTATATTTCTAACATAAAAAGTTTTCATCTCCATCAAAATTAGGCTCATACATGTAAACACCTTAATGAATTTTCAACAAACTGAAGTCAATAAGAATGAATATTAATAAGACATTAGATTCTCATTAACTTATTTGAAGTCTTGCTAGTTTCTAAAAATGTACCATGTTGATTTATGTGACATTTTTATTTGTGTTGAAACCAGTTAGAGGTCATTAAAAACTAATTTAAATTTGTGATTAGCCTTATTTTGTGATTCATGTTATTATTTTTAAAATAATTATTTATAGCATAAAAATTCCTAAAACAAAATGATACTTCCCTTGTTAATCAAAATATAATATTCTTTCCTTTTTGAAGCTGGAAAGCATTGCTTACATTGATGATATTATCACCATCATTACCTATATCATTGAGTGCTTATGCATAAACCTGTGCTACATTTATAAGCTATAGTACTAGATTGTAAGCAATTTTCATTTAGTATAAAAAGATTCTCATTGGTCTCAAGGCATATATAATTAAAAGAGAACAATACCAAAGCAGATATAAATAATAAATTAACACTAAGTCATTTAGAAAAAAGGTGGATATAAAAATACATACACTGGAATAATAGAAAATTGCCATTGCCATGTAACAGTTCTATAATACTTAGGTACCTTAGTCTCTAGTTCCTTTTGTATTTTTTTAATATATAAAACTATTCAATGGATGCATATAATAGCTTTCATATATTCCAATTAAGAAAAAAAGCAGGAACACTTTACCTCAATTGTGACTATTTATGATAATGTTACAGAAAGTGGTAGGAAGAACAAGTGAGAATATTAGCAATGGTAACATCCATCAGGACCGATATTAGCTCTAATAGGCCAACTACAGGTAGGGGGAACATCAGGAGTTATTTATATTGTTAATTCAGTTAAAGTCACATGTCTGCTATTTTGCTGCTAGATAACTATATGGAATCAGAACCCATTCTTTACATAGCAAAACCTTTTCCCATAAAGTCTTAAATAAAACTATGCTTTTTGAGGGGCATACTCTTATTAAAAACAGCAATATAATGCACATTATTCTGTAATATGGATAAAAACTTATGAAACTCAGTGTTCCAGATTGAAACTTCAGTGCCAGAACTACTTAAGAAAAACAGACTCTCATGAAGAGTTGGGTTAGATTTCTGTGCTTGTTCTTGTGTTAGATTCTTATACTTATAAGCTTCTAAACATCCATTCTTGTCACAAAGGCAGTCTTCACCAAACATCTGCAGAAACATTTGGAATGCTATTGTTCGAGAGGAATTGTCCAAGTGTGCATGCTTTTATAACATACCATTATGGTTGGATTGATAGTCCTGAAAAAAAGAATTCTGAATACAGTATAATGCACTGTCTTACTCATCTGTCACTGTATATTAGATAAAATGACTTGTTTATCATAGAATTCTTCAGAATGGAAATGTGAGTTGTCTTCTAGAGTTGCAAGTGTTGAGGAAAGCGTTATGAACTCTAGCAAGAATGCTAGCTATCTGTAAATCATTCTTTCCTTTTTACTCTTAAAGCGATTATGTTAGCTATAATGTTCGCTTGCTATCCCTCACTCCCTCCATTATATCAAGTAGAACACAAAGCAGATTTTCATTTTTAAATATATTGTTACTTTACATTGTACTTCCTACTTCTTTTAGAATATCAGTTCTGAAAATGAAATAAACTAGAACACCTCTCTTGAGTTCAAATATAACCACATAGACCTTATTTCATTATAGTGCCATCATGTAAGTCAATAAGTAATGTAGTCTTTTCCATATATAAACACAATACAATCTATATTTGTATAATCCTGTTAGAGAAATTTATAGTTTAAAACAACCAGTTAAATATTAGCTATTAGTTATGAACTGAGAGCTGATAACACAGGTAAAAAGGATGTAACAAAGGAACAAGGCAGGATTAACTATTTTCTGATTGACTTAGGTTTGAGTGATTCCACTAAAACAGATTTAATGAATGACAGACTTTCTGTTTTTCAGATAAGTTTTCCTTACAATAGAAGGAAAACAATTACTGGGTTGTTAACAATAAGTTTTAGAAAATGAGCATGACATATGCATTACACTAAATTGTAAAATTTTCACTGAGTTAAACAACTTAGAAATTTTAAGTTAAACTAAAAGAACATTCAGTGTGATTTTTAAATGTTCAAATGTTTATATAAATGAATTAATAAAAAATTTGAGAAATATTTTATTTAATAATTCTGTGAAGTTATTGAAAATGTTATTTCTGTATAATTAATGCCAAAATCCTGGGCCTGTTTTGTTGGACAACCTGTCTGTTTTACTCCTCATATTTATCACCTTCCTACCAAATCTCACTTGCTCATAAATTTTTAAGCTATATCTTTTGTTTAGGATCACACTGCTCTCTCAATTTTATGTGCTTCCTGGGGTGTATATGCCTGAATCCTGTGCATATTTATCCGTAAGGTTTTACCTATATGTGTTTCTTAGTTCATTAAAAATAAAATAGTAAATAAATGTCTACTATGTGCAATGTGGGTTTCCCAGGTGGCTCAATCATAAAGATTCTGCCTGCCAATGCAGGAGATGCAGGTTCGATTCCTGGGTTGGGAAGATCCCCTGGAGAAGGAAGTGGTAACCCACCCCAGAATTTTTGCCTGGAAAGTCCCATGAACCGAGGAACCTGGTGGGCTACAGTCCATGGCATCACGACAGAATCAGACACTTAGTGACTAAACAACAGTAGCAATTTGCAAAATACTGTATAATTTGCAGTGGAGAGCGGGGAGACATAAGGAAGGAGGTTTCTGTCATCTAAAATCTGTTAAAGAGGCAGATAAAGGATAAACACACAAATATAAAATGTACAAAACAATGTTGTGGAAAACACTTTTAACCATTGGGGAACGATAAATATATGTGTATGTCTACTGTATATATATGTGAGCATGTTTGCAGTGTGCCATGTTTGCATTAGTTTCTGTCTTTAAGTGGGCACATATTCATATGCAAGTGTATTTCCATGTGTGTACGATACTTAGCTAAGTGGGACAGTCTCTGTGTCCAATTGTATGTCTGCGTGTGTTTGGTTTCTCTTTATTAAAATCACATCTGCTTTGTGCTTCCTACACATGTGAATCTCAATGAGGAAGATATATTTGTTTAGATTGATAAAAAGTCTGATGAAATGAGATATAAAAGAACATAAAATCAAAACATCTTCAGTGTCTATACATCATAAATCTGCCCTGAGGGTCTTCTTACTAAGATAAAGCATATCTAAATACATGTTCTTCTAAATGTATCTTTTATTAATTAAAAGGCTACTGTTATTCTGAGTAAAATTAATATATATTCTTTATATGAGACTTAGTCTGCATTTGTATACATTTCTGAGTTGAGACGTTTAAGCCTGGAGCCTCTATGTTCTAATAGGCTCTAAGTATTGTGAGCCAGTGAGAAAGCAGTCCCTGGAGTAAGGCAGGGAAAGATCAGATAAGGCTGGAGGGGAGTCACAGGGTGAAACTGAGCCCACGCTGAGCATTCTTTTTTCCCACACCACCCTCAGGTGAACTTCCCACCCCGTCACAGAGTAAGCAACTGGCAAATGGCAGCCTCCTTCATCTGCTTTCCCCACTCCCAGTCCCACCCTCCACGCCTTGGGAGCTTACTGTTCAAGGTTGCTCTGAAGGAGAGGGGACGGGGACAAAAAGACTGACCGTAGCATCCTTTATGGCATTTTCCTGGTGACAGGAATGAGACAGTCGTCATTCCACTCATTCGGTTGGGAGGAGGGAGGTGATAAATAAGGAAGCTGTAGAAAGCAACCTTTCTCTCATGGAGAATGGAGTGGAAAGTCTTTCCCTTCTATAGGCATAAAGGGAGTATTATCATTTGTAAAGGGGGTAATATAATAATTGTCCATAACGTGAGTAAAGAAAGCAAAGATGAATTCTTCTATTGATAATTTTATGCCTATAGTAGAAGTCAGATGAAGTTTTCAGGTGAAAGTACAGCAGTGGGGAGTTGTCTAGCTGAGTGTGATTGTGGACAAGGTGACAATTTCTTTAGCAGCATCATGAAGAAAAGAGGACATAAATGTGCTTAAATCATGTTGACTGGGAGTTGATTCAGAGTTCAAAGAGACAAGAAAAATTGCCTATGTGTGACCATCACTGCCAGTGATGAAGAGTCATTTAAGTTGTGTATACATTTCCATTTTCACAGCATGTCATACAGAAAAAAAAATCACAAAGTCATTTTCTGGCCATATTTTACTTCCCATTATCTGTGCTCTCATTTTTTCCCCTACTTCCCTTTTTCATAGCTTTTGTTGCAAAATGAAGAGTCAGATTAGCAGAGCCAAGCTTTTGTATAACATCAGTTCAGTTCAGTTCAGTCGCTCCGTCGTGTCTGACTCTTTGCAACCCCATGAATTGCAGCACGCCAGGTCTCCCTGTCCAGCACCAACTCCCGGAGTTCACTCAGACTCATGTCCATCGAGTCAGTGATGCCATCCAGCCATCTCACCCTCTGTCGTCCCCTTCTCCTCCTGCCCCGAATCCCTCCCAGCATCAGAGTCTTTTCCAATGAGTCAACTCTTCGCATGAGGTGGCCAAAGTACTGGAGTTTCACCTTTAGCATCATTCCTTCCAAAGAAATCCCAGGGCTGATCTCCTTCAAATAGACTGGTTGGATCTCCTTGCAGTCCAAGGGACTCTCAAGAGTCTTCTCCAACACCACAGTTCAAAAGCATCACTGCTTGGGCGCTCAGCCTTTTTCACAGTACAACTCTCACATCCATACATGACCACTGGGAAAACCATAGCCTTGACTAGATGGACCTTAGTCGGCAAAGTAATGTCTCTGCTTTTGTATATGCTATCTAGGTTGGTCATAACTTTTCTTCCAAGGAGTAAGCGTCTTTTAATTTCATGGCTGCAGTCACCATCTGCAGTGATTTTGGAGCCCCCAAAAATAAAGTCTGACACTGTTTCCACTGTTTCCCCATCTATTTCCCATGAAGTGATGGGACCGGATGCCATGATCTTCGTTTTCTGAATGTTGAGCTTTTTTTTTTTTAATTTTAATTTTTACTTTATTTTACTTTACAATACTGTATTGGTTTTGCCATACATTGACATGAATCCACCACAGGTGTACATGAGTTCCCAAACATGAACCCCCCTCCCACCTTGAGCTTTAAGCCAACTTTTTCACTCTCCTGTTTCACTTTCATCAAGAGGCTTTTTAGTTCCTCTTCACTTTTGGCCATAAGGGTGGTGTCATCTGCATATCTGAGGTTATCGCTATTTCTCCCGGCAGTCTTGATTCCAGCTTGTGTTTCTTCCAGTCCAGTGTTTCTCATGATGTATTCTGCATAGAAGTTAAATAACATAGCTGACAATAAAAGGAAAGGTGTGTGTATGTAGTAAGAAAAAAGCAGATTTGAAATTTAATTATTATGGTATATTATATGCATATAGGTATTTGTTAACTGTTGTTGTCAAGACAATCTCCACTTTATCAAGATACATTTTGATACATAGGACCAGTGTAGTTGTATATGCATATTGTTTCTGATCCAGAAAATTGGCCTCTGTACACTGTCACTGAATTGAATCTTGGAGGCAAAGTTTGGGTGAATTAGAAAAGAAGAGCTTTATTGTTTTGCCAGGCAAAAGGGGCTACAGTGGGCTAATGCCCTCAAAACTGTGTGTCCCAGCCTAGCAAGGGAGGGGTTGTGAGAAGTCTTACAGTCAAGTTGCAGGGTTGCTGATTAGAATCAGGGTGCTTACAGGTCCTGCATTCCTTCAAAGGAGAGATTATCTGGTGTCCAGTGGTTTTGTGATGGGCTTCTATAGTTCTTGAGGTTATTGAACTGTGACATTCCCTTTGGAATGAAGCATTCTTTATCAGTTAGCCTCTTCAATTTGATATTGGTTTTCCTTCTACAGAAGAGTTCAAAGATACTGTTATGTGTACCCTTTGAGGAAGATCCTTTCCCAAGACTGCTCTGTTTTTGTTTTTGTTTTTTTCCAATTTCAAGAACAGTCAAGTTGAGATAACTGACGTTACTGTAAGTGATTTTAAGTGATTTTTGTATATGTCTTGAAATTTTGAACAAAAATTTTTAAATTACTTTATCTGAACTCAATAGATAATTGAATGATGGTACTTATTTTTAATGCATGAATAACCACTGTGTTAGTTGCTCAGTCGTATCCAACTCTTTGTGACCCCTTGGACAGTAGCCCACCAAGCTTGTCTGTCCAAGGAGTTTTCCAGGCAAGAATACTGGAGTGGGTTGCCATTTCCTTCTGCAGGGGATCTTCCTGACTGAGGGACTGAACCTGGGTCTCCCGCATTGCGGTCAGATTCTTTACCATCTGAGCCATCAGGGAAGCCCTAATATCCACTGTAGTTTCCTAGTTTACTTCACACACATCAACATCAACTAATATATAAAAGAAGAATATTTTCCTTCACTGTGTCAATTCTTACCTTACTACCTTCTAATACTAAATACTGTATCTGGATTCAACCCTGCCCACTTCCTTAATCTCAGCTGAAAACATATTAGAGGGCCTAGCCCTTTAAGAAGTATGTCTGAATGTATTCTGGTTCTTTCCATTTAAGTGTCCAGTTCTCTCCCATCTTGTGAACTTTGGGCTGCAGCTTCGTCGAACTCCTAATGACTGTAACCAGTTTGTCTGCTGGGCCTTTGGCACTCACCCTGTGCCTTGCTCCAACTTTGGGTTATTTCTGAACCTGAATTTGGATTCTAAACTCTAGCCAGGTGAGCTGGAATAAAACCTTCTTGCTCTGTTCCTGCAAGACTTTTCCTTCTTAATTGTGGTAGCTTAACACAGATAGTCTCAAGAACTTGGGATGCTTTCTAGATATTCTCTGAAATACAACTAGGCCTTTTTATAAAGTTGCCAATGTATGAGTGTTTGATTTTTTTTTTTTAATTAGTCATGGTAGGAGAATTGGGACTTTTTAAAATTTCAGTTTGTTGTTCTTTAGTTTCTAAGTGATGTCCACCTCTTTTGTGACCCCATGGATTGTAGCCCGCCAGGCTCCTCTGTCCCTGGGAATTCTCCAGGCAAGAATACTGAAGTGAGTTGCCATTTCCTCCTCCAGAGGATCTTCCCAACCCAGGGATCGAACCCACGTCTCCTGCACTGCAGGCTGAATCTTTACCACTGAGCCATCAGGAAAGCCCATATTTAAGTTCAGGTATTTTAAACTTTTTGATTCCATAGGAGGGAGGTATATGTGGTGGTGGAGGTGGGGGAAAGCAGTATTTTTTATATTTTAGGTCCAGTCTTGTAAGCACCAAACCATACTTAATGCCAACCTCTTGAGAATAGCTTTGATCAGGTTAAAACTTAGCCACCTTCAGCTTGAACCCTGGCTCCTTTCTGTAGGCAGATAATTTTTTCATCCAGATGCGCTTTGTAAGCCTCCCTAGATTTGTTCTGCACCATCTTTCTCTCTAGCTCAGTTTTCCCAACAGCCTTGCATTTATGGTTCTGCTGCCTGTCATTACACTGTAGCAATTATTACAAAAGCTAACTTGGGAATGTCAGGATTTTTATTAATGATAATCCTGCAAAAATAGAAAAAATATAAGGTGAATCCTCTGTGTGAGACGAGGCATGAGCTAGCCTCATGAGGAAGATATAACAAGGTGCAATTCAAAATAATTCTATTTCAGGTTCTTTAAGGCATAGTGTAACAGTCTAGAGAATTTTCCCTTGGAACTTGGGGAGCTAACAAATAACTGTAATTCTGGAAGAATCAGAGTTTGTGATCATATGACTTTCTTTTAGAAATTAGGTGAGGGCAGTGAAAATAGCATGATAAATGGATTATATAAGCAAGTTGACCCTCATATACTGTAATTCATAGATGCAACTAAGAAAAATCACAGATTTTTTAATGTCTTAAAATATCAAAATGCAATTATATCAAATGAACTCAAATGCATTTAAAATCTATGTTTATACTTAATGACTGATTTAAAGTAAGATTTAGAACAAATTTGCACGTTAAGTAATTTAGAAGTCTTCATATCATGTAGAACCTGCTAATGTGGTTTTTCAGTAGCTTTCTGGTTAAATGCTAATAACATATTCCCGAAAGAAAAGACCACTAAACTGGAATCCATAAAAGTTCCCTGTGATGTTCACATGTTATTGTATTTTTCCCTTTGAATATAGATTTTTATCTGTCCTAAAGAAAGCAAAAATTTTAAAATACCACTTAACAGTCTTTTGAAAAGCAGGCAGTTTGACCAAAATACTGCATTTATTTAAAGACTGCTGTTCACTTACCATTGAATTTTTCTTCTACTTTCCCCATCATAGCACATAATCCATTTGAGGATTATCTTTTTTCTTTGTTTGACTTTTGGACTCTATCAGTGCTTCTACCTTAGGTAATAAATTTTTCATATGCAGTACTTAGCAAGATCATATCAAGAAAGGACAAAATTAAAGAAAACAGTCTATTAAAAGTTGATTTCTGAATAGTGGCATTTTCTCAATTTTATCATAGTTCTAAATAATCATTTTTTAAATAGTGCTAAAGTGTTAACTCTCTAAATTCTTAAAGAAAAAATGCAATTGCTCATATGCAAAATTAATGAAAAATGACTGAAATTATGAAAAAAATTAAAACTTTTTTTAATTTATTTTTTATTTAAGGATAATTGCTTTACATAATTTTGCTGTTAACTGTCAAACTTCAACATGAATCAACCATAGGTATACATATATCGCCTCCACATAGCTATGTTCCCCCCAAAGATTCCAGTTTTCTTATTTCAATATTTATTTTTAAAATAATTTTAAGACCAGTGATTATGAAATGATTACTATGTAGGTGATAGCTTGTTTGTGCCCAGTCATTTGTCATGTCCAACTTTTTGCAACCTCACGGTCTGTAGCCCATCAGGCACCTCTGTCCGTGGAATTTTTCAGGCAAGAGTACTAGAGTGGGTAGCTGTTTCCTACTCCAGAGGTGATATACCACATCCTTTTTATTCCTTATAATTTACACTCTTCAAAATCCATACAATAGAGTTTGTATGATTGTCTTCACTTTATAAGTTAGGAAATTGTATCTTAAAATATTAAGAAGCTTGACATAGTGTTACAACTTCTAACAGCTAGAGCTAGAAATTAAACCTAGATACTATCTCAGAGTTAATTCTTTATCTACCAAGCAGTTTAGTATACCATAAAATACAATTTTTGTTTTGTTTTTAAGGAATCTGATTGATCAATAGTTATTAATGTTATGTAAGACTTTGTTTCCTTATAAGGAGACATTTATATAGATGACACTGTGTGATTTTGCATATCAAAGATGATTAGTGAGCAACAGCATTTTTATAGTTTCTCTTATAAGTAGCCTAACCTATAGAATTCTATCTCCATGTTAAAATTATTTTAGTACAGGAGACTTCAAATTATATCAAACAAGTACATTTTTAAATTTTATTTTTTATTAAATTTATTAATTTTAATTGAAGGATAATTGCAATATTGTGATGGCCTCTGCCATATAGCAACAAGAATTGGCCATAGACATACATGTGTCCCCTCCCTCCTGACCACCCCCACCTCCATCCCCACCCCATCCCTCCAGGTTGTCACAGAGCACCCACTTTGGGTTCCCTGTGTCATAGATCAAACTCCCACTGGCTATCTGTTTTACCTATGGTAATGTATATGTTTCAATGCCATTTTCTCGAATCATCCCACCCTTGCCTTCTCCCACTGTGTCCATAAGTCTGTTCTTCGTGTTTGTGTCTCCTTTGTTCTCCTGCACATAAGATCATCAGTACCATCTTTCTAGATTCCGTACATATGTATTAACATACGATATTCAAACAAGTACAATTTTGCTTTAAGAAGGCTTGATGTGCTGGAAAGAAAAAAAGATATTAAAAGTGAATTTTTAATCAGTTTATAGCACTTGTTGTATTGTGAGATAGTGGATGTGTTATAAATATTACATCGAATTAATAAGCACATCAATTAATTAATTTAAAAGATTCCTTTATAGAACCTCTTCTTTTTGATGATTTTGAATCTTTGTTTTTGAAGTTTTTGGTAAATGAAAGTAGTTGCTTAATCAAAGTAAATATTTGTAGTGGGGCTACTTTAGGCAGCTGAATTTAGAAATAAAGCTCTCAGTTTTTGGCATCTCTTTATTTCTTGGCTCTGCTTCTTGCTGTATTTGACTCATCTCTGGTTTTGCATGGTAACAACATGGCACCCTACATTCTCTTAGATTTCAGTCCAAAGGTAAATATGTGCTTTCCTTTCCCAGAATCTACAGCGAAAGATTCATGGTGTACTTTTAGTTCTTAGAGGGCAAATATATATAATGAACCAATCGCTGTGGTTAAGAAACTGGTAGCCCTGTTCAAAGTATAAGTAGATTCCACCAAATGTATTGAATTAAAAGTGAGGACAAATATTTCCCCACAGAGGAAAATTGGGATATGGTCTCATGAAGAATGAAAAGATGCTCCTTGATAAAAGCAATTGTCATCTACTGAGCTTTAAGAAGAATATATATGACTATATTAGTTTAGGGATCATAATGTTAACTTTTAAAATGCTTAATTCTTCTTAGTGCTAGGAAAATAGGTCTTCATATGAAAGAGAAAAATTTGATCTTAAAATGCCATCAGTTTGATAAATCAACAATTTATACAGACTCAACAAGTTATACAGACTACCATACTTAGATAAGGTATAAATAATCATAATTTATTTTGATGTCCTAGCTTAATGAACAATGTGCAGTGTCTACATCTAATTCACTGTTAGTTCTGTACCTCTTGTGATCCTGATTTTGTTATCTTGTTATTTAGTACATAGTTATTTCTATATCGATTTATAGTGAGCACCAGGATATGAGCTTGGGGGAACTCAGTGAAATAGATGTCGATCAGTTTAATTTTTTTTAAGCATTTCTGTCTGGCTTTAATAATGTACAAGTAATGTAAAAAGGCATTTAGTTTTTATCAGTTAGTCAGAATCTGTTGGCCTAGTTTCAAAAGTTGGTCTCCTGGGCATAATGGACATAATTGAAACTCCTGTTAAGTTTTTCCATTTTAATGAAAATATTAAATGACTTGAGGAGTAGCATGGTGAATTTGCTGCCCAGATCTCAGAGGGCTAAGCTCTGAATTAATTCTGCTGTCTTCTACTATTTTATTCTCAACATTTATGAAGTTTATTAAAATGATTTGTCCTCTAACTCTGTTTTGAAATCATTGCTTTCAAGGATGACTTGAGTTTTTATTTTATTTTCATAATTTTCTCTTTATAATTGAAGGCTACAAAAGGGAACACTAGAGAATGGAAAATAAAAATGCAGTGATTAATTCTATGACTTTGCTTTTCTGAACTATGAATTGAATAAAGCAATATTTGGGTGATAGGCTTAGAACTACAAAGAACTTTGGCTTTTAAAAATTATTAGTTACAAAATATTACTAACTGTAATTTTTAAAGTAGTTTTAATATTTCTTGGTAGAGAAAAAATAAAGCATAATTTAAAGTACAATTTTAATATTTAGGATGTTCATTTAGAATAAAATGATAGTTACTAAATATGCTCCATTTACTTGGAAATTTTAAAGCTTTTTACTTGGGCTATTGGAATTGTATATCTCCCTGACATTATTTTCAATATTTTGTGCCCCTATGCTAATTGCTTTCATGTATAAAAAATACAAGAGAGCACAGGATAAGAAGCAATGATGAAATTAAATATAATCAGAAAATAAATGTTTTAATTCTGCATTTCCATATCAGTATTTACCTGTTTCACTGCATCATTGTGAGTCGGCTTAAAATACAGTTATTGAAACATATCATTAAATAGATTTATCTGAAGCTATACTGTATGATTTTGAGAGAGTGAAAATGTCGTAAACTTTATGCCAATTGAAATTATATTAATATAATCACTTTTGAAAGAGAAAGTTTAGTCACTCAGTCATGTCCGACTCTTTGCGACCCCATTGACTGTAGCCTACCAGCCTCCTCTGTCCATGGGATTTTCCAGGCAAGAATACTGGAGTGGGCTTCCATTTCCTTCTCCAGAGGATCTTCCTGACCCAAGGATCGAACCCAGATCTTCCACATTGTAGGCAGACACTTTTACCATCTGAGCCACCAGTGAAGTCCTATTCACTTTTATCAGTTAATAAATAAATCTAATGTTCATTTTATCCCTGAGATCAAATACCATCCAAGTAACTTCTAAACAGTGTCTTATTGAATGTGCATAATATCCTTACAAGGTCAGTAACAGTGTCAGATTTTACAGATGAGGTACTACGTTTCCCAGTAAGTAGCTTGCCTAAGTTCACATAGCATTGGAGTCAGAATTCAGAGTTATGGTATGAAGTCTAAAGCCTGCTTTTAAATAAGTATTGACCCGTGTTATCCCCAAATGTCTCCAAAATCTAAATCGCTAAACTTTTTTATGAAAGATAAATATATAAGCTTAATATTTTAGGTATTATACACATTTATGAAGAAAAATATTACAATTTGGAAAGGATAATATTAGTGATAACCTAATTTTATTAGAAGAAAAAAGACTAACACTCGTAATATTTTAAATACAATATAAAGCCACAACTATTCTGAGAAATTCAATATGAACTATCTATTAAATATCAAGATTTTTTATTCTTAATATTCAAGGTTGGTTATTTTTCAGTGAGAGAAAAATAATGACACAAAGAAAAATGTAACAGAAATAATGAAAACTGCTGAGGGTTAGCTGTGTCAAGTAGCACTCTTAATAGTTCACATGTATTGACACAATATTCACAGCAACATCATAGAATAATTAATATTATTATATTCATGCAACATCATAGAATGGTTAATATTATATTCATTTTCAGAGGAAGAACCTCAAACTTGCAGAGGTTTACTAATTTAAATGAATAGGGCCCTACTGTTAAGTAAGTAGCAGAGCTAGAATTTAAACCTAGGCAGCCTCATATACTGGAGAACGAAATGGCAACCCACTCCAGTATTCTTGCCTAGAGAATCCTGTGGACAGAGGAGCCTGTTGGGCGGCTGTCCATAGGGTCGCACAGAGTCAGACACGACTGAAGCTAATTAGCATGCATGCATGCATTGGAGAAGAAAATGGCAACCCACTCCAGTCTTCTTGCCTGGAGAATCCCAGGGACAGAAGAGCCTGGTGGGCTGCCATCTATGGGGTTGTACAGAGTCAGACACGGCTGAAGTGACTTAGCAGCAGAAGCAGCAGCCTCATATACTAACCACTACCTTATACTGCTCTGTTCAAAGAGTAAGTGCTAATATCTTGAAAAGTGACCAAAATATAAGAATTAAAATACTATTTTTATCACAATGTTAAGAATATTGAAATTTCACAGGTCATGCCATGTCTATAGTCAATTCAATACTAATTTTTATTTATTTTACTTCTAGGATGTCATGCTCCTCCATTTTGTCCCCATAAAAACAAAATGAAAGAGATAGATTACTCAACATCTCATTCTGTGATAATGACTTAGTTCTGTTGTTCTCATATTCCAAAAAGAAATTTATGACAGGGTAGATTTCTACATATATAATTATTAAAAGTGATTTCATATCTTCATCTAATATGTATCAATTATATATAAATTACATTTTATTTCCAGACATAGTTATCATACTTTCTGTGCACCTTTCCCCACTGATAAATGCATTTTTATTTTCCTTCATTCTGTTTGACTTGCATGCACAGGAATTGTGTGATCCATGCTTTTCCTTAGGTATATTCAAGTTGTCATTCAAACCTCTTGGCTAATTTACTACTTGACACCCCAATGTTTTGGAACCTAACAAAAGTCACAGGTGGTACTGATTTTAGAATTAGTTAACATCTTGTAAAATACTGCATTTAAAATATGTAACATGTATAATATCATATATGAAACGAATCACCAGTCCAGGTTCGATGCAGGATACTGGATGCTTGGGGCTGGTGGACTGGGACGACCCAGAGGGATGGTACGGGGAGGGAGGAGGGAGGGGGGGTTCAGGATGGGGAACACGTGTATACCTGTGTGGATTCATGTTGATGTATGACAAAACCAATGCAATATTGTAAAGTAATCAACCTGCAATTATAATAAATAAATTTGTATTTAAAAAAATTAAATGTTACAAATATTTGCTATTGTCTATCTGATAGTAGAAACCCTACAATAATAATAAAGATTAACCCTATTTTTTCTCTTGCCAAAATTCTTATGAACATTTCCTTGTCCTCCATTTTAGCATGTGAGCAAATACTTAGAACATAGTATGTGTTCAATAAACATTTTTTCTTTTTTTTGACTTTTATTAATCATAGTTGAACTATTATTGCACTTTTATATAGTATTTATAAACTTTTACAATAAAAGAAATTTGGAGCTCATGTATTTACTGTTTTACTTGTTGCTATAGGTTTTTGTTATTTTTTTTTAACAAGGTATTAGTTAAGTTCACTACCAAGTTGGTTTGAATATTTCCTACAATGTCCAAAATTTTTGTTTGAAACTTTTAATTTTCTTTTAATTTTTATTTTTACTTTATTTTACTTTACAATACTGTATTGGTTTTGCCATACATTAACATGAATCCACCACAGGTGTACATGAATTCCCAATCCTGAACCCCCCTCCCACCTCCCACCCCATATCATCTCTCTGGATCATCCCTGTGCACCAGCCCCAAAAGCATCCTGTATCCTGTATTGAACATAGACTGGTGATTCGTTTCTTACATGATAGTATACATGTTTCAATGCCATTCTCCCAAATCATCCCACCCTCTCCCTCAGAGTCCAAAAGTCCGTTCTATACATCTGTGTCTCTTTTGCTGTCTCTCATACAGGATTATCCTTACCATCTTTCCAAATTCCATATATATGTGTTAGTATACTGTATTGGTGTTTTTCTTTCTGGCTTACTTCACTCTGTATAATCGGCTCCAGTTTCATCCATCTCATTAGAACTGATTCAAATGTATTCTTTTTAATGGTTGAGTAATACTCCATTGTGCATATGTACCACTGCTTTCTTATCCATTCATCTGCTGATGGACATCTAGGTTGTTTCCATGTCCTGGCTATTATAAACAGTGCTGCGATGAACATTGGGGTGCATGTGTCTCTTTCAATTCTGGTTTCCTCAGTGTGTATGCCCAGCAGTGGGATTGCTGGGTCATATGGCAGTTCTATTTGCAATTTTTTAAGGAATCTCCACACTGTTCTCCATAGTGGCAATAAACATTTTTTAAAAACTTAAATTGTATTTAACTCTATGATTTAAAAACCTTTCCCCATTAACTGAAATAAAATTCCATTTTATCTGCTTAACAGCTCTTTCTGCTTAGCATAATTTTTTCTCTTTGCTTAGAAAATTAGTAAAAAAAAAAAATAATAATAATAATTCTTGTGTCAGAGCAGCCTTTGGCAAATACAATGAAAATAAGCCAAATACACGATGATTTAACATTTTATAAAATGTGTTTTGCAGAGATAAAGTAAATCTTTGGCTGCATTTATCTCTACGCCATTATGTCCCAAGTGTAGAATCTTGGATTATAGCAGAGATGATTGTAGCTGTTGTGAATTTAAGGGATATTGATTACAGAGGGATACTCTAATTTCCCTGAAAATGCCTAATATCTCTTCTGATTGTTCATGATTTCCTCTGATAAGGTTTTTACTATGGAGATGATGTGTCATTTTCATTTCAACACATTTAGTCTCCTTTCACAAAGGGAGAAGAGGCACTAGACTAAAGAAATTTACTAGACAACATCGCTTGGCTAAATTTTTATAATCCTTTGTCTTATAATATTTACATTTTATGATTATGGTCTACTTATGGCGAAATCCTCTGGTTTTCCACTTATGATTGTGAAATAAGATTTCAAATATATATGGATTTTTTTTTAATTTTTATTTTTTTTAATTTTAAAATCTTTAATTCTTACATGTGTTCCCAAACATGAACCCCCCTCCCACCTCCCTCCCCATAACATCTCTGTGGGTCATCCCCATGCACCAGCCCCAAGCATGCTGTATCCTGCGTCAGACATAGACTAGCTATTCAATTCTTACATGATAGTATACATGATAGAATGCCATTCTCCCATATCATCCCACCCTCTCCCTCTCCCTCTGAGTCCAAAAGTCCATTATACACAGCTGTGTCTTTTTTGCTGTCTTGCATACAGGGTCGTCATTGCCATCTTTCTAAATTCCATATATATGTGTTAGTATACTGTATTGGTGTTTTTCTTTCTGGCTTACTTCACTCTGTATAATCGGCTCCAGTTTCATCCATCTCATCAGAACTGATTCAAATGAATTCTTTTTAACGGCTGAGTAATACTCCATTGTGTATATGTACAGAGGATGAGGTGGTTGGATGGCATCACTACTCAATGCACATGTTTGTGCAAGCTCCTGGAGATATTGAAGGACAGGGAAGCCTGGTGTGCTGCAGTTCATGGGGTCATAATGTGTCAGATATGACTGAGTGACTGAACAACAACAATTTTACTGATATATGGTCGAGTCTCCCAAACTTCATTCTTTGCTATATTACCTTCAAATATCATATCATTGAACATTATAAAATGTGGTTTATTTAAGATTTAAAAGTAAATAATAGTTCAATGATATGATATTTGAAGGTAATATAGCAAAGAATGAAGTTTGGGAGACTTGACCATATATCAGTAAAATTGTTGTTGTTCAGTCACTCAGTCATATCTGACACATTATGACCCCATGAACTGCAGCACACCAGGCTTCCCTGTCCTTCAATATCTCCAGGAGCTTGCACAAACATGTGCATTGAGTAGTGATGCCATCCAACCACCTCATCCTCTGTCACTCCATTCTCTTGTTGCCCTCAGTCTTTCCCAAATAGGGGTCTTTTCTGATGAACCAACTCTTTGCATCAGGTGGGCAAAGTATTGGAGCTTCAACTTCAGCACCAGTCTTTCCAGTGAATATTCAGGGTTGATTTCCTTTAGGATTGACTTGTTTGATATTCTTGCTATCCAAGGGACTCTCAAGAGTCTTCTCCAGCACCACAGTTCAAAAGCATCAATTCTTTGGTGCTAAGCCTTCTTTATGGTCCTGCTCTTACATCCATACATAACTAATGGAAAAACCATAGCTTTGACTGTACAGACCTTTGTCAGCAAACTGTTGTCTCTGCTTTTTAATATGCTGTCTAGGTTTGTCATAGCTTTTCTCCCAAGGGACAAGAGTCTTTTAATTTCATGGCTGCAGTCACTGTCTGCAGTGATTTTGGAGCCCAAGAAAATAGAACCTGACACTGTTTCCACTTTCCCCCCATCTATTTGCCATGAAGTGATGGAACTGGATGCCATGATCTTAGTTTTTTGAATATTCAGTTTTAAGCCAGCTTTTTCACTCTCCTCTTTCACCTTCATCAAGAGGCTCTTAAGTTCCTCTTCACTTTATGCCATGGACTTCCTTGTTGGCTCAGAAGGTAAAGAATCTGCCTGCAATACAGGAGATCTGGGTTCAATCCCAGAGTCAGGAAGATCCCCTGAAGAATGGAGTAGCAGTCTACTCCAGTATTACTGCCTGGAGAATTCCATGGACAGAGGAGCCTGGTGGTCTACAGTCCATGGCGTTGCAAAGAGATGGATACAACTGAGTGACTAACACACTTAACAGTTTCACTTTCTATCATTAAAGTGGTATCATCTGCACATCTATGGTTGTTGATATTCCTCCTGGCAATCTTGATTCCAGCTTGTAAATCATCCAGCCCAAGATTTTGCATGATATACTTTGCACATAAGCTAAATAAGTAGGGTGACAGTGTACTTATCAGTAGAATAATCAGCATAATAAGTATGTAATATAAAATATCTACATTCTATGGAGAAGGAAATGGCAGCCCACTCCAGTACCCTTGCCTGGAAAATCCCATGGACAGAGGAGCCTGGTAGGCTACAGTCCATGGGGTTGCAAAGAGTTGGACATGACTGAGCGACATCACTTTCCTCACCTCCTACTCTTCTCTGTCCATAAAAGAAACTGGCTTTCAGACCCAGATAAGATGATACACTGGGGCACTAGCCTGCCATCTTCTAGGATGCCTAGCTTTCCGAATTAAGTTATATTCCTTGCTTCAAAATAAATAAATAAGTAAAATATCTACATTCTAGAGCATAATAATATATAATGATTTTCTTCAATTATTGAGGAAAGAAAAAGTAATAGCAATGTAATAGTATGTATGTGATAATGGACATAATTTGTAAGTGGTGTTGAATACTGGAAACGTCTCCATCCCACTGAGTGGAAAAAAAACTACTGGAAAAATAGTGAAATATTTTCAGTACTTGTAAAATTTTTCATAGGATTAAAATTTTGTTTGTTTTTGTTTGCTTTTTAATCACAAATGTGAGAGTCCACAAAAGAAAACAAGAGAGGAAAAAAGAAATTTCATTTTAAGAGACACTGAATCAGATTTAGATTTTCTTGAGTTACAGTATAACTGCTACTTGGAGAAAGCTACAAAAAGCTTTTTTTTTATACTTGGAGAAAAGCTATCCAATTTTCAGCATCATTTATTGAAGAGACTTTTCTCCATTGGGCCTCCATAGTCATAGATTAATTGACCATAGGTTTGTGGGTTTATTTCTGAACTTTCCTGTTCCATTGATCTATATATCTGTTTTTGTGCCAGTGCCATACAGTTTTGATTGCTCTAGCTTTGTAGTATCATCTGAAGTCAGGGAGCCTGATTCCTCCAGCTCTGATCTTCATTCTCAAAATTAGTTTGGCTATTCAGGGTCTTTTTAGATTCCATACAAATTCTAAAATGATTTATTCTAGTTTTATAAAAATGCCATTAGAAATTAGCTATGAATTGCATTGAATTTGTAGATTGCCTTGGTAATATGGTCATTTTATCAATATTGATTCTTCCAGTCCAAGAACATGGTATATCTTTCCACTGGTATTGTCTTCAGATTCCTTCATTAGCACCTTATAGTTTTCAGAGAATATGCCTTTTGCCTCCTTAGATAGATTTATTATAGATTTTTTATTCTTTTGATGTGATTGTAAATGGGATTGTTTCCTTAATTTATTTTTCTAATATTTTATTGTTAATGTGTAGAAATGTAACAGATTCATGTGTATTAATTTTGTATCTAGCTACTTAACTGAATTCATTGATGAGCTCTAATAATTCATGGTAGTATCTTCTATGTATAATTTTACAATTATATGTATAATCTATGTATAATTGATGAGTGCTAATAATTTTATGGTAGAATTTTCTATGTATGGCATTATGTCATCTGCAAACAGTGACAGTTTGACTTCTTTCCCACTTTGTATTCCTTTTATTTCATTTTCTCCTCTGATTGCTGTGGGATTCTAAGATTTATAGTTGGCTATGCTATGTATTTGATGTGTGAGAAAGACACTGTATGCTGAGACTGCAAAATGAGCATACCAATGCCATATTTCTTCCAGATTTGTTCTGATAAACAGATGAGTGTGTGCATGCTAAGTTGCTCAGTCGTGTTCAACTCTTTGTGATCCTATGGGCTGTAGCCCGCCAGGCCCACTTGTCCATGGGATTCTCCAGGTGAGAATATTGGAGTGGGTTGACATTTCCTTCTCCCGGGGATCTTCTCAACTCAGAGATTGAATCCTGGTCTTTCACATCTCCTGCATTGGCAGGCAGGTTCTTTACCACTAGTGCCACCTGGGAAGCCCTAAACAAATGAGTAAATGAATGTGTAGAATATAAAAATAATTTTAATATATTTAAATTCAGTATACATTAAGATAACTCTTTTTAGGCACTATTCATATTAAGTTCTGAGGGTGAAAATGGAAATGGTTTAGAGACCAATCCTCAAGCAGCATGAATAAATAAATAAATAAATGAGATTGGGGTCTATGTACCTGTGCAGAATACTAATTAATGCAACTTTGGAACATAGATTTGAAAAACCTGAAGAGTTCCTGCTGTGAAGACCAGCATTCATTCACACATCATTTCAAAGAAATATTTATTGATCCAAGTACTTCAATAGACAAATTTTCAACTCTCATGGGTCTTACAGTCTAGCAGTGGGATGCAGAAAACAAAACTATTAAATGAATAAATATATACTATATCAGTGGATGAAAAATTATAGTGGAAAATAAAGCATGATCAGAGGATTTGGGGTTTTTTTATTATAAAGGTAGGGAAGGCCTTTCTGAGCAGTGATCTGTATAAACTGATGGAGTAAGCCATAAATATATTCAGGGTAAGGGTAAGAGCCCTTTGAGAAATCTGTATGCAGGCCAGGAAGCAACAGTTAGAACTGGACATGGAACAACAGACTGGTTCTAAATAGGAAAAGGAGCACATCAAGGCTGTATATTGTCACCCTGCTTATTTAACTTCTATGCAGAGTACATCATGAGAAACGCTGGACTGGAAGAAACACAAGCTGGAATCAAGATTGCCGGGAGAAATAACAATAACCTCAGATATGCAGATGACACCACCCTTATGGCACAAAGTGAAGAGGAACTAAAGAGCCTCTTGATGAAAGTGAAAGTGGAGAGTGAAAAATTTGGCTTGAAGCTCAACATTCAGAAAACGAAGATCATGGCATCTGGTCCCATCACTCCATGGGAAATAGATGTGGAAACAGTGTCAGACTTTATTTTTGGGGGCTCCAAAATCACTGCAGATGGTGATTGCAGCCATGAAACTAAAAGACGCTTACTCCTTGGAAGGAAAGTTATGACCAACCTAAATAGCACATTCAAAAGCAGAGACATTACTTTGCTGACTAAGGTCCATCTAGTCAAGGCTATGGTTTTCCCAGTAGTCATGTATGGATGTGAGAGTTGGACTGTGAAGAAAGCTGAGCACTGAAGAACTGATGCTTTTGAACTATGGAGTTGGAGAAGACTCTTGAGAGTCCCTTGGACTGCAAGGAGATCCAACCAGTCCATTCTGAAGGAGATCAGCCCTGGGATTTCTTTGGAAGGAATGATGCTAAAGCTGACACTCCAGTACTTTGGCCACCTCATGTGAAGAGTTGACTCATTGAAAAAGACTTTGATGCTGGGAGGGACTGGGGGCAGGAGGAGAAGGGGCCGACAGAGGATGAGATGGCTGGATGGCATCACTGACCCAATGGACATGAGTCTGAGTGAACTACGGGAGTTGGTGATGGACAGGGAGGCCGCGTGTTCCGATTCATGGGGTCGCGAAGAGTCAGACACGACTGAGCGACTGAACTGAAGAGTAAAAGAATCGCAGGGTTTATATGATGTTAGCTGTATACTTGACTAGCATGAACTCGTGAAAGAGCCTGTTATGCATATCATTAAAACAAATCCAAACTTGGTTTCAGACCTTCATTGTATCAATCCTAGATTATGCCTTAGGTTCCCAAGAGATCTTTATTTGCTTAATATGCCCTCTCTTTATTGTTCTCAAATTCTGTTTTTCCAAGTAGTTTTTTATTCAGGGATTATTTCCTCCAAGAAGCCAGTGTAGATAAAATATTATCTTTTATACCCCAAAACATATTTCTGTCATAATGCTATAGAGTTGAGTCTATAAATTCCTTGAAGATAAGGACTTACGGTTTATCTCTAGAAAAATGACTTACTCTCAATAAAATTTTGTTGAGTTGAATTAGAAATAGAAGGTATCTGGATTGACTGAAACAGGATATGTATAGGTGAGAACATGACAAAAAATATGAGGAAGAGAAGACATAAAATATGAAGGTGCCAAAAATAATTAAGAAAAAAAACTGGTGAAACTGCTGATTCAGTAACTAAACTAACTTGTCAACAAATGAATCAAACATGAGGAGTAGGTCGCTGCTGCTTTTATTGTGCCTTCTATTTCCCCTCTTTTCCTGCTATCTCTAAGTAAAACTGTATAAGTATAGCACATAGCAGTATCCGACAGATACTTAGGACTCAATAAAATATCCAAATTTAGGCCTAGCTTCAGAAAAGAACATTTGAAAAATATTCACATCATGTTTCTGATTAAAGGAGGCAATGAATCCTTTAAAGAAATTAATTTAGATTTATGCACATATGTGTACTTTGGTCAGAATCTTACTGCTATAGTCAGTTCAAACGACAGAAGTAGTTTTTGTTTTGTTTTGCTTTTCAGGATAGATATTATTTCCTCCCTCTTTAATTTAGGAACAAATGATATTTTAGTTTGGTTATCATATGACTTTGAGTGAAGACAGAGATATTGTAAGTAAGATTATTAGCATGGTTCATTGATCCCAGTATTTAGTTTATTGCATTAATCATACCTTACAGTCTCCTTGATGTCTCAGCACATTTTGATAGAGTATTGACATATTTTAAATTTAACCATGGATTCAAGGATACGCCTGACCTTTTCAGAAAGTATATATTATTGTGAGAACTTACAAGAACTGAATCATTTTCATGTAGAGATGTTAGCTACTACAGTCAACTTTAAAACAGTTCTTACTATTAAGTCTTGGAGTAATTACACTTTAGTTTGTGCTTCTAACTTTGAAACACCATTGTTCAGTGGTAAATTTTCTTCAGCTTGAAATGCAAAAGTCAGCTTCATTTATATTTGAGATACAAGAATTCTATCAATATTTTAAACTAAATTTAGAAAACTTTTTCACTGGAAATGCACACTCAACTTTAAAATTTTAATACTATAAGTAAAATATTGTTATTACATAATGACTTAGTAACTAAATGGATTCTTCCCAGTGCTATTGTTTATTTTGTTTATTTTAATAGCAAGACAATGTCACTGGTATTGACAGCCTGTAGGAATTCCCCCTAAAAAAATGTTAAGGTCTACCCAAAGAGAAAAATTCGTAACTATATGATGTTATATAAAGAATTAATTCTCATATTTAGTCTAGAAAGATAATTTTAATAGATTTCTGAGTTAATATCTTTAAATATTTTATTATGTCTTTCTTCTAGTATAGAAGATCCATAATTCAAGTTATTAATGTATCATTACCTATTCTTTATCAAAGAAATTATTTTTTATTATTAATTACATTTCCCTCAAATTTTTAAGATAAGATATTCATCATAACGTTGTGAATACAGTCATGACTATCACCATTAACTCAGCTTTTTCTCCAGTGTATCTTCCTTAAGAATCAATATTGTACTATAAGACTCCACATTTCCACCACAAGGGCATGGGTTCTACCCCCGGCTGGGGAACTTAAGATCCTACATGATGCACAGTGTGACCAAAAAAAAAATCAAATTTGGGTACAGATATAGAGAAGACCATTAATGTTACTCTCAGTCTCAGAAGAATAATCTGCCAGCTAAAGTAAAAATTGAACCTGGTATCTAAAATATATCAAACAAAGGGTAAATAATATCTTTGGGGAAAATATTAACTAGTTTAGCCAATTTTCATCAGATTATATTCATAGTTTAGTGTTTGTGACAAGTTTAGGTAGCATTGCATTTCTCTTTCTAACAGACTTTTAAGAATATTAGCATTTTAGATGTTTGAGAGAAGTTTTCAATGTTGCATAGGTATTGTTGGGCATTGTTTGGGGGAACATTGCTGTAGCTTATATATAGGCTAATCTAAGGTAAGCAGTAAATATATACATGTATGCATGTATTTATCCATCTAACCATCCACACACAAAAAAAACTTTTTTCATTTTCTGACCCTGCAGACTGATAGAGAAAGCTATGCTTTGCTAATTGCTTCATAATACAATGAATAACTTATAGTAATGTCCCATACATATGTGTTTAATTGTTAATGAATAGAGAGGAGGGGGAGAAAAATAGGTTGATTTGCTATCAGATTAGATATTGAATGGTTAAGTTCTGGTCTTTGACACTGCTTACTCATGACATTCATTTTGTTTTGTTTGTTCTTGGTAAGGTCTTAAGAGTGTGTACCTCTCTAGCAAATGTATCATGAACTATTTTTGTTTCCCTATCTAGAATGAAAGCTTGGAATATTATGTTTAACAATATATCAATGCTTGTATTTTTCACAGCCTGCTATACACTGTAGATGATATTTTACATGAGAATAATTGTTTAGAGACTGCCTTGATAAACCAATAATACCATCACTGTGTTTTGGTTCAGTTGAGTAGAATCAGACTTTTCCAAATTAGCTGAATTCATAATGTATACATTTACTAAACAAAGTTACAATTTAATAACTTATAAGGAATTATTAATTTGATAAGATATTTATTTTACAGTTAATTTATTCTTTACTTAATCAATTCACAAAAAAAAAAAAAAACATTTATAGAGTGCATACATACCATATACCAGTAACTTTGCATAGGGCCACTTTGTGATGGAGAAGAAGGGGGAGCTTCATGAGCCTAAACATACAACCAACACAGGGAATTAATACTCTGAAGGCAGGTCCGTATTTAGACATGAGTACACTACACAGTATGTAACACAGGCTAGCCCATGAAAGTTCCCAGTGGATGTACAAATGATATAAGTGGTATATAACTAATGTAAAATCGGGGATAAATATGGCTATACTTTTCCATTCTTTTTTGTATGCATGATTTATCTCTTTATTAGTATGGATAGGTATAGATGTTTTCAGTTCATTTGGTGCTGTTCATTCACAGGATGCTGAGTATTTTTGAAAAAGCTTTAAATATGTTCCATTTCTGTCATTTATTGGTAATTGATTATTTCATCAATATTTTATATTAAAAATTTCAAATATATACAAAAGATAGAATGACTGGTATGATAAATTTCCATTATGTGTCCCCTGGCTTCAAGAGTTATCAATAGTCTTCTATTCTACTTCATACTACTACTTGTATTTTTACACAAATCCTGACATTGTACCATCTTATTAGAAATATTTACTGTATATCTCTAAAAATAAGATTATTTTTAAAAATATAATATTTTTATCAAAGAATATTTAACCATAGTTTTTTTTTTAATATCACTAAATATTCAGTCATTGAGTTGGCATCACAAACTCAACGGACATGAGTTTGAGCAAACTCCAGGAGATGGTGAAGGACAGGGAAGCCTGGCATGCTGCAGTCCACGGGATCACAAAGTCCTTGGGATTGCAGTCCATGGGATCGCAAAGAGTCAGACACAGCTGAGCAACTGAACAACAAAAATATTCAGTCAGGATACACATTCCTCAAATAACCTTATTCTTTCAATAATGCATTTGAACCAGAATCCAGGGTCCATTAAAATTGGTTGTTGTGTCCTAATAAACTCATCGTGAGTTGAAATATCTTAGGTTGAAAATGCATTTAATACACCTATCCTTCCAAACATTAAAATTTAGCATAGTTTACCTTAGGGCTTCCCTGGTGGCTCAGACCGTAAAGCGTCTGCCTGCAATGCGGAAGACCCGGCTTCGATCCCTGGGTCGGGAAGATCCCCTGGAGAAGGAAATGGCAACCTACTCCAATATTCTTGCCTGGAAAATTCCATAGACTGAGGAGACTGGTAGGCTACAGTCCATGGGGTCGCAAAGAGTCGAACGCGACTGAGCGATTTCACTTTCACTTCACTTAGTTTACCTTAAACGTGCTCAGAACACTTATATTAGTCAACAGCTAGATAAAATCATCTAGCACCCAGCCTATTTTATAATAAACTATTGAAATTTCGTGTAATTTATTGAAGACCGTAGTGAAAGTGAAAAACAGAATGGCTGTGTGAGTACAGAATGATTGTTTACCCTCATGATTGCATGGCTGACTGAGAACCGCATCTCACTGCCACTCTCCAGCATCACTGGAGATATTGTACTGCATATGGTTAGACCAGGAAGAGACCAAATTTATAAAACAAAGTATGACTCTACCACGTGCATATCACTTTTGCACCATTGTTAAGCTGAAAAGTTGTATTAATTAGTTCAGCCATCATAAATACGGGACTGTCTATACATATGGCATCATGAGTTCATACTGATTCATTCAATTCAAATTTGAACTAGAGGGTTTTAACATAATCTTTTTGAGCTTATATGTTCATCTTCTTTCTCTTATGCTGAATATTACTGGTTCTTAATCTTTAGTGATTTGTGTGTCATTAAGTTTTCCATTTGGTTTATCTCATACTATATAAAATTCAGTTTCAGTATTCATGATCAGTACCACATAAACAATATGATTATCAAATACAGTTTTTTTTGGTTTGCATTTGCATCTGTTTTGTAATTGAAAGTCATGCTATAACTTGTCAATTGTCAGTAATCATAATTAGAGAAATGTCAAAATATAGACCATATATATTAATTACAATCTTTAGTTTGTAAGAATGAGATTCATCAAAGTTTCCTAGTAAAAGGCAGATTTTGTGTGTGTGTAAGACACAAGTGTCCTGGCAATAGAACTGAAAATTAAGCAATTCTTGAGATTATTATTTCTCTGACTCTTTGTGTAGTCATTTTTCTGGAATCTTCACTTCTCTTTTCATATTTGTTGTCTTCTCTCTTTGCCAGTGGGCTTTTCCTTCTAGTCACAGTTTCTCCTCCCCCACGCCTTATAATGTTGTCTTATACAGAGACTATTATAGCCACTCTCACACATTACTATGGCATGGATTTTCATCTTTCTCTCCCACTACCAGTGGCTTCCCACTCTCAATATTACCTGGTCACTATCTTTGGGTTATTAGTTACCTCATGTGTTGGATGTCCTTGAAACACATGCACTCCATTAAGCCCACATATTATCCTGGAGAACATCTTTTGGAACTGGTTCCTAAGTAGTTGTGAGTTTTATACAGAGCTCTGTGGATGGCAAATATTCTAAAGCAAGACCTGGCGAGTCTAACATGATTGCAGGAAATGTTTTGAATAGTCAACATGTCTGTCTTAGTTAGTTAGTTTGAATGACTTTTATTCTTAGCCTCTGTTATTCTATAAAATATATGGGAATAACTGCAGTATGTACAATTTTATTGTGTGGATAGTTGGTAAAAATAATGATATATTTTCCTATGAATAGTTGCATTTTAAAGAAATAATTTCTTAACTTGTATGAAGTAATTTTGTTTCATAGCTGTTATTCCCTTCTATTTTCTTCCTAGGGGGCCAGATGAGATAACTAGAACTCTTATGACAAGCATGTGGTCAGATCCATAACTTACACTGAGTTTTGTTCTTGTTCAATAGCAGCTAATATTAAGTTCAGTGTTCTCAAATATTTACTCACAGTAATATGCTCCATTTGGTCTACACTGTTATTTTTTGGCTCCTACTTAATAATAGTTCTATGCCCTTTAGCAAATATAACAGCAGGAAAACCATAATGTTCAAAACAACAGACTTGTTTAATATGTAGTGTATTTTTTCTTTCCTGTTTGCCTTTACCAGTTTAATATTGCTTCTGGAATTCTTGGCAGACTTACTTACATACCTTTTTTTTTTACTGCTTAAAAGTATGCATTTTAGTTGTTTCCCTTTTTAGAACATGTAGGATCTATGTCATAGGATCAACTTTCATAATGATTAATTTTGATGAAGGGAACTTAATTCAGCTACCCATTGTCTCCAGGCTTCAGAATTGCCATACACTTTTACTGATTAAGAATTTGCATTTAAAATATTTTTTTTCTAGTGGTGATTTCATTCCTTTAATTGGTCTTATTCTGGAGGGAAGAAAGAAAAAGAGAATGACTATGAAGCTCAAAATGTTTTCCTTGTATTAAGTGTAAAATTGATTCCTGTTCTTTCAGAATTAATGAGTTTACTCTGTTTTGGGACCAATTTGTCAATATAGTACAAAAATGGAATCAACTAGAAATAAAAAGGAAATATGAAGAGGTGCCATGGATATGGAGATGACTCCCGAATCCTGCAATAGTGGGAAAACACAGAATTCCTCTGCTTTATTGTTTTCAGCAATATTCTCTTTTTCTTTCTATAAGAGCATTCTAAATCCTCTTTCATTGCCTTGTGACTTTCTGTGTGTCCAATAGGCAAAGTTTTTCTTGCTGTCCCTTTGATTTTGCTTTAGGCTTTGTAACACATGTTGGCCAATGGGGTGTGAATGGATGTAATTTATGTCACATCTCAGCCAGTTAAATAGACATTGCTGAATTCTGCCAGTTATTTTGATTCTTTCCTTCTGCCATGAAAATGACATATCCCAAAAAGGATTTCTCCTTCAGCCTGGGCAATAGAAGAAGATCAGAGATCCAGCAGACATCTAATATGAGAGAGAAATACTAGTTGTGGTAAGCCACTGAGATTTGGGGGGTATTTTACTACACCAAAGCTAAATAATTTAATTCTTCATTTGTGCAATATGTAGAAATTTTTGAGCAATTTCTTTTTTGCTATCATTGTCTCCAGAATAATAGCTTCAGGTGTAAGTTGCTTGAAGTTCTTTATATTTCTTTCTCCTGTGTATCTTCCACAAAGTAATTTGTTAATAATTGTTTGAAGAGTTAATATTTTAATGAATAGATGGATGACTAATCATCAATTAGACAAACTTTTTTTCAGTTAGACATTATTCAGGTCAAAAGTACTTCATACTGTCTCAATCAGTAGCTTTTGAATTTTGGATTGCTGAAATGTTACTTCAAAATATAATTATTGTGTTTCTTAAAATTGATATAAAGTTACTTAATTCCATATGTATGTAGACCATGTGCTCTGCAGGTACCTGTTAAAAATGCTAATCAATTTGGGATAGAAAATGATAAATATCCAAGTTCTACTACAGAATATGTTCATATTTATGAATTTTGAATGAGAAAAAACTATGTTCTAGTTATTAAATATTTAATTACATAGCATTTCATAGATACTACACAAATTGCCAACATTCAAGGAATTAACATAAAGTAAAATACATGTTTTACTTTAAATATGCTCTAAAGCAGACTAGAAAACGTGATTGAAAAATATAGGAAACAAAGCTCAAAGGATGTCAAACCTAAATGTACCATTTTGTGTAACAGAGTTAGTAATTCCCATTCTTGACAATCTCTAATTCCAAGCATTTTACCAACTCTGGTAGTCTCAGATTATGAAATCTCTTCTGTACATTAAAGATCTCTTCTACCCGTGACTAGCACCATAAAACTTATCACCTTAAGGGCTAAAGCTATACCTTTCTGTTCCCAATAGTTTTTAAAAGAAGAGAAGAGAGATGGGACATAAGAAGGTTAGGACAACCTTTAGAAACATTCCAGATTCTACTTTATAAGGATGAGTTGTAATTTTGCCCTCAAAGTGATGCAGGCTTGTATCCACTAAGTTTTCTATTGGGTTGGTCAAAAATTTCATCTGGGTTTTCCAGTAAGATGTTATAGAAAAAGCCCAGTGAACTTTTTGTCACCACAGTACAATAAACCAAGATGTTTATAAAAGAAATAATATATTTAAATTTGCCTTTAACATATTTCTATATGTATCTATGTATCTGTATAGTTTTTATCACTTGTGTGTGTTACTGGATCACTCGTTCAGTTGTGTCCGACTCTTTGCAAACCCTTGGACTGTAGCCCACCAGGCCCCTCTGTCCGTGGAATTCTCCAGGCAAGAATACTGGAGTGGGTTTCCATTCCCTTCTCCAGGGGAATCTTCCCAACCCAGGAATTGAACCTACATCTCCAGCATCTCCTGCATTGGCAGGCAAGATTTTTACCACTAGTGCCACATGGGAAGCCCAAGTGGGCTTGATCACTTGAGCCATTGATTACAAGTATAACCAGGCCTCTACATATGTTGAGAACTTGGTTCTTCTACAAAACAAGATTTACCATCCCTTCTTATCACACTACTGAGACTTGGAAAGATGATAGCACCATGTACTAAAGGCTTATTCTTCTAATCTTCTAAAATGCAGTGTATACAGTTTTAACCACAGCTAAGATAACCTCATGCTATAGTAATCAGAACATCCAATGATTTCTGTCTCCAATTATCCATATCATATAAGCTCATCTCACTATAGACAAAAATAGTTCTCAAATACAAGTACAGTTCAGCTTCTTTTACCTTTACTAGTGATACATTGCAAATACAGTTTTTCTCCTGGTACTGTATCTCATTTCCTCTTTCTCAGTTTCAATGTTCTTTTAAAAAGAAACTTGGTGTTACTTCATTAATATTTTAATTCTCAAAATACATATCTTATGAAAGCAACAGAATCAGTGATCATGCAAAAAATTACAGGAGTTACCTCTTATATGACTAACATTCAAAAATTGTATTTAAATTCACTTAGTTTCCCTCAATGGTCCAATAAGCATAACACAGATAAAGGAGATAATTAAGTCCTCTGCATGAAATGGAATGGATTCTCATGAACAGCAACTTCTAAAACTGAATCTATACACTCTGAATGAGAGAACCCATTTCAGGCATGATTGTAAACTATAATAGTAAGGCCATTTGTCAAGCTGAAGCCATGGAATGCTGAGTATTTCAGAAATTCTTTCTGTTACTTTGGAATTCAAGTATAGTAATGAAACAGGATTTGAGTTTTCAGGTAAAATAAAATAATTATGTTAAAGGTCAGGTAAGACAATTGCGGAAAGTATCAGTTTGTCTTGCTGGCCTGCAGGTACAAACATTGAAGCCTTTTGTGCTTTTGTTTAAGATTTGTATTATTTACCTTTTGAAACTTTATATATATTCACATTGTGAAAAATAGTATTGTGTGTGGTTGGTTGTGTGTGTGTGTGTGTGTGTGTGTGTGTGTGTGTGTATGGGTGCGTGCAAATAGGGAAGAAAATGTTGTAGGCCACCTCCTCCTAGTGCCCATACATTTAGTTCTATTACAGATGATGTCATATTCACTTATTGTACATGAGCACTTTGGCCAATTAGATGATAATTGTGTGTTGAGTTTTATCAAGATATTCTCAAACTGAGGTACCCCACTAATTAATTCTTCAAGCTCCCTTAACTATTTCTAGCTTTCTCAACATTAGAGCAGATTCTTTGAATTTATTATTCTATTTAAATAAATTAAATTTAACTGGAGTTATTCTATGATGTTAATAATAGTGAAACTTTAAAAGGTTCAAGACAAATAGTTCAATTTTATGTTTTAGAACCAACTACAGCTGTTTTTACACTACAACCGCAGAGTTAAGACAGAAACCATATGGCTCGCAAGGCCTAAAACATTTACTGTCTTGTTCCGAATAGAAGAAAGTTTTCTAATCCCCATTATACTTTATCTGTTCATATGTGAAAGTGGGAAACAAGATTAAAATACATAAAGTGAAGATAAAGGAGCAGAGCCTGAATTCTCTCTTTGTGTTACATTGTAAGGAATTGTTGCCATCTTGAGGGACAGACAGCTATTAGGCCCAGCAGGGTGATTTTCACTTTCCTAAATCACAAATAGTACAAATGTCTGTAATGGATCTTAATATTATGCTCAATTTTAAAATCCCCAACTGCTGTAGGAAGATTATGGATGGTAGGTGAGGAAACATGCAGTTTTTGTTAAAGAACCCAGCTTTGGCTCACAGTGGGTAATCCATTCCTGTTCTAGTTGCTGTAGCTAAAGTAAAATTTTTTGTTCAAGTTCCAGCTGCAGTGCAATGGATATTTGCCCTAAATATTGCTGGTAAATTTAGTCCTCTTTTGTGGGAGAGGATCCCAGTGAGTCATGGTAAATAAATGATAGTGAACTGGAACTTTACTAGAGCATGGAAAAAGTAGCACCTAGGTGATGGACAGAGATGCCTGGCGTGCTGCAATTCATGGGGTCGCAAAGAGTCGGACACAACTGAGTGACTGAACTGAACTGAAGGTCTATAAAAAAACTATTTGTAGTTTGGCTGAGTGACGTCATGGTTAGTGGAAATGTATTTGAGGCAACATACCTTACTTTTTGGAAAACTGTTACAGTGACTTCTGCTTAAAATTCAGGAAATAATTAGAATATTTAATGAAACATGCAAATAAGTGTTTCTCTTTTATATTTTATGAGATTAAAATGCATTATGATATCAAGGTATATTTTTCAAATGTATTTCTGAAATGCTTTCAAATAATCAATTTTTTTAAATAAATGCTATTAGGATAACAAATTATAATTTAGTGTAAGATAAAGTTAGATACATTCCTCACACCATATACAAATGTAAATTCAAAATGGTTCAGAGAACTAAATGTAAACATTGAAATTTTAAGTTCTAGAAGAAAATAAGGACATATTGCTATGTAAGCTAGGTATAAGGAAATGTTTTCTAAATTGATTCAATATTCAGACACAATAAAATTAAAGGCTAAATTTCACTAGATGGGAATAAAAACTTTCACATGACAAAAAGCACCCTAAGTAACATCAAAGACTATAATTGGGAGAAAATATTTATTAGAGATAAACATAGACAATTTCCCTAAGTGGCTCTGAAATATGTGAAGAGATATCATCTTTATTTATGATAGACCAATGAGAAATAATGCTACACTGAAATACCCATGATACTGGCAAAATTTAAAACAACTTAAAAATATGCTCTGTTGGCAAAATGGTGGGTAAACAGGCAGCCTTATACATTCCAGTTGGTAATGAAAATTAACCCTAAGGAACGATTTACCATATCTAAGAACATTACATGGATTTTATCTTCAAATGCAGAAATCCTAATTTTAGGAGTTTACCTGAAGATCAGTTCAGTTCAGACACTCAGTCGTGTCTGACTCTTTGCGACCCCATGAATCGCAGCACACCAGGCCTCCCTGTCCATCACCAATTCCTGGAGTTGACTCAAACTCATGTTCATAGAGTGGGTGATGCCATCCAGACATCTCATCTTCTGCAGTCCCATTCTCCTACTGCCCCCAATCCCTCCCAGCATCAGAGTCTTTTCCAATGTATCAACTCTTCGCATGAGGTGGCCAAACTATTGGAGTTTCAGCTTTAGCATCAGTCCTTCCAATGAACACCCAGGACAGATCTCCTTTAGAGTGGACTGGTTGGATCTCCTTGCAGTCCAAGGGACTCTCAAGAGTCTTCTCCAACACCACAGTTCAAAAGCATCAGTTCTTCGGCACTCAGCTTTCTTCACAGTCCAACTCTCACATCCATACATGACTACTGGAAAAACCATAGCCTTGACTAGACAGACCTTAGTTGGCAAAGTATGTCTCTGCTTTTTAATATGCTGTCTAGATTGGTCATAACTTTCCTTCCAGGGGTAAGCATCTTTTAATTTCATGGCTGCAATCACCATCTGCAGTGATTTTGGAGCCCTAAAAAATAAAGTCTGACACTGTTTCTACTGTTTCCCCATCTATTTCCCGTGAAGTGATGGGACCAGATGCCATGATCTTCGTTTTCTGAATGTTGAACTTTAAGCCAACTTTTTCACTCTCTTCTTTCACTTTCATCAAGAGGCTTTTTAGTGCCTCTTCACTTTCTGCCATAAGGGTGGTGTCATCTGCATATCTGAGGTTATTGATATTTCTCCTGGCAATCTTGATTCCAGCTTGTGCTTCTTCCAGACCAACGTTTTTCATTATGTACTCTGCATATAAGTTAAACAAGCAGGGTGACAATATACAGCCTTGATGTACTCCTTTTCCTATGTGGAACCAGTCTGTTGTTCCATGTCC
This sequence comes from Budorcas taxicolor, assembly GCF_023091745.1. Classification (NCBI taxonomy): domain Eukaryota; kingdom Metazoa; phylum Chordata; class Mammalia; order Artiodactyla; family Bovidae; genus Budorcas; species Budorcas taxicolor. The sequence continues at coordinate 33,873,009 of NC_068915.1, read as the reverse complement.
AGTTCTAACTGTTGCTTCCTGACCTGCATACAGGTTTCTCAAGAGGCAGGTCAGGTGGTCTGGTATTCCCATCTCTTTCAGAATTTTCCACAGTTTGTTGTGATCCACACAGTCAAAGGCTTTGACATGGTCAATAAAGCATAAATAGATGTTTTTCTAGAACTCTTTTGCTTCTTCCATGATCCAGCAGATGTTGGCAATTTGATGTCTGGTTCCTCTGCCTTTTCTAAAACCAGCTTGAACATGTGGAAGTTCACAGTTCACGTATTGCTGAAGCCTGGCTTGGAGAATTTTGAGCATTACTTTACTGGCATATGAGATGAGTGCAATTATGCAGTAGTTTGAGCATTCTTTGGCATTGCCTTTCTTTGGGATTGGAATGAAAACTGACCGTTTCTATTCCTGTGGCCACTACTGAGTTTTCCAAATTTGCTAGCATATTGAGGGCAACACTTTCACAGCAGCATCTGTCACGATTTGAAAGAGCTTAACGGGAATTCCATCACCTCCACTAGCTTTGTTCATAGTGATGCTTTCTAAGGCCCACTTGACTTCACATTCCAGGATGTCTGGCTCTAGGTGAATGATCACAGCATCGTGATTGTCTGGGTCATGAAGATCTTTTTTGTATAGTTCTTCTGTGTATTCTTGCCACCTCTTCTTAATATATTCTGCTTCTGTTAGGTCCATACCATTCTGTCCTTTATCGAGCCCATCTTTGCATGAAATGTTCCCTTGGTATCTCTAATTTTCTTGAAGAGATCTCTAGTCTTTCCCATTCTGTTGTTTTCCTCTATTTCTTTTCATTGATCATTGAGGAAGGCTTTCTTATCTCTCCTTGCTATTCTTTGGAACTCTGCATTCAGATGCTTATATCTTTCCTTTTCTCCTTTGCTTTTCGCTTCTCTTCTTTTCACAGCTATTTGAAAGGCCTCCCGAGACAGCCATTTTGCTTTTTTTCATTTCTTTTGCATGGGGCTGATCTTGATCCCTGTCTCCTGTACAATGTCATGACCTCCATCCGTAGTTCATCAGGCACTCTATCTATCAGATCTAGTCCCTTAAATCTATTTCTCACTTCCACTGTATAATCATGAGGACTTTGATTTAGCTCATACCTGAATGGGCTAGTGGTTTTCCCCACTTTCTTCAATTTAAGTCAGAATTACTCAATAAGGAGTTCATGATCTGAGCCACAGTCAGCTCCTGGTCTTGTTTTTGTTGACTATATAGAGCTTCTCCATCTTTGGCTGCAAAGAATATAATCAATCTGATTTTGGTGTTGACCATCTGGTGATATCCATGTGTAGAGTCTCTCTTGTGTTGTTGGAAGAGGGTGTTTGCTATTACCAGTGCATTCTCTTGGCAAAACTGTATTAGCCTTTGCCCTGCTTCATTCCGTATTCCAAGGCCAAATTTGCCTATTACTCCAGGTGTTTCTTGACTTCCTACATTTGTGTTCCAGTCCCCTATAATGAAAAGGACATTTTTTTTGGTTGTTAGTTCTAAAAGTTCTTGTAGGTCTTCATAGAACCATTCAACTTCGGCTTCTTCAGTGTTACTGGTTGGGGCATAGGCTTTGATTACTGTGATACTGAATGGTTTGCCTTGGAAACGAACAGAGATCATTCTGTCATTTTTGAGATTGCATCCAAGTACTGCATTTTGGACTCTTTTGTTGACCATGATGGCTACTCCATTTCTCCTAAGGGATTCCTGCCCACATAGTAGATATAATGGTCATCTGAGTTAAATTCACCCATTCCAGTCCATTTTAGTTCGCTGATTCCTAGAATGTCGATGTTCCCTCTTGCCTTCTCCTGTTTGACCACTTCCAATTTGCTTTGATTCATGGACCTAACATTCCAGGTTCCTATGCAATATTGCTCTTTACAGCATTGGGCCTTGCTTCTATCACCAGTCACATCCCCAACTGGGTGTTGTTTTTGCCTTGGCTCAGTCTCTCCATTCTTTCTGGAGTTACTTCTCCACTGATCTCCAGTAGCATATTGGGCACCTACTGACCTGGGGAGTTCCCCTTTCAGTATCCTATCATTTTGCATTTTCTTACTGTTCATGGGGTTCTCAAGGCAAGAATACTGAAGTGGTTTGCAATTCCCTTCTCCAGTGGACCACGTTCTGTCAGACCTCTCCACCATGACCCACCCGTCTTGGGTGGCCCCACATGGCATGGCTTAGTTTCATTGAGTTAGACAAGGCTGTGGTTCATGTGATCAGATTAACTAGTTTTCTGTGAGTATGGTTTCAGTGTGTCTGCCCTCTGATACCCTCTAACAACACCTACCATCTTACTTGGGTTTCTCTTACCTTGGAAGTGGGGTATCTCTTCACAGCTGCTCCAGCAAGATTCGGCTGCTGCTCTTTACCTTGGACTACGGGTATCTCCTCATAGCCGCCCCTCCTGACCTTGAACGTGGAGTAGCTCCTCTCGGCCCTCCTGTGCTGGCAGAGCTGCCGCTCCTTGGACATGGAGTAGCTCCTCTCAGCCACCACCCCTGACCTTGGGCGAGGGGTAGCTCCTTACATATCCTGAAGATACGTACTTAATAATACAAAAAATATGCACACAAGGTGTTTTCACTGAAGCATTAGCTGTAAAATATTGGAAATTACTGAAATATTAAAAGTTAGATAATTAGTTGAATAAACTGTGATAAATACATACAATAGAGTTTTATGCATCTGTAAAAAAGAATGAGAGAGATATCTGTAAAATGATATGGGATTATTTCTAAGAGAAAATGTTAAATGAAAAAGCCAAGTGCAACAGATAATATATACTGTTAACTTTTAACTTAAAAAAATTGAGTTAAATAAATATACAGTCATTCCTTGGTATCTGCAGTGGATTGGTTCCCCACTTGAATACCAAAATTCAAGAATGCTCAAGTCTCTAATAGGAAATGCTGTAGTATTTGCTGACCTAAGCACATCCTCCCTAATTCTTTAAATCATCTCTAGATTACTTATAATACTTGACACAACATAAATGCAATGTAAATAGTTGTAAATACAATGTAAATGATTGTCTGCATGCAATGAAGTCAAGTTTTGTTTTTTGGAACTTTCTGAAAAATGACGTATCTTTTTTCCCAAATATTTTCAATCTGCTATTGGCAGAATCCATGGATATGGAACCTGCAGATAAGGAGGGCCAACTATATCTACTTATATGAATAAGAAGAAACACATTGAAGCCTAAATCAATCTAAGTGGATGAAATATGGATCAGAGGAATAGGGGAGGAAGTGATTCTTCTCTGAGTATACTTTTCTGTAGCTTGTAACTTTGGATTTGACCATATGCCTTTTTGTCCCCATGCAGTGAGGGAGTAGTAGATAAAGTGATTTCTTTAGGGGATTTGCTTTTATTAGTGGTATTGGTGAAGCCATACAGAAATTCTGAGACTATTTTATGTGTGTTTTTTAAAAGAAGGGAGATACAAATAGAAAAAGGGAAAAGGGAAGAAAAGACCCCATGAAATACATTGGTGTTAAAGTTATCATACATATATACCATATATACATATGTTTTCACTTGTGATATGTATAGACAAATATACAAGTATATGCATATAAATAAATACATACACGCTTATAGGCTCCTTCAGTGAACAGATTCCCATAGCACTTTTCATACATTTCTATTAGATCGCTTATTGTGATATAAGTATTTGCTAATATCTCTGTCCTGTTACTATTCTATGAACTCTATGAAATCAAGTGCTCTGTTTTATAATCTTTGTATTCTCAGAGCCTAGTGTTTGCCTGGCGCATAATAGAATCCAGGTAAATATTGGTATAGAATGATCTGAATAGATGAATGAGATTTAAATTTATTTCAAACAGAAAGGATGAGAAATAATAATACATTTTGACTACTTTTGTTTAAAGATTACAAATCCATTAAAACTGTCTCAACTTAATGTGGACTTATGGAGCCCCGGTGCCATCTCTGCAGCTACGTTATTCTGGTTACCTCCTTAGACTCCATATTATCTTTGAATGTTCTCTCTCAAGTTGAGTCAGAATGAAAGTCTCTGGATCCTACTTGCAAAAGACATCATTCGTTCCTTCCTGTCCACAGCTTTTACCTTAGTCCAGGCCCTTTTATTCCTGAAGTATTCTAACAGCCTTCTGTTTATTTCCCTAACTTTTATTCTTCACTTACTACCTACCCTCCCCACTGAACAGTTCAGTTACTAGAATCCTGCTAGGTTAATCTTCAAACATATAACATGCTGTATTATCTGTTCAAAGATACCCATCATCCACTACCTCTAAATACCAATTATTCACCTAGAGCTGGTGTTCTTATCCCTCAGTGCACATGTCTGTCGATTTCTCACTTATGCCGTCACTCCTACTCTTTGTTATGCATGGAATCACCTCCCTTCTCCCATTCATTTTTAACCTTCTACTTTTATTTCAAGGATTATTTCCTGTTTAGTGGTAACTTTTTTCTCTTTAGCACTGTATATCTCTTTATAATTCTTTTAGTTTACTCTTCAAATAGTTAAAAGTCGAGTTTAGTGAATGAATTTGAATCTCTCTTCATTAGTAGACTGAGATTAGAGTTCATGCTTAGATATTCAGTAAATATATGTTAATGGTAGAAGTATGTTTATATTTATGTTAAATTACTATATAAAGGCCATTGAAAGTAATTCTACAAATAGAAATCAAATGGTAAGCATTTCTTAATTTGATTATATATTTTATTAAATTCCTAATTAGTGATACATTGTATTTGGATAAGCATTAAAATGGATAGATTTTACCTATCTAAAATTGGTTTGGTAAAAATTTTGCTTGAAGTACATTTTTAAAGAAATGCTACCATTTTTTGAAAGCCTAAAAAGAAATACCTAAAAAGAAATTCTTAAGAAAATCCTCTTCTCTGTTTGTTTGCCTATACGCACAACTCTAAAAGTGAATAAGTGTAGTTATCTGCAAACAAAATGCTCCCGTAAATAATGTAAGAACTACTTTGTGAGTGCGTGCACGCGTAAGACAGTTGTTGAGACAATGTAGCAGTCCCTCTATAAATTTCTGTGCTCTCAGAAGGACTGTTCACATTACTGAAAATTTTCTTCTCATAGTGATGATGATTGACTCTATGTGTCTAGAATTCATTTTACCAAACACCTATGCAACAGCGATCTAATGATGTTTCAGTTCAGTTCAGTTCAGTTCAGTCACTCAGTCGTGTCTGACTCTTTGCGACCCCATGAATCACAGCACACCAGGCCTCCCTGTCCATCACCAACTCCCAGAGTTCACTCAAACTCATGTTCATCGAGTCTGTGATGCCATCCAGCCATCTCATCCTCTGAATGATGTTTAGGGGACTTGAAATCAAGAACGTTATTAAATAGGGATAGCAGTGGATTTCTTCTTTTAAGACATGGTAACCATTACCAGAGCCTCCCCAGTGGCTCAGTGGTTTGACCTCTGGTAGAGAAGATCCCCTGGAGAAGGAAATGGTAACCTACTCTAGTATTTCTGCCTGGAGAATCCCATGGACAGAGGAGCCTGGCAGGCTACAGTCCATGGGGGTGAAGAGGAGTCAGTAGTCGGACACAACTTATTGACAAAGCAACACAAAACACCACCGTGCATACTGAGACTTACGTGATGCATCCTTCTTCTAATGCTAGTTGGGTTGTGTGTGATTATAAGAGTAAAAGCACTGCCATAATGAGAATATGCAGCACAATATTCTATACCAGTTATGAAGCAAAGACATAGGTTTAAACATGAGCTATTTTAAAGCTGTGCACTTCTGTTTATATTAGTTGTTAGGTAAATTCCTCAGTTCAGTTCAGTTGCTCAGTCGTGTCCTTCTCTTTGTGACCCTATGAATCTCAGCACGCCAGGCCTCCCTGTCTATCACCAACTCCCAGAGTTCACACAGACTCATGTCCATCAAGTCGGTGATGCCATCCAGCCATCTCATCCTCTGTCGTCCCCTTCTCCTCCTGCCCCCAATCCCTCCCAGCATCAGAGTCTTTTCCAATGAGTCAACTCTTCGCATGAGGTGGCCAAAGTACTGGAGTTTCAGCTTTAGCATCATTCCTTCCAAAGAACACCCAGGACTGATCTCCTTTAGAATGGACTGGTGTCCTTAATTCTTTGGTAATTAATCCATAACATATATCTTTTGATCTTGTTAAGAGAAAAAAACTAAAATAAGTTTATATATATCAAACACATAAGTGAACTGTCCATACTATAAAATAATGTATTTCATTAGCAGTAGTTTTCCTCTTTTTTTCTCTGCCACCAGGCATTCAAACTTTATTTAAACTAATTTTTGAGATTTTTTTAGTATTTTAACCTTTAAAAAAAATGTACTGGAGTACAGCTGATTTTGTTGTGGTCATTTCTGTGGCACAGCCAGTGAATCAGTTATAAATATATCCACACCGTTTTTAGATGTTTTTCCCATATAGGTCATTACAGAATATTGAGTAGAGTTCCTTGTACTATACAGTGAAAGTGAAAGTGAAAGGGCTTTCCTTGTGGCTCAGCTGGTAAAGAATCTGCCTGCAGTATGGGAGATCTGGGTTCAATCCCTGGGTTGGGAAGATCCCCTGGAGAAGAGAAAGGCTACCCACTCCAGTATTCTAGCCTGGAGAATTCCCTGGATTGTATAGTCCATGGGGTCGCAAAGAGTTGGACACGACTGAGTGACTTTCACTTCACTTCGCTATACAGTAGGTTCTCATGTTCTCATTAGTTATCTATTTTATATATAATAGTGTGTATACGTTAATCCCAATTTCCCAATTTATGTACCCACCCCATTCCCCCTTGGCAACCATAAGTTTGTTTTCTATTTGTGTGACTCTATTTCTGTTTTGTAAATATGTTCATTTGCATCATTTCTTTAGATTCCACATACAAGTGATATCATATGATATTCTTCTTTCTCTCTCTGACTTACTGCAGTATGACAGTCTCTAGATCCTCTATGTTGCTGCAAATGGCATTATTTCATCCTTTACATGGCTGAGTAATATTCCATTGTATATATGTATCATAGCTTCTTTATCCATCCTTTTCCTCTTTACTTATTTATTTTTTGAATTTAAATCTATTTATTTTAATTGGAGGCTAATTACTTTACAATATTGTATTGGTTTTGCCATACATCAACATGAATCTGCCACGAGTGACACGTGTTCCCAATCCTGAACCTCCCTCCCACTTCCCTCCCCGTACCATCCCTCTCGGTCATCCCAGTGCACCAGCCCCAAGCATCCTGTATCCTGCATCGATCCTGGACTGGTGATTCGTTTCATATATGATATTATACATGTTTCAATGCCATTCTCCCAAATCATCCCACCCTCTCCCTCTCCCTCAGAGTCCAAAAGACTGTTCTATACATCTGTGTCTCTTTTGCTGTCTCGCATACAGGGTTATCATTACTATCTTTCTAAATTCCGTATATATGTGTTAGTATACTGTATTGGTGTTTTTCTTCCTGGCTTACTTCTCTCTGTATAATCGGCTCCAGTTTCATCCACCTCATTAGAACTGATTCACATGTATTCTTTTTAATGGCTGAGTAATACTCCATTGTGTATATGTACCGCAGCTTTCTTATCCATTCATCTGCTGATGGACATCTAGGTTGCTTCCATGTCCTGGCTATTATAAACAGTGCTGTGATGAACACTGGGCTACATGTGTCTCTTTCAATTCTGGTTTCCTCGGTGTGTTTGCCTAGCAGTGGGACTGTCTCCTAGCTTTCTACTAGTTAGAAGTATAGTGATCATACCCATATTTATAATAATTTCATCCTCTTTATATTTTAAATCATATTAATTTTGTCCTTGTGTAGTAACCTGCTTCTTATGACTATTTTCTGAATCTTCTTCCATTCTATAAGTTCTTCCCTACCTGATCATCTTGATTTTTATAAGAAATTTCAAATCAGAAATCAGTGTTGTACATCTTTTTTTAGTAAAGGACACATCAACTCCTGTTAACATGGATCTGTAAATATCAGAAATAATGTGGTAAAATACATCATCTCTTTCTTACTGTTTCTATGTATCAGCAAACTGAAAGATAGTAAGGAAGTTTTTCAAAGATTTCTTATTTTAAAAAGTACTCCTTGAATAATCTTTTTCACAATTATTTCTATGCTCTTTCTTAATGTTTTAAGGTTTATCTTACATTTTTAGCTGAAGTATTCATATCCATAGAAACATTATTTTGGACAATAACATACTTTAGAAGCTAGCTTACATTACTTGTAATATTCAAATATTAATAACTTTATGCCTATTGTCTCTGACACTATACTGAGAAAAAAAGGCAAGCAGGTAACTATAGGGTAACAGTGATTTAAAGGTGGACCTAAAAATAGATGTCTCATGCTTTCCTGCATTGGATTCATTGTTTCATTCACTCTGCTTTGTTCAAAGCAAAACCACTTTACATATATTTACTATGAACTTCTTTTCAAACTATATTGATTTCTCAGCTGGTTTTGAATGATCTGCTCTATTAGTGATCTTGGTATATGACTTACGCTCAGCATGCATCTAAGCTCCAAGAGTCAGGAGCTGAACCAGATGGTTCATTCCTATATTCCTAGCATCAAGCATGCTGTCTATTAAGAGGATTCTCTTTTGGCATATTGGTGATAACATATGCTGTCACTGCATATATGCATATGGTTGTGATTATGCTAGTATATGTGTATAAGTTCACATATATTATATGACATCAATATGCACATAGTAGTAGGAATATCTTTATTGAATTTATTTAATATTTATAGTGCTCTTTTTATTTTGTTTGCAAGAGTACACCTGGACCCTCCATGTTGTCATCTGGTTAAGATTTACCAGTGATTTATGCTGTCTGCATGTGATAACTCTCCAGAACTTAAAGAGGTTTTCTTAAAATATTTGTAATTCATTTATATTTTGACATATTGTTTGTACTTTCTAGGAAGAGGGAAATTATAGAAAGCTGCAAATGAAAAAGAGTGATCAATAAGGAAAGAATGAGATTACTAGAGCTGCCTAGCTTGTTTTCAGAAGTTGATTTCTAGATTAGGTAATTTTTTCCTGGATATAAAAACCTATTTTATCATTAAAAAATTTCTGAAAATATTCCCTAAAAAATACATCATGAACTGCTTTGTACTGAATGATAAATAAGCATGACAATTGTTTAATTTCACATTCCTTGCCTAAATTACATTATAAATGAAAATAATTTAAATATATTTGTATAATATTTTAAAATTAATTATTGGGAGTTTACATTTTTTGTTGATATTATGCCTAAATTGTTTGTGTTGCTCTACAAAATAGCATGCAGAAGAAACACTGTGTATAATTGTCTCATGAAGACGATGAGGTCCAAAATGGGGTATAATTGACCTTCTGAAACAAGAATTAATTTTTCCTCTCTACGTGTCTAAATGAAAGATACACATATATATAAAAGGTATACACATATGTATTGAGAAAAGGTATACATATATATAAAATATGTACATGTACCTTTTCTAATGTTTATAATCATTTAGATCTTTGGATACATAGTCTTTATCACTGTTAGTTTCTTAGTCTCAGAAATGTGTTTATTTGAGTACCAGTCAGTCAGTCAGTTCAGTCACTCAGTCCTGTCCAACTCTTTGTGACCCCATGGACTGCAGCACGCCAGACTTCCCTGTCCATCACCAACTCCCAGAGCTTACTCAAACTCATGTCCATTGAGTCCCTGGTGCCATCCAACCATCTCATCATTTGTTGTCCCTTTCTCCTCCCACCTTTGATCTTTTCCAGCATCGAGGTCTTTTCCAATGAGTCAGTTCTTCGCATCAGGTGGCCAAAGTATTAAGTTTCAGCCTCGGCATCAGTCCTTCCAATGAATATTCAGAACTGATCTCCTTTAGGATGTACTGGTTGGATCTCCAACCAGTCTTCTCCAACACCACAGCTCAATAACTACATCCTAACCACTGACAGAATCATTTCCTTACTGATTGTGTACATTTTAGTAGAGCTTTGTAAAGGAGTGTAAATTGTATATAATAATTTATAGATATTAATAATGATCAATTTAAATATTAGCAATATACAGAGATAATAAATTTAGTAGGCTAAATTACCCAAACTAGTTGGCAATGTTAAATGTACACATGTGCACACACAGGCTCACTATACAAATCAAGTGTATTTTCACTTTTGTTTGTGATATTTATGTCTTCTCTGTATGTACTTAGGAGGAGTAACTTCAAATTAAATTAGAATCATACCAATACTTTTATGAAGTTTTCTGTCAATTGTATAATCAAGTTCAAGATGAAGCTGTTGAGAATAACATAACCAGTCTATTTTTCCAGGTATAACAGGGATGTTTCACATAGTCATTGTATACATATCTCTAAGGTTTTCATTTAATGTCATATCATTATAGTTATTATACATGAAGTAAATGTATTTTTGCTAGTATTAAACATCTGGAAATTTAGAAATAATGTATTATATATAGACATTATTATGAGGATGGGAAAATGATAAACTGATATGTTTTGATTTATTCCATCATATTGTTGATCTAACAAAAAAAGATTGCCAGTTATTTCTCCAGCAAAAAAATGAATTTGTTTGAGATTAGCCAAAAATTATATTTTGAGGTCTGCAACCATGATGAGCCATATGAAAGTCCTCCTCCCCACGCCCTACCCCAGGCAAGACATGGCACGGCAAGGAAGGAGAACTCTTAAGAGAGGTAAAAAGAAGTTTCAAAAGGAGGGCTTTAGTAAACAATGAGTCCATTGAAGGAACTGAGAGTCTGTATCACAGTGACTTTTCATTAGGTGAGCTGTGACAGTCTCTCACTGGCTGAGCTCTTACCATGCAAGAAGAGGAAGTCTTTCTTCATCCTGGGCTCTGCTCTTGCGGCAGGACATGAAAGTTCTACCTTTGGGTCTCCTGACTCTATTTAACTTACAATTCTGTTTATTATTTTTTCTTTACAGTATAAATGTGAATTTTTCACATTTTGTGATATATTAAGAGGCAGACATACAACAAACAAGTGGTTCTCGAATTTGAAAGCGTATTAGAATGACCTGGAGGGCTGGTTTATCATAGTAATGAGATTACTGATTCCATCCCCAGAGCATTTGATTCAGTAAGTCTGAGATGAGGGGTGAGATAGTGCAAGTCGACACATTTTTCAGGTTTACTGATGCTACTGGTTTGAGATCACATTTTGCAAACCAAGTAAACAATTTACAATTTCTATTAAAGTGAGCACAAAGTTGTTTCTGCCCAGTAAGTTGCAATCGTGAATGGGCTAACAGCTTTGCACTTCCATGTTAAAAGAAACTGACTAATGTGTCTGAGTATTGATATTGACATTCTAAATAGACATTAAATTTAACGTGACTTAAAGCTGTATATCCAAGTAGATCTTTCTAACATGGTTAAATCTTGAGTTTAAAATTATCAAAATCAGGAAAACCACCCCAAATTTGTTAGATTCTGTTTATAAAAAAAGGGGAGTATTCTCTGCATCCTTATGAAATTCAAAGAATATCAATAAATATTAAAACCTATATTAAGTAGCTCTGCTGAACTAAAACATGTATTTTTAAATAAGTGCCCATGATGGACTATTTAGATAAAATCTTTATTTATTTTTACTATACTATATTTTACAATGAAATCTCTATTTAAGAATCCAGATTCAGAAAATGCTCATCTAAAAGAAACCTGAAGAAAAAAGGATATGTATCATCAGTCTTAAGGGGTGTTAGAGAAAGTTGATTTGTGTTGGTAAAATTTTACGTGTGTACTCTTGCAAACACCTGAGTGCTATTCAGTTAATTGGGTTATAGCTCATGCTGATTGTGTTTTTCCCCTGCTGTATCTAATTTCTTCTTTTCCCAATATTTTATTCTTTGGTTTTGGTTTTGAAGGTGTATAGAAATTAAAGAACTCTAATTTTTTAAGAGCCCTAAAGGGAAGTATGCTTTTGTGTTAGTCATTTTTGTGAACACCTGTGCAGTGTTGAATTTAATTGGGTTACAGCTGGTGCTGAGGGAGAGTCAACTCAGCGTTTGCAGACTGACTAGAAATTTGACATAGCATGTCACTGTTTTTTCTTATCTCCTTTGCTTTCTCTTTTAATACACTTGCAAGTTTGCTTGTATCTGAAAGAACTTTACGGAAAGCTGAAAGGGGCTCTTCCAAATCTATGATTAGTGTAGTAGCTTATACTGCATGATAATTACCTCAGAAAAAGTCTATCTCCATTCTAAAATCATACAGGCCCTCAGCATAAGATGATCCAAAACCTGAGAAACCATCTGGTCTACTTGTTTCCAGTAAATCAGGAACATTTATCATAATTGTTAAATTTTGAGATTAGCTTTACAATGATGTGGTTTTCAAGGGAAAAAGACAAAACATTGAAATGGAAGGTCTAGTAAATCATTAAATATTATAAATACTTCCAACAAAGTAAATGAGACTAAAAGGTATTGAGAGTAATTTATTTTAATTATGTCAGTATTATCATTAGACTAAGTGCCTAAGTGTGACCAATAATAATAATCTATTTCAAATAATTGTTAAAGGTAAATAGATCAGTTTGGCAATTTCTTTAAAAAAAAACTTAATGTAACTCTGCATTTTTCTACTAAGTCAATATTTAGACAGCTATAAAGTAACTCAGCAGTTAAATACCAGATATGTTGTGTAAAGGGCATTTTGGAACTAGGGGTAGGTGCCAATAGACTGATATTTCATGGCACCAAACATTAGAATCAATAATTAGATCACATTTATAAAAAACCATTTGTCTTATTATTTTAAGGAAGTCTAGATGCTTAGCTGGTAAAGAATCTTCCTGCAATGGGGGAGACACAGTTTGATCCCTGGATCAGGAAGATACCCTGGAGAAGGGAATAGCAACCACTCCAGTATTCTTGCCTGGACAGAAGAGCCTAGCAGGCTCCAGTCTGTGGAGTCACAGAGTTGGATACAAATGAGTGACTAACACACACACATGCAAATTTAATATGTTTAAAATCCGTTTTGTATAACAAAAAGGAAAATAAGAAACACCAGCTAAAATTAATGACAAGTAAAAAAGTAGCTGAAGTATTCAGTCATTAAAGTCATTTCTGGGACTTCCCTGGTGGTCTAGTGGTTAAAGCTCTATGCTTCCAATGCAGGGGTTGCAGGTTCCATCTCTGATCAGGGAACTAAGATCCCACATGCCCCATGGTGTGGCCAAAAAGAAAAAAGAATCATTTCTAGAACACCAACTAAGAAGTGTCTCGGCTCGGCTTATTGCTATGTTACTTTAAATCTGTAATACAGAGAAAAAGAAAAAAAAGAAATGGGGTTTATCCTACTGCATTTTTCACTTGCAAATTACACTCTGATGAATGACCTACATTTTCTTCATACCCTCTGTGATAAATTAAGCATGTTGTATCTATTAAGAGATATTTTTTAATTCAATAGAGCTATTTAAAAATACCAGTTATAAAGGAATAAGTGCAAGTATGACCCTGATGCTTCTTGCCTGATACTCTTAATCTGTGATTAAATCAGTATTTCCCATGTCTATAAGAAAAAGCTTTCAAACTGGAATAAACCATGCATCTTGGTCAAATTATTCAACCTGGTTTTCTTTATGTGCTTATCTAACCAGCAAACCTTCCAGAAGACTGCTCTCAGACACCCTCAGGTAGACTGAGCTTCTAACTGCTGGTCAGTTACACCAACAAAATGTTTCCCAGAACCCATACAGACTCAGGATAAAATGTGGTGCTGGTGGCCTACTTTGGATCACAACTTTATGCATCCCCTTATAGGGAGCTGACTCTATTAAAATAGCGTAGCCATTATGATGGAGAAGGCACTGGTGACCCACTCCAGTACTCTTGCCTGGAAACTCCCATGGATGGAGGAGCCAGGTAGGCTGCAGCCCATGGGGTCACTAAGAGTCGGACACAACTGAGCAACTTCACTTTCACTTTTCACTTTCATGCATTGGAGAAGAAAATGGCGACCCACTCCAGTGTTCTTGCCTGGAGAATCCCAGGGACGGAGGAGCCTGGTGGGCTGCCGACTACGGGGTCGCAGAGTCAGACATGACTGATGTGACTTAGCAGCAGCAGCAGCAGCCATTTTGAGAGGACAAACTCAAAAAAGAGTTTACTTGCCCGTGAAGACAGAGTGCAAGTTTAACTACTTTCTAAATGGCACCCAATAGACCATACAGGGTGCTTCCCAGGTGGCACTAGTGGTAAAGAACCCACATGCCAATGCAGGAGACATAAGAGAAGTGGGTTCAGTCTCTGGGTAGGGAAGATCCCCTGGAGGAGGGCATGGCAACTCACTCCAATACTCTTGCCTGGAGAATCTCATGGGCAGAGGAGTCTGGCGGGCTATGGTCCGTAGGGGTGCAAAGACTCGGACACTACTGAAGCAGCTTAGCGTGCTCACAGAGCATGCAGAGTTGCTGTCTAACCGCACCTTATCATGGAAATAAGATGGACTTGTAGGCTCAGGTAGGTCTGATGAGTCCCTATCAGAGTAAGAACAACTAAAAGATTTGAGAAGTCCATAGAGTGAATTAATACAAAAGAGTAGACCACCTAATTTGTCCTGGGCATCTGACATTATCAACTTTATCCAAGGTTCTAGGGGGAAAAAGCAACAACAGAGTGTATTGTGTGCCACAGGAATCTTGTTTTATATTCATGCAAAGACGTCGGAGACTTTAAGGAATGGCAGATGAGTTGTGAGTAATTGAGGGGAGAGAGAGATGCTCTGCTTGACTGGTTATACTTCTCCAGAGTAGGTAACTTGGTCTTAAGGAATTAGATCGTGTGTGTTAGTAGCTCAGTCGTGTCCCACTGTTTGTTACCCTATGGACTGTAGCCCTCCAGGCTCCTCCATCCATGAGGTTTTCCAGGCAAGAATACTGGAGTGGTTGCCATTTCCTTCTCCAGGGGATCTTCTCTTCCCAAGGATCGAACCCAGCTTTCCTGCATTGCAGGCAGACTCTTTACCATCTCAATCACCAGGGAATTAAGACTCTCTCAAGTTTTCAATTTTATAAAACTCAACTACCCCCAGGTTCACAGATCCCAAGCTTTGTCAAATGTGTAAACAACGTGAAATGCAGCCAATCTTTTTGGCACAGGAATAATACAAAGAATAAATGTTTGCTTGGCTCTTTATCCTGCCATTATGCCTGCCTCTGCTCCTTTATGCCGCTCGTATCCATGTAGTAGAAACTATTCCAGAGTAATTTAGCCATTGAGACTTAGACCTGTCACTTGAAATAGATATGAGTTATTTACAGAAACTGCTGCTATTTAACACATTGCCTAAGGCAACTAACTGGGTTCTGTGAACTTTGTGCAGGTTTTATTGACCTGTTTTACCTTACTATAAAGTAAGTTTGTGATTATTATACGAAAGTAACCATTATGTGAGTAAATGTGGTTCTTAAATGTATTTATGAAATAAAGAAAATGGTTATACAGGCAAAAAGTAATAAATGTATTTCACCTGTGGGTTAAATTCTGAAATTATCTTGGTGGGAACTTTACACCTGATGGCAGTATCTAAATGTTAAACTTTAGGCTCTGAAACTTGGTTAGCTATTAGTTATATATTTATGAGATCTGCTGTGATGGTAACATTTTAAATGCAAACCCCTGTTTAGTTGAACTTTCTCTTTTTGGCAACTTGTATTAGAGTGTACCTACAATCTCAGTAAGCTGGCCAAATCAGGGCTTAGCAATGCATTATTCAACTCCAAACAATAATAATTTAGACAATTGTGTTTTCCTAAACTAACTTACCCAACTGTATGTAATATTCCATGAAGACATACACTTACATAAAACATTTTAAACCATTATTTACTGATTTTGATATTTTATGTGAGATAATAGGCTTCTTCAAGTATTCCAAGTGAAATAAAAATATTAAGAGATTTTTCTTTGCACCTAACCATTAGTTCATCAGTTCATAAATTACTTTTTAAGTCAATTAAGAGTCTAGAACTGTGATAAGTGAGTGACGATGGAGATGAGTTAAAGCCTGATGAGATAAAGGTCATTTTTCCTAAGATACAGCAGAATTGTTAGGGAGCGCTGATGTTCCTGAGGATCTTCCCTGTAACTCAGATGGTAAAGAATCTGCCTGCAATGCGGGAGATCCAGGTTTGATCCCTGGGTTGGGAAGATCCTCTGGTGAAGGGAATGGCAAGCCACTCCAGTATTCTTGCCTGGAGAATCCCATAGACAGCGGAGCCTGGCAGGCTACAGTCTGTGGGGTCGCAGTCAGACACTGCTGAGTGACTAACACTACTACTACTACTATTGATGTTCCTGAATTAAATCTGAAAACCTCAGAGGCAAACATGAACCCCAAATATGATTCCCCTTCGTAATTGCATTCCTGTTCCATCGGACACCAAGTTAGATGACAGCCTAGATATGTTCCTCTCCCTTGCTTGCTCTGTATGTGAAAATCCCTCTGCCAGCAGCTCTTGTTTCAAATTGCTAAAGATTTCTTGAAATTGCCCTCCTCTCTACAATCCATGTCTGTGATTTATTTTTAGATCACTATTCAATTATTCATTTCTACATTTAACACATCTAGACTGGGCACTACTGTGCATCAGTTCTGACCTAGTTATGATGGAAAGAGAGTGAATGTGGTCTTAGGTAGCTTATTTGGGGGGTTGTGGGTGGGAGACACACAAACAGATAATGATGTATGAGGATAAATTATATAGTAGATACACAAGAAGACATATCAAATATCCTTTATTCTAGATCTTTCTCTTCTTTCATGTATCATATGCCTAGCTTGCATGCTAGTCCTTCTGCACATGCGTGCTAAGTTGCTTCAGTCATGTCTGACTCTTTGCAACCCAAGGGACTGTAGACAACCAGGCTCCTAGGCAAGAATACTGATATGAGTCACCATTTCCTACTCCAAGGGGTCTTTCCAACCCAGGGATCAAACCTGTATCTCTTATGTCTCCTGCATTGGCAGGCAGGTTCTTTACCACCAGTGCCATCTGGGAAGCCCAGTCTCTCTGAGACCCTCTCATTATTCCCAGTGTCTGGCCTACCCACCCTTTCTGTGTGTTTTCATATGACTTCTCTAATTTTTCTTTCACTACAAATCTACACAGAAGCGGTAGATTAGTTGTGTGCTTGTCTCTATTTCCTATCAAATTGTAAGTTCCTTAAAGACAGGTACCATGCCTGGATTATTTATCAAATTCTTTGAGGCTGGGAAAATATTGTTTGCGTGAGATAGTACAGTTCTCCCTGAGCATTAGATAGTAAACTTAAGAGTTGACTTTTATATGATATTATACATGTTTCAATGCCACTCTCCCAAATCATCCCACCCTCTCCCTCTCCCACAGAGTCCTTAAGACTGTTCTATACATCTGTGTCTCTTTTGCTGTCTCGCATACAGGGTTATCGTTACCATCTTTCTAAATTCCATATATATGTGTTAGTATACTGTATTGGTGTTTTTCTTTCTGGCTTACTTCACTCTGTATAATTGGCTCCAGTTTCATCCACCTCATTAGAACTGATTCACATGTATTCTTTTTAATGGCTGAGTAATACTCCATTGTGTATATGTACCACAGCTTTCTTATTCATTCATGTGCTGATGGACATCTAGGTTGCTTCCATATATGAAATGAATTGCCAGTCCAGGTTTGATGCATGATACTGGATGCTTGGGGCTGGTGCACTGAGACGACCCGGAAGGATGGTACGGGGAGGGAGGAGGGAGGGAGGTTCAGGATGGGGAACACGTGTATACCTGTGGCAGATTCATGTTGATGTATGGCAAAACCAATACAATATTGTAAAGTAATTAACCTCCAATTAAAATAAATAAATTTATATTAAAAAATAAAAATAAAAAATAAAAGTAAATGAAGGAAAAAAAAAAGAAATTTTCCGAGTAGAAAGGAGGGTGACAGTGGCAAAGTTAAAGCAAATGTGATGACACAGAACAACAGAATAATGTGATGCAATGCGTGAGCTCCGTAGTTTGGTGTGGATAGGGTGTCATATTTGGGGAGGAGATCAGGGTGGGCACACATGAATGGCCAGGAAAATGAAGCGCCTTGTATATTTTTCAGAGAAATACAAACTTGATCCTATGTGCTGAAAGTTTCAGAAAGAGGTTGTTGGACTTTATTTTTCAGTTGGAGTCTATGTATTATTGGATAATTAAAACTTGTTAGAACTCAGCTTCCTCATCTGTAAAATTGTGATTATAAGGATTAGTTTGAGGATTAGTTGTATCTCCTTAAATGCTTAGCATAACATGGACCCATGGTGCTGTATAAGCTAGCTAGTTTTACTGTCATGTTCTTTATTTTCATTAAGTATTCAAGAGCCATGGGAAAATATTGAAGCCATTAAATAACTGTACTTTTTAATTACAGAAAATGAGGGAAGGGTTGGAAGGGAAGAAAATTATATGAAAAAAAAATTAAGATGTTTTTATGATAGGTTATGTTTAGTTAAACTCTATAAAGTTTAGATATGAAATTTTAAATAGTTTAATATTAAAAGTTAAACATTTTTCTTTTAAACTGTGAAAAATATCCAAGGGAATGGTGTCTCATTTAAAAGATCATTTAAAATAGAATAGATAAGGTAAAATTATGGAAGAGTATATGGTGAAAATGAAAGAAAAGAAGAAATAATACCACCAAGTTTTTAGGTTTATGGTTATTATCATTTATTTAAAAAATAATTCATCGAGGCAAAAGGTTATATTTGTTATTGCATTGTTACTACCCATTAATAATAAAGCATGTTGTAGGGGAAATGATAATAATTACTTTAATTTAAAAAAACTGAACTGGAGGTAACTACTATGAACAACTATTTAGAGGTATCTAAAAGCTCAACATTCAGAAAACTAAGACCATGGCATCTGTCCCATCACTTCATGGGAAATAGATAGGGAAATGGTGGAAACAGTGTCAGACTTTATTTTGGGGGGCTCCAAAATCACTGCAGATGGTGAATGCAGCCATGAAATTAAAAGACGCTTACTCCTTGGAAGGAAAGTTATGACCAACCTAGATAGCATATTCAAAAGCAGAGACATTACTTTGCCAACAAAGGTCCATCTAGTCGAGGCTATGGTTTTTCCAGTGGTCATGTATGGATGTGAGAGTTGGACTGTGAAGAAGGCTGAGTGCCGACGAATTGATGCTTTTGAACTGTGGTGTTGGAGAAGACTCTTGAGAGTCCCTTGGACTGCAAGGAGATCCAACCAGTCTATTCTGAAGATCAGTCCTGGGTGTTCATTGGAAGCACTGATGCTAAATCTGAAACTCCAGTACTTTGGCCACCTCATGCGAAGAGTTGACTCATTGGAAAAGACTCTGATGCTGGGAGGGATTGGGAGCAGGAGGAGAAGGGGATGACAGAGGATAAGATGGCTGGATGGCATCACTGACTCAATGGACATGAGTTTGAGTGAACTCCAGGAGTTGGTGATGGACAGGGAGGCCTAGCATGCTGCAATTCATGGGGTCACAAAGAGTTGGACATGACTGAGCGACTGAACTGAACTGAATAGACAATTAGGCTTCCTTGGTGGCTCAGTGGTAAAGAGCTCACCTGCCAATGCATGAGACACATGTTCTGTCCTGGGCTCAGGACGATCCTCTGGAGAAGGAAACAGAAACCCACTCAAGTATTCTTGCCTGAGAAATCTAATGGACAGAGGAGGAGCCTGGAGGGCTATAGTCTGTGGGAAAAGAATTAGACATCACTTAGCTACTGAGCACACACACATGATAGACAATATGATAGTAAAACAATGTTAAACAAAGTTCTGGTCCCCGACGAAATGTGTTGGTACCAGAAAACTAAAGAACAGCTTACTACTCCTGTCATCAAGTACATTTTACTACCACTACCACGCCCTGCTCCCCCACAACCAAAAAAGGAACTGATCTGAACTATGCTTAGGTGCTTAGTGACAGAGTGAAATTTTATTTTGGCATGAGTTTCTTAGGTCAGAGCTAGTCAGAATAATTTGAGGGTCACTCTAGGAGAAGTACTAGTCCAGAGTTTCATTCAACCTCTGAGCCACCAGGGGAACCAAATTCAAGATATTAGTTTATAAATATCAATTGTGTTAATAATAGATAAGATACTGGAAGTTGTAGGAATGCTAAGAGAAATCATGAAATGTGGGGGAAAAACAGTTTAAGAAGTGGGCTTATAGAACATGAAAAATGAATAGCCATTCATTTCTATGTCACTGAACCTTTCAAAGGTATGATGGTGGTTTAGTTGCTAAGTTGTGTCTGATTCTTGCAACCCCATAGACTGTAGCCTGCTAGGCTTCTCTGTCGATGGGATTCTCCAGGCAAGAATACTGGAATGGGTTGCCATTTTCTTCCCCAGGGGATTTTCCCAACCCAGGAATTGAACACGGTCTCCAGCATTGCAGGAAGATTCTTTACCAACTGAGCTACAAGGCAAGCCCCTAGTTTTAAGAGGTAGGTTTAGAAGAACGTGAAAAATGAATAGCCAAAGACTGTGAACAAGAAGAGTATGATGCATTGACGAAAAATAGGGGAGAATTCTGAGAGGAAGAACAGGTTGGGTCACAGAATGAGTGATATTGCTTGAAATAATAATTAGCTTACTTTTTAACACACTGCTTGATATTTCTAAGCTAAAATATGGGCTCCATAGTTCAGAGAAAAGGTCAGTTTTCGTTCTAATCCCAAACAAAGGCAATGCCAAAGAATGCTCAAACTACCGCACAATTGCATTCATTTTATATGCTAGCAAAGTAATGCTCAAAGTTCTCCAAGTTAGGCTTCAACAGTACTGTGAACTGTGAACTTCCAGATGTTCAAACTGGATTTAGACAAGGCAGAGAAACCAGAGATCAAATTGCCAACATCTGTTGGATAATTGAAACAGCAGGGGTTCCAGAAAAACATCTACTTCTGCTTTATTGACTACACCAAAGCCTTTTACCATGTGGATCACAATAAACTGTGGAAAATTCTTAAAGAGATGAGAATACCAGACCACCTGACCTGTCTCCTGAGAAATCTGTATGCAGGTCAAGAAGCAGCAGTTAGAACTAGACATAGAACAACAGACTGGTTCCAAATCAGGAAAGAAGTACATCAAGGCTGTATATTGTCATCCTGCTTATTTAACTTATATGCAGAGTACATCATGCAAAATGCTGGGCTGGATGGAGCACAAGCTGGAATCAAGATTACCTGGAGAAATATCAATAACCTCAGATATGCAGATGGCACCACCCTTACGGCAGAAAATGAAGAGGAACTAAAAAGCCTCTTGATAAAAGTGAAAGAGGAGAGTGAAAAAGTTCGCTTAAAACTCAACATTCAAAAAACTAAGATCATGGCATCCTGTTTCATCACCTCATGGCAAATAGATGGAGAACTGATGGAAACAGTGACAGATTTTATTTTGGGGGGCACCAAAATCACTGCAAATGATGACTGCAGCCATGAAATTAAAAGATGCCTGCTCCTTGACCTAGACAGCAAATTAAAAAGCACAGACATTGCCAACAAAGGTCTGTCTAGTCAAAGCTATGGTTTTTCTGGTAGTCATGTATGAATGTGAGGGTTGGACTATAAAGAAAGCTGAATGCTGAAGAACTGATTCTTTGAACTGTGGTGTTGGAGAAGACTCTTGAGAGTCCCTTGGACTGCAAGGATATCCAACCAGTGCATCCTAAAGGAAATCAGTCCTGAGTATTCATTAGAAGCACTGATGCTGAAGTTTTGGCCACCTGATGCAAAGACTTGACTCGTTGGAAAAGACCCTGATGCTGAGAAAGATTGAAGGCAGGAGGAGAAGGGGATGATAGAGGATGAGATAATTGGATGGCATCAAAGACTCAATGCACATGAGTTTGAGTAAACTCCAGGAGTTGATGATGGACAGGGAAGCCTGAACTGATAGTTCAAAGATGAGTTATAAAAGGAAAGAAAAAAAAAACAAACAGTAGAATCAAATAGAGGTAACTCCAACCTTCTTTACATGCCAAGTTACTTCAACATTTATAGGAAGTGAGAGGAAATTTTAAGAGTGCATCACTGTGCGTTATACCTGTATAACAGGTCAGTTTCACCCCTATCTTTTCACCTGTCTCCAGAGAGGTACTTGCCTTCTAACCACTGAGCTTTTCATGTGCGTATAGTCTGCTTCCTGCCACTCTTTCCCCCAGCCCAGGTTCCAAGTTTAGGTTTCTCTGACCTGCTAAGTCAGATAACACTTGTTTATCAGATTTAGCCCCAACATTTTTGATATTTCCTATTTGTTTTGATTTTTCCCTCCAATTCCCTCTTCTTCTCTAGCCTTGTTTTTGTTCCTTAGCATTTTAGTGCAATTTGGGGAGAGTGCAAGTATAAACATGTGCTCACACCCCGCATTTGCCTACAAGTCCAAAACTGTCATGTGAGGTAAATATATACTCATGCTGAAATAGCAGTGCTGCCTTTTTTTCAGTGATGAGTCATCTCCCTTTCCTCTCAAATCCTAACTCTTTTTCTCTGAAGTGCATTTTCATTATTTCCTATTTTTATAAAATAAATAGGTAGAACGTAGATAGTTCTGAAATCTACATTTACCTGCTTCTCTTTGTCTGATTCTGAGTAATATGATTTGGTCTTTCTTCCCTTGTGTAAGACACTGATTTAAGCCTCTGCCTTTTTCTCCCATCATGGTAGGACTACAGTTTCTGCCTCTCTAGTAATATGCAACTGCTATTACTTATTGTCCTTGCAATTGGTTTTACCCTTTCAAAAAGTGAGTTTATAACAAAGGATTACTTATTCTCTTCTCTTTCTCAGACTAAATAATCTTTTAGCTTTCCTTTAAATCTTTCTCCCCTTTTTTTTTTGCTGATATCACTAATTTCTATTTCTCTATCTTTAAAAAGTACTGAATTTAAATAGCGTTAAGAATGATTCAGATTCAGAGCATCACATTTCTTTCCTTTAATATCTTCTTTTTTTTAATGAAATGAACTCACTTGGTAGACTTCTAAGCAATTAGGCTCTGCATTGTATTCTCATCAATTCTTCTTTGCTACATCCAATAGACTACCTAAAATATCTGTATCCTGTAGACCATTTATCATAGAGCCCACTTCGAGTAATAATGTGTTCTTAAAATAGCAAGCCATTCATTTGTATTTCATGTCAAATATGAGCAAATGATCATACTCACGAAGAGAAGCTGAAAATATAATTGTGCTTTGTCTCTGGAATATTAATACCACTTCTGGTATCTTGGTATTCCCCGTCCGAAAGCATAACTGCAAGTCATGAACCTTATAGAATTTCTTTAGTCATCATCTATATAACATACTTGAAGAGCTAGAAAAATAAAGTGTCAGCTCCTCATGAAATACATATTTTGAATCTATTCCAAAATTCAATTATACAGTGCTTAATTTCTGAGTAAGTCCAGTGCTGCCCTTTCCCACCCCTGAATCGGCCATTTGGCTTCTTTGTTGCATATGAAAAAAGGGGGAGGCAGCACACCCCTGTGATACAGACTGTTGATGTTCACGCCGCTGTCAACATCATATCATCCAACTGGAAGCAAATTTGAAGACATCCTTCCCAAAGGATGGATGATTCCAAAAGAACTTTTGGATTCCAAAATCCAAATCCAACTTTTGGATTCCACAAGAACTTCCAAAAGTTCCAAAAGAACTACTTAAGTTACTTGAAGTTATAATTACCACTGCTTGAACTATGGTGAGATAAACAAAGGGAAGTAAAGAAGG
Source organism: Budorcas taxicolor (assembly GCF_023091745.1). Lineage (NCBI taxonomy): Eukaryota > Metazoa > Chordata > Mammalia > Artiodactyla > Bovidae > Budorcas > Budorcas taxicolor. The sequence goes on along the minus strand of NC_068915.1, from coordinate 33,849,107 downwards.
AAGGAGAAAATTAATAGTTGGAGAGAAATTATTTTGATCCAGGCATGGTGCTACCTGTTTTATGAGCTTTCCTGGTGGCTCAGAGGTTAAAGCGTCTGCCTGGAATGCAGGAGATCTGGGTTCGATCCCTGGGTTGGGAAGATCCCCTGGAGAAGGAAATGGCAACCCACTCCAGTACTCTTGCCTGGAGAATCCCATGGACGGAGGAGCCTGGTAGGCTACAGTCCATGGGGTCCCAAAGAGTCGGACACGACTGAGCGACTTCACTTTCACGTTCACTTTACCTCAGTTAGTATGCACGTTCTTCCTCATAAATACCCATTTCTTTGTTTTTATTTGATTCTCAAAGACATGAAATCTTAGTGTGTATTTAATACCCAATGCAGTTTAATAATCTAAATTATTAAACTGTTCAAAGATGTATTTGTACATATATTCTTATCCTATAACAGATCTATGAGTGGTAGATGGAATTATTGACATAGAAAATAAATGAGGAAACATCACATCAGAAATTTAGTAACATGTACAAATTAATAAGTTTAGTAAGTCACATAGATAGGTCTCTCTTATGCCAAAACTAGCGCTGCTTCCACTATACCATACTGTTTTCTCACACTCTGGTTAATTTATCTTTTAATTTTTTCCTGTATCTGAAATTTGTTATTTTTATTATTAGCTGCTTATTAAATTCTGTCAATATTTTGTCTGATCTTCAAAGTTGCTAAATATCTCATCACCCTTGTGACTGATCATTTTGTAAGTAAGCAGTTCCACAAATTTACTCTAGTAATAATAGTATAGTAGTTATAGTATATTCTGTAAGGATGTACCATTTGCATGTGTTCAGTATAGCTTACAGTGTATTCATAGTTCTGTTCCTGGTTCATAAATGAATGACTTTGATTTATAGTTTCAATGATAATATCTTCATCGTTGTGTATCATTTACTGTAAACAAAAATATTCTGCTTGTATTATGTTGTTTTGCATCTTTTAACTCTTTGAACTATGTAGATAATATTTGAGGCACTATAGAGCATAGCATGGATTGCCCAGTTCTGAAACTTTTTATTCATAGTCTTATTTTCCACAGGATTATTAATGAAAAAACAACCTTTGTTTATTTGTATATCCTTACAATATGGCACTTTGAAGATGTCTTTTATTTCATACTCACATTTCGTAGCTAATGTTGCAAAGCAGACATTCCTCACTGTAACTGTTATTTATTGATGCTTAAAGGTTCAATGAATTATTCAGCCCCTTTACCCTTCTTGCTTTGCTGCACACCTATTGAGTTTTCAGAGCAGCTTCATATCAATAAATTTGTTCTTGCTTTGCAGCTCCAATTTCATGGTTGGCCTTTTCTAAGCAACATACAAGAAAAATAAATAACCAGAAGGAATAAAATGTGTATACAAATTGCTTTAAATAACTCAATACCCAAATCCAAGTTCCCATGGGTTCTATAAATTAAGACATGAAAGCATGATTTCAGAAACAGTCTACATGCAAATGTAATCAGCAAAAAACTTGTTAACATGCAATCTGTATAGAGTGACTTGCCTTCATAGGCATGTTGTACTCAGAATTGAAAGCACTCTTAACAAGTAAGCCCCTAAGTGTTTGACTCACTGCCACTTTGCTCCTATGTTGTCACATACTCACAGAAACGTAGACAACAAAACAATGAATGGCTAATCTGATCAGAATGAACAGACGATTCTAATAAAATGGCAGTTGAGGGAAGAAGTCAAGAACTTCAATATTTCTGGTTCCTATGAAAAGGAAACCACCCATGTTTATACCTACTTCAAGTTGCAGACTATCAAATCTAGAAAATTTATTTTCATTAATAAGAAAGTTACATCATATTCTTTTCATCATAAAAAATAAAGTGATTTTAATACAGGGAAAGCCATTCATATTATCTAAAACATGTGTCAAATTACAAGAGTAAAAATTTGTTCTATTTTCAGCTAAAATTCCATTTGTATTTCACTGAGAAAATATATTCTTTCCCAGTGTATTAGATTTATTGATGATAGTCTCTCTCTCTTTTTCAAAATACTGAACCAAGTATAAACAATAAACACATTCCAAAGAATATGTTTCTATCCATCTGTCAGCCCATTCAGTTTTCATCAAACATACAGTTAATATCCCAGATAGAAAAAAAGAAAGAACATAAAATATATAAAAGACTTACAGTTTATAAGACACAGATAATAAAATAAGTACTATTGCGTGGTACAGGCATTATGTTGTATCTTCATATAATTTCTTGTCTTTAAGTTTTTTTTGGAATATAGTGAGTTTACAATGTTGTGTTATTTTCTGCTGCAGTACAGCAACGTGAATCAGTTGTCTGTATACATATATCCACTTTATTTTTAGAATATTTTCCCATATAGGTCATTAGAGTACCAGTAATAGTTCCCTGTCCTCTACAGTAGGTTGTTATTAGTTATCTATTTTATATATAGTAATGTGTGTATGTCAGTACCAATCTCCCAATTTATCCCTCCCTCTTCTCCCCTCCCTGGTAACCATAAGATTGTTTTCTACATCTATAACTCTATTTCTGTTTCGTAAGTAAGTTCATTTATATCATTTTTTTAAGATTCCATGGATAAGCCATATCATATAAAATGTGTCTTTCTCTGCCTGACTTACTTTACTCAGTGTGACAATCTCTAGATCCATCCATGTCACTGCACATGACATTATTTTTCTTCTTTAGGCTGAGTAATGCTCCGTTGTATATATGTATTCATCTTCTTTAGCCACTCCGCTGTCCACTGATATTTAGGATGCTTCAGTGTGCTGGCTATTGTAAATAGTGCTGCAATGAAAATACAGTTTCATTTTTCAAAATTCTGTCTTAAACAAGTATTGGCAATAAAATCAATATTTTTTGTTTGTTTGTTTCCTTGCATATTTACACACATGCTATTTTTTAATGACTTTTTTTTCAAAAATATGGACCAAATCCACTTGTCTAGTACAATAGGAAGGCTTCTGCCTGTGAAGATAGGAAATTTTTAATCTTTAGAATAACTTGATTGAAACATCATCTAATTTAGTCATTCACTAATGACTACCTGCAAAGAATAGCTCAACATCTAAGAATAAGGAACAAGGTAGTTTCCTTTATGAAATTCCCTGCTGTTGTTGTTCAATTGCTCCTTGTGTCTAATTCTTTGTGACCCCATGGACTGCAGCACGCCAGGCTTCCCTGTCCTTCACTATCTCCTGGAGTTTGCTCAAACTCATGTCCATTGAATCGGTGATGCCATCCAACCATCTCATCCTCTGTCATCACCTTCGCTTCCTTCCCTCAATCTTTCCCAGCATTGGGGTCTTTTCTAATTAGTCAGCACTTCGCATCAGGTAGCCAAAGTATTGGAGCTTTAGCAGCAGTCCTTCCAATGAACATTCAGGGTTGATTTCCTTTAGGATTGACTAATTAGATCTCCTTGCTGTCCATGGGACTCTCAAGAGTCTTCTCCAGCACCACAGGTCAAAAGCACCAATTATTGAGCTCTCAGCCTTTTTTATGGCCCACTTCTTGCATCTGTACATGACTAAGGCCCATTTCAATTATCTTATTTAATTTAATGGGGATTCCCTGGTAGCTCAGCTGGTAAAACATCTGCCTACAATGCAGGAGACCCCGGTTCAATTCTTGGGCCAGGAAGATCCACTGGAAAAGGGATAGACTACCTACTCCAGTATTCTTGGGCTTCTCTGGTGGTTCAGACAGTAAAGAATCCACCTGCCATATGGGAGAATCTGTGTTCCATCTCTGGGTTGGGAAGATCCCCTGGAGAAGAGAATGGCTACCCACTCCAGTGTTACTGTACCTTCTTGAGATTGATATTATCATCTCCATTTTATACATGAAGAAACTACATGCCCTGGTTTGTTTTTCCCCAGAAGCTGACACTGAGATAGATTGGGAATTCAAGTAGTTTTATAGGAAGCTGATCCCAAGAAATGCCAGGAGAAGAGTAGGGGTGTGAAAGAGGTAAGCAAAGACAGTCATAAAGAGTGAGATTTTAAGCACTTACCACTGTGGGTAATTGGAGTTCACTTTTACTGAGGAATATTGGTGATAGTGTATATAGCTAGCTTCACTTATCTCATTTTAGGGGCCTGAGAGCTGGGAACTTGATCCCCAAAGTCCTTGTTTCTCACTGCTCCACTGCTGTTGATTGAGCACTTCCAGCTTGCCCAGCACAGGGGCAGGTAGTGCTCCAGGCCAGAAAAAAGCCCTCAGGCCACAAATGCAGAAGGAATTCTTTAACACAGAGGTGGCTAGGTAGGGCAGCCATAGCCTCATCTGCATTGAGGTGAAGAGAATTGTTAAAATCAGATGACAGTATTGACAACAGAAGTCAGACCAGGTGGGAAACAAACAAAAGTAAATCTTTTTTTTTTTCTCATCATTTTTCTGACAAAATTTGAAAACCTTTAACCTTTTATGGAAACAGACTTTCAAATACGTTTCTATGAAAATAGTAAAATGTAATTAAAAGCATTTTTCATGTAACATTGCAATTCAACATACTTCCATTACTTTTAATCATACAACAAGCATCTATTGAATACCGATTCTCATGAGGGAAGATGAAATTGTGAATCCAATAACAAACCACTTGGCTGCATTAGACAGTTTTTTGCTATTCTGTGACAACTTCCTTGGCTCTAAGCAAATATATTGTATTCAATGATGAATTGCATTCAACCTTTTAAAAATATCTTTACCACTGTCTTTTATTTTTGGGTAATGAGTCCTATCATCTTACAAACACTTGTTTCAAGGTTTTAAATTTCTTCTTCAATTAGATTTGCCTGGCTTTCCTCATGGCTCACTGAGGGAAAAACCTGCCTGCCAATGCAGGAGACTCAGGTTCAATCCCTGAGTCCGTAAGATCCCCTAGAGAAAGAAATGGCAACACACTGCTGTATTCTTGCCTAGGAAATCCCATGGTAAAAAGGAGCCTTGTTGGCTATAGTCCATGGGGTTGCCAAAGAGTCAGACATGACTTAGTGACTCAACAACAACAAATCTATAATAGGCAGTCATAGTCATCTAAATATTTTCTCTCCTTGTTGCTAGTTTTGCTCCTGAGGCAAGCCATAATTTTCATGGCCTGTCTCTAGTAGAGACTTCATATAATTTCTGTGCCTTGTGTTTATGAAGACCAGCTTTTGAAACTTCAGACAGAACCAAAGGAAAATATTATATATCACAACAGTAGGATGGCATAGCAGTTGGGATAGTCCTTATTTAAACTGCCCATTTTTGAAGTTACTGCTTTAAGAATTCTGATCAGACATGTTGACTTTCTGAAGAGTTAGCCAACCACGATCTGCTCCTGTGTTTTATCTGCATAAGTGGCAGTAAAGAATGTCCTCTAATCAGAGCTGAATGTTTACAACTCACATACTCTGTCTCTTTTCCTGGTCCCTTATTTACTGCAGGGTGAACAATTTCATCTATGTACATCATACTCCATTTTGACAAAGCAGTCACCTGAAACTTAAACAAATGTTCTTGATTTGACTTATCCCTGGATTTGTGTAAAAACACTCAAATACATTATTAGCTAAGACAAAAAAAATCATCTACAACAGTGAGTCTCACTAAATTTTTTTCCTACCTCAATAAAGATTAAACAGTTGTGCTAATGAACTCATTAGGAACAATTAAATGGTTCATCGTTGTTGCGGACATATATTTGAATGATTTTAATTATCATTTAACATGCCCTCACATTGTCCAATTTATTCATCTTAGTACCTTTTAACCTTCATTTACGTAGTTTTTGCTGTTCTGTTCACCTCCATTCATTGTGGGTCATTAATGAGACTTAATTTACACTGGCATTTCCAATGATACCTATTTTTATATTCTTTTTCCAGATTAAGGTGTTTCTGTAGTTTTCCAATTTTTCTTTTCACGCCAGTAAAGTTCTTTTCCCATCTCCATATGTTCTATTTAGAAAGACTTTTGAAAGTCATTTTGAAAACCTTTATTCTGGTTACAAATACAGCATTTTATTCTCCCATATAATAATTTTTATGCCTTCAAGATTTTATAACATCCTGAAGTGTGGTGTGATCAATGAATATTACTCTAAAGTAAAATATTTAGTAATTTATTGTCAATAATCCTCATATAAATGTAACTGAAAGTCTTTTATCATGTATTCTCTAGATGCCTGCAAAATGATGAACATATTAACAGTAAAATTCTTTTCTTTGAAAAATTTTCTTAGCTTTACCATAATTAAGGGCTTCCCTGGTGGTGCAGAGGTTAAAGCATCTGCCTGCAGTGTGGGAGACCTGGGTTCAATCCCTGGGTCAGGAAGATCCCCTGGAGAAGGAAATGGCAACCCACTCCAGTATTCTTGCCTGGAGAATCCCATGGACGGAGGAGCCTGGTGGGCTACAGTCCATGGGTCACAAAGAGTTGCACATGACTAAGCGACTTTATTTTCACTTTCACCATAATTAATAGAGTAATGTGACTGGATAAAGAATATATAATAAATGCCTCATCATTTTTATCAGTGTTTTCTGCATTTTTGTTTTTAACTTGAAATTTATCAGTTTCCTATTTTAAAAAATATTGCATAGTCAAACACTTTGCAGAAAATCTTCCTGTTGTTTCTGCTGGATGCTTAAATTTTGAAGGAAGATGAAAATTTAATTTTCACTTATTATATTCAAACCTAAGCCATTTTCCCATTTGAAACATTAAATGCACTCTACTGTTTTCAGCATGCATGTAATAATATGAAGGGCAATACAAACTGACAGGGAATAGAGAATGAAATTTACTTAGATCATTGTTTGATCTGCCATGAAAAAAATCTAAAGGCCTTTTTTATGTTCCCTGGTTCAAAAACTCAAATGAACTTCATGAAAGAGACACTGGGCATGTATGCTTTTGTGTTTTGGTTACTTGAGTCTTCCAAACTGAAGAACTTGTTTCTGCGAAAGAAATTTCTAAGGTAGCAAGTGTTCAACCATGTTAATGATAATGACTAGAGATTCTTTAGAAAACCTAAGTATTCTGTGACTTATTTTATTATACAGATGAAATAAAGGAATGAATTAAAGAGGACATAGGCAGCAGGAATGTGTAAGTTTTGTTGCCTTCATGTAATTTATCTTGTTTTTTTTTCCCCTAGATTGTGGTCAGTAAAATATAAATTTGTTAATTGTCTTAATCATTTTAACCTAGCGTCTTTCTAAATCTTTTATAGGATTATATCTAGAAATATGACTCAAGATAATATTTAATCACTAAACTAAATCTGTAGAACTTCATTTATTGAGAAAATAGTGCATATTCTAAAGTTAAGGTTTTAGTTATCTTATTAATAATATTGGAGAAGGCAATGGCACCCCACTCCAGTACTCTTGCCTGGAAAATCCCATGGATGGAGGAGCCTAGTAGGCTGCAGTCCATGGGGTTGCTAAGTCGGACATGACTGAGCAACTTCACTTTCACCTTTTGCTTTCATGCATTGGAGAAGGAAATGGCAACGCACTCCAGTGTCCTTGCCTAGAGAATCCCAGGGACGGCGGAGCCTGGTGGACTGCCATCTGTGGGGTCGCACAGAGTTGGACACGACTGAAGTGACTTAGCAATTAATAATATATTAACCAGTATGTTGCTTGATGTATGAGGTCCCTTTGTGCTAAACAGAAATGATTACAGTTGTGCAGAGATAATTATCTGTTGTCAGTTTGAAGATTTGTGATGTTTATATAATTTTACATAATTCTATGAATGTCGTGTAGTACAGATTCCTGAACTTTCCATCTCACTGATTATTCTCTCCCTGGACTCTTTTAACTTATTTGAAACATTCTTTTATAATATTATGATGTGGAAGAATAATAGCTGTATCTAGAGAAAAAAGGCTTGGATGTTGTTAATTCTGGCTCTTCTACCAGTTACTTGTAAGAAATTAAAGTCAGCTTATATGGTTGCCCTAGATGATGTCTTCAGCCACTTCCACATCGAGAGTTTTTTGGTAAGAAATTGCTTTAGTGGCCTGTAAAGCACTACAGTGATCATGTGTAGTGACCTCCTATTTCTTCTGTGTAACTTAATATATCTAACCTACTCTTCTGGGACTTTGAAAGGCTTCGGGTACCTGATAGATATCACCTTCCAGATAAACCTCTCAGAGCTTTTTAATCACTAAATTTCTGGGTGTGTGTTTTTCTTTTTTTATTTTTCGTTCTTGACTACTGAGTATTTTTAGTATTCCTTTTCCTTTTTCTGTGACTTAATTTATGTGAGCAGTTGTATAATTTAAAAATTTTGTATGTGCCTTTATTTTAGTGGAAAAATAGTTATTTGTGATTATTTTTTCTCTCTCATAACGTTGTGAGTCTTTTGAGAGTTTGAAAATGAGTGTTTTTATTTATTTTTGTGTCCCCCCACACTTAAAATTGGGGATTCCCTGTTGGCTCAGAAAAGTGCTTGTTTGCAATGCAGGAGACCTGGGTTCGACCCCTGGGTTGGGAAGATCCCCTGGAGAAGGGAATGGCAGCTCACTCCAGTACTCTTGCCTGGAAAAGTCCATGGACGGAGGAGCCTGGTAGGCTACAGTCCATGGGGTCACAAAGAGTCGGACACGACTGAGCGACTTCACTTCACACTAAAAATTAGAGCTTCTGGCACAATAAAAATGTGTGGAGTAAACGTAGTAGCCAAGATTTTGACCTTCATGACTTCATTATATGTGTAAATATGTTATTGCACTGCAAAATAAATTTTGCAGATTGAATTACGTTGCTAATCAACTTACCTTAAAATAGGGAAATTATTGTGAATTACATTGGAATGGGCCCAATGTAATCTCTTGGGCCCTTAGTAGCAGGTAAGGGTGACAGAATGGTCCATCAGAGAGCAGGAAGTCATATAGGAAGCCAGATAACCTGAGGCATGAGAAGGATTTGACTTTAATAGCTTTAAAGATAGAGTGGAACAAGGGCAGGTTGGAAACTGAGAACTGTTCCTGGCCAACTCCAGCAAGGAAGCAGGACCTAGTCCTCCCAGCCTGCAGACCTGAATTTTGCCAATCTGCATGCATCTAGAAGTAGATTCTCCTCACAGAGCCTGCAGTAAAGAAAGTAACCTGTGCATGTAGTGATTTTAGTTTAGGGAGATCCATGCTGGACTTCTGACATTCAGAATTGTGAGGTAATAAATTTTTCTGTTGTTTTAAGCCAAGCATATGGTAATTTGTCACAACAACAATAGAAAACCATACAATAAATTAATGCTTACATAGTTGAACCGTTTCTCCTACCTTGACCTTTACATTGGACATTATTTCTCTTTCTTCAAGTGTCCCTATTTATCCTTCTAGGCTCGTTTAGTCACACCACACCCCAGGAACCTTCTCTAATTTGAGCTTGAACTAATCATGCCTTCCCTTGTAATGAGTGTTGTAATGCTGTGTGCCACACTACTGTTATATTTCGTGTTGCCTTGTTGTCCAACTCTAAGTCATACTTAATCACACTGTTCCATACTGTTGAATAAAAATTGTCATGCATATATTTTTCCCATACTGATTTGCAAGCATAACTTTAGGAGAAGAGTGGTGCTTATGAAATACTAATTGATTCTTCTTTAATCTTCAAACTATTTTTAATCAAATGATGATTGGTAAATGCTTTAAAAAATACAGTATTTTGAGACAGTTCCTGGCCTTGATTTTGTAGGTATAAGAAATGTATTAAGAGAAAAATCTTGCATCCAGTAAAACACCAAGAAGTATCCAAGCATGTAAAACTGAAGCATATACGCAGCCAATTTATAGCAGTAGTAGGTCTAGTTCAAGAGCTGTGACAGGAAAGCAGCTGGTGTTAGCACAGGATAAATAATTCACATAGGACTGAAGACAGTTAGGAAGGCTAAAGATTTCTGAAAGTAATATCAATGTCAACTCTTTAAGTTATAAGATTTTCAAATAAATGAAAATATGTGGTTATGGCTACTGAAATTTTATTAAAAATTAAAATTCTACTTGTACTTTTATACTAGAAGATGAAAGAGTTTTGAATAGAGTAATAATGACTATTTTCTCTTTTATTCCATTGGAAAAGCATGCTGAAGCATCTGATTGATTGTACTTCCTAAAAACATACATAAGTAGGCCTGTTTGATGATGGAGAAAGATGGTAGACATCATTAGGGACCTAATAAGCAGAGGTTCATTAAGCAAAAATAGGTGGAAATGACACATAATATTTCTTTTTATGCAAAGAATAGACTTGAAGCTAATTTCTAACATATTGCTTGTAGGTCCAAAGAATTTATTTTTCAGATAATGCCACAAATAATGCAGACAGCATTTTGTATTGAAAGCAATTACTTGTACTTTCTTCTGAATAGTTTCTATTGATGGGCCTATATTACCAGCATTTTAAAAAATATACATTCTAGCCTATGGAAAATTTCTTGCCATCTGTTTTAAAGATGTTCTAAGAAAACAAAAGAAAATGTATCCAAATCAGCCAAGCGAGTTCCTGTTTTTTGCACTATTCATGTTAGAGGAGTGAACAGGTAGAGAGAGGCCATGTATGAGGGTATTGATATGGTCTGATCACCAGAAAGCATGTAAGGCAGCCAGAGGCAAGAAACCTGTGTAAGAAAATGATGGCAAAGAGAACATGCCTTTAAACTCATAGATGCTAAATATTTTTATATCATCTTTGTGCTCATTAAGAATGAGAGCCATTTGTCATCTTTGGATTCCTCATTTTAGGTGCTCAGTAAATATTTGTTCATAAATGAGAACAGAATTTGTTCAAAAGTGGGTTAGATCACTCTAAGAGGGTTTAGTGAACTGAACAGACTTTAAGAAAAGCCTTGAGGAGTCAGCAGAATCTGAGTTACTTTCTGAAATGTCCTTCTGCAGTTTACTGCTCCCATCCTACTCAAACCTTCAATATCTGTGTCAACAGTCATTTCAGTTCAGTGGAGCAATTTTGTTCTTTCTCACACAGAATTATCCATGCCCTTCTCCCTGATTCACAGTGACTATAGTAATTTCTTTTTTATCAGTGTTTTCTAGCTAAATGCCCTTGGGAAGTCACTTAAGCACCCTATGCCTCAGTGTTCTCATTAGAAACATAATCATAGTTTCTGTCTCATGGAATTATTGTAGTGCATAGTTTCTATATCTAAAGCACTTAGAACAAAAGTGCAGAGTAATTGCTCTAGAACTGCTAGCTTCTACTATGATGATGTTTTATTTTTGAGGGGCTGATGTTATGAAATTCAAGTTCATGAAGAGTAAAATATGCTCTATTTCCACAGAAGTAGATCTTATAAAGGTGATTAGTAACTGTCCTTGAAATTGGTTTGATTATATAGAGAAAGAAAATGCCAAAATGTGTATTTTTAATTTATCCTATAGAAGTACCAAAGTACTGTAATTAAATAACAGTAATTGAGGAATAATCTTAAGGACAGAATGGTCACTAATAAGAATGAGTGCAAAGCCACAGTCATCAAAACAGTATGGTACTAGCACAAAGACAGACATATAGATCAATGGAACAAAATAGAAAGCCCAGAGATAAATCCACACACATATGGACACCTTATCTTTGACAAAGGAGGCAAGAATATACAATGGAATAAAGACAATCTCTTTAACAAGTGGTGCTGGGAAAACTGGTCAACCACTTGTAAAAGAATGAAACTAGATCACTTTCTAACACCGCACACAAAAATAAACTCAAAATGGATTAAAGATCTAAATGTAAGACCAGAAACTATAAAACTCCTAGAGGAGAACATAGGCAAAACACTCTCAGACATAAATCACGGCAGGATCCTCTATGATCCACCTCCCAGAATTCTGGAAATAAAAGCAAAAATAAACACATGGGATCTAATTAAAATTAAAAGCTTCTGCACAACAAAGGAAAATATCAGCAAGGTGAAAAGACAGCCTTCTGAATGGGAGAAAATAATAGCAAATGAAGCAACTGACAAACAACTAATCTCAAAAATATACAAGCAACTCCTGCAGCTCAATTCCAGAAAAATAAACGACCCAATCAAAAAATGGGCCAAAGAACTAAATAGACATTTCTCCAAAGAAGACATAGGGATGGCTAACAAACACATGAAAAGATGCTCAACATCACTCATTATCAGAGAAATGCAAATCAAAACCACAATGAGGTACCACTTCACACCAGTCAGAATGGCTGCGATCCAAAAATCTGCAAGCAATAAATGCTGTAGAGGGTGTGGAGAAAAGGGAACCCTCCTACACTGTTGGTGGGAATGCAAACTAGTACAGCCACTATGGAGAACAGTGTGGAGATTCCTTAAAAAATTGCAAATAGAACTCCCTTATGACCCTGCAATCCCACTGCTGGGCATACACACCGAGGAAACCAGAATTGAAAGAGACACATGTACCCCAATGTTCATCGCAGCACTGTTTATAATAGCCAGGACATGGAAACAACCTAGATGTCCATCAGCAGATGAATGGATAAGAAAGCAGTGGTACATATACACAATGGAGTATTACTCAGCCGTTAAAAAGAATTCATTTGAATCAGTTCTGATGAGATGGATGAAACTGGAGCCGATTATACAGAGTGAAGTAAGCCAGAAAGAAAAACACCAATACAGTATACTAACACATATATATGGAATTTAGAAAGATGGCAATGACGACCCTGTATGCAAGACAGGAAAAAAGACGCAGCTGTGTATAATGGACTTTTGGACTCAGAGGGAGAGGGAGAGGGTGGGATGATATGGGAGAATGGCATTCTATCATGTATACTATCATGTAAGAATTGAATCGCTAATCTATGTCTGACGCAGGATACAGCATGCTTGGGGCTGGTGCATGGGGATGACCCACAGAGATGTTATGGGGAGGGAGGTGGGAGGGGGGTTCATGTTTGGGAACACATGTAAGAATTAAAGATTTTAAAATTAAAAAAAAAAAAAAGGTAAAATAAATAAATAAATAAATATTAAGATAGCAGGGGATGTTAAAAAAAAAAAAAAAAAAAAAAAAAGAATGAGTGCAATCCAGTTTTTATCCTAAGCTAAAATTCTCATTAGAATCAAGAATGCAGAGCATTGAGTCATGAAAGGTCAAGAAATTTCACCATAATGTTTTATACAAAAATATTCACAAATTTTAGAAACTACAATCTATTGTATTTAATATTAATTGGATTTTGCAACCTGAAAGATAAATTGTATATAATTTTTTAAAAATGTTTTTAATTGAATCCAAAATATTAACTGTTGCTTTGTGATTTGTTTATCTCTATCTGCGTATGTGTATGGATATTTTGGATACTTTATATTCTTATGAAAAAATCTGAAAAATTAAATAGACTTTAAATTCATGTTTAAAAGGTGTGCTAACTACCAAACACATTGAGCACTAACCAAAAGACAGACACTCTTATAAGTGATTTAGATCACTATTTTTAAAAAAATTGTAATGACCATCTTCATCTAATTCCCTCTCTCCCCAATCCCCTGCCTCTAGTCTCTTTTTCTATGAATGTGTTTGTTTGTGTTGTGAAGTATAATTGGTCTTCAACACTATATTAGATTTCAGTATGCAATATAGTGGTTTGATATTTTTATACACTACAAAATGTTCACCACAATGTCTAGATATCTGTCACCATGTTAGATATTAATTATTATTGACCATATCCCCCACACTGTACATTTCATCTCCATGTCATTTCATAACTGAAAATGTACTCCTTTTCATCTCTCTCACCTATTTCACTTTCCCCTCCAACACCGTCTCCTGTGGGAACCAATTGTTCTTTGGACCTATGATTCTGTTTCTATTTTCTTATGTTTATTCATTTGTTTCATTTTTTAGATTTCACTTATAATTGATATCATATAGTGTTTGCCTCTGTCTGACTTAATCACTTACTGCAGTACTTCCTAGGTCCATCCATGTTATTGCAAATGACAATATTTCATTATTTTTATGGCTAATATTTTGTTGCCTACATATACCACTTCTTTATCCATTCATCTGTCTACGGGCAGTTAGGTTACTTTCATATCTTAGCTATTGTGAATACTGCTACACTGAACATAAGGGTGCATGTCTATTTTCAAATTAGTATTTTGATTTTATTTAGAAAAATACCTAGAAGTGGACTTGGTAAATCTTATGATAGTTATATTTTTAATATTTTGAAGAACCATTACATTGTTTTACAGAGTGGCTATACCAATTTACATCCCCATCAGTGCCCCAGGGTTACCCTTTTACCTCATTGTCACCAACACTTCTTAATTGTGTCTTTTCAATTAGAGCCTTTCTGACAGGTGCAAGATGATACTCCTGATTTTGATTCAATTTCCCGATGTTTAGTGCTGTTGAGTCTCTGTTCATGTTTCTGATAGCCATCTATAGGTCTTCTTTGGAAAAATGACTATTCAGGGCTTCTGCCCAGTTTTTAAAATAGGGTTGTTGGCTTTTATAATGTTGAGTTGTATGTGTTCTTTATATATTATATGTTTTAGATTTGTCATTTGCAAATATTTTCCCCTTCAGTAGGCAGCCTTTTTATTTTGATGATAATCTCCTTGGCTGTGCAAAAGTTTTTTGCTTGATTTGGTCTCATTTGTTTATTTTTATTTGTTTCCATTACCCAAGGTGATAGAACCCTTAAAATATAGCTAAGATATTGATATATTATCAGCTGGTAAGCAGGGGTGGGTCCCTTTATAACTGGCCACTTGGCCTGAGGGTCTCAGGGTTGGTGCTGACAGGCTGGTCAGCAGGGCTGGGTCCTGTCACTAATAGTCTCAAGGAAGAAAGCCCAAATGGCTGCCACCAGCATTTATTTCCCCAGGAAGAATCCCAGTGGCCTCCTGACTCTGGGAAACTTCTCCAAGATCAGTGAATGAGTCTACCTGGATTTCTCTCAAATTATTATACTACCTCTTTACTGGTCTTGGGGTCTGTGAGACATTGTGTGTGCCTTTTAAGAGCACAGTCTCTGTTTCTTACAGTCATCTAGCTCTCCTTTATGCAAGCCCTGCTGGCCTTCAGTACCAGATGTTTGGAGGTTCACCTTCCCAGTATAGGACCCCCAGGCTGGAGATCCCAGTGTTGGTCTTGGACCCCTAGCTGCTCCGGGAGAACCACTGCCATTCTGACTATCTTCCTGTTAGTTGGTTGTCTTCCTGGGCGGGGGTGCAGGGTGGGGTGTCTTACCTATATTGTGTCTTTGCCCCTCCTACCTGTCTCCTTGTGGTTCCTTCTTTATAGATTTAGTTGTAGAAAATCTTTTCTGCTTGTCTCCAAGTTGTTTTCACTGATAGCGGTTTTGTTAAGTAATTGTAATTCTGCTGTGCCCACAAAACGAGGTGAACTCAGGGTCTTCCTACTCTGCCATCTTTGTCACTCCTCTTTCAACTATTTTTCCAACAGGACACATTTGAATATTTCTTCTTTTTCAATAATTTTAACTGAGGAAGACAGCTCAGACCCACACCAAATCTTCTCTGGACCCTGTTCTTGAAATATTTGTGCAGATCCACAAAACTCTCTTGACTCCTGTTCCTACACGTATCTTCTCATGAATATGGGCAGATGACTTTAACTGAGTGACTTAGAGAAAGTTCAAAAGAGGTTCCTCAGCCCACTGCCACCTTGCTTGATTCTGCATCCTGAAGGACCCTTTTCCTTCTTCCATTTCCCCAGACCTACAGGCCTGTGGTCTTTCTAATGTGCCTGGGTCAGACTACTTCTCCAGATGATTCCTTACCAAGCAACGGAAAGGTCTTAAAGCTGTATCTTATATGACTTATTTAAATTCCACCACAACACTATAAATAAGTACTTTTATGACCAACATTTTTTTTTTTTTAATAAGAAACTGGGACATGGTGTAGTTCAGTTACATCAGATACAAATGGGTTACTGGTATCAGAGCTTTAGTAACTAGTTCCAGAATCCAGGCTTTTAACAACTATGCTAACCATCTTCGTCCAGAATGGATATGAAAGGCTAAAGTTTGAAGGCATTTTTCTATGGTCAAATAACAACATCAACACAATAATTTAATAAGCTTACATTTTATGATAGCATTTTGAAAAGGAAAATGTTTATTTCTCCAAGTAACAGGTCAAGAGTGAATGAAATTTCCCCATGGCCTGTCTTGCTGTGTGTTCCTGAAAAGTATTAGCCACTTTTCTCAGTTTGTGATTAACCTACTATATAGCATCATGTAATATACTTTTTTTCCAAAAGCATATATTTGAACATTTTTACTTTTCTTTAAAGTATAAGCCCAAAGTTGATGGGTATTCTGTGCCAAGAACTGAAAACCTGTATCATCCTGAATCAGTTATTTTGGACTCAAATTTCCTATCTATAAAATTACCTCTGCTGCTGCTAAGTAGCTGCAGTTGTGTCTGACTCTGTGTGACCCCGTAGACGGCAGTCCACCAGGCTCCCCTGTCCCTGGGATTCTCCAGGCAAGAATACTAGAGTGGGTTGCCATTTGCTCCTCCAATGCATGAAAGTGAAAGTGAAGTCTCTGAGTCATGTCCGACTCATAGGGACCCCATGGACTGCAGCCTACCAGGCTCCTCCATCCATGGGATTTTCCAGGCAAGAGTATAGGAGTGGGGAGCCATTGCCTTCTCTGAAAATTATCTCATCAGACTCAATGAGTTCTAGAACGATTTTAGAAGATTACTTTGGGTTATACAGTGGAGGTAGCACAGAATAGAGGAAAAAAATTCAAACTTTGCATGTAGAGGCCAGATTCTAACTTATTTTGGTGGAGTGGAAAATACTGATGAAGTTACAAACCTCACTGTTTTCCTCTGTAAAATGGGGACTAAAATAACCTACTTTACAGAACTATTGTGAAAATTAAATTAGGTAGCTAGTGAATACTCAATAAAAGTTATTATTCTTATAAAATTTATATGATTTATTTGCTATAAAAATATACCTTTGACTCAATTGCAAATAATTATTTTTAAATAACTGACATTGAATTGTAAATGAGCTGGTGAGATTTAAATGGTTTTCTTCGTATGTTTTAAATCTGCTTGATGGAATGTATAGGTGAATAAATATGAATACCGTGGTTAGTTAGGAATATAATTTTAGTTAAGGTGCTAATGCCCCTGATATCCTAAGTTCCCTGCAGATGACTCATATCTTGGAAAGACAAATAAGGAGTTCTACACTGATTTTCAATCTAACTTGAACTTCTATGTTTCATTTTTTTTCTGACAAAACTGAATTTATTGATACTTGACAACTGATAAGTTTTGTTTGTCCTGCTGTAAATATAGGCTAATAAAGTAGATTTCCACGGAGTTTGTAGTCTTGGTTATAGCATTTAAAGCCACATGAAAATGCCTATCTGTCCATGTCAAATATTTTGTCTTCCTTGCTTTTTATAGGCAATATTACTCTGTCTTTGGTATAGGAAGTTGAGAACCTAAACCATAATTTTATGTTTATTAAACAAAAAGGTCTGTACTCTTGTGAATCTTTATAGATAACATCTATTCTACAATTACAACAACATGATGGACTGGTAAACAAATCTGAGTCTTTATAATATGGCTCATATATTAATGCATGCCTTGCTGTTGGAAAATTAAAGATCCTAAAATGATCTTTTATAGTCTTAATCCATTTGGACTGCTATAGCAAGACACCATAGACTGGGTGGCTTATTAAGAGCAGAAATTTATTTCTTCTGGTCCTGAAGGCTGGAAGTCCAAAATCAAGGTGTGGTCAGATTGAGTGTTTGTGAGAGCTCGCATCATGGTTCATAAATGGCCATCTTATTGCTCTGTCCTTACATGGCAGAAGGGTACAGGGAGCTCTATCTGGAATCTCTTTTATAAGGACACTAATCTCATCCATGAAGCCTCCACCCTCATAACCTAAGTACCTTTCAAGTACCTCACCTCCAAATACCATCACATTGGAAATTAGGTTTCAAGATACAGTTTTTTAGGTAATAGAAGAACACAAAAATTTAGTGTATAAAATTTACTCAGAGAATTACAGAGTTTAAAACTATGTCCCAGAGGATGATCAGATTATTCCATTTTCAGATCTTTCAGCAAACCCTCACATTGTTTATTTGTAATCCACTGATTATGCTGTAAGTATATTTATAAATGATAAATACTTTTTAATAGCTATTTTTCTATGTTTCTCATTTATGTGTTTTTGATTTATTCACATTGACATGTAGTAATCTTTTTTTAATCATTATTGATTTCACTGTTATTTGAAGTTCTAGCCTACAAAAATAAGTACAGCCCTATTGTTCATTAATTGTTTTTCAGACCTTTATAAATGCAAAGAACATTGTTATCAACATCCTCTGCTTTTTTAAAAAGTGAATTATAGTTGACATACACTATAATGATAGTTTCAGGTATAATACATAGTGATTTAATTTTCATATATAATAACCTTGATAAAACTAGTAGTGATCTGTCTACATATAGTTATTAAAATATTACTGAGCATATTCTTTATATTGTATATTACACCCCTATGGCTTATTATTTTATAACTGGAAATTTGTACCTCTTAATCCCATCACCTGTTCCCAAGTAACACCCAATTCTTCTCTTTATCTCTGAGTCTGTTTTCGTTTTATTTTGTTTGTATTGCTTTTTCAGTTTCCACATGTATGTGAAATCATACCATTTTTGTGTCTTCCTGTCACACTTATTTTGCTTAGCAAAATACCCTCTACATCATTCAGTGTTGTCGCAAACAGATTTATAGATTTTGTTTTGTTTCTTTGTCTATGGCTGAGTAGAAATGGCAACCCACTCCAGTGTTCTTGCCTGGAGAATCCCAGGGACTGGGGAGCCTAGTGAGCTGCCATCTATGGGGTCACACAGAGTCAGACACAACTGAAGTGGCTTAGTAGTAGTAGCAGTAGTACATATACAAGGCTTCCCTGGTAGCTCAACTGGTAAAGGATCTGCCTGCAATGGAGGAAATGCCAGTTCTATTTCTGAGTTGGAATTTTCCCCTGGAAAAGGGATAGGCTACCCCATATGGTATTCCTGGGCTTCCCTGGTGGCTCAGATGGTAAAAAATCCACCTAAAATGCAGGAGATTTGGGTGTGATCGCTGGGTTGGGAAGATCACCTGGAGGAGGGCATAGCAACCAATTCCAGGATTTTTGACTGAAGAATCCCCATGGAAAGATGAGCTTGGCGGGCTACAGTCCATGGGGTTATAAAGTGTCAAACATGAAGAGTGACTAAACACAGCTCAGTATGTCTGTGTGTATCTTTATCCACTCATCTATCAATGGACACTGAATTTCTTCTATATCAGTTCAGATCAGTTGCTCAGTCGTGTCTGACTTTTTGCAACCCCATGGACTGCAGCATGCCAGGCTTCCCTTTCCATCACCAACTCCTGGAGCTTACTCAAACTCATGTCCATCAGGTTGGTGATGCCATCCAGCTATCTCATCCCCTTCTCCTCCAACCTTCAATCTTTCCCAGCATCAGAGTCTTTTCAAATGAGTCAGTTCTTCACGTCAGGTGGCCAGATTATTGGAGTTTCAGCTTCAGCATCAGTCCTTCCAATGAATATTCAGGACTGATTTCCTGGATGGACTGGCTGGTTCTCCTTGCAGTCCAAGGGACTCTCAAGAGTCTTCTCCAACATCACAGTTCAAAAGCATCAATTCTTCGGCCCTCAGCCTTCTTTATAGTCCACCTCTCATATCCATACATGATTACTAGAAAAACCATAGCTTTGCCTAGACATACTTTTGGCAAAGTAATGTCTTTGCTTTTTAATATGCTGTCTAGATTGGTCATAGCTTTTCTTCTGAGGAGCAAGCATCTTTTAATTTCCTGGCTGCAGTCACCAACTGCAGTGATTTGGGAGCCTCCCAAAATAAATCTCTCACTCTTTCCATTATTTCCCAATCTATTTGCCATAAAGTCATGGGACTGGAATGATCATGGATGGGACTGCCATGATCTTAGGTTTCTGAGTGTTGAGTTTTAAGCCAACTTTTTCACTCTCCTCTTTCACCATCATCAAGAGGCTCTTTATTTCCTCTTTGCTCTCTGCCAAAAGGGTGGTGTCATCTGCATATCTGAGGTTATTGATATTTCTCCCGGCAATCTTGATTCCAGCTTGTGCTTCATCCAGCCCTGCATTTCGCACAATGTACTCTGCATATAAGTTAAATAAGCAGGGTGACAATATACAGCCTTGACATACTCCTTTTCCTATTTGGAACCAGTCTGTTGTTCCATGTCCAGTTCTAACTGTTGCTTCTTGACCTGCATACAAATTTCTCAGAATGCAGGTCAGGTGGTCTGGTATTCTGATCTCCTGAAGAATTTTCCATAGCTGTTGTGATCAACACAGTCAAAGGCTTTGGCATAATCAAGAAAGCAAAGATAGATGTTTTTCGGGAACTCTCGTGCTTTTCAGTGATCCAAAGGATGCTGGCAGTTACTCTGTTTCCTCTGGCTTTTGTAAATCCAGCTTGAAAATCTGGAAGTTCACAGTTCATGTACTGTTGAAAACTGGCTTGGAGAATTTTGAGCATTATTTTGCTAGTGTGTGAGATGAGTGCAATTGTGCAGTAGTTTGAACATTCTTTGACCTTGTCTTTCTTTGGGACTGGAATGAAAACTGACCTTTTCCAGTCCTGTGGCCACTGCTGAGTTTTCCAAATTTGCTGGCATATTGAGTGCAGTAGTTTCACAGCATCATCTTTAAGGATTTGAAATAGCTCAACTGGGATTCTGTCACATCCACTTGCTTTGTTCTTAGTGGTGCCTTCTAAGGCCCACTTGACTTCTCATTCCTGGATGTCTGGCTCTCAATGAGTGATCACATTATTGTGGATATCTGAGTCATTAAGATCTTTTTTGTATAGTTCTTCTGTGCATTCTTGCCACCTCTTCTTAATGTCTTTTGCTTCTGTTAGGTCCATTTCTATCCTTTATCGAGCCCATCTTTGCATGAAATTTTCCCTTGGTATCTCTAATTTTCTTGAAGAGATCTCTAGTCTTTCCCATTCTATTGTTTTCCTCTATTTTTTTGCACTGATCACTGAGGAAGGTTTTCTTATCTGTTCTTGATATTCTTTAGAACGCTGCATTCAAATGGGTATAACTTTTCTTTTCTCCTTTGCCTTTAGCTTCTCTTCTCAGCTATTTGTAAGGCCTTCTCAGACAACCATTTTGACTTTTTCTATTTCTTTTTCTTGGGGATGGTCTTGATCACTGCATCCTGTACTATGTCACGAACCTCTGTCCATAGTTCTTCAGGCACTCCATCTATCAGATCTAATCCCTTGAATCTGTTTCTCACTTCCACTGTATAATTGTAAGGGATGTGCTTTAGGTCATACCTAAATGGTCTAGTGGTTTTCCTACTTTCTTCAATTTAAGTCTGAATTAGGCAATAAGGAGTTCATGATCTGAGCCACAGTCAGCTCCCGGTCTTGTTTTTTCTGATTGTATAGAGCTTCTCCATATTTGGGAGCGAAAAATATAATCAATCTGATTTTGGTAATGATCATCTGGTGATGTCCATATGTAGAATCTTCTCTTGTGTTGCTGGAAGAGGGTGTTTGCTATGACCAGTGTGTTCTCTTGGCAAAACTCTGTTAGCCTTTGACCTGCTGTGTTTTGTACTCCAAGGCTGAATTTGTCTGTTATTCCAGGTATCTCTTATCTTCCTACTTTCGCATTTGATATCCCCCCAAAAAGAGGATATCTTTTTTTGGGTGTTAGTTCAGAAGGTCTTGTAGGTCTTCATAGAACCATTCAGCTTCAGCTTCTTCATTCAGCATTACTGGTCGGGGCATAAGCTTAGATTACTGAAATACTAAAGGGTTTGCCTTGGAAACGAACAGAGATCATTCTGTCATTTTTGAGATTGCATCCAAATTACTGCATTTTGGACTCTTTTGCTGACTATGATGGCTACTCCATTTCTTCTATGGGATTCTTGCCCACAGTAATAGATAAACTGGTACTGGTCATCTGAGTTAAATTCACCCATTGCAGTCCATTTTAGTTCACTGAGTCCTAAAATGTCAATGTTCACTCTTGCCATCTCCTATTTGACCACTTCCAATTTGCCTTGATTCATGGACCTAACATTCCAGGTTGTTGTGCAATGTTGTTCTTTATGCATTGGACTTTCTTCTATATATTGGCTATTATAAAAAATGTAGGGAACATTGCTGTGCATATGTATTTTCCAATTAGTCTTTTGTTTTCTAAATGTAAATTTCTAGAAGTGAAATAGTCTCGGGATATGGTATGATATAGCTAAATGATATAATTTTTGACTTTTTGAGGAACCCCCATGATGGTTTCCATAGTAAGTTAAGTGACATGAAGTGTTAGTCTCTCAGTTGAGTTGAACTCTTTGTTACCCCATGGACTGTGGACTACCAGAGTTCTCTGTCCATGGAATTTTCCAGGCAAGAATATTGGAATGGGTTGCCATTCCCTTCTCCAGGGGATCTTCCCGACCTAGGGGTCCAACCCTGGTCTCCTGCATAACAGCAGATTCTCCTGCACTCCTGCAGATTTTTTTACTGTCTGAGCTACGAGGGATGCCATAGTAACTATACCCAATTTATAATTCCATCTGTAGTGTACCAGGGTTAGCTTTACTCTACATCATTGCTACATGGATTATTTGTTGTATTTTTTATTATAACCATCCTGAGAGGTGTGAGGTTACACTTACTGTGGTTTTTATTTCAACTTCCCTGATGATTAGTAATGTTGAGCATCTTTTCATTGGTCTATTGAGCCTCTGTGTGCTTTCTCTGGAATAAAGTCTATTCAGGCTCTCTGCCCCTTTTCCACAGAGTTGTTTGTTTTTTGAAGTTGGTTTGTATGAATTCTTTTTATATTTTATATATTAACACCTTGTTGGATATATTGCCTGCAAATATGTTCTCTTATCAAGTTGACTCCTTGTATTGATGGTTTCTTTCAGTTGTGCAAAAGCATTTTAGTTTGATGTAGTCCCATTTATTTTCTTCTGTTGTCCTTGCTTGAGGAGATGAATCCAAAAAATATTGCTAAGACTAATGCCAAAGAGCATACTGCCTTTGTTTTCTTCTAGGAGTTTTATCCTTTCTGGTCTTACATTTAAGTCTTTAGACCATTGTCCGCCTAATTAATTTTGGTGTGAGAAAGTACTCCAGTCTAATTCTTATCCATGAGGCTGTCCAATTTTCCCAATACCCCTTATCAAAGAAACTGTCCCTTCCCTGTTGTATATTCTTGCCTCCATTGTTGTAGATAAATTGACCATATAATTGTGAGTTAATTTCTGGGCTCTCTATTCTGTTCCATCAG
Organism: Budorcas taxicolor; assembly: GCF_023091745.1. NCBI lineage: Eukaryota > Metazoa > Chordata > Mammalia > Artiodactyla > Bovidae > Budorcas > Budorcas taxicolor. Next base: position 33,825,662 of record NC_068915.1, on the reverse strand, counting down.
TCTATACACCTGTTGTGTGTGTTTACCTGCTGATATACCCATGGACAATATCTGGTGTTTGGTAGCAGAAGCTAAGCATTTTTGTTATAGGTGTGAACTGTGAACTCCCTGATGTTCAAGCTGGTTTCAGAAAAGGCAGACAAACCAGAGATCAAATTGCCAACATCTGCTGGATCATGGAAAAAGCAAGAGAGTTCCAGAAAAACATCTATTTCTGCTTCATTGACTATGCCAAAGCCTTTGACTCTGTGGATCACAATAAACTGTGGAAAATTCTGAAAGAGATGGGAATACCAGACCACTTAACCTGCCTCTTCAGAAATCTGTATGCAGGTCAGGAAGCAACAGTTAGAACTGGACATGGAACAACAAACTGGTTCCAAAGAGGAAAAGGAGTACATCAAGGCTGTATATTGTCACCCTGCTTATTTAACTTATATGCAGAGTACATCATGAGAAATGCTGGACTGAAAGAAACACAAGCTGGAATCAAGATTGCCGGGAGAAATTTCAATAACCTCAGATATGCAGATGACACCACCCTTATGGCAGAAAGTGAAGAGGAGCTAAAAAGCCTCTTGATGAAAGTGAAAGAGGAGAGTGAAAATGTTGGCTTAAAGCTCAACATTCAGAAAACGAAGATCATGGCATCCGGTCCCATCACTTCATGGGAAATAGATGGGGAAACAGTAGAAACAGTGTCAGACTTTATTTTTTAGGGCTCCAAAATCACTGCAGATGGTGACTGCAGCCATGAAATTAAAAGACGCTTACTCCTTGGAAGAAAAGTTATGACCAACCTAGATAGCATATTCAAAAGCGGAGACGTTACTTTGCCAACTAAGGTCTGTCTAGTCAAGGCTATGGTTTCTCCAGTGGTCATGCATGGATGTGGGAGTTGGACTGTGAAGAAGGCTGAGCGCCAAAGAATTGATGCTTTTGAACTGTGGTGTTGGAGAAGACTCTTGAGGGTCCCTTGGACTGCAAGGAGATCCAACCAGTCCATTCTGAAGGAGATCAACCTTGGGATTTCTTTGGAAGGAATGATGCTAAAGCTGAAGCTCCAGTACTTTGGCCACCTCATGCGTAGAGTTGATTCATTGGAAAAGACTCTGATGCTGGGAGGGATTAGGGGCAGGAGGAGAAGGGGACGACCGAGGATGAAATGGCTGGATGGCATCACGGACACGATGAACATGTGTCTGAGTGAACTCTGGGAGATGGTGATGCACGGAGAGGCCCAGGCGTGCTGTGATTCATGGGGTTGCAAAGAGTCAGACACGACTGAGTGACTGAACTGAACTCATGTTATTTCAGTTGCATGACAGAAGTGCCTAAATATTTACAAAGTCCAAGGATAAGCTTTAAGTACTCAGTGTAAATTGCTTTTCTTCTGAGAGAGGTTTGTTGGAAAATATTTCAGTATCATCTCATGTTTCTTAGTACTTATATATATTAAAGTTTGTGGATTCATATATGGTTCTTTCCATGTATTTTTAAAAACTTATGATGAACAACTCAGAAATAGTTATCCTAATGATTTGACTAAATGCAAGGAAAAAAATTTGACTAAATGCAAGGAAAAAATTTACTATATTTAAAGACTGTTTGAAATATTTCAACTAATTTTTTATTCATGTAACAAGACACAGTGTTCAGTTGGAGTTCATAGTTTCAACTCCAGTCTATATTTTGGTTTTGTCTTACTTTCTCTTGACTCAACCAACTTCCTTGAAAAAAAAAAAAATGTGTTTATGTTATTACGATAACACAACTTTATAAATGAAAGACACCAACTTATGCCAGAGTAGTAGGAGAGCATTCCATGGGTTAGCTATATTACAGTCTTTTTTCTGGTTTCTTCAGAAAAAGTTTTGGCCCTTTCAAACAGTTTTCATTACTGAAGGTTGAATAATTATGATACCACATCCCTTAAAGGATACTGATGAATCTGTGTTTTCTTGAGGTAAAGATGTTAAACATTACCTACAAGATTCAGAGGTTCTGAACACCACCTTGCTGGTGTGTCTTATTTTATGTCATCTTCCTTCTTACTTTCTGTTCTCTATGCTATTACGTTTATTTCAGTTCCTCAAAACATCTTTCTTATTTCAGTTCAGTTGCTCAGTCGTGTCCAACTCTTTGCGACTCATGAATCGCAGCACGCCAGGCCTCCCTGTCCATCACCAACTCTTGGAGTTCACTCAGACTCACGTCCATCGAGTCCGTGATGCCATCCAGCCATCTCATCCTCGGTCGTCCCCTTCTCCTCCTGCCCCCAATCCCTCCCAGCATCAGAGTCTTTTCCAATGAGTCAACTCTTCGCATGAAGTGGCCAAAGTACTGGAGTTTCACCTTTAGCATCATTCCTTCCAAAGAAATCCCAGGGTTGATCTTTAGAATGGACTGGTTGGATCTCCTTGCAGTCCAAGGGACTCGCAAGAGTCTTCTCCAACACCACAGTTCAAAAGCATCAGTTCTTCGGTGCTCAGCTTTCTTCACAGTCCAACTCTCACATCCATACATGACCACTGGAAAAACCATAGCCTTAACTAACTAGATGGACCTTAGTTGGCAAAGTAATGTCTCCGCTTTTGAATATGCTATCTAGGTTGGTCATAACTTTTCTTCCAAGGAGTAAGCGTCTTTTAATTTCATGGCTGCAGTCACCATCTGCAGTGATTTTGGAGCCCAAAAAAATAAAGTCTGACACTGTTTATTATTTAGTAGGACTTAGTCCTACTAAATAATAAACACTGTCAGCTGTATGTAAATCACCTCCAACAGCGCATGACATATATCAACTTTCAATAAGTGTGCTATTATTTAGATATTTTATCTAAGAACTTTTGAATTAAGGAATAATTTAAAGATTAAAATCAAATTCCATCTTCTCCTCAAACCTTCTCTTAACACTTTTAGCATCAATGAAGTTAATTTTTTGAAGGTAGCAGAAAATATGGGAAAATTGATAATGATTTCAGATTTGAATTCTTCGAGTTTCTGCTGCTTTAAGATATATATATATATATATATATATATATATGAGGTTGTTATTTAGGCAGCTGCAGACATATATCAAATACATAGTGATGTCAATATTAACAAATCTGTGGAGTGGTAAATGAGAGAATGATACTTTTGAAAGTTATTTACTTAAGATCATACAATTTGTGAAATAGCAGACTGCAGTCATGCTTCAAGATCACTCTTGTCAGAACAACTTATGCTATGGCAGGTGTCTCACAATAGTTAAACCATGAGTGGAACTCAGCTAGGGCTGGAAACAGACAGACAGACAGACAGCCATAGGTAAATCCAAATTAGGGAAAGAAAAAGTCAAAGCCACATAGAAGGTCTAGTCTAAGGAAGAGTCAGATGCTTGGGAAAAATACAGTGTCTCAAACATCTGGAAAAGAAATTCCAAAAATATGTACATGAAAATAAGAAAAAGCCATTATAATAAATCCAGATAGAAAACACCTTTGGTGTCTAGTGACTTCCTGCTGAGGGCTGCTGACGGCCTTTCACCTGAGAGCTGTCTTCCTGGCATTTGCCCCTGGGATATGAATGAAGGCCTGCTGAATTTCATCATATTTACCTGTTGAATCAGGTTGGCTACAAATGCATCATCAAAGGCCTGCATATTATTCATTTACTCTCACAAAATGTGTTAGGAACTGAAGACACTGAAGAGGCTGTACTTTGTGTTCTCACCTTTGCTCTCAAATGATGATTTGATAGAGAAAGGAAGAAATGAGATATAAATGTTTGTTATATTAACTGGTCCAAGAATAAAACTTGTATTCCTGGTCTGTTTTTAAAGACAAAAAAATGATGGACCATTGAGTTGAAACTGACTGTATCTCACACCCTGAGAGAAGTATATCTGTTCCGAATATAGTTATTTAACCAAGAAATAATTTAAACTGTTGTAGACTGAAAGCGTGGAAAAATAAATGTCATGAAAAAGAAATGATGTGATAAAACAACAAAAATATTGAGGAAGGTAACCTATAAATTATAGCTACTAAATTATTGGTCAAAACATCTCTAGTGTTAAGTAGACTCCTAGAGCATCACAATTTCAGAATTGATACTTGAAATAATTAATATTAGCACTCAAAATTTTAAAAAACAGAAATACATAATTCTTGTTAGATAAAAATTCTAAGAATTCTGAGTGCTTCAGTTACACTGGATTAGATAATCATCCAAGTATATAGACATTTAACAATTCAGAGTGATTTACTTCTTCAAACATCTGAAAATATGTGAATTGAAATCTTTTCTAGACCTAATTGTCATTGGTCAGTTGCTAAGTCATGTCCAATACTTTGCAACCAGTGGACTGCAGCACACCAGGCTTCTCTATCCTTTACTGTCTCCCAGAGTTTGTGCAAACGCATGTCTGTGAGTTGGTGATACCATCCAACATCTTATCCTCTTTCATCCCCTTCTCTGGACTTAATGATAAACTTCTTCATCCCCTTCTCTGGACTTAATAATGATAAACTAATAATAGCCTCACTGAACTGGAGGAGATTCCCCTTACCTGTGCCCTGGCATTGGAATGGGTTCCTCAGGAAAGACAAAAACAAAACAAAATAAAACTGAGACTTACATGCTTTTTATTTCCCCTCCTGCAAGTTTTCATTCTCTCTCTCTCTTTTTTTTTTTACTGCAACTAATATATACACTTAAAATGCAGGCACATTATGTAAGGGTTAGCTTTATTGATGGAGTGTGATCACTTATGCTTAAATGTTTTCCTCAGTCTTAGAGTGGCATCTGTTCTGTTACCAGAGTTAAAAGCAAGAACTGAAGAACATATGAGAATGTGTGTCTTCACATTAAAGCATGGTGGCCACATAAAGTAAGGAGCAAATGCTGAATCATTTCATTGTTCATTAGCCCAGATTCTTCAATAGAAACCTATCACTGCATATTTTCTGCAGTGCCCTAGAACATGTAACATCTAATGAGGTAATCATAAATAGCAGTAAAGCAAAGTGAAACATTTATGAACAAACTGAGCACAAATCTTTTAAGTGCTGAGTCTCTTGTTTTTTAAGCTAATAGACCACTGGGAGTAAAATGCCAAATGATGGAGAAAATATTATTTATTCATAATTTGTTGCCTTGCTTGTTCTCATCAGCAGTTGTTCTCAATTAATCCAACTGTGAGGCTAGTTACTAAAAATCAGCAGCCTTCTTCACACTGGGGCAAAACATTCATTTCAGTTTGGTGTGTTGTGCTTCAGCAAGTGCTTTGGCATCAGCCTTTCCGTTATAGGAAAGAAAGCATGTTGTTAAAAGCAAAGAAAAATTACAGATGTGTCTCATGTATATCATGAAAATGAGTATAAAGTCTTTAAAAATATTTTTCTCTTGATATGCTTCAATTTAAGAGGCCATGTCTGCCCTGAAATAACTTCTATGGGATGATAATAATCACCCCTCTCCTTTAACACAAAATAATTACACTGTGTCTTTCCTTGCCTTTTACTGTGCAGTGCTCTACCTTTTCCGGATTTTAATTTAGTTTATATTTTCTAAAATTTTATCTATTATAATTTTATAATATCTAAGGATATTACAATGAGTTTTCACTTATATATTGCAACAGTTTTTGTTTTGGGAGAAAAGAGAGAGATTATTGTCCAATGTGGCAAGTATAGTAATTTCTTTTTTTTCCTCAAGCATGGTTATCTCTTTCCTTTTCTTTCTCATTCAACAGCAAGGCACTTTCTCAAAAAATAGACTGGACTGATGTGAAGTCATGAGAATAAGATAAATATTGGGAGTACAGATGAAATATTTTGAATTTTGTGAAAATATGAAGATCAAATAAATTGATGGACTCATGTTCATTCTCTTTTCCTCTCATTTACAAAACATAGCCTAAGTTGGAGAAGAACAAAGCAAGTGGTATCATAACAACATTTTATTGTCTTTGATTGCATGCCTCTTCAAAAATAGTGATTTTTTTTTTACTTCTCTTTACATGATATGTACAACTAAGTGACTGAATAACAATGATAAGCAACAGAGCCAACATCATGAAGGGTGACAGAGCAATGAGCAAAAGATAAGGAGTGCTGGTCACTTAGAGAAAGAAAGTGGAATAAGTTAGAAAGAGAGAAAGGAGAAAATACCATGTTCTGTGATATGAGGTAAACAACTTCCGGCACTGTAAAATTATGTGTAGCCTTAAAAATCATGGGACTTTGAAACACTCTATAATTCTCCATTTGTAACCTTAGGAGGTCTTCTAAGCAGGCTTAAAACATCTGAACTCAGGAAAATGAATGGCAGATAGGAAGAGGTGAGAAAGCCCCTGATGTCACATGGCAAACAGTGGCTGAAAGCACATGTCCCATGTTAAGACGCACCACCCATTTTGGTCCAGCATTCCTTCAAGAAGAAATCTATATATTTCCCTATGTGTTTGTATGTCCTCTTATATAAAAACAAATATAGTATATATATTAAATGAATATACAGTGCATAAAATAAAGTCCTCCATCCTTTCTACTTGGTATTACATTTTAAGCATTTTTGTATTCTGGAACACATTTGACAACATAATTTCACATTTATGATCTATAGTTGTATAAAATATTTTCTTATTGTTATATACTTGGGTTATTTAAAATTTGGAGCTGTTATATCTGAAGCAGGTATTTATTGTGAAGTAGTTTTGTAAATACATAGATTTCTTCTTGGGCTTCCCTGGTAGCTCAGCTGGTAAAGAATCTGCCTGCAATGCAGGAGACCCTGGTTCAATTCATGGGTTGGGAAATCTGCTGGAGAAGGGATAGGCTCCCCACTCCATTATTCTTGGGCTTCCCTGGTTGCTCAGATGGTAAAGAATCTGCCTGCAATGTGGGAGACCTGGGTTCCATCCCTTGGTTGGGAAGATCCCCTGGAGAAGGGAAGAGCTGCCCATTCCAATATGCTGTCTGGAGAATTCCATGTATAGTCCATGGGGTCGCAAAGAGTAGGACACAACTGAGTGACTTTCACTTTCTTTTCTTTCAGATTTCTTCTTGAATTCAGTTTCACCTTTTTCTTGATTCAGTTCAATTAAAATTGTGCATGGACATGAATATTGCATGGAGCAAATGGCTCCAACCCTTAAGCTGAGGAAAACTGAACTGAAATGGGTGGTGTGTCTTTAGCATGGGCCGTATGCTTTCAGCCACTGTTTGCCATGTGACACCAGGGACTTTCTCACCTCTTCCTATCTGCCATTCATTTTCCTGAGTTCAGATGTTTTAAGCCTGCTTTGAAGACCTCCTAAGATTACAGAGAATTATAGAGTGTTAAGATGTCCCCTGAGTTTTAAGGCTACATATAATTTTACAGTGCAAAAGCTTTTGATATGACAACCTCATATAGTAGAACGTGGCATTTTCTCCTTTCACTCTTCGGACTTATTCCAGTTTCCTCCTCTAAGTGACTAGTGCTCCTTATCTGTTGCCCTCACTCTGTCACCCTTCACAGTGTCGGCTCTGTCACTTATTGCTGTTGTTCAGTCATTTACTCATGTCTGACTCTGCAACGCCATGGACTGCTCACACCAGGCTTCCCCGTTCTTCACACTCTCCTGTAGTTTGCACAAACTCATGTCCAAACCCTGCTGCTACTGCTAAGTCACTTCAGTCGTGTCCGACTCTGTGCGACCCCATAGATGGCAGCCCACCAGGCTCCCCCGTCCCTGGGATTCTCCAGGCAAGAACACTGGAGTGGGTTGCCATTTCCTTCTCTAATGCATGAAAGTGAAAAGTGAAAGTGAAGTCGCTCAGTCGTGTCCGACTCTTAGCGACCCCATGGACTGCAGCCTACCAGGCTCCTCCATCCATGGGATTTTCTAGGAAAGAGTACTGGAGTGGGGTGCCATTGCCTTCTCCGCCAAACCCTGCTATTTCCCCTTTATTCTTTATCTTGATTGGTGGTTCAGATGGCCTCACTAATGTGAAGCTTCTCCCATCACAGAGTGAATCTCTATTTCTTCTGTGTGCCTGAAGCACTTCTCTTATAACAATGTTGCGGAAAACGATGCTGTGCAGGTTTGTGCCAAATTTAAATTTATTGGGTTTCCCTGATGGCTCAGAAGTTAAGAACCCACTTCCCACCAATAAAGATGTGGGTTTTATCCCTGGATAGGGAAGATCCCCTGGAATAGGAAAGGGCAACCCACTCCAGTATTCTTGCCTGGAAAATCCCATGGACAAGGAACCTGGTGGATTATAGACCATAAGGTCAAGGAGTCAGTCCTGACTTAGGAACTAAACCTCCATCAATATTTTGGTTCAAATTAATCTGTTTCATATCATGTTAATGCTGTAATTAACTTATTAGCAACTTATATTTTATATCTTTCATAATTTTTAAATATTATACTCTCTCTAGATTCCTATTCATTTCTAAATATATCAAATTTAATTCTGTAACTCCAGGGAAGTTTATTCAATAAAATATCAAATAACTAAAATTAAATTAAGTAGCTCAAATAGATTAAAACACATTTATCAAGAACAACCAAATACACATTTGGAATGATTTATTTAACCTACAGATGTAGTTCCAAATTAATTTTAATTTACTCAGTGTGCTACCTTTGATAGATAGAGTTTCTTATTGGGTGTCAAATAATTTTCCCTGTTTTCCTGTAATTTTCATACATGCCCACAAGAAAATTGAGGTACCTGGAAGTATTTTGTGTTTTAGAGTAATAATAAAGCTTATAATGATGATGATAAAAAGTTGCAGTCATGTGAATGAACATTTATAATGTTTGTTCAGTTCAGTCTCTCAGTCATGTATTACTGTTTGTGACCCCATGGACTGCAGCATGCCAGGCTTCCCTGTCCATCACCAACTCCCGGAGCTTGCTCAAATTCTTGACCATCAAGTTGGTGATGTATTCCAACCATCTCATCCTCTGTCATCCCCTGCTCCTCCTGCCTTCAATCTTTCCCAGAATCAGGGACACTTCCAGTGAATCAGTTCTTCAAATCAGGTGGCCAAAGTATTGGAGCTTCAGTTTCAGCATCAGTCCTACCAATGAATATTCAGGATTGATTTCCTTTGGGATGACTGGTTTGATGTTCTTGCAGTCAAGGGGATCTTCTCCAACACTGCAGTTCAAAAGCATCAATTCTTCAGCACTCAGCATTCTTTATGGTTCAACTCTCTATGGTTCATCTGTACATGACTACTAGACAAACAATAGCTTTAATTATACAGAACTTTGTGGACAAAGTAATGTCTCTGCTTTGTAATATGCTGTCTAGGTTGGGCATAGCTTTCCTTCCAGGAGCAAGCATCTTTTAACTTCTTGGCTGCAGTTACCATCTGCACTTATTTTGGAGCCCCCCAAAATAAAGTCTCTCAGTGTTTCCACTGTTTCCCCATCTATTTGTCATGAAGTAATGAGATAGGTCCATTTAGTCAAGGCTATGGTTTTTCCAGTGGTCATGTATGGATGTGAGAGTTGGACTGTGAAGAAAGCTGATCACTGAAGAATTGATGCTTTTGAGCTGTGGTGTTGGAGAAGACTCTTGAGAGTCCCTTGGACTGCAAGGAGATCCTACCAGTCCATTCTGAAGGAGATCAGCCCTGGGATTTCTTTGGAAGGAATGATGCTAAAGCTGAAACTCCAGTACTTTGGTCACCTCATGTGAAGAGTTGACTCATTGGAAAAAACTCTGATGCTGGAAAGATTGGGGGCAGGAGGAGAAGGGGATGACAGAGGATGAGATGACTGGATGGCATCACTGACTTGATGGACGTGAATCTGAGTGAACTCCAGGAGTTAGTGATGGACAGAGAAGCCTGGCGTGCTGCGATTCATGGGGTTGCAAAGAGTTGGACACGACTGAGCGACTGAACTGAGCTGAACTGAACTGAATGGGATAGGAAACCATGATGTTAGTTTTTTGATTGTTGAGTTTTAAGCGGACTTCTTCACTCTCTCCTTTCATTTTCATCAAGAGGCTCTTTAGTTCCTCTTCATTTTCTGCCATTAAGGGGTTTGTTATCTTCATATCTGAAGTTATTAATATTTCCCCTGGCAAAGTTGATTCCAGCTTGTCCTTTATCCAGCCCAGCATTTTTCATGATTTTCTCTGTATAAAATTAAAAGATGCTTACTCCTTGGAAGAAAAGTTATGACCAACCTAGATAGTATATTCAAAAGCAGAGACATTACTTTGCTGACTAAGGTCCGTCTAGTCAAGGCTATGGTTTCTCCTGTGGTCATGTATGGATGTGAGAGTTGGACTGTGAAGAAGGTTGAGTGCCAAAGAATTGATGCTTTTGAATGGTGGAGAAGACTCTTGAGAGTCCCTTGGACTGCAAGGAGATCCAACCAGTCCATTCTGAAGGAGATCAACCCTGGGATTTCTTTGGAAGGAATGATGCTAAAGCTGAAACTCCAGTACTTTGGCCACCTCATGCGAAGGGTTGACTCATGGAAAAGAGTCTGATGCTGGGAGGGATTGGGGGCAGGAGGAGAAGGGGACGACCGAGGATGAGATGGTTGGATGGCATCACGGCCTCGATGGGTGTGAGTCTGAGTGAACTCCAGGAGTTGGTGATGGACAGGGAGGCCTGGAGTGCTGCCATTCATGGTGTCGCAGAGTCAGACACGACTGAGCGACTGAACTGAACTGAAGCAGGGTGACAATATACAGCCTTGATGTACTCCTTTCCCAATTTTGAACAAGTCTGTTGTTCCATGCCCAGTTCTAACTGTTGATTCTTGACCTGCAGTCAGGTTTCTCAGAAAGCAGGTAAGGTGATCTGGTATTCCCATGTCTTTAAGAATTTACAAGGTTTGTTGTGATGCATACATTCAAAGGCTTTAGTATAGTCACTGAAGAAGAAGTAGATATTATTCTGGAATTCTCTTGCTTTTTCAGTGATCCAAATGATCTTGGCAATTTGATCTCTGGTTCCTCTGCCTTTTCTAAATCTAGCTTGAACATCTGGAATTTCTTGGTTCACACACTACTGAAGCCTTGCTTGGAGAATTTTGAGCATTACTTTGCTAATGTGTGAGATGGGTGAAATCATAGGATAGTTTGAACATTCTTTGGCATTGCATTTCTTTGGGACTGGAATAAAAACTAACCTTTTCCAGTGCTGTGGCAACTCATGAGTTTTCCAAATTTCCTGGCATACAAGTGCAGCACTTTAACAACATCAACTTTAGGATTTGAAATAGCTCAACTGGAATTCCAACACCTCCACTACCTTTGTTCATAGTGATGCTTCCTAAGGCCCACTTGACTTTGTATTCCAAGATGTCTGATTCTAGGTGAGTGATTACACTATTGTGGTTATCTGGGTCATGAAGATCTTTTTTGTACAGTTCTTCTGTGTATTCTTGCCACCTGTTAATATCTTCTGCTTCTGTTAGGTCCATACCATTTCTGTCGTTTATTGTGCCCATCTTTGCATGAAATATTCCCTTGGCCTCTCTAATTTTCTTGAAGAGATCTCTAGTCTTTCCCATTCTATTGTTTTCCTCTATTTCTTTGCATTGATCGCTGAGGAAGGCTTTCTTATCTCTCCTTGCTATTCTTTGGAACTCTGCTTTCAGATGGATATATCTCCATTACCTTTGCTTCTCTTCTTTTCTCAGCTATTTGAAAGCCTCCTGAGACAACCATTTTGCCTTTACATTTCTTTGTCTTGGGAACAATTTTGATCACTTCGTTCTGCACAATGTTACAAACCTCTTTCCCTAGTTGAATTACGGTGACATTGATTGGTTTGTCTTGGAAACGAACAGAGATCATGCTGCCATTTTTGAGACTGCATTCAAGTACTGCATTTTGAACTCTTTTGTTGCCAATTAGGGCTACTCCATTTCTTCTAAGCGATTCTTGCCCGCAGTAGTAGATGTAATGGTCTGAATTAAACCTGAATTAATTTCACTCATTCCAGTCCATTTTAGTTCACTGATTCCTAAAATGTTGAAGTCACTCTTGCCATCTCCTGTTTGATTGTTTCCAATTTACCTTGATAAAGGACCTAACATTCCAGGTCCATATGCAATATTGTTCTTTACAGCATCAGACTTAACTTCCATCACCAGTCACATCCACAACTGGGCATTGTTTTCGCTTTGGCTCCATCTCTTCATTCTTTCTGGAGTTATTTCTCCATTCCTCCTCAGTAGCATATTGGGCACCTACTGATCTGGGGAGTTCATCTTTCAAGTGCCATATCCTTTTCCCTTTTCATATTTGGATTCTCAAGGCAAGAATACTGAAGTGGTTTGCCATTCCTTTCACCAGTGGGCCACATTTTGTCAGAACTCTCCACCATGTCCCTTTTGTTTTGGGTGGCCCTACATGGCCTGACTCATAGTGTCATTGAGTTAAAGAAGGCTGTGATCCATGTGATCAGTTTGGCTAGTTTTCTGTGACTGTGGTTTGTAATGTATCAGGCACAATATTAAGTGGTCCATTCATTTATTCATTCAATACATGTTTATGGACCATATACTATGTGTAAAGTGCCATTGGAAGGCCTGAGAATACAATAGCAGAAAAAAACTGGATGAAGTTACCACCCTTGTGAGGCTTGCATTCTAGAGAGAAAGACAACAACAAAATTAAAAGTGAAAGTACAGAATTACAGGCAGTAAGAAGAACTATAACAAAAAATTAAAAGGAATAAGGAGAATAGAGTAGTGATGTTTTACTGTTTTATGTAAGGGACGCACTTGCTAGTGTGACGAGAGACTTGTTGTATGGGAAGGAATGGGCTGTATGGATATGTGGGGAAAGTTTATTCCAGGGGAAAAAAATAACCAAAATCCTGAAAAGACAACAGGCTTTGAGTTATATATCTTATTTCTGACACTGACAAAGAGAGTAATATGTTTAGCAAAGATTTTGTTTCCAGGTTTTACTAGTTCCAAAGCTGAGGTACATTAATTTTTCTACATTTTCTAATATTGAATCTACATGTTTAATATCTTTATTTTTCCATTTCACCTTCCTGTGAGACTGCTCCCAGGACACAGTGAGTCACTCTCTCCTCTGTGCCCTGGAGCATATTTAGTAGTATTTTTTAAAACAGCAGTCTACTAATGAGTGTAGGTCTATGGTATAGTTTATACTGAGGAAAAATGGGAAAAGTAGTGGCTACTGAAATCACAAGTTGACATGTAATTTTGAAAGAAAAACTTCTAAGTGTGAAATCCAGATGAATCTGAGTCATGAAGCATCACTAGGCATTTAATAAATATATCATTTTTCAGTGGACCTCTTACTCTATTTCCAATAAATGAAAATTACATGTTTATTTATTTAATTGTAAGGGTTCTAGAGAGACTGAAAAAAAACTAACATGATTAGAATTTTATCAACTGTTACAAGGATTAGGTTATATTTTGGAAAGAGAATTATTTGGTTATTATTAAACTAAAAAAAAGAAGCACATAACCTTAATGTTCTTAGACCTTCTTCATTTTGCAAAGTTGTAAAAAACAGAGTTCCCAAAATGCAGGGTTACACATAGAAAGCTTGAGCTAACTTTTTAATTTTCTTTTACTTTGTTTTTTGTTTCCACTGACCAGCCAAGTCCTAGTTTGCAGATGTGGTTTATTCAGTCGCCACGTAACTGTGTTGAAACTTGATATTGCAACGGGCAAGTCATATGCTGAAATACAAAATCTCAGTAGCTGGGTGATGTTTAATATTTTTATACAAGTTAACTACGCAGTCTAAGGGAAGAATTGGCTCATTTCCTGGTCATACTATGGAGAAACTCTTCCTATCACAGAGGTTCTTCATTTCTTCCTCACAAATAGAAGAAAGTAGATTTCACAGAAAGTTTTATTTTAATACAGGCTGAAATATTATTCATAGTAAAAATAATCAGATTGCATAGAAAATTGTTTAATCAGACATCTATTTATAAACCTTCAGGAAAGACACCTATTTTTCATTCATGATAGAGTATTGTTGTTCAGTTATTCAGTTGTATCCAGCTCTGTGACCTTCTGGATTGCAGCACTACTGGCTTCCCTGTCCTTCACCATCTCCCAGGGATTGCTCAAACTCACGTCCATTGAGTCGGTGATGCCATCCAACCATCTCATCCTCTGTTGGTCCCCTTCTCTTCCCACCTTCAGTCTTTCCCAGCATCAGTTTATTTTCTAATGAGTCAAGTCTTCACTTCAGGTGGCCAGAGTATTGGAGCTTCAGCTTTAGCATCAATCTTTCCAATAAATATTCATGATTTATTTCCTTTAGGATGGACTAGTTGATTTCCTTTCAGTCCAAGGGACTTTCAAGAGGCTTCTCCAACACCACAGTTCAAAAGCATCAGTTCTTCAATACTCAGCCTACTTTATGGTCCAACTCTCACTTTTATACGTAACTACTGGAAAAACCATAGCTTTTACTATACGGATCTTTGTCGGCAAAGTAATTTCTCTGCTTTTTAATATGATGTATAGGTTGGTCATAGCTTTTCTTCCGAGGAGCAAGAGTCTTTTAATTTCATGGCTGTAGTCACCATCTGCAGTGATTTTGGAGCCAAAAAATATAATCTGCCACTGTTTCCATTGTTTCCCCATCTATTTGCCATGAAATGATGGGACCAGATACCATGATCTTCATTTTTTGTATGTTGAGTTTTAAGCCAGCTTTTCCCTTTCCTCTTTCACTTTCACCAAGAGACTCTTTAGTTCTTCTTCACTTTTTGCCATAAGGGTGGTGTCATCTGCATATCTGAGATTATTGATATTTCTCCCAGCAATCTTGATTCCAGCTTCTGCTTCATTCAGCCCAGCATTTCACATGATGTACTCTGCATATAAGTTAAATAAGCAGGGTGACAATATACAACCTTGACGTACTGCTTTCTCAATTTGGAAACAGTCCATTGTTCCATGTCTGGTTCTAATTGTTGATTCTTGACCGGCATACAGGTTTCTCAGAAGGTAGGAAAGGTGGTCTGATATTCCCATTCCTTTAAGAATTTTCCACAGTGTGTTGTGATCCACACAGTTAAAGGCTTTAGTGTATTTAATGAAGCAGAAGTAGATGGTGGTTTTTTTTTTCTTTTTCTTTTTTTTAAATTCTCTTGCTTTTTCTATTATCCAACGGATGTTGGCAATTTGGGTCCTGGGTCTCTGGGTCCTCTGCCTTTCTAAATCCAGCTCTAACTTCTGGAAGTTCTCGGTTCATGTCCTTTTGCAGCCTAGCTTGGAGAATTTTGAGCACTACTTTGCTAGCATGTGAAATGATTGCAATTGTTGGCTAGTTCGAACAGTCTTTGGCATAGCTTTACCTTTCTTTGAGACTGGAATGAAAACTGATCTTTTGTAGTCCTGTGGCCACTTCTCAGTTTTCCAAATTTGCTGGCATATTGAGTGCAGCATTTTCACAGTATCATCTTTTAGGATTTGAAATAGCTCATCTAGAATTCCATCCCTTCCACTAGCTTTGTTTGTAGTGATGCTTCCTATGTCCCACTTGACTCTATACTCCAGGATATCTGGTGGTAGGTGAGTGATAACACCATCATGGTTATCTGGGTCATTAAGATCTTTTTTGTGTAGTTCTGTGTATTCTTGCCATCTCTTCTTAATATCTTCTGCTTTAGGTACATACCATTTCTTTGTTGTGCCCAGCAGTATAAACAGGTGTGATGTAGTGACAAGGATCAAATTTATTTTGTTGCCTTAACCAGCTAAAAATCTGGATTAAATATGCAAAACAACAGCTTTCAAACATTTGACAACAGGCTGCGCAAGATAGGGATCCCTAAGTGAGGAGAAACGAATGAGTTAAGCTCTATGTTGCCTCAGTTTATTGTGTGCTGCCACAGGCTGAAATGCAGAGAGGAGGAACCAAACAGATTGGTGGTCTCACTACATCGAGGAGACAGAGTCTTAGGGGGCAGGAGGAGCCATTTTGTTAGAATTGAGAGGACAGAACACTTGAGAGGAGAGAGCTGCAGGAGAGCGAGCGCATATGTTGGCAGAAGATTGCACTCAAGTGTTCATCTCAGTACAGATCAGAGAATTTCTGTGAGGAAACTACTCAAAGCTAGCTCAAGAACCATTGAAAAGGAATAGATAGAACAATTCACAAATCTCACACAGAGCTAGGAATAATTCACCTTCCCAAAAGCCAGCTTGTAGTACCTGGGGAAACAGAAAGATACAGCCTCAGAAGTGGAACCAAATTAGACCTACATTAAGGCTGCTATGGTCCTTCCTAACAAAAGGTAAAAGCATGAAAAAGGTACCATCCTGTTGTTTCTAAATAACTAGGTTGGAAACAAAAGTTTCAAAAATATTTAAAGGATTACCACTTAAAAAAAAAAAGGAATCTGACACCTAGCAGTATTAAAAAAAGAAAATTCCAGATACCCAAAGCATGAAACAAGGACACACAAATAAGGAGAAAAAAACAATAAATACAAACATTTCCAGAAATGGCATGGATAATGGAATAATTACACAAAGGCATTAAAAGAGTTATTATATGCTTCAAATAATCAAGAAACCATGAGTTTGATGGAAAATATGGAGCGTAAAAAATAGACCCAATTTGGAATTCGAAAAATGAAAAATATGTTTGAGATGAAACATGTATTGGAGAGGATTAAGAGTAAATTGGACACGAAATCAGTTCAGTTGCTCAGTCGTGTCCAACTCTTTGTGACCCCATGAACTGAAGCACGCCATGCCTCCCTGTCCATCACCAACTCCCAGAGTTCACCCAAATCCATGTTCATTGAGTCGGTGATGCCATCCAACCATCTCATTCTCTGTTGCCCCCTTCTCCTCCTGCCCTCAATCTTTCCCTGCATCAGGGTCTTTTCAAATGAGTAAGCTATTTGCATCAGGTAGCCAAAGTATTGGACTTTCAGCTTCAACGTCAGTCCTAACAACGAACACCCAGGACTGATCTCCTTTAGGGTGGACTGGTTGGATCTCCTTGCAGCCTAAGGGACTCTCAAGAGTCTTCTCCAACACCACAGTTCAAAAGCATCAAGTCTTCGGCACTCAGCTTTCTTCACCATCCAACTCTCACATCCATACATGACCACTGGAAAAACCATAGCCTTGACTAGACGGACCTTCGTTGACAAAGTAATGTCTCTACTTTTTCATATGCTATCTAGGTTGGTCATAACTTTCCTTCCAAGGAGTAAGCGTCTTTTAATTTCATGGCTGCAGTCACCATCAGCAGTTATTTTGGAGGCCAAAAAATAAAGTCCATCACTGTTTCCATTGTTTCCCCATCTATTAGCTGTGAAATGATGGGACCAGATGCCATGATCTTTGTTTTTGTATGTTGAGTTTTAAGCCAGCTTTTTCACTCTCCTCTTTCACTTTCATCAAGAGGCTTTTCAGTTCCTCTTCACCTTCTGCCATAATGGTGGTGTCATCTGCATATCTGAGGTTATTGATATTTCTCATGGCAATCCTGATTCCAGCTTGTGCTTCATCCAGCCCAGCATTTCTCATGATGTGTGCTGCATATAAGTTAAATAAGCAGAGTGACAATATATAGCTTTGATGTACTTGTTTTCCTATTTGGAACCAGTCTGTTGTTCCATGTCCAGTTCTAACTGTTGCTTCCTGACCTGCATATAGGTTTGCTTAAATGTTCCCTTGGTATCTCTAACTTTCTTGAGGAGATAACTAGTCTTTCCCTTTCTTTTGTTTTCCTCTATTTCTTTTCACTGATCACTGAGGAAGGCTTTCTTATCTCTCCTTGCTATTCTTTGGAACTCTGCATTCATATGGGTATATCTTTCCTTTTCTCCTTTGCTTTTTGGTTCCCTTCCTTTCACAGCTATTTGTAAGGCCTCCTCAGGCAGCCATTTTGCGATTTGGCATTTCTTTTTCTTGGGTTGGTCTTGATTCCTGTCTCCTGTCCAATGTCACAAACCTCCTTCCATAGTTCATCAGGCACTCTATCTATCAGATCTAGTCCCTTGAATCTATTTCTCACTTCCACTGTATAATCATAAGGGATTTGATTTAGGTCATACTTGAATGGTCTAGTGGTTTTCCCTACTTTCTTCAATTTAAGTCTGAATTTGGCAATAAGGAGTTCATGACCCGACCACAGTCAGCTCCCATTCTTGTTTTTGCTGACTGTATAGAGCTTCTCCATCTTTGGCTGCAGAGAATATAATCAATCTGATTTCAGTGTCAACCGTCTGGTGATGTCCATGTGTAGAGTCTTCTCTTATGTTGTTAGAAAAGGGTGTTTACTATGACCAGTGTGTTCTCTTGGCAGAAGTCTATTAGCCTTTGCCCTGCTTCATTCTGTATGCTAAGGCCACATTTGCCTGTTACTCCAGGTGTTTCTTGATTTCCTACTTTTGCATTCCAGTCCCCTAGAATGAAAAGGACATCTTTTGGGGGTTCTAGAAGTCTTGTAGGTCTTCATAGAACTGTTCAACTTCAGCTTCTTCAGCGTTACTGGTCCGGGCATAGACTTGGACTACCGTGATATTGAATGATTTGCCTTGGAAACGAACAGAGGTCATTCTGTCGTTTTTGAGATTGCATCCAAGTACTGCATTTGAGACTTTTGTTGACTATGATGGCTACTCCATTTCTTCTAAGGGATTCCTGCCCTCAGTAGTAGATATAATGGTCATGTGAGTTAAGTTCACCCATTCCAGTCCATCCTAGTTCGCTGATTCCTAGAATGTCAACATTCACTCTTGCCATCTCCTGATTGACCACTTCCAATTTGCCTTGATTCATGGACCTAACATTCCAGGTTCCTATGCAATATTGCTCTTTATAGCATTAAACCTTGCTTCTATTGGACAGTAAAGAAGAAATAATTATAGAATTTTTAAAAATATGTTTTATTTGATTATTATCATCTGCAGTGTTGTGTTAGTTTTGGTTCTGATTTTTCTATACGGTTTATTTTTTTCTAGATTTTTTTCTGATTTTTTCCATATGGTTTTTTATAGGATAATGAATATTATTCCCTGTGCTATATAGTATGATATATATATGATAGTTTGCATCTGTTAATCTCAAACGCATAATCAAACTCCCCCATCCTCCTCCCCCTTGGCAACCACAAGTCTGTTCTCAATGTCTGTGAGCCTGTTTCTGTTTTATAAGTAAATTGATTTGTGTCATATTTTAGATTCCACATATAGCTGATATTATACGGCATTTGTTTAGCTGTGTCTGATTTACTTCTCTTACTATGATAATCTGGAGGTCCATCCATGTTGCTGCAAATGGCATTGTTTCATTCCTGAGTCGTATTCCATTGTGTATATGTACCACATCTTTATCCATTCACCTGCTGATGGGCATTTAGCTTGTTTCCATGTCTTGGCTGTTGTGAATAGTGCTGCTCTGAACATAGGGGCGCATGTATCTTTTTGAATTATAGTTTTCTCTGGATATATGTCTAGGAGTGGGATTGCTAGGTCCTAAGGCAAATCTGGTTTTAGATTTTTGATGAACCTCCATACTGTTTTCTGTGGTGGCTGGACCAATTCACATTCCTACCAACAGTGTAGAAGAGTTTCCTTTTCTCCATATTCTTCTCCAGCATTATTGTTTGTTAACAGATTAATGGCCATTCTGACCAGTGTGAGGTGATACCTTATTATATTAGTTTTGATGGGCATTTCTCTAATAAATAGCAGTATTGAATATCTTTTCATGTGCTTTTTGGCCATCTGTATGATTTTTGTGAAAAGTTGACTTACGTTTTCTGCCTATGTTTTTATTGGGCTGCTTTTTTGTTTCTTTATATTAAACTGTATGAACTATTTGTATAGTTTGGAGATTAAGCCCTTGTCAGTCACATTATTTGCAAATATTTTCTCCTCATCATAGGTTGGCTTTTCATTTTGTTTATGGTTTCATTTGCTCTGCAAATGTATATAAATTTGATTAGGTCCCATTTGTTAATTTTTGCTTTTATTTCTATTGCTTTGGCAGATTGACCTAAGAAAACACTGGTATGATTACATCAGAGAATATTTTGCCTATGTTCTCCTCTAGAAGTTTCATGGTGTCATGTCTTAAATTTAAGTGATTAAGTTCTTTTGAGTTTATTTTTGTGTATGATGTGACAGTATGTTCTAACTTCATTGACATACATGCAGCTATCCAACTTTCCCAGCACTGCTTGTTGAAAACACTGTCTTTTCTCCATTGTTTATTTGTGCCTATTTTGTCCAAGATTAATTGACCATAGGTGCATAAATTTATTTCTGGCTTCTCTGTTCTATTCCATTGATTCATATGTTGGTTTTGTGCCAATACCATGATGTTTTAATTAGTGTAGCTTTGCAGTTTTGTAGTATAAACAGAAGATTTATATTTTTTAGTATAAACAGGTTATACCTTCTGTTTTGTTCTTTTTCCTCAGAATTGCTTTGGAAATTCTGTGAATTTTATGGTTCCATATAAACTTCATATAAATTTCAGGAGTATTTGTTCTAACTCTGTGAAAAGTATTGTGGGTAATTTGGTATGTGTCACATTAATCTGTATATTGCTTTAGGTAGCATGGCCATTTTAACTATTCTTCCGCTCTAAGTGCATAGGATATCTTTTCATTTCTTTGAATCATTTTCAGTTTTCTTTATTAATGTTTTATAGTTCTCCTTGGTCAAGTTTATTCCTGAGTATTTTTTGATGCAATTTTAAAAGGGATTGAATTTTTACTTTCCATTTCTAATATTTCATTGTTAGTGTAAAGAAATGCAACTGATTTCTATATGTTACTCTTGTATACTCCTACCTTGCTGAATTCATTTAATCAGTTCTAGTAGTTTCTGTGTGGATTTTTTAGGGTTTTCTATATATAGTATCATGTCATTTGCACAAAGTGACAATTTTAGGTTCCCTGTTTTGATTCGAATGACTTTACTTCTTTTTCTTGTCTGATTGCTTTGACTGGGACTTCCAATACTGTGTTGAATAGAAGTAGTAAGAGGGGGCATCCTTGTCTTAGTCCAGATTTTAGTGGAAAGGCTTTCAGCTTTTCATCATTGAGTATTTTGTTACCTGTGGCTTTGTCTTAAATAGCTTTTATTATGTTCCCTCTATACTCACTTTTGTAAGAGTTTTTATCATCAATTGACATTGAATTTTTTCAAATACCTTTTTCTGTATCTATTGAGATGATCATGTGATTTATGCCTTTCCTTTTGTTAATGTGATGTATCATATTGTTTGATTTGCATATGTTGAACTATTCTTGTGACCCTGGGATGAATCTGATTTTGTTGTGACATGATCTTTTTTATGTGTTGTTGGATTTGATTTGCTAATATTTTGTTGAGAAGTTTTGTATCTATATTCATCAAAGTTTTTGGCCTGTAATTCTTTTTTGGTAATGTCTTTGTCTGGTTATGGTATCAGGGTGACTTCATGACTTTGCAGTGTTCCCTCTTATTCAGTCTTTTGGAAGACTTTGAGAAGGATCAGTATAAATTCTTCTTTGTAAGTTTGGTAAAATTTCCCAGTGAAGCCATTTGGTTCCGAACTTTTGTTTACAGGGAGGTTTTGTTTGTTTGTTTATTTATTACAGATTCTATTTCACTTCTAGAGATAGGTCTGTTCAAGTTATCTATTTATTCTTGATTCAGTTTTAGCATGCATATATTTCTAGAAACTTAACCATTTCTATGTTGTCCAATTTGTTGGCAGATATTTGTTCATGGTATTCTCTTATGGGTTTTTTATATTTCTGTTGTATTGATTGTTATCTCTCCTCTTTCATTTTTATTTCACTTATCTGAGTCCTCGCTCTCTTCTTGGTGAGCCTGGTCAGAGATTTGTTAGTTTTGCTCAGATGGCAAAGAATCTGCCTGCAATGCAGGAGACCTGGGTTTGATCCCTGGGTCAGGAAGATCCCCTGGAGAAAGAAATGGCAACCCACTCCAGTTATTCTTGCCTGGAGAATTCCATGGACAGAGGAGCCTCGTGCACTATAGTTCATGGGGTCACAAAGAGTTGGACATGACTGAGTGTCTAACACTCTAAGAACCAGCTCTTGTTTTTATTGATTATTTTCCTGTTTTTTAAAAAAATCTCTATCATTCCCTTCCTTCTACTGATTTTAAGGTTTTTTGTTCTTCTTTTACTGATTCTTTCAGATGGTAGGTTAGGTTTTTTATCTGAAATTGTTCTTATTTTTGAGAAAGGATGGTATCATTATGAACTTCTCTTCAAGAACAGTTTTGGCTGCATCCAATACATAGATTGTGTATGGTTGTCAGTTATAGAACTTGAAGATAAAACTTCAGTAGTAAAAACTTTACTTGAAGTACAAAAACAGAGTCCCCGTTTAATATTAAGTGTTTGTAACAAGAACTAGTATTAACAAGAGGTGAACATTTCTGCTTGGCCTAAGTGGAGTGGTCTAGTGTAATTCAAAGAAATCCTCTGATTGGACTAATGTCCATTCCTTGGTTGAGTTCCTAAGGCTTTCTAACCATTTTTCCTAATAAGAATTTTCTTCATAATACTCTATGTACTATGAATTATGCATAATTGGTATTTAGATCTCATTAAGGAATGTATCAGAGAAGGCAATGGCAACCCACTCCAGTACTCTAGCCTGACAAATCCCATGGGCAGAGGAGCCTTGTAGGCTACAGTCCATGGGGTCGCGAAGAGTCAGACACGACTGAGCAACTTCACTTTCACTTTTCACTTTCCTGCACTGGAGAAGGAAATGGCAACCCATTCCAGTGTTCTTGCCTGGAGAATCCCAGGGACAGGGGAGCCTGGTGGGCTGCCATCTATGGGGTCACACAGAGTCAGACACGACTGACGTGACTTAGCAGTAGCAGTAGCATGGAATGTATGCTTAGATGTTCTCAACAAATCCTGGAAAGTACCTTATGTGATAGAAGTCCCAGAATAGTGACCCCAAACTGACACATAATATCCTTTCTTTGGTCAACAGAATTAAAGGAAAATTTGCCTTCAGCTAAGGCATGTCTTCTGAAGAAGATGATGGCACCCCACTCCAGTACTCTTGCCTGGAAAATTCCATGGATGGAGGAGCCTGGTAGGCTGTAGTCCATAGGGTTGCTAAGAGTAAGACTCGACTAGGCAACTTCACTTTCACTTTTCACTTTCATGCATTGGAGAAGGAAATGGCAACCCACTCCAGTGTTCTTTCCTGGAGAATCCCAGGGATGGGGGAACCTGGTGGGCTTCCGTCTATGGAGTCCAAAGAGTCGGACATGACTGAAGTGACTTAGCAGCAGGAGCAGCAGCAGCAAGGCATGTCTTCATATTGTTATCGATTCCATGAAACCCAGCCACTAAAATAATTTGAACCTGTGACTCCAGCCTTTTGAAGGTATTTTACAGGGTTCCCTGAACTGCTTGTAGTCTACTTGAGTATAAGAAACAAAGGTAAAAAGCAGATAAGCATTTCCTTCTATGTAAATTTACATTCAGTTCAGTTCGTCGCTCAGTCGTGTCCAACTCTTTGCGACCCCATGAATCGCAGCACGCCAGGCCTCCCTGTCCATCATCATCTCCCGGAATTCACTCAAACTCACATCCATCGAGTCGGTGATGCCATCCATCCATTTCATCCTCTGTAATCACCTTTTCCTCCTGCCCCCAATCCCTCCCAGCATCAGAGTCTTTCCCAATGAGTCAGATCTTCGCATGAGGTGGCCAAAGTACTGGAGTTTTGGCTTTAGCATTATTCCTTCCAAACAAATCCCAGGGATGATCTCCTTTAGAATGGACTGGTTGGATCTCCTTGCAGTCCAAGGGACCCTCAAGAGTCTTCTCCAACACCACAGTTCAAAAGCATCAATTCTTTGGCGCTCAGCTTTCTTCACAGTCCAACTCTCACATCCATACATGACCACTGGAAAAACCATAGCCTTGACTAGATGGACCTTTGTTGGCAAAGTAATGTCTCTGCTTTTGAATATGTTGTCTAGGTTGGTCATAACTTTCCTTCCAAAGAGTAAATGTCTTTTAATTTCATGGCTGCAGTCACCATCTGCAGTGATTTTGGAGCCCAAAAAAATAAAGTCTGACAGTTTCTACTATTTCCCCATCTATTTCCCATGGAGTGATGGGACCAGATGCCATGATCTTTGTTTTCTGAATGTTGAGCTTTAAGCCAACTTTTTCACTCTCCTCTTTGAGTTTCATCAAGAGGCTTTTTAGTTCCTCTTCACTTTCTGCCATAAGGGTGGTGTCATCTGCATATCTGAGGTTATTGATATTTCTCCTGGCAATCTTCATTCCAGCTTGTGCTTCTTCCAGCCCAGCATTCCTCATGATGTACTCTGCATATAAGTTAAATAAGCAGGGTGACAATATACAGCCTTGATGAACTCCTTTTCCTATTTGGAACCATTCTGTTGTTCCATGTCCAGTTCTAACTGTTGCTTCCTGACCTGCCTATAGGTTTCTCAAGAGGCAGTCAGGTAATCTGGTATTCCCATCTTTTTCAGAATTTTCCACAGTTGATTGTGATCCACACAGTCAAAGGCTTTGGCATAGTCAATAAAGCAGAAATAGACATTTTTCTGGAACTCTCTTGCTTTTTCCATGATCCAGCGGATGTTGGCCATTTGATCTCTGGTTCCTCTGCCTTTTCTAAAACAAGCTTGAATATCTGGAAGTTCACGGTTCACGTACTGCTGAAGCCTGGCTAGGAGAATTTTGAGCATTACTTTACTAGCATGTGAGATGAGTGCAATTGTGCGGTAGTTTGAGCATTCTTTGGCATTCCTTTCTTTGGGATTGGAATGAAAACTGACCTTTTCCAGTTCTGTGGCCACTGCTGAGTTTTCCAAATTTATTGGCATGTTGAGTACAGCACTTTCACAGCATCATCTTTTCAGGATTTGAAACAGCTAAACTGGAATTCCATCACCTCCACTAGCTTTGTTCATAGTGATGCTTTTAAGGCCCATTTGACTTCACATTCCAGGATGTCTGGCTCTAGGTGAGTGATCATACCATCATTATTTTCTTGGTCGTGAAGATCTTTTTTGTAGAGTTCTTCTGTGTATTCTTGCCACCTCTTAATATCTTCTGCTTCTGTTAAGTCGATACCATTTCTGTCCTTTATTGAGCCCATCTTTGCATGAAATGTTCCCTTGGTATCTCTAATTTTCTTGAAGAGATCTCCAGTCTTTCCCATTCTGTTATTTTCCTCTATTGCTTGCATTGATCGCTGAGGAAGGCTTTCTTATCTCTTCTTGCTGTTCTTTGGAACTCTGCATTCAAATGTCTATATCTTTCCTTTTCTCCTTTGCTTTTCACTTCTCTTCTTTTCACAGCTATTTGTAAGGCCTCCTCAGACAGCCATTTTGCTTTTTTGCATTTCTTTCCCATGGGGATGGTCTTGATCCCTGTCTCCTGTACAGTGTCACGAACCTCATTCCATAGTTCATCAGGCACTCTATCTATCAGATCTAGTCCCTTAAATCTATTTCTCATTTCCACTGTATAATCATAAGGGATTTGATTTAGGTCATGCCTAAATGGCCGAGTGGTTTTCCCTACTTTCTTCATTAGTTAGTGTTATTCCATTAGTCATGTCCAACTCTCTGCAACCCCATGAACTGTAGCCTACCAGGCTCCTCTGTCCATGGAATTATTATTCTCCAAGCCAGAATACTGGAGTAGGTAGCCATTCTCTTTTCCAAGAGATCTTCCCAACCCACGGATCGAACCCAGGTCTCCTGTATTGGCAGGTGTATTCTTTTACCAGCTGAGCTGACAGGGATGCCTGCAGTGGACACACTACTCATTAACTCTACAGTACCAGAATACTAAAATATATTCATATAGCTGTTGATAGTCATATGAAGTGCATATGTCAAACATTAAATCTTGATATATGTCTTTGTTTCCTCTTCAAAAATATTTCCAGAAATTATGCAACCCTAATGACAACAAAGAAAGGTGAATAACTGCAAGTTGTTTTCCAAAATGTTCAAGGGACTATTGAAGCTAAACCTAAAGAATACAATACAAATGTCTTAAAACAACTGGATGAATTTCTTCATTATTCAGTCACAGCAGGCTCTGTGTTTGACCTGCAAAGCTAATAAAGACTGGAGCCTTCACTTTCTTCTTGACAAGCACTGTTGAGCTCTTTGGTTGCAGTTCAAGCTGGAGAGCATTCCTAATAAGATTTTTATCTAGCTCATTTTCTTGCAAATGAAAGCTCTGCCTTGCCTTGTCCTTAGTTATGGAAAATAAGATCACTAACCTCAGGTAACTATTGGTGAATGCAATAAAGATTTAATTGTTCAAATAATCTTCTAGCCTTCACATATCAAATGTTCTTTACACTGAATTAAAGCAACTTTTGCATTAGTCTCCCTTACATAACGTTACCTCATTTCATTACCCGTCACTTCACTGAATTTTAGAATTAATAATCTATTTAACTAAAGAAATGTGTTTAAAAGAGTAAGGCATTTGAGCCAAGTGTGCATTGTAATTTCTACATGGTCATTTGAGCATTTAGAATTCTGTGTGATAATATTTCAAAACAATTCTGCAAATTCAAAAAATAAATGCATCTGTACTTCCTAGCACTGGAGATTTTATGCCTTTCCCTGGTAAAATTAGTGTTCTACAAATTAGCAGAGCCAGAAACAAGTTAACACTGTCTACTTGAGAAAGTGATCAAGTTCATTTACAGGCAATTTCTTTTGTTCCATTTTACTTTGTGTTTTACTTTCCTCCAGGTCATTTGTATGTCAGGCCACAGAAAATCTCTCAAGACTGCTTCTTGTGAAATTGAGTGGCCTTTTTTATTTCCTCCTTACAAGTGTTTACTTTTTCTAGAGAACGTCTTTTCTCCTAAAGAAAATTTTAGATCCGTTTAAGGGTCTTTGCACCTTTCTCTGCCTGGATTACTGACTTTTAAAACTAAGCATTTGGAGAGTACAAATTCAATGATGTATACTAAGATTTCCATCTATTTTAAACAAATGGCATCCACCACTTCACCTTTGCCTACCTGCTCAATGCTATCATCCCAAGAACCCAAGCATATCTGGCAGGTGTTATATATCTTGGCTGAATCTACACTGATTTTTCGAGCATAGTGAGATGAGTCTATACTAGGGGTGGAAAAAATTGGAGAAATTATATAAAGGAAAATGTGTCTGGCTTTATTACTATTCCATATATTTTAGTTTTACAGTCAATAATTCATGAAACTAATATTGCCTGGGCACACAAATAGTTAGGAAAGACAATTTTTAGTGATTAGTGAATGCCAACTTGGTGTCTAGTGTTACCAGCATTACGATCTCTTCAAGGCTCTAAGGAGAGAATCTGCACCTTGCTTCTCCAACTTCTTAGAGTAGTGCTCTTTGCATTTCTGAGTGGCTGGTCCCTTCCTTCATCTTTAAAACCAGCAGAGTCTCATCTCACTTCAGTGGTCACATTACCCTTGTCTCTCTAGTCCTGTTGCCCTCTGCCTCCTCTTTTATAACAAACCTGACTAAATTTAGGACACAACCAGATAATCCAGGCTGATCTCAAAATCCTTAATCATCTATGCAAAGTCACTTTTTTCAAAAAAGTTAAGACTCACAGGCTTCAGATATTAGAACCTAGATATTGTTAGTCAGTCTCAGAGAAGGCAATGGCACCCACTCCAGTACTCCTGGCTTGAAAATCCCATGGACGGTGGAGCCTGGTAGGCTGCAGTCCAGGGGGTCGCGAAGAGTCGGACATGACTGAGCGACTTCATTTTTACTTTTCAGTTTCATGCATTGGAGAAGGAAATGGCAACCCGCTTCAGTGTTCTTGCCTGGAGAATCCCAGGGACAGGGGAGCCTGGTGGGCTACCGTCTCTGGGATCGCACAGAGTCCGACACGACTGAAGCGACTTAGCAGCAGTAGCAGCAGCAGCATTAGTCAGGCTATCACAGAGTCTTTAGCTGCTTATCTTGGAATTTTTCTTAAGTCATTAATTGTGAATGATTTAATTGATACTATGAAAGAAAAGCCATGCAGTTTATTAAAGAGTTAATCTAAAATTTATATATGTTCAGTTATCAACCTTCAGTTAAGATGTTGTGTTTATTTCAATATCAAGTCCCTTAAAACTGGTGAAATCTTAGTAAACAGAAAATTCCCTTGGCCTAATTTTCTTCTTTTAGCATCTTGATTTTAAATTGTCCACTGTCCCATTTACTGTTAGTGACAGTTTCAATTGGAGTTATATTTAAATTTTAACTTTAAGGAAAATATTTTCCAGTGACCTCTATTTTTCTAATTGTTTCGAGTGTAAAATGTAAGTGCTGCTAAGTCACTTCAGTTGTGTCTGACTCTGCGTGACCTCATAGACGGAAGCCCACCAGGCTCCCCCATCCCTGGGATTCTCTAGGCAAGAGTACTAGAGTGGGGTGCCATTGCCTTTTCCCAATGCAAGTGCTAGATTTTGTTATATAAGTAAAAAGAATCTAAAATGTTTCAAACACTGAAGAAAAATTTGAATATGCTAAAAATTATAAAGGAAAAACATCTTAAGTGAAAATAACAGCATCAGTGGAGGTGAAAGAAAGTTCATGTGTCACTCACATATCATGGGACCTGACTTCCTACAAACTGAATTGTGTTCTTTCATCCTCTCATAATTCTTATTTTACAGGGGTCACTTTCTTTCCAACCAAACTGGAGGCAGGACTCATGGATTGTAGCCCCCCAGGCCTCTCTGTCCATGAGATTTCCCAGGCAAGAATACTGGAGAGGGTTGCCATTTCCTTCTCCAGGGGATCTTCCCGACCCAGGGATTGAACCTGCATCTCATGCATTGCAGGCAGCTTCTTTACCACTGAACCACCAGGGAAAAGAAGCATTCTTGGACACAAGCAGAGTGTCTGAGAATTCAACTGAATTTTGATACTACCTACTTGGAGATAGCACCAGATTCCACAGGTTAAGGGCTCAGTGAAGACTACTCCCCCTACCTCATCTACCTTCAACCTCAGGTGCCAGCTGCAAGTTCAGATTATTATAATACCTGTGCTTCTGAACTATGGGCTTCAGATTGGGAGTTCTATTGACCCCCTTTTTGGGTTTCAGATGCCATTCACAAGCCCAGTTGTTATCTGTTCTTCTGACCAACTGGATGTAGGTTGGTTACCACGACCTTCATGGGTTCAATTAATTTGCTAGAGTGGCTCTCAGAACTCAAAGTAATATTTGACTTATTAGATTATTGATTTATTGTAAAAGGCCATAACTCAGGAATAGTCAGGTGGAAGAGCTGTATAAGGCAATGTGGGTGGGAAGAGGTGTTGAGCCTCCATATCCTCTTCATGTACTCCAGTCTCCAGATTTCTCTGTGATCACCAGCCCAGAAGCTGTCTAGAACATGTCCTTTTGTGTTTTTTTTAATGAAAGTTTACTGTTAATCATGCCTATTAATGCTTAGGTATGATTTACTGATCATGCCCACTGATACATAGACATGATTGATTAAGTCATTGGCCACTGGCAGTAGTTTCAATCTCAGCTCCTCTCCCCTGCCTAGAGGTCAGGGAGTGGACTTAGATGCTTTCCAAAAGTCACATCACTAACAAAACAACAGACACCTTTATCACTTTCTACAGTTAGGAAATTTCAAGAGTTTTGGGACCTGTGAACCAAAACTGGGAACAAAAATAAAATATATATTTCTTATAATAAATAAATCACAATATCACAAAATCATATTAAGATTGAACAGTGAAGGGGAGTTCAGAGTCAGTCTGTAACTCGGGCCTAAGATAATGAGAGTCTGATTCATGGTTGAATCAATGAATGTGAAGGAAACACCTGCTGTTACTTAACATTGCTATTGACTGAGAGAAGTGCCAGAGGGATAGAAATGCCACAGTGACTCACCACTGCCATGGTACGTAGAGCCTTTGAAAGGAATGTGTGTAGCTCTTCTGTGCATAATCTCAAGGAGTGTGATAATATCTCGTGACATAGGAACACATTACAGAAATGGATCGACTGTGTGGCAGAAATCAGTCAGCTTTGGACAGGAGGTGTGAGCATAATCCATTAAGTCTGTCTTCTAAATTTGCAAATGAAAAAAGTATATATCTACATGTTTCGTTATTTTTTTATGTATTTATTTTTGGCTGTGCTGGGTCTTCATTGCTGCGCAGGCTTCTCTCTGGTTGCGGCGAGCAGGGGCTACTCCCACTGGGGTGCTCGGGCTCCTCACTGTGGTGACTTCGCTTGTGCAGCACAGGGTCTAGGGCATGTGGGCTTTCGTAGGTGCCGCTCCCGGGCTCGAGAGCACAGGCTCAGTAGTTGTGGTGCCTCTGGACCAGGGATCAAACGTGTGTCTCCTGCACAGGCAGGCAGATTCTATACCACTGAGTCACCATGGGAAGCCATGTTGTTAGTTTTATTTGATCTGAAAACAATGAAATATGGCCCTTGTGAATTTCAAAAAGAAAAGTTGAATAGGAGGCATACCTTTATATTCAATATAAAGTGAATTCTTATTCTGCGGTGAAATGTATACTTCATTTATGAAGTCAAGGCTCTTACTGTGTATGAATACTCTGCCTGCCAGATGGTGCTTAACTCCTTCTCTGCCGCTAAGTCTACATCTTCCTAGATCTATAACCCATAAGAAGAATTCGTAATTGACAAAATGAGGTGGTCTTTTTCTCTTGATTGTTTTGTCATTTCGAAAAAGCTCAAAAGTTTAAATGTTTGATTTTAGGTTTTTAAAAAATGTTTCTTTATTATAAAAGTGGAAAAAGTGATGCTTCAGAAAACATTTCTTTGCTATCATGTGAGATGAGTGTAATTATGTGATAATCTGAGCATTCTTTGGCATTGCCTTTCTCTGGGATTGGAATAAAAACTGACCTTTTCCAGTCCTATGGCCACTGCTGAGTTTTCCACATTTGTTGGCATATTGAGTGCAGTACTTTCACAGCATCATATCTTTGGATTTGAAATAGCTCAACTGGGATTCCATCACCTCCACTAGCTTTGTTCCTAGTGATGCTTCCTAAGACCCACTTGACTTCTCATTCCAGGATGTCTGGCTCTAGGTGAGGCCAGACCTGGCATAGAGGAGGCATTCACTTGTGTCCATATTCTGTTGGCCAAAACTTAGTCACATGGCTGTACTGATGTGCAACAGAGGCTGGGAGTTATGCTCTAACTCTGCACTCAGGAAGAAAGAAAGCCAGCTTTTTTGCAAATCTAGCACTACAGTACTCTTGCCTGGAAAATCCCATGGACGGAGGAGCTTGGTGGGCTGCAGTCCATGGGGTCGCTAAGGGTCAGACACGACTGAGTGACTTCACTTTCACTTTTCACTTTCACGCATTGAAGAAGGAAATGGCAACCCACTCCAGTGTTCTTGCCTGGAGAATCCCAGGGACGAGGGAGCCTGGTAGGCTGCTGTCTGTGGGGTCGCACAGAGTTGGACACGACTGAAGAAGTGACTTAGCAGCAGCAGCTAGATTATAGCTATTTCCTGCCATCATAATGATAATGATGATATTGTTGGTGGTGATGATGATTGTTGGGTTGTTAAAAAAACATAATTATTAATTTTATCGTGAGTATGCACCCAAGATGTTCTGGATTAGAGACAGATGTAGTCATTAACAGTCATCAATAATTGTGTTGACCTCTTTTATCCTGGAGTTTATTGGTAAAACACACAATGAAAGACAAATGGTAAGATTAACTATGTAAGGGACCTTGCACTCCATAGGGGATAAAAGTAAATGGATTTTTTTCTGCCTATATACTGTAGAAAAGGACAGCTACCTTCCCTACATATCCCAAAAAGGAAGGAGAAAATTTTCTGTTCTTTGCAGATGGGAAGAAAAGGATAATGGGTTTTCAGTTGAACCTTTTGAAATGTAAATCTCTCCATTGGGCAGTCAGCCCCATTGTGTCTGACTTATATGATCTGAAGACAACTCCATGGTCCTGGGTCTCTTGAAAGGTAAACACATACATCCTGAGTTTTAAATCTCTCTTGAGTTCTCTCACTATTCACACACTGTAAATTTCCTAAGACTTGCTCCTAGCCCAGATCTCAAGTTTTCAGCACAATTTATTGAGAGAGCCAGTACACTGTAGACATAATAAATATTTTCTTAACTGCTTACATGATAATGATGATGATATTAGCCAGCATTTTTTGAGAACTTGCCATCTGTCAAAACTTATATCAGTTTTTTATTTAGAATTTGTAGTGTCTCATTAGTCTTTGCAACCCAGGAAATGTTACCACTTCCTTTACAGATGAGAAAATTAAGACACAATAAAGTATATTGTACAGTACAGGGAATATAGTTAATATTTCATAATAACATTAAATGAAATAGCATATGTAATGTATTAGACTGTTGTATATTTGAAACTAGCATAGTTCTGTAAATACACTAATTTTTTTTTAAGTTAATAAAGCCCCCAAGGACATACAGGTGGAATGTTGTACAGATTAGATTTGAGTACAAACAGTTTGACCCTAGAATGTGAACTAAATATATACTTTATTGAGAGAAAAATACAATAATGGAACAACAATTTTGCATTGTTAATTTCCTTCCTAAGAGGTCCTTTCGTCACACCTGTTGTTATTCCTGACTGCCGTCACCATTTGGATTGCCAGCACTCCTGTGAATTTTTGTGGATGGCTTTATGAGTAGATAAAGTAAACACAGAGACTTCTTGGGAGGCACAGTGGTAAAGAATCTGCCTGCCAGTGCAGAAGATGCAAGAGACCCAGGTTGGATCCTTGAATCGGGAAGATCCCCTGGAGTAGGAAATGGCAACTTACTGCAGTATTCTTGCCTTGGACAGAGTAGCTTGGCAGGCTACAGTCATGGGGTCACGAAGAATTGGACACGACTGGGGACAGACACAAAGTAAACATATTTATTACATTGGTTCACCATTAGAATAACAGTAGTACCTTGATCCATAGATTTTATCTAGTTCATTGTTGGGTTCCCTAAAAACTAACACAGTACTGTTCAAAGGAATACCCCTTGATAACAGTTTTTGAACTAGCAATTAAGAATAGATTCTGTGGGGTCACAAAGAGTCGGACACAACTGAGCATGTGAGCACTCTGAGCATATGTGTAATGGACATATGTGTAATAGACTTCACAAATAGAAGTCTCCCTCCTTCCTTTAGGGGACCGCAGTTTTATTTGTGGAATAAACCAAAGGAGAAGTAACTAGTGATAATGCATTCATTATGAACAAATTAAGAGCTTTTCCATTATCTATATCATCTACTTAAATTGCTTAAACATGAATCATATTTCAAGGGTCCTATTGATGTTTACCAAAGAAGGCAATGGCACCCCACTCCAGGATTCTTGCCTGGAAAATCCCATGAACAGAGGAGCCTGGTAGGCTGCTGTCCAGGGGGTCGCAAAGAGTCAGACATGACTGAGCAACTCCACTTTCACTTTTCACTTTCATGCATTGGAGAAGGAAATGGCAACCCACTCCAGTGTTCTTGCCTGGAGAATCCCAGGGACGTGGGAGCCTGGTGGGCTGCCATCTATGGGGTCACACAGAATCCGACACGACAAAAGCGACTTAGCAGCAGCATTGATGTTTACTAAAACAAAAGTATATTTAAAACATGAGAAAATATAAGAAAGAGTAGACTATGTTGAAGAGTAAAATTTTTCTTTGTAATATAACTATAAATTTCAATATATTCATTGCCCTAATTGTCACAAATTCTGAGGTAGTAACAATCCTGAATAAATGAGATTTTTCACCCTGTAATTACAAGAGAAAAATTTTAACCAACCTAGTTTCCTTTTATCAGACAGCTTAATTTTTTTAATTCATAATATGTTATTCAAATACACATTATATCCTGTAAATATCACATATTGAAATCATTTTTGGAAACTTTACATTTTACTTTTGCAAAAACATTTGTATAAAATAAAGTATAATATGAAGGTATAAAACAATGTTTATGACCATAGGAATAGTTTACTTGATGAAAGGGAAGCAATCACAGTAGTGAATTTTATTAGTAATCCAAGAAATGAGGATTTTTCTTTTAATTTTAATTGTACATATGAATTATCCTATTTAAATTTCTACTTAGAATTAACTTTAATCATAAGAAGTTACTGAATTTTACTATTTGAAATAATGTGTGTGTAAGTCGTCAGACATGTCCAACTCTTTGAGACCCAGTGGACTGTAGCCTGCAAGGCTCCTCTGTTCATGGTGATTCTCCATGCAAGAATGCTGAAGTGGGTTGCCATGCCCTTCTTCAGGGGATCTTCCAATTCTGAGGATCAAACCTGTGTCTCTTATGTCTCCCGTTTGGGGAACAGATTCTTTACCACTAGCACCAGGTATAACTGAAAAAGAAATTAATTAGTTTACTTGAGAGAGGTGCAACGATGCTCTCAGGATAGAAACATCACAAAAGATAAAAGGTTGTATTAAAGGATTGAGTTTTTCCAGGTGGCTCAAGGATAAAGAATCTGCCTGCCAGCACAGGAGATGTGGGTTCCATATGTGACAATCCACTCCAGGATTCTTGCTTGGAAATCCCATGGCCAGAGGAGCCTGGCAGGCCACAGTCCATGGAGTCACAGAGTCAGACACGACTGAAAGACTGAGCACGCATACACAGTGAAGCATTGCTGAATCTCAAAATGTAAGTAATTTACTCCTGTCTCAGTGACAATGCTTCAGTTCAGTTCAGTTCAGTCGCTCAGTCGTGTCCGACTCTGCGACCCCATGAATCGCAGCACGCCAGGCCTCCCTGTCCATTACCATCTCCCGGAGTTCACCCAGACTCACATCCATCGAGTCAGTGATGCCATCCGGCCATCTCATCCTCGGTCGTCCCCTTCTCCTCCTGCCCCCCGTCCCTCCCAGCATCAGAGTCTTTTCAAATGAGTCAACTCTTCTCATGAGGTGGCCAAAGTACTGGAGTTTCAGCTTTAGCATCATTCGCTCCAAAGAAATCCCAGGGCTGATCTCCTTCAGAATGGACTGGTTGGATCTCCTTGGAGTCCAAGGGCCTCTCAAGAGTCTTCTCCAACACCACAGTTCAAAAGCATCAATTCTTCGGCGCTCAGCCTTCTTCACAGTCCAACTCTCACATCCATACATGACCACAGGAAAAACCATAGCCTTGACTAGACGGACCTTTGTTGGCAAAGTAATGTCTCTGTGTTTCAATATGCTGTCTAGGTTGGTCATAACTTTTCTTCCAAGGAGTAAGCATCTTTTAATTTCATGGCTGCAGTCACCATCTGCAGTGATTTTGGAGCCCCCAAAAATAAAGTCTGACACTGTTTTCACTGTTTCCCCATCTAGGCTGTTATAATAAATATTGCCTTCAATCTTAAAGGAAAGTAGGCAAAATTTAATCTCTTACCTAAATAAATTATACAGTCTTTTAAGTTTTGCTTTACAAATCTTAAAGCTGATTCTTCAAAGTAGTTTATCATTTCATTAACATGGTCAAAAGGAAAAAGAAGTAGTGGCAATGGTAGTTTAGTCGCTGGCTTATGTCTCACTCTTCTGTCCGTGAAATTTCCCAGGCAAGAATACTGGAGTGGGTTGCCATACGTTTTTCCAGGTGATTTTCCCAGCCCAAGGATTGAACCTGCATCTCCTGCATTGCAGGCAGATTCTTTACCATTGAGTCACCAGGGAGGCCCAAAAGAAGTAGTATAAAATTAATTTATAATTTAAAAGGGTTAATAAATATTTATCTAACTGATGTATTAGAAATTTAAATCTTTGAAAAACTACCTATGTCTTTAGAAAAGATAAACTTTCTATTGTAGGATTTCTAGTTATAAACCTGACATTTCAAATGAGAAATCCCACTAGCTCACTATGAAATAAAGTAACAATAAGACATGAAGTACTTTTAAAAATCTCTCTAATAGAGCATTGCTTTTTAAAATGTTATGACTCTCAGAAAAGGTGGACTGCATGTAATATTTTTCCTAATAATACCTTTAAGGATGACCTTTGATTCAGTTTAAGTGGCCTTTTATAAACTCAATTGTCAACCAGTGTGCATTCATTTTGTTTTTGTTTTGAAACTGACAGTTATTTCTCTCTCTCTCTCTCTCTCTCTCTCTCTCTCTCTCTCTCTCTCTCTCTCGTCTTTCATATCAATTTGAAAGTGCACTTAAAAGGTTACGGTCAAAGAGATCCATGCCATTGGCAGACAAGGCCAGAGAACTTTCCTAAACTGACCTAATTCAAATATTCATCACTCTGTCTGTGTAAACACTTGAGTAGCATGATGCCTCTTAAATGATTAGATCCAACCATAACTAAGCTATATTGAATCCCTGATATTTATCAAATGTAAATATCTACAAGTCACATTAATATAGGGAAGCAAGGTTAATTTTGAATGCTTTGGAAGAGTTAGTAATTACTTGTACTGAGGGTAAAATCTTGGAAGAAGCCTAGAATGTTGAATTTTAAGTGAAGTAATTGATACTTACATCCATTAAGTACTGTACTGATTATAGCCATTCAGCACCTTATTTTTTACACTAGAGTTTTCTAAAAATGTTTTAAAAGCTAATATGCTAATAGAAAATATCTAAACTACTTATGATTGGGCATACATCTATTATCATTTTTTCCCTAAATATACTAATTCTCTTCCAATGCAATTGGCCACTTTCATTTTATTAACTGATTATAGAAGACTAAAATGGTAAAGGAAATATCAAAATAAAGGCAACCCTTCCAGTGCTTCTTTATACATAGTAAACCAGGATTGGCAAGTAGATTTTATTTCTCATGCCTATCATGATGAATTGGAAAGCAATTACCTGGAGGGCTGTGTGAAAAGGAAACAGGTTGAATATAGCCTCAGAAGAATGACTATTAAGATATATTTGCTATGGTTTCTTGATATTTGTCATCTTCCAGTAAATCCTTGATTTTTGTGAGAGATGTTTGTGGCACCTTTGCGGATTTCCATTTTCAAATAAGAGATTATATTTTCCCCTCCCCCCACAAAAATATGTACACATCCAGAAATAAAAAGTACTTAGTACTGGGATATGAATTTTAATCTGTTTGTTTTGCTTGTTTACCTGCATAGAACCTCATTCTAGTAAATCCTAATGTGTATGATTCAAATTTGGGCTTCAGGAAAATTATATATTAAGTTGAAAGGGCAAGTGTTCAATCTGTAAATACAAATAACCTACTTTTATAACTATTAACCAAATGATTCCTGTAGTATCTGAGGTGCAAACTCTATTTCAAGATTTTGTCTAGTTCAAAATATTTACTTAGGAACTAAATCATGCTGCTAATTGGACCAAAATCTTTCAAATGATATAAAATAAAGCCCATTTTCTCCTACAATAAATTGGGAACATTGCCCAGTGTAAAGCACATGATGAGGTGACAAAAGGGCAGGGTATTAGGGATGAATGTAAAAGATGCAAAGTATCACAAGAAAACTGTCAGCAGCCTCATCACTAAAATTGAAGAATAATAACTCTATTAGGAGATAGGACTGTGTTTTGGAAAAACCTATTTGAAATCCTTACCATCAGTGTAATCTACCCAAAGGAGTTGCTCGATTCTGACTGCACAGATGACTGAAATAGCCAGGCCTGTACCTGGGAGATGAGATCATTCAGGTTCACGGTGACCCAGGCATACCACATAGATCTGGAAGTGCTGGGCTCACAGTTGTCATGAGGTAATATAGATAGGCCATTAGTAAAGCTGTGATGACGTGCTCCCCTGGGCCATGGTTGGCTTGTTTTGCTGCTGTAGTAAACAATTCTCTCACTAGAAATGGCAGCACTTGGTGATGATATTCTTTTCCCTTTGAATTAATTTAGGAGGCTTTGAAAGTACTTCCAGCATTAAGAAACATTTGTGTATAAGCTTTTTCTTTCTTTTTTTTTTTTTTGCATCTAGCACGATGTGTTTTTGCCATGTTTCCTTAAAAATATCTAAAGAATTTATTTAACTAAGCCCTTAGATATTACTAGGCATTTTGGTATGATTGGCACACATGAAAGCAGTGACATATATTTTTTTATTGTTTCTAAATGACTTGGAACTTTAGTTTACCAAGTAAATTTTCAATTCAGTTGTATCATATCAATTTGTGACTTTCCCACTTGGTAAACTTTCATTTTAAGGCTTTGCTGAGGTTTTCTTGAGACAGGCAATTATGATAGCATCTCTGTAAGTGCTGTGATATGACATGTTTCCAAGGCTATTGTAAAACAATTATAACTGCCACTAAAATATCTTGGCTGGGATGGATATGAAAATGAACAAAGGGAACACAAGAATCTAACATGCTCTCACTTGATTCTAGAGTGTAATTTTGGTGAAGATATTTTTGCCACAAAGATCAATCAAATATTAATTTCCTGATTTTATTTTGTGGGTTGATTAGAAGTATACCTGTGTTTTTGTGCCCATTGAAATATCCAAATCCTATTTGTAGATGAAATATTTTTATTTAAAATGGCTTCTTATAATTAAAAAATGGCAAATTCTATGTTTGAATAGAAATCTTTCACTGTCAGAACCAGTGACATCTTGGTATCATTATATTTGTTGCAGAAAACAAGATTCTCTCGAGTATAATCTGCTCAACTAGTCCTGTTGCACCTTTTGGGGATCCTTGGATTAACAGACACAGAGACAGATCTAGCTGATAGAATCTTAGAAGATTTTATCCATCACTTGTTTCTTTAGCAGCATCATAGATGTAAGCCATACCTCATGATCACATTAACTAGAGCTGCTGCTGCTACTGCTGCTAAGTCGCTTCAGTCGTGTCCGACTCTGTGCGACCCCATAGATGGCAGCCCATCAGGCTCCACCATTCCTGGGATTCTCCAGGCAAGAACACTGGAGTGGGTT
Source organism: Budorcas taxicolor (assembly GCF_023091745.1). Lineage (NCBI taxonomy): Eukaryota > Metazoa > Chordata > Mammalia > Artiodactyla > Bovidae > Budorcas > Budorcas taxicolor. The sequence goes on along the minus strand of NC_068915.1, from coordinate 33,786,728 downwards.
GCCATTTCCTTCTCCAATGCATGAAAGTGAAAAGTGAAAGTGAAGTCGCTTAGTCATGTCTGACTCTTAGCGACCCCATGGACTGCAGCCCACCAGGCTCCTCCATCCATGGGATTCTCCAGGCAAGAGTACTAGAGTGGGGTGCCATTGCCTTCTCAATCATGAGTAGATTCTTTACCTGCACAATATTTCCTCTGGAGATGACTTTGTCTCCTTTATCTATCATCATCCTAGTGTATAACACACAATAGGTAGCTGGAACTATCAATAACAGGGATTCAATTCAGTTCAGTTCAGTCACTCAGTCATGTCCGACTCTTTGCAACTGAATGGACAGCAGCACACCAGGCCTCCTTGTCTATCACCAACTCCCAGAGTTAACCCAAACTCATGTCCATTGAGTTAGTGATGCCATCCAGCCATCTCATCCTCTGTCATCCCCTTCTCCTCCTGCCCTCAATATTTCCCAGCATCAGGGTCTTTTCAAATGAGTCAGCTATTTGCATCAGGTGGCCAAAGTATTGAAGTTTCAGCTTCAACATCAGTCCTTCCAGTGAACACTCACGGGTGATCTCCTTACGATGGACTGGTTGGACCTCCTTGCAATCCAAGGTACTCTCAAGAGTCTTCTCCAACACCACAGTTCAAAAGCATAAATTCTTCAGCACTCAGATTTCTTTATAGTCCAACATTCATATCCATACATGACTGCTGGAAAAATCATAGCCTTGACTAGACTAACCATTGTTGGCAAAGTAATGTCTCTGCTTTTTAATATGCTGTCTAGGTTGGTCATGACTTTCCTTCCAAGGAGTAAGCGTCTTTTAATTTCATGGCTGCAATCACCATCAAGATTGATTATGGAGCCCAGAAAAATAAAGTCGGTGACTGTTTCCCCATCTATTTTCCATGAAGTAATGGGACCAGATGCTATGATCTTAGTTTTCTGAATATTGAGCTTTAAGTCAGCTTTTTCAGTGTCCTCTTTCACTTTCATCAAGAGGCTCTTTAGTTCCTCTTCACTTTCTGCCATAAGAGTGGTGTCATCTGTATATCTGAGGTTATTGATATTTCTCCTGGCAATCTTCATTCCAGCTTGTGCTTTCTGCAGCCCAGCATTTCTCATGATGTGCTCTGCATATAAGTTAAATAAGCAGGGTGACAATATACAGCCTTGATGTACTCCTTTTCCTATCTGGAACCAGTCTGTTGTTCCATGTCTAGTTCTAACTGTTGCTTCCTGACCTGCATATAGGTTTCTCAAGAGGCAGGTCAGGTGGTCTGGTATTCCCATCTCTTTCAGAATTTTCCACAGTTTATTGTGATCCACACAGTCAAAGGCTTTGGCATAGTCAATAAAGCAGAAATAGATGTTTTTCTGGAACTCTCTTGCTTTTTCCATGATCCAGCGGATGTTGATCTCTGATTCCTCTGCCTTTTCTAAAACCAGCTTCAACATCTGGAAGTTCACTGCTCACGTAAAGTTGAAGCCTGACTTGGAGAATTTTGATCATTACTTGCTAGTGTGTGAGATGAGTGCAATTGTGCAGTAGTTCGAGGATTCGTTCACATTACCTTTCTTTGAGATTGGAATGAAAACTGATCTTTTCCAGTCCTGTGGCCTAGACTTGGATTACCGTAATATTGAATCGTTTGCCTTGGAAACGAACAGAGATCATTCTGTCGTTTTTGAGATTACATCCAAGTATTGCATTTGGGACTCTTTTTTTTGACTATGAGGGCTACTACATTTCTTCTGATTCCTGCCCATCAGTTCAGTTCAGTTCAGTCACTCAGTCGTGTCCGACTCTTTGTGACCCCATGAATCGCAGCACGCCAGGCCTCCCTGTCCATCACCAACTCCCGGAGTTCACTCAGACTCACATCCATCGAGTCAGTGATGCCATCCAGCCATCTCATCCTCTGTCATCCCCTTCTCTTCCTGCCCCCAATCCCTCTCAGCATCAGAGTCTTTTCCAGTGAGTCAACTCTTCGCATGAGGTGGCCAAAGTACTGGAGTTTCAGCTTTAGCATCATTACTTCCAAAGAAATCCCAGGGCTGATCTCCTTCAGAATGGACTGGTTGGATCTCCTTGCAGTCCAAGGGCCTCTCAAGAGTCTTCTCCAACACCACAGTTCAAAAGCATCAATTCTTTGGCACTCAGCCTTCTTCACAGTCCAACTCTCACATCCATACATGACTACTGGAAAAACCATAGCCTTGACTAGACAGACCTTTGTCGGCAAAATAATGCCCATAGTAGTAGGTAATATGGTCATCTGAGTTAAACTCACCCATTCCAATCCATTTTAGTTTGCTGATTCCTAGAATGTTGACGTTCACTCTTGCCATCTCCTGTTTGACCACTTCCAATTTGCCTTGATTCATGGACTCAACATTCCAGGTTCCTATGCAATATTGCTCTTTACAGCATCGGACCTTGCTTCTATCACAAGTCACATTCACAACTGGATGTTGTTTTTGCTTTGGCTCTGTCTTTTCATTTTTTCTGGAGAATCTTCATTTTTTATGGGTTTCATGAGAACCCTATGAACAGTATAAATAAAGGGGTATATAGGTAAATTACTGATGGATGCCTTTTCTGAAATTTCATCTCCTTCAATGACAATCTGTGATCAGTACTACCCCTAGTTAAGTTGTACTTACTACCAACTACAAAAAAATCTCTCGGTTTGATATTTTATATTCTGTGTTCTGCCAGTGCCTATGGTTTTTGTATTAGGGGAAACAATTCTTTGCTTCAATCAGCTCCAGACGAAATCTGCAGAATTTCTCCTTGAGATGAGCAGACATATGGAATGTGAAGAAAGTTATTCTTCATCATAAATGTTTTTAAGTAGTGAGTGGAAAAGGAAAACATAAAAAGGCCATATGCTTTGGGAAAGTCATTTTCATTATGGAAGCTTCTGAGAAGGGCAAACAAAGAGAAAAAAAACTGTTATGCTTTAGATTCCATGATCCGTAGTGCCATTCACAGTTGACACCATTTTTTATTCAGTGTACTCTTTTAAGCCCTCCTCGGTATAAATCACCAGAGAACAGACATAAGTACTAGACTCATTAACCAGAGGTTGTATTTTTTTCTCCATTTGGGCCAGGATGTCTTAGTTATGGTATTGTTTTAGAGGAACATGTTAAATTGTAAATAGAGGAGTTCTAGGAGTCAAACAGCTATATTAAAGCCTGAGCACTTACAAATTAATAGCTCTTCCATCTTGGAGAATTTATTTTATTTTTAAATTTAAGTATCCATATTTATAAAACAGAGATCATGATCCATATTTCTTAGTGTTCTTGTGAGGATAAATTAAAAGAGTATTTGAAGAGCCTAGCCCAAAGCTTGGCACATAGCCAATACTCAGAAACTCATGGTTTTATTTTTTCGTTTAGTATGATTCTCAGCATGGAGTCTGTGGTTAGTATGGATCTATTATCTAATTTACCTAGTTTTATTTCATAGTTTTATCCTGAGTTAGCTAGGTAGGTGTGTGTGTGTGTGTGTGCTTAGTTGCTCAGTCATATCTGCCTCTTTGTGACCCCCTGGACTGTAGCCCACCAGACTTCTCTGTCTGTGGGATTCTCCAGGCAAGAATACTGGAGTGGGTACCCATTCTCTTCTCTAGGGGATCTTCCCAATTCAGGGGTCAAACCTGGGTCTCCTGAATTGCAGGCAGATACTTTACCATGTGAACCACCAGGGAAGCCCAGCTAGGTAAGCACACAGAAGACAGAATGATGACATTTCACCTTGTCAATGTCATTAATTAAAGCACTTAGGCTAAGTCAGCAGTGACTTCACTATTATTAATGTATTAAAGTTTTCAGTTTGATAGATATTTTTGTGCTATGTGGCCAATGTGTCTACATCTTTTATCTTACAAACTGAAGAAAAAATCAAGAGCTCAGATAATAAAATGATGAATTCACTGTCACAGAGTGAAGAATTATAATTACATTCTAGTTTTTTTGAACACTAGAATTATGATCTCAACCAATTAGGTGGCAAACATCCAAATAATATTTGTTCTTTTTGTTTTGGGAGTGTACATTACAAGTCCCTGCCCAGTTCCAAAGAATTACTGAGTAGCAGAATACAGTCATGTTCCTTTATTTTTTAAAATGTCACATAAGTTCAGGAGGTGTTTTTTGCATATTGGAAACTGCTGTCTATAGCACAACTGTTTTAAAATGCCATTCTTAATTCTAAGTGATAGAATCTGACACTTCTTACTTCTGAAGAAACTTAATTTGTTACAAGAGTCTTTTCAATCATTACTGAATTCAAAAGCAGATGGCAATGACGACCCTGTATGCAAGACAGCAAAAAAGACACAGATGTGTATAACGGACTTTTGGACTCAGAGGGAGAGGGAGAGGGTGGGATGATTTGGGAGAATGGCATTGTAACATGTATACTATCATGTAAGAATCGAATCGCCAGTCTATGTCCGACGCAGGATACAGCATGCTTGGGGCTGGTGCATGGGGATGACCCAGAGAGATGTTATGGGGAGGGAGGTGGGAGGGGGGTTCATGTTTGGGAACGCATGTACACCCGTGGTGGATTCATGTCAATGTATGGCAAAACCAATACAGTATTGTAAAGTAAAATAAAGTAAAAATAAAAATTAAAAAAAAAAAGCAGACAATCTGTAGATCATTGTTCTAACTAAAGGACATTGTTATCAGTTTTTTGTTTGTTTTTTTTTTTTTAGTGTATGTGCGAGAGAGACAGGGACTAGACAGACAGATACTTAACCACCATATCTGATTTCATTTCTGTTTTACCACAAAAAGGAAATCCACTTACTGGCTATTTATCCTCTCTTCCTTCTCTACCCACTTTTTCTCCCTCTCTCCTCTCTCTACTACCAGCGTTCCAAAGATGCATCAATCATTGTGAGATGTACTGTTTGGATGCTTTCATAGTCAGAAATCATGGGATGTTTTACTTTGCTAGAGGTACCATAAGAAAATATCAAAGATTGAGTGACTTATGCAACGGTGTGTTTTCTCGCAGTTCTGGAGGCTGGAAATCCGAGATTAAGGCTTAGGCAGGTTTGGTTGTCCCCAGAGCCTCTCTGCTTGGCTTGCAGGGCCTTTCTTCTGTGTGCACACATCACTGGTGTTTCTTCTTAGGTCCAAATTTCCTCTTCTTATAAAGATACTACTCATATTGGAATAGAGCCCACTCTGAAGTGTTGCTGTCCTGTCCAATTCTTTGCGACAAGGACTGTAGCTCACCAGTCTCCTTTGTCCGTGGGATTCTCCAGGCGAGAATACTGGAGTGGGTAGCCATTCTTTTCTCCAGAGGATCTTCCCAACCCAAGAATCAAATCTGTGCTTTCCGCATTGTGGGCAGATTCTAGTCCACCCTAACAGCCTTATTTTAATTTTAGTTGCCTCTTTAAAGGCCGTATCTCCAAACACAGTCCCATTTTGAGATGATGGTGATAGGACTTCAACATATAAGTTTTGTGGTGGCAGGGACACAGTTCAGCCTATAACATGGGGATTGCAAGTTATTTTTTCCAAATAAATTTAAGCAACCTTCTAAAATTTTTTTCAAAAATACAGTTATAACAGAAGAGTATAGGTATTCCCAATAGCAGCCATATTCCAAACCCTAAATGTGTGAGAAGCTAGACTTTGAGGATTCCTCAAAGGCATATCATAGTGACCCAAGTAGAGTCCTAGGAGGGTGTCATTATATTAGCAAATGTAAATCTGTGACAAAGATTTACATCTGATTATAAAAGAATATGTTGGCAGAGGGTGCTGATGATTTTTATGCAAGCTGGAGGAAAGCACCTGAAACAGTAAGAACTCACTATTGCATTTCCAGCCATGTTCTGGGTTGAGGTCACAGTGGAGAGATCCTCAAACTCTCTAGTAACTAGAAAGATATGTTCTATGTTGTGGGTCTGACTTGAGTCATTGGGCCTCACTGAGGTCAGTTGATTGCAGTGTTGTTGCTCCCTTTCATTTTACACTGAATCCATCTTTTGTCAAAAGTAATTTATTCTGAAGTTCAACTTCTCATATATTGTAACAATGGGAAATTCATGGAGAGCAGACATAAATAATATTCCATTTCCAGGAAAAGAATGCCCCGTATTGTAAATGATAAACTGACTTTCTGGTTGTTCAGCAATGTAACATGAGCTCCATGGTAGTTTTGTCTACTCAGCCCATCTCTGGACTCTCCCTCTTTGGGCGTGTGACCTTAACTTCAGCATACTCATTTAATAAATACTGTTGAGTCTTATTCTTCCTTTTCTGTGAAAAAGTTCATGTGATTAATTCTCAAATTTCCCTAGCTATTCTTAGTTGATTTTTTTTAAACCTCTATTTCAACCTTAATCTTTAATCGAATGGCACTTTCTATGACTTTTTTTTTTTCTTAGAAAATTGAAAAGCACTGTATTCAGCTTAGTCAAGCTTGTTCTTACTTTAGAACCTTGAGCTAATGCTAACTCTGTACTTAGATCTTTTTGTAACTTGCTTCTTTACATATTCTAGGTCAAATGTCAACCCCTTAGAGGCCTTCTTTGACTAACCTTGCTAAAATGACCGCTTTCCACCGCTGGCCTCTATCACTGCTGCTGCTGCAAAAAAAAAAATGCTGACAATATTTATTGGGGTCAGTGAACTTGTCTTTCCTAAACAAAATCAACAAGTCAAGGAATCACTCTTGCATTCTCTAGAATGTTTGAAGAATGGGAAACACAATACAATTTTCAAATTTATATATATATATATGAACATATACATATGTTCATGTGTTAAATAAACTGGCTAAAAATGATAGACACTATCTGGCTAGATGCTTTCTTATCATATACAAAATTTATGAGTTCTTACTGTCTTCTACTTGAAACCAAGTGATTCTCAGCTTCCATGGGATTTACCTGTCAGTGATTTACTCCCCTGAAAGTCAAACTGTGGTCCCCCAAATAACAGCATTAAGATTCCCACAAAATTATTAGAAATGTAAATTTTGGACTACACACCAGATCTAGTGAATCTGAAACTCTGGAGGTGGGATCCAGCTATCTTTACTGTAACAGAACCTTCAGATGACTCTTCAGTGAACCACTGACTTATCTATTCAAAAGTCTAAAATAATATTTATCGTCATTTGAACGAAAATAATAGCACTGCCATTCAAATATACCTGGAGCTCTTCAGTGACTTTAGAACCTACTAATATCATTGTAGAAAATCAGCCTTCTATCTCTCTGATTTATAATTGCATTCACAAACTTGACATCTCAGAATGATCCCAGAATCCTATACCTAATTTCTCAGCTACAAGTCAATGTAGACTGAGGTTCATTTCCTAATACATGGATGAAAAGCTATTTCCCATTACAGCTCTTTGGTATGGGACAGGAAAAAAATGAATAGGAAGTGACAATAAATCAACACCAATTTATCAACCTTGCTGTCATTTCCTAAGTATCATTTTCACGAATATGTTATTTCAGAGCTCTGGTAGAGGACAAAGGAATGATTTGGCAAGCTCCAAAAGACTCAAATGTCGGGAAAATATTTTGTTCCAGGAGATTTATGCTATGAATAAGTGTTTGAAATTCAGTTAATATATGTCACCATTCATTTGTGCTACAAAGATAATAGAATCATAAGAGAGGAACTTCATTGTCTTTACACTGTGAGAAAAATATGAGTTTGTTTTGTAAAGGGTAGAAAGTAGCATGTATCAGTGAAAAAGCAGGAGCTGATGAGTGAACACCCGCCTGCCTTTTAACTCCATCTGCAGTGAACTCACTTGTACTCTACTTGCCCTACAAACAGAACTACAGTCTGCAATGCAAGTATTACCTAACCTTTGAAAGCTGCCTATGTTGTAAAAGCATTTCTTCTCAGTGACACGCGAATCTTAAAGAAGATAGTTACTAATACACTGAAGCACACCTTTCTAGTTCAGGTAGAAATTCTTGCTGCTTAAATACAGATAATGATTTTTGCTTCATATATGTTGATTGTATCTTTTCTAATGAAAATAGTAAAGTAAAATCAAAATTGATATGATTGGAATTATTTGGGAATAAAATTGAGAATGATTTTATATAAGTATAAAATAATAAGGACTTCATTTTGAATATATATATTCATATATATTTTGAATATATATATGCAAACAAATAAATATAAATATATCATATTTTTAAACAATCAAATTAATGTTCTGATATGATAGAGAAACAGAATTATGACACAAATGGAATTCAAAATGTTTTTTTTTTAAATTTCAGAATATAAATGCATTCATTTTGGCTATGTTATGTATATCCCAGTTTACTTACCTGTAATTATTAAGGATTGCGCATTCTTTTGGATTGTCCTAGAAACTTATTAAAATATTAGTAATGTACTATTAAATCTTATTTACTATCAAGATAATATATTGTATAAATTTTTGATATTTAATATTTTGGAGCATCAATTATATCAAAATTTCTTACAAATTATTTCTAAATTATAGGGCATAGATCTAGAGAGAGAGCATAAAATTATTCTTGCCCTAAGCAAATAATTGTCTTGTAGTCTTATAGATAAGAGCATCAATTTAACTTAGCCCCAAATAATATCTTTGTAAAAAATAGAGAAATATTACAGTGACCAGGAGAACTTTTGGCCTTCAAATAACTACCTACTCCAGATATTAATACCGAAATTTTGTTATTTTTAATTGCTCATATCATGACAATATTCTAAAGGAAAAAATACTTTTAAAGTTGTGATTATTATTTCATGGTCATTACAAATATTTCCACATTCAACCCTTAGACTTCTTTTTCATAGGAATTGCTCATAGTTATATAATGTTAACTAGTGTAAAAATCTGATTCACTTTGAAATAACTGCTGAATTATGTATATCTAAAATATAAAGCAATTGGGAAGAGATTCAGAAATAAAGTATACATTTGTTTAAAGAAGTCATTCATATTTTCAGTAGTGTATAAGCTAGTAATACAAAAGCCTTATTGATTTAAAAACAGAAATAGTAGATATTCTTTCAAAATAAATGTGGAGTATATGGATACCTTGGATTTAGTAGTAGAAAAATAGGATTTGGTTACCCAGTGACACATGAAGATAACATGAAAGTTTCAATTATGTTAAAAATTAAGGTTTTTATTTTTTTTTACTGCTTTACATTTAAAATATCACAAACCTTGGGAAACCTGAGTTAAGAGGCAGCAGAAGGAATGCACACAAGTCTACTTATTAGACATGCTATGAGCCCAAGAGAAACTAACTTGCATAATTCTTACTGATATGTTGTTGTGGAAAAAAATTCTATGTATGGAAACAAATATGGTCAAAATGTCAGTTTAAAGAACAATGGAGAAAATGAAATTAATTTTATGTTTTCAAATAAAAATATTTTAAGAATACATTATATTGGAACAGGTAGTATAGTAGTCAGGGAATGGCCAAAATATAGAATTAGTAAACATATAAACAAAAGTGACTTCAGATGTTTCCTTACAATATTTTTAAATCTTGTTATTCAAAGCATTAGAAAATAATGAGTATGTTCTCATGCTTGCTTCCTTAACATCTGCTTCTCTCTCATGATTCTGAGAATGTAGTTCAAAAACCCAAAAAAGATGCAGAGTGCCTGGCCCATATTTTCATTTTATTTGTTCTTGTAAGCAGTTATCAAAAACTTAGGAGATAAATGGACACCGCCTATAGTGTCCTTTTGTCACTTAAAATAATGTTTCCATTTCTATTCTTTTCATCCTGTATGGAAATTATTTTTCATGTAATTAAAAAAAATAACCCCAATTATCTATAGATCCCCAAATATGAATCTTCCACAGCTAATCGAACTGTTAAATGATGATCTAAATTAAATAACTAATTAAACAAACATTCTGAGCAACTACCATGTACCAGACAGTGTAGTGAGGCTTGGGGATGCAGCAGTGAGATAAATTCCCTGTGTTCATGAGACCGACATTCTTGTGAGGGTTGAGGGAAAGGTAACAGTAAAACTAAAAAAAAAAAAAAACAACAACAACAAAGAAAAGTGGGGGGCAATATCTACTATTTCAATCACATTTGTTAAGATGTGGTCGATTCTACGCATAAAAGAGAAAAAATGGAAAAAAGAGTGACATAAGGTAGAACAAAATGGTATTTTGTAATGAGGGAAGATTTCTTTCAATGATGGTATTTATATAATGTCCTGGAAAAGGTGATGAGCCAGCCACAGAGACACATGGGGCAGTAGTGTTTAAGGCAGAAGAAACAACAGAATATGACAGAAAAATGAAAGTCCTTTTGAAAGAAAAGAGATGATGTGCTGTGACCAAAGTGAAGGTGGAGGGGTAGAAGGTAGCAATTCACGCCAAGCCTTGGGATTTTCAATTTTATTCTGGGTGATGTGGAAAGTTACTAATTTTTTCTGTGCTTCTCATAATGTCTCTTTCTCCTCTGAGCTGCCTGCCCTCATTGGTCCCTTACTGCCTGGCCTGTTCATTGTTTGCCCAGTCTCTGGGATACTTGGAGCTCTTGGCCCCAGTGTCTTCCCAGCCTCCACCTTCCTCTTCTCTGCTCAGTGACCCTTCATTAAGGACTTCTTGCATGATATTTTTTTCCATGATCAAAACATAATAAAAACAACAACATTAATAATAATAGCTATGTTTATAATATTATACCGTTATGTAATTTAGTTATTTTTCACATTAAACCTATAGGCAAAAACCACTATTATACCCACGTTACAGATGAAGAAGCTGTGGATAAGAGAAGCCAAGTAATTAACGGAAATGTGCAGCTAGATAGCAGTGGCAAAGTGATTTAATCCCCATTGCTAATCAAATGAAACTTTCTCAACCAAATATTGCAAGTCTTTGAAATGAAGCTTAAATGTGGGCTAGACTGACCCAACTTAATGTGCCGTCTTCATGTGCCATCTCAATTATTACATCTGAGGTCTGAGGCAAGTTGATAACCTTTGACTCAGTGAACTTAGGTGTAAAATGAGAAGCAAATAATATTTTCCTTAAACGCAAATGAGAAAATGCACACAAAGCACTTTATACTATCTTACTATATAATGGGCCCTTAGCAGATGTTAACTGTAATCATTATTTCAATATTAGCATATACATTGCATTATGCATCAGAATATAAGAGAATTTTCCATGGAAATCTATGTATTTTTGATCATAACATAGGTAGAACTATGCCATATTATCAGTATGCCAGAAATATATGTGAGCATTTAAAAACAAAAGTTATTCACTTTGTGTTTTTTAAAATATATATTCTTTTTAATTATAACTTTTACATATGGGCCTGGATATCAGATGAATCAATAGTTGAGGAGTGTCTACAGTGACAAAAATGAATGCTAAAAATATTATAATCATCATTTTTTATTCATCTAAAAACTCAACTGACTATGATCATGAATATGTAATTAAGTAGGGCATATCATTGCTAATACTTTTGGCAGGTTTGTTTGTTTGTCTTGCAATGTAGTAATATGTCTAATGATGACAACTTCTGTAAGAAAAAGTAAAGTGCCATTTCTAAGCTTGTAAATAGTGTTGTTTGGCTGGGATTTTAATGGATATGTACCATTATTTAATTAGCATAATTTCAGTCTTCCCCATGGGCCTGTCTTGGCTTATATTCTACAGGAAGTGGGATGGCTTTTATTTTTAACATGCATTATAATGCCTGGAATTTTATATAAGCTTGTCAACACCACAACCCCACTGTCTGTAGGAATATAAATCCAGTGTATTGCTAACAGTCTTATTGGCTAGAAGTACACCAGATTTGCAGTATACTGTCAGATTTGCAGCTGTCCCAAATCTGTGCAAAACTCAGTAGAAAGCCAGTTCATCCATTCTTTAGGACCAGTGGTCTTAAACTATTAGCTACTGAATGTTTCCTTCAAATAAAATCTTATGAAAAACTGAATTTACAAAATCAAAAAATGTACAACTTTTCTGTGAGCTACAGGTAAATTGGCAATCCTCAGTATTCCCGGGACTTCTCCAGGACGACCTCGGGTCTCCGAGGAGTAACATCTGCACCAGATACTCTGCAGTACAGCCATAGGGAAGCCTGCCTGTCAGAGTGATACTTCTGACTATAAATCATCAGTTGCATGTAGTTCTGTGCTTTAAGATGATGATGTGGCCTTTACTAAAGAACACTATATAAGAAAAAGTCATTACTAAACCTATAGTAAAGATGTGGTTGAAGATGTTTCTTGATTTACACTATAAGATTTCTCAGGAGCAATTTCCCTCTGATCTTAGGCTTTTTCTGAACAATTTTCTGAGTGAAGGAATAGAGGACAATCATAGAGGTAGTGATCTTTGAACTTGACCATTTTATGATGGATTATTTTATCGGATCATTCCAGATCTCAAACTTTATATATTTGAGAAAGTGCATGGTGAGTTCAGTGAATAGCATGTGATTTGGTTGGCGAGTAGCATTAAGTGTGTGAAATAGCATTTTAACAAATAATGGTAGATACATGAGTTTTCATTTTACACAGTGTAGATATTATATGTTGCATGTTCCATTGAAAGCTTTTGGTGAACAAAACTGATAATAAAAGGAAATCTCTGAGAACAATGTAATATGTTCATAAATAATATCCTCAAGAAGCATGCATGTACATGGGTGACATAAGTTTTCCAAATAAGTATAATTTCACATAGAAAGGCTGATGGATATGAGCCTTTATTTGTAATTTTATTCAGCTTAACAGATAAGTCTAATTTATATCTTATATATGACTTTCATATAAATAAGTGTATATATATATGCAAATATATTGCTTTCCTATGCCCATTTCAGGGCTTTCCTGGTGGTTTAGATGGTAAAGAATCTGCCTACAGTGCAGGAGACCTGGGTTCATCCCTGGGTCAGGAAGACCCCCTG